>NW_027270974.1:577500-1284235 GCF_040938485.1 Diadema antillarum | reverse complement strand
CCTTTGTTGTGCTTCCTTCATTAACTGTTTTGTGAAAACCCAACAACGATGATGATTGAAAATTTGTGTTCACAGCACAGCACTGTAGTTCTCAACATCTGTATTGGAATATGAGCCTAAACTTTGTATTGTATATAGTTTGTATGTTTGGCTAAAGAAGCCTGTTTTATGTACATGTATGTGTCTGCGGGAGAAAACTTTAAAAAATGTGATGTCTCTTTACAATGCATCAACCCTTGCCAAAAGATTGCCAAACCTTATGCTTTTTATGAAATCAATATGAAATTTTGAGATGGAAATATTTGTGAGGTATGTTTATGAGCAGTGTATGTGTCGTGCTGCAAAAAAACAACAACAACAACAACAAAAAGTCCTTGCCCCAAGGTGACCTCTGAAGTGAATCCACTTCTTTGCCTCACAGGACTGGAAAAAGAAGCAGACCTTCCTCCACCGAAGATGAAGAAGAAGGTTCCCGTCCAGCCCTTGAAGACGGAGAAACCCATCCCAACAATAACCATCAGGAGAGATGGGTAAGGGACGTCTTTTCTTTGTCGGCTGAATTATTAAGAATTTTGCAATGTGATGGTTTTACAGATGCCCTCTATTTGTTCTTGTTTTTGTGTTTTTGTTACCTCTATATCATATTCTTGACTGTGTTTAAGCTCTCATTAATTATGTAATGAACAACTATGGTGTCATTCTTGGCAGGTTACAAGGATATACTAGTATTATGTTTTGAGGGAAATTGAGAAATTAATGCTCAGGTAGCCTCTGACTGGTCACTGTTATGGATGTTACAATTAGTGGGAGGAAGTTAAAAGGAGTTGGAAGTTAAAAGTGGTTGACATCTCTGCACTTTGTTTTCCACTCCTCTTCTGCAGGAAGGAGAAATTATCTACTTTCTTTGGCTGTTTATATGCATGAGGTTCACTTTCTTGAGACTTACTCTTTTAGTTGTTATCATTCATCCTGAATGAACAATTATGAGAAGTATGGGATAGATTACTTACACCTTGAATTCAAACTGAATGTGACGTCATTAGAACAGGTTATGTTGGTATTGGTACAGTGTGTAGACAAATATATCTAATTTTTACTCTGCTTTTAGCAATACTCTTTTTCTTTTTTTAAATAGTGTTAACAGTACAGGTGGATAAGTTGCTGAAATGCATGTGTCTGTATTTTCTACTAAACAAGTAAACGAGATTAAGATTGTATGTGTTAAAGGGATAGTACAGTATTGGTGGAGATGAGAATTGGGCTTTAAACTTTTTGCGAGATACCAAGAAAACACTTATGATATAGTACAGAGCATACCATTTTAAGAGGAATTCAAAGTTTATTTGATGAAAATCGGGTTTGGAATGACTGAAACATCCAAAAACAAAGTAAAACAAAGCGATCGTAATAAAGTGTGGGTCCCACACTTTATCAGAATCGCTCTTTTTTGGATATCTCAGCCATTTCAAAACCAATTTTCATCAAATAAACATTGAATTCCTCATAGAATTACATGCTCTGTCATATTTCATAAGAGGTTTCTCATTTCACCAGAAAATGTTATAAACCTGAAATTAGGTCTCAACCAAAACTATACGATCCCTTTAATATTACTTCCCCCCTGTACTGTGTTTCTGGCCATCAGGCCCCTGTTTAGTAAATCCCTGTCTCCTACTGAGAAGAAGCCTCGAACCACCGATGACCAGGCCAAGCCTGGAGTGACGGCAGCACACCCCAAGATCAAGATCATTCCTCCGAGACCGAAACGTGAGTGTGCACCTCATTATGTCACCTTGCATCACAAAATCAACAAAAAAAGTTGCCAGACATGGATTTGTAGTTGAGGGTAGATTCTGAAAGAGCAGACTTCTAAGCTTCAAAATGATGTGTAACTCAATTTAAATGGACTCTCCTAACCTATCTAAATACTAGAGAGAAAGCTCACACTCTGGATGAGTGTGAAATGAGAAACGAGGCCCCCGAAGTATGGGGTCTATTCAAGTGTTTAATCTTGCCAAGCCGTGCTAGCTGTGCAGTGAATGGGACAAAAGGCAGGATGTACACCGCCAAAGCAACAACAATGAAGAGATTATCAGATTTTGTTGAAATTGAGCATGCTCCATTAGCACATTTGGTCCATGACTAGTACATGTACAAAGTTTCAAAGCAGTAGCATCATCCTTTCAAATGTTATTAGAGTTGAAAGTGAAGTGTATAAAGGATTTTTAAGAATTGAAAAGGGGCCTTCGTAAGACATACTGAATCACACTATCTGAAAAAAAAAAGTGTTCCAGAAAAACTGCTAGATACACAATTATCCATTTGTCTTATGGTCCCAAACTTTAGAATAATGTAGAAGAAGAATTGCTCTTCCAGAAAATATGAATAACTCAAGATTGACCAGATTGACCCGTTTCATCTTTTTGAGTCCTCACATAAAATCAAGTCGCGCGACTTTTTGTTGGTTTTGTGATGCACGGTCACATCCGTGTTCCACAGTGGTCTTCCATACTTGAGTGTGCTTGGCTGCAGGAGCAGCAGGCATAGTAATTGTGATTTTTCTGGTGGGAAGTAAAGTGCTCATAACGTGAAAAACAGCAATGAAAAGAAAAATGTTGAAAATATTTGAAAGATAGCACCCAAAATTTTATTTCAAGACCGTCTTGTCTGTGTTTGGAGAATCAATGCGAACTCTTGCACAAGACTTTGGTTTTAGGAAGGTGGCAGAGGAACCTATATTGTATCATCCCAGCCGGTCTTTCTCTGGAGGGTCATGCTTTCCTTCTTGTAAATAAACTGTTGTAGTCACTATATATATTTCAAGGTTGTTGATTTTTTATTTTTACAAATCTTGCAGGTCAGGTGATTTTTATGAATCATAGATCATCATAAAATGCTGTCTCTGATCTTGATGTGATGCGATGCGCATGCATAACATGTACTGTTAGGCAGCATACAGTACATGAACTAGGTGTGTGATAATACTGTACTCTCTGGTAGGGAATTTGAACACTTGCAGAGTTGTCAGAAGTCCCAATTTGCTAAAAATTTGACTTGCTAAATATGTGGCATGTGCAGTAGTAGCGTAAGGTTTTATGTTTTTTGTGCTGGTGTCTGAGAGGATAGTGAAGTTGAGGAGAATTGCCATGCAGGCCCGTAGCCAGGGGGGGTGCGTCGGGTGCGTACGCACCCCCCCCCCCCCCCCCCCCCCAAATTCTGAAAGGTCCACTTTTTCATAATAACGGTTTTTAGCAATTCTCAAGATAACAATCCAAATAAATATAAAGACACATTATATGCTACGTAAATGTGGAAGAGTACGTTTAACAATGTTAAAAATAATTGTACGAAACCCTTTTGTTGTATGAACCATCGGATCGTCCCCATGCACACAAACACAAATGTTATGTATCAATTTGTGCGAGCTATTACATATTGAAAACTTTCGGTCATCTGCGAAGCCGCGCTTCCGCGCGAACGCTACAACACGTAAAACGGGTCAAAAATCGACGCATTTTTCCACAAAATCTACCATAACTTTTAAGCTGTTTAAGAAGCAAACTTGGGGCGCCCGGATTCTGAAAGTGGACACTTTAGGGATTATTTATGTGTATATATCTTTATTGTAACATTTGTAGCAGTGACGCAAATTAGATCAGAAAAGTACCTTCTGAGTAGAATTGTCTATGGCGAACAGTCCAAATTTGACGAATTTGAGCATATTTTGCCGTCTTGCAATTCTTCCAGACGGGATATATCGAGAACGGAAGATCGCACAAACTTGGGGCGCACGGTTTCAGAAAGTAGAGGTTCTGCCCATTTTTGTGACATAAGAATCTTGTCCATTGGTTGAGCAGTCCTGACGCAAATTTGCAGTAAAGCTAGACTACCCATTCACAATTGCTGTCATAGGGAACGTGTACAATCCATACAGAACTATCACGTGACGAGACTACCAACGAAAATTTGAGCCGTTGTCCTTCACTGTCTGCCGTTGTCAGCAGTGTGAATTCCTGTGATTTCAAGCTTTTGTTTCTCGCCAAATATCATTTTCAACGCAATATCCAGATACAGTTGTATGTGAGACATTATCTAGATACGTAGCAGCCTTATTGACAACATAACTGTTAAGTTTGGGAGCAAAAACGACCAAATACATTCCACATTCCATCTCATTTTTCGATGATGGCTGTAGTCGGACTGGTGCATTTCCTTCGGAGGTGGTAATAATGTAAGTAGTTGCAACGGTCACCTTGCCACCTGCTGTCTGCAATCGGGCGCTTATATACACGTGTTGTACACAGGTAATCAACTGAAATAATGTTGTAAAGGAATGATATGCTACTATGATTTAATAAATAAGAAATAACCATTCCAGTATGTATCTTAGTGTGCACAGTAAGACAGATCAAATCAAATAGGAAAACATCTGAGCACTAAGCCTGAGGTCTGAATTTGCACTCAACTTCTTCCAATGGCTAACGGATGTTCAATTTTTGAATTTCACTGACCTCCAAATTTCACAAAGAAAACCTTCTTAGCATGATGGTTAATATGACATTTGACTGATATTGGAGATGTTTGCGAATCGGATCTACTACCTTTAATATTATTAAATTTAAAATGATTATTTGAAAGTTCGGAAATGCTGGAAATATCCTACCACAAGGAGGCAAAATATAAATGGTTCACATTTACAATTCATTTTGTTTTAAAAATTTTCTTATTTATTTTCGTTTTTGACAAACTCGCATACCAACGGCTGGTATACTGTATAGTAAAGTGAATGTTTCATCTTCCAAACAGCATACAATGGGATGGAAAACTCCAACTGAAAGGTGGACACCGTGACCATACTCGCTAAAGAAAACGCGTAATAGGGGTCGTTTTTTCTCACGGATTAGATGGAAAGTGTGATGTACGAGCGTATATAATCAAAGGGTATCAAAAAGGCCGAAATTTGGGAAAATGGTATATTGTTCAATCATGATGAAGTACTTCTTTAGGGTGCAGGAAACATTTAAGGAATACTTGTTTTTAAGGCCCGAAAAAATCATATGATCATTACTCGTTTAGGGGCCATTTTGAAAGTCCATGTATGAGCATGGTGTCCACCTTTTAATTGTCGCTACCCCTCCCGGGACAGTATCAAAGGACCGTTTTGTTAATACGAAACGCAATCCCCCCTTCCTTTAAAAATCCTGGCTTCAGGCCTGCTAACGCGGGTATACAATAGAAAAAATAACAGTTAAAACAACACCAGGAAAATCACTATTCTCAATTTTGCGGCGCGCTATGCGCGCAGAGTCTCGAACACAATTAAACTTTGCAACTTCCTGGCAAAATGAGTTTTTACTATTTCCTAGATGAAATACCGTAACGCGATTGCATGCAACAGACAAAAATACAAATTTCCTCGAGACTTTAAAACGTCATTAAAACAGTCAAAATTCACAATTTGCGGCGCGCTTCGCGCGCAAATTCTTATACAACTTTTGTAGTTCGGTCGTCCAAAGAATATATATATATATATATATATATATATATATATATATATATATATATATATATAATTGTGTGTGTGTGTGTGTGTGTGTGTGTGTGTATGTGTCATCATTGGTATTGGTACCGAAGGTCCGTTTTTTTAGTGACCGCACCCCCCTTGAAAAATCCTGGCTACGGGCCTGCCATGTGTTGATTATCATAACGTGATGTAAACGATATGTACATTGGAATGTGATCGGAGCTTTTGTGTATTACTTTTGTGTATTACTTTTGTGTATTACTACAATTGTATCCCCCCCCCCATATTTTCTGTACTGCTTGTTTTTGGATGACATTTTTAAATTCATTCAACTCATTACAGACAGATCTTTCAAATGTAGGCATCTTAAATTTTCTTCCGGCAGTGCAAGAGAGTTCAGGTTTCTTGGATGCCCTCAATGCACCGAGCTTAGCCTTGAAGAAGAAGATTCCGAAGAAGGTAGTCCGAACCAACTCAACAGGCAGCAACAAAGCCAAGAGCCCCACCCCGCCAGAGGTAGGGCCTATGCCAGTAAATCAGAGAACACGTATAACTTTGCTCCATGCCTTGGGCTTACGAAAGTAAGATTCGGGCAAGAATGTTGAAAGCCAAGCATCAGTTACTAGGCTTATAAGGTCTCCATGTGTGTTTTTAAATGAATGCCATGTTTCACTTTCATATTTTTTTCTGTGTGTGCATTGCTCAAATTTTGGCATGAGGAGATATCTTTTCCAAGTATGGATGAAATTTCTTTGATTAGCAGCATTTTAATAGCGGAAACAGATTTTAATGCATGACACTCTTTTTGGTGTTTCATTCTGATTATCATGGCATTAAGCAGGGTTTCTGTTGTGTGTTTTTCTTGACATTCTTATGATTTCTTTGCTCTTTCTTATTTTTTTTTTTTTTTACTAGTGTCATATTTCATGAGACGTTCTTACATTATCTTCACAAAAAAGATGAAAACCTGACACCCCACCACAACCAAAACTATACCATCCCTTCAATGTAGTTGTAACAATGTTCTGTCGTATGTGCAAAATGTGCTTGATATGTAGAATTATTCTGCTTTTTATAAAGTCTGTACTTTGGAAAAAGAAAAGAAAAGAAAAGAAAAAGAAGTGACAGCCACTTCAAAATGTCATGAATGTGCTTCATGAAATGCTGTTCATTCACAAACGAAGCGGACTCTAAAAAAATCATAGCATCCATGCGATATAATTATCTTGCACCCATACCCATCATGGTAATGTAGAATGTGTTGGCATGTAATAATGGTCTATGTCTTTTGTTGATTGCTTTCAGGAAGTAAAGGTGGAGCCTCCAAAATGTGAGTATTTATATTGTCTTTTTGATACCAACAAAAAGAAAAGCATACAATTTCATGACAGCTGAATGATTTGAGTTCTGTGCACCAGCTGATTCTGACTAATATCCATTTAGCACAGAACTACAATATCATATATTTCTTTCTGGAAGTTCCTTGTGTGTTAAATACAGCAGAGTCATAAACCCTATCTGATTGGAATGAATCGAAGCTCATGTAAACGATGTCATCTCATTTCATGACACAGACAAGTTCCTGTAAATTTGAATAATCGAGTAGATATCCATAATTCAAATCTCTTTTTGTTAATCCTCCATCACCTCGGCACGGCAGTCTCCTTCTACTCGTCGAACCAGCCAGAGGAGGAGAAGAAGGAGGAGGAGGCGGAGAAGCAGGATGCGGGGAAGGAGGAGGGGAGGGAGGAAGGTGACATGGGGGAAGACTGGAACGAGGAGAGAGTCGTCTCGGTGGGAAAGAGCAACCTCAAGTTTGGTCCGTCCAAGAGCAAGAAGAAAGTCTGCTGGAAGGAGGAGACAGACCTTGTGGACGTCTACTACTTTGTGCTGGACGAGACCGAGAGGGGTGAGTGTTCCCCCCTCCCCCCACCCCCTTGGGTGTCTGAATGTGCCCCCAAAGAAGGCAGAAAATTCATAAGATCTCATTTTATCAGTCAATCATTGCAAAACTTGTATAATTGTGTCATTACATTTCTCCATGAAAGTTTGATATAGGTGCATCTTTTCAATTGTATGTGACACTTCATTTCATTTCAACCGGGGGGATGGGGGTTCTTGGAGGCCCTCAAAGCGTAAGGTGTATGGCCCTCCTTGGTTATGATTAGAGAGGAGTTTATTATTAGAAATACTAGCATTACATTCCCCTTGGTCTCTGTGTCTGGTTGTCTGTGTAGTTGGCTGTCTGTCTAATGTGTTTGTGTTCTTATATTCAAAAGGCGAACTTTCATTTCAGCCTAGAGATATACGTCATTGCTGCATCTATACGTGTAAGGCTTTCACAAGATAAATTTAGGCACAGTTTGACAGTGACGATTTTGAAAAACAAATATAACAACAAGGTGTGTAGTTCCATGTGCGCAAGATGATCATTATGCTCCTTCAACTTCGTGCATGACTTCTGATTGGCCTTTCTTGTAATGCGTTCCCTCCCTGTGGCTGCAGTGAACGTGAACCGTGTGAAGGACTTCCAGGACGCCATGCAGAACGAGAAGCTGATGGAGAAACAGGCGGTGCTCAACGCCATGAAGCAGGGCAAGGACGCAGAGGACGAGAAGACCAATGGAAACAGCACGCTAGAGTTCTTCCAGGTAGGCACCAGTGAGGGCAGCGTGGTGTCCTGTCTGTCAGGGCACAAAAGCCATCATTCCACAGAGAGCTGGGCCCTGTTTCATAAAGTTGTTCGTAAAGTTACGAACGACTTATGAGCGACTGGTGATCAGTTCTTGTGGTGAATTATTGAAATTCTAGTAAGTATAGCACATTGCAACTGATCACAAGTCGCTCGTAAGTTGTTCGTAACTTTACGAACAGCTTTATGAAACACCCTCCTGGTCCTCTTCTACAGAACTGCTCATGCTGTAACTGCTTACTGTGAAACCAGAAATTTTCGCGTGCATGAAACTTCGCGAATTTTGTGAGGAGCCAGGATTCACGCAAGTGAAGTGCTAGTGAAAGTTTTCGTGTACACAATTAAGTGAATGCTAGTGGCAACAGTTCGCGAAAATTTCATGCCGCAAATGTTTTTGATTTTACATTGTGTTCAATGCACTATGTATGACATGATATTTGTTGGCATTCAGTTGATTCCTCCTCCCCCCCCCCAAAAAAAAAAAGAAAACATGAACACAAGATAAAATAACAAATCCACTCCATTGCAACCACCTCATATGAAGGTCGTTTTGTTTTAATAGGGTGTAGAGGAGATTACTTAATCCACATTCATTAGTTATTAAAGAATATTGGTGTCCAGCCAGCAAACAAACTACCTTAACCCGTTGAGGACGAGTCCCGAGTATACTCGGGCACTTGTCTATTGGAAATGCGTGTTGTAGCAAAATCAGTCCGTCCTCAATGGGTTAAGGGTCAAAGGTGATAATGGACTTGAATCCCTGGGTACATCTCATGATCAAGATAGTGTACTACATCAGAAAAGTAAAGCTCCCAAGAATAGGGATGGCCAATATACTTGTGATCACATCCTACCAAATTATTATTTGAAGGGTATTTTTTCTTTTTTTTTCAATTCAGCCCATTCTTTATAAAATTTTGAAATCTTCAAAAACTTACTTCAGGACCTCCATCTTCTTGTAGGCAGTGGAATCATTGTTATTATGAAATTGAAAAATGTAATATTTATCAGAAATGTTCTGTTTTATTGGTGGTCCATGACGCATTAAAGCCAGATTGATAACACCTTCTTTAAGGATTGATTTTTGTCAAGAAAATGCGGCCTGTGGTGATCAAGGTCATGTCGGCACATGTCTGCTCTACTCCTTTCTCCCTACGACAGTGGCGTAGACCTTACCCCATCGACCTTTCGGGAGTTGTAGTGAAGTTTGGCACCAACAGCACGGAGCGGGAGGTGCAGGCCAAACGGGAGCAGACTGTCCTTCAAGAGATCTTCTTCGACATGGCCAACCTGCCGCTGACCCCCAAGGAGCCCGACCCGGAACCCAAGCGGGCGGAGCAGTTCAAGATCATCCCCCTGGAGGATGTGAGTGGAAGAGCAATTCAAACAATCAAACAATTCAAACAATCCAAACAATTCAGATAGTGGTGGATCGTGTCTCGGT
The DNA here is from genome assembly GCF_040938485.1 of Diadema antillarum. NCBI lineage: Eukaryota > Metazoa > Echinodermata > Echinoidea > Diadematoida > Diadematidae > Diadema > Diadema antillarum. The sequence goes on along the minus strand of NW_027270974.1, from coordinate 1,274,575 downwards.
CTTATTTCGTAATAAATATATGTATGCCGTATATTGTGCCATATCCACTCTGTAAAATTCTCAAGAAGGGAGTGGCATATTTTGTTGGTACGGATACTAGTGAATGCTTTCTTGAGCATGAATTATTGGAGCACTGTGGCAATGATACAGTATGATGGAGAAGATTTTGGACTGGCCATAAGTCCTGAGTCTGCAAGATGTATCCATTGTGGGGAAAGACGTTTGTACTACGCAATGCTGGGGTAATGATGATATTGGCAGTGTTTTCTGGGAGAACATTGCCTACAAGGAAGGGGTTACCATGGTTACATGAGTCATCTTTGTCATCATCCTCATTCTCCTCATCATCATCGGAGTTCTTACTATGATTGTATTGATTAGTATTATGCTGTGTTGAAAACAACCTGACCCTTTTGAGCATGACTCATATCAAAAAGGTGTGATTCTGTCGGGATATTATAAGTCAAATTTACATAATCGTTTTATCATTCTAAAGTTCAATGTATTGGTGAGTCAAAAAGTGACGCAAGTATAGCATATTGTTTAAGTGCATCAGTATTTGGCTCAAAATTTTGCTTATGTTGTGCATGTCATCAGCTCTCAGTAATTTTAGCTTTGAGAGGCCAAAGGTGTTCCATTGAGCGACTGAAAATTTGAGACCCTTCTGAAATTTGAAATAATATTGTGTCATATCACACTTGCAGGAAGCTAGTATGGAAGCCAATATGGAAGCCAATATGGAGACTGGTGGACCTGAGCACATGTACCCTCCCGATCAGACCCAATTCCAGGGCTACAGCGGTTTCAACCTGCCCGGGCCAGGAGGCCCAGGTCCTGGACCTGGACCTGGACCGGGGCCTGGACCAGGACCGGGGCCTGGACCAGGACCGGGGCCCAGAGGAATGAGGCCCCAGGGGCCGCCACCTGTTCCCCACATGGGTGGTCCCCCAGGTGTGGGGCCCATGCACCGGCCTCCTCACCCTCAGCAGCACGGCCCCCCGCAGGGCAACACCCCTCCCTCACCCAACACTACCATCAAGAATGTGCAGAATCTGCTGGCATCGTTGTCGGTTAGTTTGCTGTACCTTCCATTTCGTATGGCAGTGCTTTAATACCATTCAAGTTAAATGCTTTGTTGATGATTTCATGATCTTGGTAAAATTGTCATACCCAGGGTGGTCCACAACTTGAAATTTTAGCATGTTGCCAGCTCAGAATCTGAGAATATTGCAGAAATTGAATATGCGCGGAGCGCACACAATGAGTACGTAGTACGCAATGTTTTGCTGCTTATCTCTCTTTGTGCTGCTTACATTCAATGTTCTCTCTCATGTTTTGCACACAAATATCTAAAGTACCTGGTAGTTTGATGTTTCTTATGTTATGCACATGTTTTGCACATTATTGAATACTTTTACTTTGAGCTTGTTGCAAATTCTTGAGGATGTTGCATAGCATGTTGCTGGCTTTTTAGGATGTTGCACAAGAATTTTAGCATGTTGCAGCGACATGCTAAAACCCCTTGTGGACCACCCTGCATACCCTTCTTGCAATGAAAATTTGGTCTGGTGTCCAGTCGTAGTAGGGAAATGAAACTCAGTTCCTCACACTTCCTTCTCCCTTCTGTGGGTAAACAAGGAGCTAAATCAAAAGAAAGTGAATTGTCAAGTGCAAGATTGCACTCTCCTGCTGAAAATTGGTCTGTGTGAGAGCAATTCCTGCAGACTGATAGTAAATGAGATCAGTCAGTCTTCAAAGAATTACAGTAATCAGGGCACTCTTTGCAATGAGAACAGACATTTTCCTTTCATTTATATATGACAATGTAAATTATGCAATGTCCCCCGTCCCCCCCCCCCCAAGAAAATAGTGTCAGAAAATGTCATGTTGCCCTTCTGCATTGCTGAAAATATTACAAATGCAAAACATTGATATCCATTTATTTCCCTGTGAAAGTTCCACTTAAGTCATTGCATATTTTGTTTTATTCCCAATATTTTTGAAGGAGGGTGAAGCGAACAAGCCTGGCAGCGATTTGCTGAACAAGGAGAATCTTGACAAACTGAAAGAGATGTTGGAGCCATTCAAAAATCAAATGCCTGGTGAGTTTTACGGATAGTGGCTTCAGTTTAGAGGCAAATCCAAACCCAATTTTTTTTTCTTTTCTCACATTGGGTTTGCTTCTAATTTTCACTCACCGTAAGATTAGTGTGTCACTAACTTTGCTTCAAAGACATGTTCATTTGTCCAAAGGCCAATCCCTACAGTTCCCAGTAGTTCACTCCATGATATCTTTTTGTAGTTACTTATCAAATGAATGTCTGAAATAAGGTTTAACTTGTCATTTTGTAAAATATTGAATATACTGTAAAGCTGTGCAAAAATATCTTGCTACTTCTTGTAGTATGTTGTCATAGGTTCATGGCCTCTGTGTGCTCCAAATATTGTTATTTCGATGCATAAGGTAAGAAATAAAACATCGGACAAAATGAATAGTGTATAAGCTGTTATTTTTGCGTACATATATTTTCGTGAATTAGGAGAAACAAGGTTTAATCCCAACATTATTAATTATTTCTAGGAATTTAAATGTAGAGGTTGATCCTGTTAATAAAATTTCTTCTCATAATAGGAAACTATTTTAAGATTGATTACAGTTAATGTTCATAACATTAAGGGTTATACAAGTCAATTGGCAACATGATTTCAATGCTTGTTCATGGTACTAAGTGCAAGCGTTGTCCATTGTTTTGAAATCAACATTGAGTTACTCTGTGAAGATTTTGGTCACTATCCCCTGTGTGTGTCAGGGACTTTGGACGAAGTGTACAATGCTATGGGATTTCTGGGCCAACCAGTACTCAAAGCATACAAGCGGTTGAATGGTCCGTGCTTGGGATCATGTAGCATCTAGTGAAGTTTTTGGTGACTCCTTTCTCATGATGTAGTAGGATGCCCGTTGAACTTCATCACTTTTTCCACTCCAGACAACCAGCACAGGGACAACAGTGGAATGGGACCTTACCCACCGGGACCAGGTAACTTTGGCCCGGGGGACTTTGGCCCTGGCGATTTTGGTCCTGGCTTCAGACCAGGTGGACCCCACCACGAGCCGAGAGGACCGTTCCCCATGGGACCCAATGGCCCAATGGTTAGGGGGCCTGGTCCTGGTCCGGGTCCTGGCCCCGGTCCCGGTCCTGGTCTGGGCCCAAGGCCACGTTTTGATGGTGAGTACTTGCGATTAATGCCTATTATCAACATCCACACAGCAATAATGGAGGAAACTTTTGGGGTCAGTGAGTGGGTATCATAACTTGCAATGTGCATTGAACAAAATCATACTGTTTCTCCCGTGGCAGACTTGGAAATAACATACGCTTACATTGTGTTAAATATATAATGTATGAAGAGCTAGAAAGGCATTTCTTCAGTGAAATTTGTGTGTATATCGAACTGCATTCCAATTCTTCACCAACAGCCATTATATAACAAAATTACAAAAGTAGTGCAAAAAAAAAGTGAAAGTATAGTTCCTTGAATTGTGAATCAAGTTACCACTTTGCCAACGTCTAAACTTATCAATCACTCTCAAATGTAGGACCAAGCTTCAATGGCCCATTCGGACCAGGGTTTGGACCGCGCCCGAACTTCTCCGGCCCGGGCAGAGGCGGAATGGGTCCACCAGGAAGGGGCGGAGGATTCCCAGACCGAGGGATGGGCCCGAGGGGGCCGTGGAGAGGTGGCCGTGGAGGAAGAGGTAAGATGATGAACCCAGCTTCTTAGAGCCATGCCCCTTTATCCATCAAAAGGATGTAGCCATAACTTTCTTGCAGGGTGTAGCCAGTTTTCTTACAGACATTGATATGTAGGATTTTGCTTTCTCTCTTTTGAAACCTGTTACCACTTCAAGTGCAAGTCTGTTTCACGTTTAAGGTAGCTTTAATGCAACACTGCACACTGGCACTGATCCGACGGTCCCAGACTAGTAAAAATCACTGTCGGACCAGTAAAAATCACTGACTGACCAGTAACTTTTGCAGGAATGGACCAGTAAAAACTGGAATAACTGGGCACATACTCGTGCGACATACAGGTCAGACCAGTAAAAAAAAAAATGGATTAGTGTGCAGCCCTGTTAAATTAATGTTTTTGTTGTTTTTTCGCAAATGCAGAGTATAATCACACATAATCACAATATGGCTTGGTGTAAAAGTGTATGTCAGGGAGGAGTGTGTGATGTACAATAACCATATTTAATCAAAAAGTAATTACTTGTTTTTGTCAAAAATAAGTTTATTGTCAAGTGATGGAAGGAATTTGGCAACAGAACAACGCTTGTTAATGAAACCAATTAGTGACAGCTAAGTTTGATGTATTTCATTTTGTCTACCTTACAGGTCGAGGAAGGCAAGTTTGCATTCACTTCAAGTCGGAGAGGGGCTGCCTGAGGGGTAACAAATGCCACTTCCTCCATCCAGGTGTCAATGGACCCCCACTGTCATGACAGCAGTGCCCAGCCTTGCTGTCCTCCCTACCCCCCATCCGTCCACACCTTGGAGCGTAGCGTGAACAATGCGATCCCCAATCCCTGCGGCTTTTGTAAGGGCTAGATGGACTGTGTTACATCATCAGTGACTAAGAAGCAACTGTTAAGTTGATCAATGTGCCATGCCAGCTGAGAAAACTAAATCAGACTAAAAATGGGGACTGCGTAAACAAAAAATCGCTGAACTTCAGCAAATCGTTGATTTTACGTGAAAAAAAAATGCCACCGATGTTGATCTCAAGTGAACCTGTGGGATCAACAATTCTGTGTTATGACTCTCCTACCAGGAACTGGCTGCCGGGATGAATAATACAGAGAAAAGAAAACTGCCTCGTTGATACATGGCAGTTGGATGTGCAAGCAAATGAACTTGATGGTGACATGCCGTGGAGATTTAGATGCAACTGCGCAAAGTTGTCTGACATGGTGCTTTGTTTCTTTGATTTCGTGCTTGTCATTTATCTCAAAGGCATAGCGGCCGTCATTTTCCAAACATCCACGGAGACTTTGAAGAGAGATCAATTAGTAGCGGTCGGAAATTGATGAGTCATTTTGTAGGCACATCGCGGAATTTCTCGACGGGCACAACTATTGACGGATAGGACCATTAGATGAAAAGTCGACTTGTTGTTCACAAAGAAGGCAACAGCAAAAGAAAGGAAGTTCCATGAACCATTGATGTGAACTTCCATTTGCAGAAGCAGTTTATCAGTTGTTGTTTTTTTCAGAATATTTGGCCCTTTTTGCTAAATGTAGCAGATTATACCAAATGCTGACCTTGATATGATGACAACAACAGCAACAACAACGAAACATGGCGACGTGGAGGTTTGGCAAATGATGGCTGATACCTTAAAAGGGAATTTTTCGTTCTGTCTGCATTGAATTTAGTATAACTTTGCGATATTAGGCTTGTTCTGCATGTTGGTTGGTATCATGGAGACAAGAAAAAAACTGTTTTCTTGTTCCTTTTTTTTTGTGTGTCTTGATGGCGATGAGAAGCGAATCAAATCCAGGCAAGTGTGACTTCTGCTGTCTTCAGCAGATCAGGAACTATTCGTCGTGGCACGATTTCCCTGCATCTTGCTTGTAACCGATTTAGTGTCATAGGGAAAGTGGTGCCAAACTGAGAATCATGTGTAACCCATTGGCAGTTTCTGTCCAAAGAAATTATTGTCCAGCACGGGGTGGGAGAGTGTTGCGCAACATGTTATTTTTCAGAGCATCCATGCACATGCTCTCACAGAAAAAAATAATGATGATAATCTCAATTGCTGAGTGAGTAGACGTGTGATTGGCGTTCAGCAATTAATGACTTGATTACTTGATAACATTGTTTTAAATCTTTCTTGCCATGTACATCCATATGCCATCCATTTTCATACTGTGTGTACATCGATGAGTGGCCAAGGTTAACTTCTGGTTTTCTCTGTGTTTTTTCTCTTTTTCCAACATCATTACGTCTGTTTTGTTGCTGTTTAAGTTCTTCATAATTTCTTGTGAGATTCCTTTTACTTTCATTTGTATTTTGTACTTGCTCCAACTTAACCTCTCTTTTTTGTAGGGAGTGGGGGGAGGGAGGGTTAATTGGAATCCTCTTGCATTTGATCATTACATCAATACTTGAGCACTTAACGAAGGTTTACTTCTAACCTGCGTGGCATATAACAGTCTTGCCACTGCCAATAATTCCTCTTGATTTATGCACAAAGAGAGAAAACAGGAATATCTAGTCGCTATAATGTCTTTAGCAAGACTCACAAGCACAAGTGCCATTTGATGTGAGAACCAAGTACTGGAAGGTGAATGCAAACTCTTGAAGTTCTCATTATTGGCTGGTCTTTCTTTCTGAAGACTGCTCCGGAATAAATTTTCACAATTTATTGTCAGTCGTAATTTACGCTTTGAAATTAAACTAGCAAAAACTAGGAATTCATTGATTTGGACTTTCAAATATTCTATTTGACAATGAATTACAAATGTTTGATTTTCCAATATCCAAAACGTGATTGTCAAATGAATTGTCATCTCCTATATGATGGGGATACACGATGAACATTTCCTAATATCTGACAGAACTTTGCTATCCTCGGGAGTTATGTGAATGTAACATCCAAAGCAAGTAGAACACAATGTGGTTGATCCCTCAGTATAAGGTACCTCATCTTCCCTTTTTTTCCTTCTTTCAAGATATCAGCAAGGCATTTTAAAGATTCACAACATACAGAGGAAGATGTGTGGCTAGTTTTTGGTTTGTTCGCTTGCTTTTTATTCTCCCTCAGAAGTGTACCAAGAAAAAAAAAAGATGATTTTGAATGTACAAACCACCGCTTCTTGCTGCTTTGGAAGTGACCGTGGTAGCACTCGAATTCAATACTGCCCGCTGGAATTGAGGTACACAAGACATCTGGTAGGAGAATGTGTAATGATTTTAAACTTGTCATGCTCTTGTCCCACATGCTTAAATGTGTTATGCATTTGCATAATATTTGCATAGATGTACTTTGCCCCCTGTGCATACAGATTCCCAAGTACCCAGGTAAGTCCACATGAAACAATGTGGCCAGAATTTAAATTGTAAAGATAGTGATAGTGAAAGCCCAAAGTATTCGATATGGAGAAAATCAAAACTTGTAACTGTATTTGGTGGTATGATGCGTAACTGTCCACCTTCCTGATATATCCTGGTCACAGTGATTCTGCAAATGTTATACAAAACATGTCACATGGCCATAAATTTACCCCCTTTCAATCTTAAGAAATGCCATATATACTTAATTTCTTGTATTGATAAGGAAATGCCTGGGGGGGGGGGGGGGGAAGGGGGGACAAAAAAGAAATGTTAATGCACAGGGCTCTAAAAAAAGGCTTTGATCACTCAATCATAGTTCATACATGCGCTACTAATACTATCAATCACAGCCCAAGACTGCCGGCATATGACACTACGTGGGAATGCCACAAATTTCCATGTGTGATCTCGACACCGTGTTTGTGTGGCATAAGGACAGATTATTTGTGAAATGTCTTGGGGAAAATGTAAATTCTATTTCATGTCATTTTTTTTTTATTGTTGTACTGAGGCAGATGTGAGAGGATTATATTTTTGTACCATCATATCATGATGTGAGTTGTCTCTTTATTCGGCGTTTATGGAGTGTACGCGCTAAAGAGTAAGTGTCTGATATCCCAACTAGTAGCTGATATATGAAGTCATTTAATCAATTAACAAAGGGAAAAAGGATGATATTATATGCTCCACAGATCATAGGATATATATCTATAAAAATGGAAACTAGTAGGTCCTACATAACTTCCCATGATAAAGAAATGAAATTAAACAGAAAACACTTGTACATATGCATACACACAGATCCACACACAGATCCACACACAGATCCACACACATGCAGCCAGTGACTGCACATGGGTAAATGCTAATAACGTGCATATTTAAACGAAATGAACGAGTATTAGTGTATATATTTATTAGTTTTCCATCAGACAAAAACAAACAAAGTGGGGAGGGGTAAGCAAGATAAAAAACGTCCATATACTTCATAGTGCTCAAAAACGATGTGTAATGAGTTGAGAGAAGTTAGGGATTAATACACAGAGCATTAAAATCACTTAAAAGCTTAGAACATGCACATGGATACAACTCGACACTTTTTACCCCACCCCTTCATATCTTCATTTTTTTTTTTAAATAATAGTTGTACATAGAGAAATAAAAGCAGTGAACACAAGCTTTGAAATCGTCAAAAGCTTCAAAATTCACCCATTGAACATATTTCAAGAACATACAGGAGGGTGCATTATTCCCGGTGTGTATGAGTTAATATATATATATATTTATTTTTTGGACAACGGAGGACGGAAGAAAAGAAAATGGACATACCCAATTACCGAAAAATATATAATGATTTATATATTTGAATAAAACAAGGTAGAGAAAGGAACACCTGGAATGGATGAGGATTTAAGGGATTTCATTCATTAAGAAGAGATAAATCAATGATTTAAAAGGAAAGAAATGCTCATTGGCAGTATGAGACGCCACGATATTATTTTGTTCCCGTCGCATTGTTCATGCATACGTCCGTGTAGCATTTGCCGAGGACGGAATCGCTAAGCCCAAAAGCCGGGAAGATTATATAACGGGGCTACAGTAATAAGTTTAGTTCCATCTGCTACCACTAGGCATGCCGGTGGGTTCTATTTACCCACATAAGTCATTGTAGATTACCGGTACTCTTTTTGGACGGCGATGAAGTTGGTTGAAGATATAAATGCCAAATGTATTTTATAAGTATTTTTGTAGATTATCGACGAGAATTTCAGACGCGTCGTGTCCTATGATTCCTCCTAAAGGAGCGACAAAAATAACGTCATTAACATTATTTTCCAGCTGTTCATAATGTGATTCCTGTATTTGCGTGCTTCTGAGCTAAGTACTGTGTCGATAGTAAAATAGTGGGTATGGGATCTACACGCACACGTCTAGCTCCCAATTCCATTACCTCGCAGATAACACCACGCAGATAAAATCACCCAACAATAAGCCAGTTCGTAGTTCCATTTTACGCATGACCAGCAAAAATGCATTTTTGGCAACAGACATGTTTGGTTTTTAAAGTCATTGAGAGAAACATCAGTCATGTAATGATTATCCATGTATCCTTCCGGTGCTTGCCAGCACATCCAGCCGACAGCGGGAAATTGTTCACTTAAGTTATAGCCTGTTTTTGGCAGTGACAATAAAGAGAAAAAAAGTTTGTTTATGTATTCAATGCAAGCCAATGAAATGGCTCCTTTCCCAAAAGTCAATTGCTGGCCGTTCTGGTCACCTGACTGTTGTACGCAAGTTCATTCTTTGTTTGAACATCGTCACAAACTCGCATAAATGTTTTGTCGGGCAATTTCATGCATCATGTGGCTTTGAAAAACGAATGACGTGCCACAAGCATGTAATTGAGAGGGAGAGAGAGAAAGAAAGAAGCGTTGATGATGGGCAATGCGCATACAAGGTCATTACGAACGGGCTTATTCAACCCAACCGGAGTATTACAATACAGTTATTACGTAAGATGTCTTGTTAAGTAGGAATGTCTGCTTTGCTTGCTCGCTAGTGTGGCCATGTTCATTGTGATACTGTGCACTATGGACAAAAATCGTCTGTTCTATCCAGGAACCTGTAGACTCGTGATTTGTGTACGTCAATGCATTCATTGGAACTCGGTATTCAATTGTATGAACGTCGAGTAAAAGACTTGCAAGCGAAGTTTATGCCCTCAACGGCAGGGAACGCACATTCAGCTTCGCGTGTTAAAAACAGTTGCGTTGAGGCAGCACTAGCAGAACAATGTGTACGTTACAAATTGTATATTCATTCGCAAATGCGAGATGCTTAAAAGCATTTGCTTCAAAATTCGTACTTCAATGTTTATGAGATGTATGTATACATGTAATGTCTGTTGCGTTTGTACGTAGATCATTTTTTTATATTAGCGAAGATGGAATACATGTCATATAATTTTCTATGTCAGTTTTGTAAAGTAATTGTTTAAAAAAGAATGGAGGTATCGCTTATTGTGAAAATGACTGCAGAGATCTTGATGCAAACAAATAAATACTAGTATTGTTTGTTATATCGCTGTATTGCTATGAGAGGTGTTTTCATTGTGCATTCTATACTTCAGTCTGTGAAACGAGGTGACTTGCTTCTTTCTTTCTCTGTTCGTATACACTATACATTGTCTTACTTTTACATAAAACAAACATACATACATACATACATACAGACACACACTCACACACACACACACACACACACACACACACACACACACACACACACACACACACACACACACACACACACACACACACACACACACACACACACACAATGTTTGTATAGATCTTGATGAAGGCCTACATGTCCGAAAGCATGAGTATACAAAATAAAGGAAATAGGAAGAAGCTACGTCTCCCATGGAATACTACACTTACGCCATTAATGTCTCCACCACCTGGAAGTGTAAACGTTGGCACATTTCTTACATATATATATGTATATATGATATACATACATATATATATATCTATATATATATTTATATATATATACCACTGGATCCAGTTTTAGGGAAAGATTGCTACGAAATGTGACTTTCAGAGATATTTTCTATATATCACACTATTACTTTTTCAAAAAACAAACTAATCATTTTTCACGAAAATAGACACTAAAACAAGTATCTGTGCTTTATTGTGTTACATTGCTCATTCTCATGCAAATTTGTGTATGTGTTTTGCATGTGTGTGTGTGTGTGTGTTTGATAAATATATATACATCTTGTATTCGTGCATTTTTGTTTTCACCTTTGCAGCGAAAGGGAGGCATTTTTCTGTGCACACTATCTTAAGCGCTCTTCCTAATGCACATTTTTTCCCCCTCGTCATGTTCTTGGCATATACAAATTATATATCATTGAAATATAAAGTTTGCGATGCTTTTTCAAAATTCTGGTAACAGACGCCTATATTTCATATTTCAGCATTGTAATTAGTCTATTAGTGAAGACCAAATGTGTTTCATATATCTTGTAATGTATATGAAATTTGCGATAACCTCTCTACGCTAAATAGCAGACTGAGTAGTATATACAGTATATAACATAACACAAATCAAATTCATGCTGTCATTACCAAGTTTCTTTAGTATTGACAGCATAGACTTGATTCTGTTTTATTTTTGATGTTATTGCACCAACACGAGGACAAATTTTATACATACACACACACACACACACACACACACATATATATATATGTATGTATACATATATATATATATATATATATATATATATATATATATATATATATTGGATCCACGAAGAATATTAATGAAGAAATAAACTGGTAATGCATTTTTGCCAACAAACTCATTCTTTATTGGCAAAAATGCATTACCAGTTTATTTCTTCATATATATATATATATATATATATATATATATATAATTATACGTAAATATGTATATTACTTTCTAGTACATCTTCAACAACGTGGGAGTATCTTTGCATTCTTTCTTGCGTGTTTGGTGGCTCTAAAAAGAGCCGTTTGTTCCCAAGAAACTGACAAGAGTCAATTTACTTGGAGGTGGTGTACTTGGTGACGGCCTTGGTGCCCTCAGACACGGCGTGCTTGGCCAGCTCTCCGGGGAGGAGGAGGCGGACGGCGGTCTGGACCTCACGGCTGCTGATGGTCGACTTCTTGTTGTAGTGGGCCAGGCGGGAAGCCTCACCAGCGATGCGCTCGAAGACATCGTTGACAAAGCTGTTCATGATGGACATGGCCTTGGAGGAGATGCCAGTGTCGGGGTGGACCTGCTTCAGCACCTTGTAGATGTAGATGCCGTAGCTCTCCTTTCGCCTCCTGCGCCTCTTTCCGGCAGAGGCAGCGCGTGCCTTGGCCTTACCGGCCTTCTTGGCTCCCTTTCCGCTAGTCTTGGCAGGCATGTTGATAGATTCTAGTCGTAGTGAGTAGATCAACTGAAATTACCAATGCAGCTACGGCTGTATTTATACCAAACGGGCTGCTCCGGTGCTTCTATTGACAGGCCTAGCAGGAGGTGCAACGGACTATGAATTTGGCGCCCTATGCAAATGAAGGATCACCTTGCAGAAATAATGGATCGATATGCAAATAATGGCGTCCGAACGAGAGCGAAACCTTTCACTGTCGACGAGAAGTATTGTTGGGTTAAACCTCTCCGACTTTTACTTTAGCTCATCCTGCCCTGTACAGACAGAAATATAAACTTGCCATTTAACCAGTTTTTGACGTAAAATCGTCCTTTAAACAAACAAATCAGCTTTCTTACCTGGTGTTAGGCAGACAGCAAAACAGAGAGAGGGTAGAACAACCTGTCAGAGTTATTGTAGAACTCTCCTTCCCGATAACTGATGCTACTGAAGACTATTATATTCCTACGTTTGAAATTTCGTATTGGGTACGACATTTCCTGTACGCAATGTTTAAATTGCCTACTAACGCGATTATTGTACATGCATACATAACTTGTTTGACTGATGTTTTCGTAGAATGCTAGGTCACATGATAATCTAATTGTAAGATGATGGTTGCTTTGGAGTAATTTAAAAGGAATATATCAACGTGTCTTCATGGATTGTTGAGTTGAATTTCGAAGTGAAGTCTTATGAACATTCACGGGCAACTCCCTATATAATATACACTTATATATAAACAACAACCTGATTTCCAAAAAGCAAACGACTGTATAGAACGGAAACATGTCGATCAACCTCGGTTCCAAGTGAATCTGTATAGATGAAAATTCTTGGTTTCAAAAAGCATTAGATATTACAAATATTTGGCATTAGATATTACAAATATTTGGTTAAATCAATGCGTTTCATGATACTTCCGTGGTTTCATGTTTTGATATTCCTCTTCTTAATAATCTTTGCGCATTGTACCAATGTGACTTCCAATGTTCTGCGAGACACTTTATACATCATGCAGTGTGTGAGATATTCAAACTTTTGAATACTGCCAATACTCCACTTTATACGCCATCCTCTCTCTCAATAAGTTGAAAGTGAATGCTGGCCTCCGTATATTACGGAATATGATGAAAGTCAAGAAAGAATGTACAGTACAGTTCCTAACCATAATATCCAGGTTGACTGTCAGACTGTATAAAGAGAACAGAAAACCAGATGCTCAGAAGGGTAATAGTTCTATCAAAATCGGACATTATGAAAAAGTTGTGGAATTTTAAAGTCTTGCATTTTTTTCGCTCAATAGGTAGTAACGACGTATGAAAGTACGAAGACTTCATGCTATGTCACCTCACAATACAATTCCACCAACTCTCTCATTGGTTTAAACAAAAAAATGTTATAAAAAATATTTAGTTGGTAACTTGGCAACTATAACCCACTTCCCCCTGTATATCATCGTTGTGAGCTTATTACAAGATCACAATAAATTAATACAAATCAAGATGTAAGTGAAATCAAACCGACCCCCCGACCCCCCCCCCAAAAAAAAAAAAAAAATGAAGCTTGTCAGGTAATGACTTCATCACCTCCTTCCTTTGAAATATTGTGACCAATGTTTCCTTGAGAATATTAATGGACAAAGCAAAATTCCATGTACTTCTCATGTCAGTTCTGATTTTTTTATGAAACCTCCATAACTTTGTTCGTTTGATTTACATATTGATTATAATCAAATGCAAAAACCAATATATCTATTTTCATCAACTTGAGATAATTGAGACTAAGTCTGCAGAAAGCAAAGAAAATAATGAAAATGTGTTGATTTCTACAATATCTTCAAAAAGATTCTTGTTATGTAAAGAGTGATGTATCATTGAAACTGTAACTATTTCTTTGTTTGATAACCTTGCTGGAAAAACGTTGAACATTTATCTGTTAACATATATGAGTTCTTCCTTGAAGAGAGGTGACGACGATTCAATGCATAAGAGACAGGCTTTAAAAGTTTATTTCCAAGCGTATTGCCTGGTGTTAGGACCCTGATTTTTTTTTTTCGCTCTTGATATGGTTCAAGTATATGAAAACTGCGTATAATAAACGTGAATCATCTTAATCATGATTCCATTATTCTCACAAACTCTTGCTTGAAAAAGCATCCTGATCATCGCGTTTGCAGATGCCTAAATGCTTCGGGAAAAGGCAATTATCAATTCCAATAACGGACTCTCAATATGTTACCATCACGAACGATGTAGTTTCTATGCGAAAAAGGGAAGTCTTCTCATATGCTAATATCTATTTTCGGTCTGTTTGTGAAGACGGGTGTCAGTTCAGGCGTACCAGTGACCGAGTTATCCTTCGCGGCATTATGCAAATTAGCTGTCTGTTGAATGGGCGACCCGTCATGGTCAAGGAACCTATTGATTGATAGGCGAAGGCAGCCGATCGCCAGGGATGGGTATAAATACCGAGGCGCGCTGTTCAAATGGCTTTAAGTTTGTTTCTCTCAACGACGTAACAACAACCAAACTCAGCAATCATGTCTGGACGTGGAAAGGGCGCTAAGTCTAAGAGCAAGGCCAAGAGCCGTTCATCCCGCGCGGGACTTCAGTTCCCCGTCGGCCGTGTGCACCGCTTCTTGAAGAAGGGCAACTACGGAAGCCGTGTTGGCGCTGGTGCCCCCGTGTACCTCGCCGCCGTGCTCGAGTACCTGACCGCCGAGATCCTCGAGCTCGCTGGCAACGCCGCCCGCGACAACAAGAAGAGCAGAATCATCCCCCGCCATGTGCAGCTCGCTGTCCGCAACGACGAGGAGCTGAACAGGCTTCTTGGTGGAGTCACCATCGCCCAGGGCGGTGTCCTCCCCAACATCCAGGCTGTCCTCCTCCCCAAGAAGAAGTAAATCGTCCCTCTCTCGGGAACACTACTTCACAAACGGCTCTTTTCAGAGCCACCACACATCCAAGAAAGAAATCTGAATCGTTTACCTCACCGCTGCTACCTTTCATTTCGTATAAACCTGACATATACAACGACCAGATATTCTAATAGGGAAAAGTTGCTGTTCTCTAACTCAATATTGTATCGCGTGAAAATAACATTGACGAATTGACATAGAGGCTAAGTCACATTCTACTCTGAAACATTTTCTTTAACACTAGGGCCTAACAAAAATCATTTTTTCAAGATACTACATATTTAAGGGAAAAGTTGCTGTTTCTCTAACTCAATATACGTACTGTGTCACATGGAAATAACATTTACGAATTGACATAGAAGTTAATTCAGTCTACTCTGAAACCCTTTTAACACAATAGCCTAACAAGAATATTTCTTTTAAAGATGCTATTTGATTATTACATAAATACTTAAATTAGATAATCTCAAATATCTCAAGTTTATACAAGCACATGGATATATCTGTTTTTGCATTTGTTCTCTTCATATGTTTCAGCAAGATATCCCTCAAAATTCTGAACACTTAACCTCGTAAAAGAAGTTTTTTAATTGACCTGTCAGCGATTGATAATAAGTTAGAATTCCTCGAATCCAAGTCACATCGCTCATAACTTGTTGCTGTGTACGGCAGACGTGGTTAGCTTTCCAAGTACTTGGTATAATCACCGTAAAGGTTAAATACATACATATGATGCAGAATTTGAAATCGTTACTGAAGCCGATAAACAACAATATATTGATATCACTGCTTTACACTAAGCGTCTACAGTATTCGGCTCCTCGAGGAACAAATCCACATCATAGTTTCACTCTCACATGAATAAACACCCAAATCAGCAGATCACACGAGACTCTATTTTTCTTTTTTCTTTGTTTACACCCTGATAAAATGTAGTCCCGTGATCAGGCGTTGGATTACTCAGCATTGTGGTCGTTCCTTGCTGCGGTTCAATTTTGTCATCATTATACAAAACTGTCTGTTATACCCACACAGTAAGATTTGCACGGTTTGAGAGAGAGAGAAAAAAATGAATATACAATCATAACATACAGACATTACCTAGTAATCTCGAAAATCACACTTGTTTTACAATCGTTCAATTTCACCCTCAATCTTCGCTATAATTAAAATCTAGTACATGTGGAGAAATGTGGTTTCGCGGGTGTCTTCGCTACAATTCCATATAATCACGAAAACTGGACAACTCACACTTATTATGAAAAATTAAACTTCCTGTGGATTTGATAACATGCACGGAGAGACTGCGAAATGAAACATTCATCTCAAGTGACCATTTCTACATCGCCGCTTTGCATATCTGGCGCCGATGTGACGATTATACCTCTTTATCTTTTGCAGCTCATTGGGTTTCACGTCTGTAGCTCCTCATGACTCCACAACGCTTTGATGGCAGCTTGTGCATCATATCGATGTTGAAAAGTGATGTGTCACACGACCTCTTTTCCCTCGGTCTGCCAACCCATTTATTTTTTCCTCCTCCACGCATTAAAAACCCAGGATTGTGTTATTCGTGTTTGCGCGCTGTAATTTGTGAAAGCGATACGTCGATGAGAGCCTTTCTCGTGAAATAGGCCTAGTTCTTAAACCCACGCAGCGTGACATCTTGTGCCGCCGCATTCCGCTTTAGATGGCGTAGGCTACCCCTCTTGAGCTCATATCACGTGCGTTTTGCGGGATACGATTAGTATCATCCCGAGCTCTACCACAAGGACCATTAGGATTCCGAGCGACGAAGCCAGCCCGGTCAAAGATGCGTTTCCATGACAACGCGTTCCGCATCAACGCCAATGCGGCGAGGCCTCGCGGGAGTAGAACCCAGGAATGAAGAAGGGGTGAAAACGAAAAGAAGAAGAAGAAGAAGAAGAAGAAGAAGAAGAAGAAGAAGAAGAAGAAGAAGCTGAAATAGATTGAGATGGAGAGAAAGGGGGAGAGTCACCATTGCGACTGTAGCTTTGCGTCCGAGGAGTGGGTATTTTGGGGAAAATGCACAGCGTATACATGAGTGATATGAATAATTACAATAGTGACAGCCGTCAGCAAGGAGGACCAAGACGCCAAGAAGAAATAGGAGAATAGACGAAAAAGAAAGGGATGATAGTAAAACGTTCCAATATTGAGAAAGTGATAAAAAAATAATGCACACGCTGTAGAAACAAATTCTTTCTTCAACTGTCAAAACAAAACAATACACACACCTACACACTCCCATGGGGCTACCATGCACTCACCGACACACACACTCATTATACATGACGTATCAGTATAGTACTTTCCTACATATCTAGAAAAAGAAACTTAGAAGGAAAGGAATGTAGGATAAGGCAGCGAGGAGATATTGACTTTCATATACAGCGGGAATCGACAGCCACCTGACCTACTTTTTCCCCGAGCCAGAGAAGTCCTCTTTTTTTCCAATCATTCTTCTACTTAATTCTCATCAATACAGCTTCACACTTAGCTACCAGTGATACTCCAGCCTAATTCCACGGTGCATTAACTTCCAGGGACAGCGAGAGTGATCCTTTTCTGTGTTTTCTACCAGGTATTCTAGTGAAAGGGAGAGTTCACTCGAGTGAAGGGCCGAGGTGTGACGTCATCGTCATGGATACCGCTCTCACAACAACTCTGTGCCTAACTGAATGAGATCTGGGAGCAAATATCAACGGTTTATAGATGGTAGCCATCAATGTCGGTGTCCACTCCAGTTAATTATACTTGAACGACAAATACATCAGAGGCTGCAAAACCCATACCAAGGGTACAAGCTATCTAGACCACATTCATAGCCATGGTAACAATGGTTACTTACAACATCACTCCCACACTCCATGAAATATGGTGGATGTACATCGTGAAAAGGGGCATTCAGAAATAAACAAATTTTAATTTGTTAATTCTTCAACATTACATTCAGTAGGGAGCATACAGTATATATCAGCACTTTTGTTTCAGCTGTCATACCCTCATCACCTATTCCTCATCCCTCCCCCTTTCTTGATTTGCGCAAAACTGTAAAAGTTATATGTATGTGTGTATGTACGTGTGTGCATTCAAGAGCATTTGTATGTGTAAGCACACTTAAACCCTGGACTTAGACACACTATGATGCATAATTTGTCTTTCCTCTCTCCTTGACTTACATCCTTATCTTTCTATTTCTAGCTTTCTAACATCTATTCATATCCCCCCCCCCTCTCTCTCTCTCTCGCTGTATGCATCCCCTTTGCTTCTACAAAGAGTAACACTCCTCGTTTTTTTTTTCAATACACAGTGACCAATAAAAATTGTATCATAGAGAGACTGATACTGCAAGAGGAGATAATCAATATTTTATTAACTGTATAAAATAAATTTGTGAAACAGATTTTGTCTCATCTTTTACTTGTGTCATGCTGGACTAAACATACAGTGCACTCCCGTTACAACAAACATGGTTATAACGAAATTTCATTATAATGAAGTAAATCTTCTGGTTCCAAAATTATCACCATTAAAGTCTATGGTGCAAAATTCGCTTATAACGAACACGGTTATAGCAAATTTCCGTTATAATGAAGTCTTTTCCGAGCGCCACAGACAAAGAAAAACAAAAGAAATGTGCTCCGTTATAACGAAATACGAACTGGTTTCGAAAATACGTAGCGGAACAAGCATTTATAGCATCTTTGCATGGGTGAACGCTTCACACCACTGTGTGTTCGCTCCTTGTGTCACGCACAGTTTCTGACGGGAACTCGCGTTTGTTATTGTAATACAGTTATCCCATCACATTTCACATAGCTTTCCAGTGTATGATGAGTATTCAGCAAACAGAATATGATATATATACGTGGTTTCCTTGTTTTCGTTATATATTGTATTTGTTCGGTTATAACGAAATTTCGTTATAACGAAAGAAAACTGCCGGTCCCGAGCATTTCGTTATAACGGGAGTGCACTGTATACATGTACAAATGTATGTATGTACATATGAATGTAGATGTATTCATGTACACATTAATTTATACATGCACACATATAAATTATACATACATTGTATCTACACACATAACAGATGTATGCAAGAAATGTAGATTATCTCCGTGTCGTTCCTTATGACACTCACATCTATGCCATTTATCATTGGTTAAATATTTTGGTATAATTTGGGAATGATCAAGCTCTCTTAAATACAAGAAGTGGAATCAAAAAGGAGAATGGACATTTCTTTGAAGTCTTATTAAATTACATGTACATAATCAAATCACTTTCATATGTGCGTTTTCTTATAACAAAAGGTTTTGTACATGTTGTTTTGTGGTAATGTGGATGCTGTCAGAAGCAGTGTTGTGTGAGTTGTTTTGTAGTGTGGTGGATGTTTTGGTTTTCTGCTTGTGGTCCTGTTCTTACATCATGATTACTGCTCGTAGAGAATACATGTGTACATGTATAGACCTTGGAAACGTCAAGGGGCATGACTTCCTAACTGCTAAGAAAATTCACTTTCTGTGGCTTCTGATTTCATTTCTTACCATCTTATACATGACCACGTATCAGATATTGATTATTAAAAGATGATGGAGCAGATCATAATCAAATGATTGGTAGAGGGCATACACATGACCAGGCACTTATTTTGCATGACATGTAAATTTGCTTACAACCAGTCATTAGTATACAAATAATGACTGCTATGAGGGGCACAGTTAAAATTATGGGCCCAAGGTGATGTGAAAACCATAACTATGCCCGAAACGAAGCTGAGGGCATAGTTATGGTTTTCACATCACCGAGGGCCTACATAATCTTAACTGTGCCCCGAATATCAAGCTGTCATTATTTGTTTTATATACCGTAAATATAGATTCCGAAATATAGATACCAAAAATATAGATTCTAGTCTCTTTTACAGCACTCGTAATCAACGCTGATCGACAGCGTGGCGGTCGTATCATTGGTGCGTACATATGAGTGATCTATGTTGCGACTGTCTCCAAACCTATTTACAGGGCACAGTTGATTCTATGCCCCGGACAGAGTGAATCATGACGCTATTTTGATCAAAAATGGGGCACAGCTATTTTCATGACTCCATTTTCAACCAATCAGATGAGAGGAATCTATATATGAGGTATATAATGAAGAATAATGACCGGTCATTAGCACTTCCATGTCCTGATGGTGACAGGGTCTGATTTGTTGTTTTATTTACTCGCGATGAGGGTGATTTATCAAATGACAAGAATCTGCTTCATCATGTTACAAAGCAAATAACACTGTACACATTATTTTGCTCGGGCATTAGTACATTTATGATACTCACACTCGGAACCTTCAAAACAGTCCAAATGTTTGGCTGTTCCAAAGATACCTTGTGTGGGTAATTCTTTCAAGTGTCCTCATTGACATGCATCATTTGTATAAGCCTCTATTCATGGAAGTCTTTGTGATGCTACTGTGGAGGCAACATCACTTAACGCCTTCAAGTCTAAAGTCATCGAGCACTGGAAACAGAAGCGTAATAAATCTAATCAAGATTGTATAAATTGATCGCCCTGTGGATACATCACATTGAACTTTGCAGTTTCAGGATTAGATCTGTTGAACGGCTCTCTACAAGTCTTTGACTCAAAGGGCATCATCATCATAGGTAATTCAGGTAATTCAGGTTATCAGCTGGTCTTGCAGATCTTGAGTATGGTGTCATCACAAAACCCCTAATTCAAGTGAACAAATAATGTGAAGTGAGCATATAAATAAAAGACACAAACAAAACGTTGGGTGATGAATGTTTCATGGTCGATTTTGATCATGTGACATGCTGGATGTCATGTGACACTGCCAGCTGAGTTGTTTGAGTATGTTCTCCTTCTTCTGCCTCCTTCTCATTCTTCTCCTCCTCCACCTCTCCCTCTTCCTTTTCTTCAACAGTTTGACTCAAGCCCTGCCCACAGCCAGCAACTGAAATCCCTGCAAGATGAAACAGTATAAATAGCACACAGAAAAGTAAAAAAAAGATGAACATTTAAAACTCGATGTACTCAGTAGGGAAATCAATTAAAACTGCAGGCAAATATCAACTGTATCAGCTTCATCAACCTATTGTTTATAGTGGCTATCTACGGATATCTGTGAGCATAAAGCAAATTAGACTACTGGAAAAGGGGGCTAATTTCATGTTTTGCAAAAAAAAAAAAGGTTTGCTGTGCTCGCATCGTATTTCAGGGGGGGGGGGGGTGGTCACTAGTCTTCCTTCAAGCCCAGATGATCACTATCATCTCTACTATGAATAAATTACAAAAAGAAAGAAGAAACCTTCTGATAACTGATGCCAGAGACCTAGCACCTCTCATCTCAGCCTAACACTTGATTATTGAATGTCAGTAACTCTCCAGAGCTCTGTTGCACAAAAGTTGAGATCAAACATAAGTCAGAAAATCAAACACAAGTCTCTGAATACTCCACTCTGCCATTCTGATTGGCTGATACCTGACTTATGTTTGATTTTCTAACTTATGTTTTATTGCATCTACTTATGCAACAGAGCCCTGGAATTACGTCACAGGAGGACCTATATATAAATTGCCTTCTTTAAGTATACAACATGAATGCCATATACGCTTCACTCCAGGGCGACACCGGTGAGTAACTGACCATAACACTTATTAACTTTGTGTTGAGAATAAACTCCTCACCTCTTTGTCCTTGAGATGTACACAGAGAACATTCATGAGGGGATTGAATCTTCCCGCAATGTGGGAAAATTTAATGTACAACGTAGGAGACAAATTGTGAGTTCTCCTAAGAAGATAGCAAACTCATGCAAACACACAGCTATTTCCAGATGACCAAATGGGACACCATATAAGGTGATGTGCTGATATGGCAACGATCACAATAGCCCTACATTTTGCTCAAGTTTTCTTAAAATGACGGTAAACTCATGCAAACACACAGCTGCTGTATATTCGGATGCCCAAATGGGACACCATGTTTGGGGATGTGTTGACGCTTCTATGGCCTTGATTGTCTTGACAGACTGCATTGAAGAATTCTCTTCTAAACTTTTAAGCACTTTGGCTCTCTACTTCCCTGCCTTTGTTTAAATGGGATATTCTCCAGGGTCTTTATTCATCCTTGAATCAAGTGCGTACTTGCCTGCGGTTAGCAACGGATACTGGGCAGCATTCTCAGGAAGCACCACGTGCATTGTGGGATACTCCACCAGACACTTTTCGACCAGATTGTCCTTCAACGTCCTATTCAGGGAAAGCTGGTGATACCTGATGAGATATGGAGCATTGAGAAAGTGTTTGCTCTGCATGTCAGAGAAGTGTGGTAATACAATGTATGCCCTGTTTGGTCTGCTTTTCATAGCCAAACATTATCATGACTCTCCATGTTCCCAATACCCGCCTAAAGATGTATGGGGATAGAGCCTTCTCTTCTGTTGCACCACGTCTGTGGAACTCTCTACCAGTCCAGCTTCGGAATTGCAGCAGCCTCTATACATTCAAGTCTGCACTGAAGACTTATCTTTTCCAGCAACTTTCTGAATGATGTGTGACACTTTTTGGGAGCTGGGCGCCTTTGAATGTTTCTACAGATAAATGGCGCCATTCAAATGCTTAATGCTGTTTCATCATCATCATCATCATATCCCTTTATCCCAGTTTATAATCGTCACTGTATCACAGATTGCCAAACCCTGTATCCCTTGTGCAGTAATCACAACAAATTTTAAAGATCAATGTAATTTCAAGCCATGAATAATAAAAACTTGTTAAGAATATTCAACACATATGACATGAAGTACTGACTTTTAGCACCAGACATATGTAGGCTGGACTCTGCTTGTAGCGTCTACAAGGACAAGAAGTCTACTCAAAATTATAAATCTATAATCTACGTGACAAGTAGCTGACAACAATATTTGGCTTACTGTATTCAGAGCATTGGCTAATAGGTTCAAACAAATCTACCTGCATACCACACATTGAATTCATCACAAGAACTTCACAATTTGATTGTATTTTGGACAAGATATGTCTGTTAACATAAATAGACTGTCCATATACACCTGTTACACTGTATGTGAAATCACTTATTTAGTTGAACTTATCCTTGAATACATTGCTTTACTTCCCTAGTTGAAAGAGACACAAATCACATTCACAGATAGAGAAAGAGAGAGAGAGAGAGAAAGAGAGAAAAGATAACACACCTCAAGACATTGGCTGGCTGGTTCTCCACCTTCATAAACACCTGTACATTGTCAACTCCACACGAGCAGTATCTCTTTAGCCTGTACACAGGAGAAGAGAGCATGGCTAGAGAGAATAATAATATGACATACAATAGCCGGGTTCACACGTACAAAATAGCGGGATGATGATCGCGATCCATATCTCGAGTTTTTTTGCGAGCGTCCACATGTACCAAATTAGCGGGATAGGGATCGCGATCGGTATCCCGCTACTTTGGCGAGCGTCCACACGTTCCGAATTATCCCGCTAATTGCCGATAGAGATAACAGCAAAGCCTGCAAACTGGGTCACGCAGTGCCCTTCTCTATCACTGCCTGTGCGCACTTCCCTTTGCCCATTGTCTTTTACGCGTCAGTGGTGTGGTTCGCGTGCCGTTGTTTTGTTGCGCCAAAGAGGTGAAGGACCTCTTTGCAGAGGCCTTGCTGTAGTGATGTGCGCATTGCATGATGGGATATAAAAACTCGAGATTCTAATTCCAACTGTTCACACGTACCAGCGCGGGGCCAATTATCTGGCTAATTGATGAACCAGCGCAAGATTTCTTGGGATTAGCATCGCGATGCTTATCCCGCTAATTTTTGGGTTTTTTCTGTCCACACTGCAAAAAACTCGGGATGACGATCGGGTGCAAATCTCGAGATTTGTATCCCGCTAATTGGTGTACGTGTGAACCCGGCTAATGATAACTCAGGAACAATACATGTGTATGCAACATGTCAACATTATCAGAGCTGCCAAAATTTACACATCAAAATCAGGATTTGTTTGTTTGCTTGTTTGTTCATTTCCATCTGAGGAGACGGCTGAGTAGCCCATATTCAGCTGCACTAGCTGGTCTTCTATGGGGGTCTAGTTAAGTGGGAGGCGGGACCACTTCACCGAGTTATGCTGTTTGCGGTGAATGAATAAAGCGGGATCATAACGTGCATGAGTTGTTACTGTCTCACTAAGGACCTCAATATTATGTCCTATCCGAGGGACAGAGTGTTTGCCTCTTACTAGAGGGGACGGTATGATTACACACAACATTGCTCAGTTAGACTCGAGAATTGAACCCGAGTCCTTTGGATCTGGAGGCAGACGCGCTACCGACACTGTGACACCAATGAAAGACATGATGTCGTCCATCTTACTCCGGGGTACCATCAGACACAGGATTACGGAGATTTTGTCTTCACAAGATGTACAGTTACACATTGCTATCATGGTGGCCAAAGTTTGGCAATTGGCGTTAACTATTCCAATTCACCACTGTTAAGCTGTGTTCAACGTATCTATAGTCAGGTGTACTATAATAATGGTAATACTTTTTTTTTTTTCCAATAATCATTGAGCGAGGGAATAACAGGGAAAGAAGTTCTGATGGCTCATTTGATCTGTAAAAGAAGTGGTAGGTGATTTCTGATCTTTTCCTATGAAGATATCATTGATTAAAAAATCATGGCAAAAATGCTTGTCAAAGTTACATGGTTTAGAGGGAATGCAAAGAAAGTGTACACACTTTAACCATAGGTCCTGTTGCATTAAATGTACTGTATTTAATAAACGAAAGAAACCGACACTTGGAATTCCATTTTCGATAACAAACAAAATTCAATTCTCAATTTACATTGGGACACCTAAGATCCATAATTAATAGGAATACATAGATATTTTTTCTTTTTTTTTCTCTCTCTTTTTTTTTTCATCACTGCTACAAAATCTTTGTGCATATAAGGCAGTTATGGTTGCTTTCCCCCTTTTCAGTAACCCAGGATTCAGCAACTGGGGAAAAAAAAATAGTGATGATTCAACAAACTGCTGGATTTGTATTTGGCACCCCTGGGCACCACAACCAAGTCGTATCTGTGTGTAATAACCAACACAATGGGCATATGGGCAATTTCCCTCATCAGGAAAATGAAGAAAGATTGAACATTTCAGAGAAATTACAGAGGATAATTTGAGATATCATCATATTTCTTCTTAGCCATCAAGGTAGTGATATCAGCTGTAAAAAAGACTACAGTATGACCAGTTGACCATAACTAAAGATAACATACATAAGGCCAATGAAAGACACTTAAAAAAAATCAGGTGGTTCTTATCTACATATATTGTAAAACTACAAGTGAATTATATCTATTGAATGTGTGTAATAAAGAAAATACAAGCATATTACAGATCCTCTGTAATTGTTTTTATTCCAATAGACCTTGAAATATTTCGGATTGAAATATTCAGAGCATGAGTTTTGGTTCGACATACAGAAAATAATATGTGTGTATATATCTGTATTCCCCTAATAATTCAATCTGCAGGTGCATACTATTTGAAAGAACTTATGAGTTAAACATATCCACATCAGAAATATGAAAAGTAAAACATTTCAGACTTCCTTGCACGGAAAAGGAAAAGCAAATCAAGGACAAAATATATCTGTTCATCCTTCCAGCATACATGCTCTAACTTTACGCACCATCTATAGGCATACTAGGGCAAGTCCAAGATAAGGTCCCCTCAGAAGGCAAAATTTCATCTTTGCTCAATATTGACATGTTTGGTATCATTTTGAAGCTTATGAGTTGAAGTTTTGATTTCCATGGAGGAAAAAATTATATTACATAAATTTATGCAAATTTCAAGGGCTTCATTTGCATAAATGTGAAACACAGCGTTACGTATGGGACATTTATAAAAATTTATATTAATTCAAAGGAAAGCAAATGATATTTGATTAATATGTGGACATAAGAAGTTCATCAAATAGTTTAACTTGGTATGAAAATTTAGGGATTATGAAAATGATTATGCAAATTAGCTCGTGTCCTATCGTGACATGTCCCATACGTAACAAATTGAGGTCATTTTTTTAGGTTTTTTCTGAAATTGCTAAGGTTATATTAATGCCCTTTTGGAAAGTTCTAATTTATTGTTTAGAGAAATTAAATACCATAGAAAAAAGAAAAAACAGTAAAAGGAATATTTTTTATTAGGCATTGAAATAATGTTACGTATGGGACAAATGCGTTACGTATGGGACATCCTCATACATAATGCATATGAATGCATGTAGCTAGCTGGGAAGGTCTCTCAGTACACAAATGGTCAATCATCCTGAAGAAAGCATCCCAACATTGTAGCTACTTTTTGAGTTATAGACACTTTAAACAATACATGTTCTTGACTGAACAATTTTCAGAAAGGGGGAGGGGAAAATGGCAAAATACACAATGAAAAATCAGCATTAAAGGGATGGTATAGTTTTTTTTTTTGTAGAAATGGGGATTCAGTTTTCAACTTTTAATGAGATGATTGGAAACTAATTATATGAATTACTAAAGAGCATACAATCCTAAGACTAGAGGAATTCAAAGTTTAGTGATGGAGATCCAAGTTGAAATGGTTGTGATATAAATATTTAAACAGAATATAAAGTAAAATGATTTTTTTTTTATTGCAAGTGATACACAAATTGTCCTTATTCAGGTTTCAATAATAGCCACGACAAAATTCATGGGTAATCTATTCGATCACTGGGGTTCCACGCAGCAGGTATTGCTTATTTATAAAAATTAATATTTCTTGTGTCAAGTTGTTTTTTATTGAAACGAAATGGCAAACTGCCCTTCATCAATGGAAGTAAACACCTTCAACTATTCAAGTTTTCAGTAGTAACTATCGTGATAAAAATAGGGCATACATACTCAGGTTGGTCATAAAAATATAGAATATGATTAAATATGATTATGATGGTAAATATTTGGGGAATATTGTTCCCTTGTCAATCTGGATCAGTATTTGAGTAGTGTCAACTGATTCCATTCCAATAATTATGCAAAAATTTGTTTATGGGTATTTTGCAAAATTATTTTGCAAAATACCCATAAACATGTCTTTCCACACACTAAACGAATGGGGGACAAGGGGCATGCATACTCAGGTTGGCCATAAAAATATAAAAATATGATTGAATATGATTAGGATGGTGAATATTTGGGAAATATTGTTTCCTTGACAATCTGGATCAGTATTTGAGTAGTTTCAACTGATTTTACTTCAATAATTATGCAAAATACCCATAAACATGGTTCTTCACACACTAAATGAATGGGGGACAAACTGTCCCATACGTAACTGTCCCATACGTAACACGTCATGTCTGTCTTTAATTAGAACCTGTAATTAGAACTTTTTACCTAATGACACAAAACTTACCTGTTATAATCTTGAGTGTTGTGACTTTCATCACAGTGAGTTACAAGTTGTAGAATGAAATACTTTCAGAGAGTTTTGAGGTTGAAAAAAATGTTCAAAAAAACAAAAATTTTCTGGTCCCATACGTAACGGCACATATTTTCTCTTCTAGAATATAAATGTGAAGGTCATTTTTCTCCATTTTTTGCATGATCATACTTCTCCTAGATATCAATCACCATGATAAAGTTTAATATGGTCAAAAGCCATTAACACTATTTTTCAGGTCATAAAAGTCTCTGAATGTCCCATACGTAACACGCGTGTTATCTTGGACTTGCCCACTAGAATATCCATGATGTCTGTTTAGGTGTACATAGCACTGGCTACATCAGGCCATATCCCAGAGTAGCAAATCAATACACCTTCTATTCAATTACCTAGATGGGCACAGTCTGGGAGGAAGGGACAAAATCAAGTACAAAAATAGCAGATATCCCGATGACTGAAATGAGCTGAGAGATTTGGTCATGTGACAGAGAGAGAGAGAGGGAAGGAAGGGAAGAGAAAGAGGAAGAGAGAGAGAGAAGAAAGAGACATGGAGATGGAGAGGCGGATGAACAAATGTAAAATGAAAGAGAAAATGTGAGAGAGAAAGAAAGACGGGAGAAATAGGCGAGAAACGGATGATATGAGAAAGGAAATCAAAGATATCAATAATGAAGCTAAATAAAGATTGCCGGGAATGAAAATAGAGCTAGGCTGTGTTTTATGAAGATTTAGAATTGATTATATAGTTAATTTCAACTGTAAGTCTATGGCAGCCTGTGTGGTAAGGAAATTTAAAATCGATTTTAGCTTTTGATAAAACGGGTCCCTGGGAATGCAAGTATTAGGAAGAAAGAAAGAGAGAAAGAGGGTGAAAGAGAGAGAGAGGGTCAAAGAGAGAGAGAAAAAGAAAGAATAATATTATGCTATGCATACATCTGCTTGTATATTAAAAGAATCATACTTTTGGTTGTAACATGATTTCAGGTTTCTAACATTTTTGATAAGATAATGAGAAACCTCTTATGCAATATGAGAGAGTATGTAATTCCAAGAGGAATTCAATGCTAATTTTATGAAAATTGGTTTTGAAATGGCTGAGATATCCAAAACAAAGCAATCCTAGAAAAAGTATGATCTACTGTTTATTAGGATCGCTTTGTTTTACTTTGTCTTTGGATGTCTCACCCATTCCAAAACCAATTTTCATCCAATAAACTTATAATTCCCCTTAGAATGGTATGCTCTATATTATTTCAGAAGTAGTCTCCTGCTATCTCACAAAAAGTTAAAATCCCAATCCTCACCTCCACCAATACTATACCATCCCTTTAACTCCTGTGACAACTTTGATTCCTAGTCCATGGGACAGCCACTGATTACACATAAATTATGCTGCAGTTACGCTGATGCACTTTTCTCAGCACCTTATCCCCTGGTATCTTAGGGGCAAATATGTACACTCACTCCTATATATACCTACAAACATGTACATATCTGGGTCAAGCCAGGATATCTAGGGTGGGGAAATTCTATGACAGCCCTCTGGCCAGGAATCCGGATCACTCAATTTATTCAGTCAGAAAGGGCGTAACACATGAAATATCAAATCGCTAAGGCGAGGGGGGGGGGGGGGACTTGGTCTAGATGTCAGTAAACGGAATGATGACAATTTCATCCCAACTATCAGCATTAAAAAAAGAGGGAAGGAAGAAAAAATATGTTGAGAAATGATATTCACTGCCCCGAGGGGCGGGGTGAAAGGTGAGCACACTGACCCAGAGCTTGTGGCAGAATATGATGAAAATAACTTGAGGGTGGGGCACTGATGATGATGATGATGATGACACTATACTGATAATGTTTGTTTATTCCCAAACAATCAATACCGTCACTGTTCAATGCATCACTTAGTATATCTGCTCATGAGTCATACTCAATAAAATGATCACTGTGAGTATTGGTAAGCAGGCTAAATATCCCTTTTCCAAAGCATCCGCCACCTTCCTGCTTGTCTTAGCTGATGTCTTTTTTTTTTGGGGGGGGGGGGGGGGGGGAGGAAAGGGGGAAGCTGTAGAAATATGTAGGAATATATTCTATGCCTTGAGGAATATCTCCATACATTGACCAACATCCATATGTCTGAAGTATATACAGCGTAACTTCACAATACACCTGTATACAACTTTGGTTATAATGCAACAAACGTGAAGAACCGCATGTAGTACTTTGTACAAATGATATGCAATCAAATGTTTTATAAGATTCCTTCACTGTGTATGAATGTTTGTGTGTGTGTGTGTGTGCGTGTGTGTGTGTGTGTGTGCGTGTGTGTGTGTGTGTGTGTGTGTGTGTGTGTGTGTGTGTGTGTGTGGTGATTGTAGTACCTGTAGCAGAATATATCTCACCAACTCTACAATTATTTCAAAATCCACTGATATCTATAATCTCACAAATGCCAGTTTTAAACATAAAAATCTAACCTGTTCAAATGTAAAAATGTAATAACTTTTTCTTATGAAGTATGGTTCTACAGCATTTTGAATTGACCTACTGTAAATTTTGATATTTTCACGCAATCAATTTTTCGCGCAATCAATTTTTCGCGCTGAGCAGCTCAGAAACATATTTGCAGGTCCTTGAATTCACCCTGCACAATTGCCAACTCATTCACAATGTGCAGAGTAAACTGAAGATATTATCACAGGTTTTAGAATTCGCACTAGCCAAAATAAACACGAAATACATGAAAATCAATTTACCACGAATATTTTTGCATCTACACCATTGTGTTTGAATGCATGCACACACAATTTCTTTCTTTTTTAAAGTGTGTTATGGTAGTTTCCTTTAAAAATGTTTCACTAATGAGGATTTTTTTTTTTTTTTTGGGGGGGGGAGCTGTTGTCTTCTATGGGTTATCTTTTACACTTAACAGGCAAATTCTATATTACATAAAAGCTGGATTCTGAAAAATTGATAGATCAGCAGTATACAAATGATGCACAGGTCTGAGTGTGTCAGTAAGAATTGAGTGTGTAAGGTTATTATTGAATGTTTAACACATGAGGCAAAGCTGAGTGAGTTTAGGCTGGAGTCCATAGTAACCATATCCACATTATTCCTACTGTTTTAGAGAACTGGGGACACATTTTTGCTAGAAATCAATTTCTTGATCATGTAAGCTGATGGCAAATCTACTGGATGCATTTCCCTTTGGCTTGCCATAGATGCCATGCTTTCTTGGAAGCAGTGGACCAATTTACTGGATGTGCATTGTAGGCTTGGCTGTACTAGGTAAATTTACTGATGCATGGTTAGCTACAATGTAGCCAATATGCAAAGGTACACAATGACATGTTTACAGTGGCTATACTGTGCCACAGAGTAAGTGAGGCAAAACAGTGTTAGTAAAAATCAACACACAGCTCTCAACCACTGAGACCAAAGAATTTTCTCAACACATTCTATAAGATCAGAAAATCAATATGCAGGGACTTAACTAAGCTATCATATAAAGGCGTTTTCACATCAGCCCGATAAAAATCCAAGCTCGAGACATTTTTCGCGATCGCAAATTAGCGTGCTATTTCATTTCCTATTCACACCAGCCCGAAGAGAATTAGCTAGAAATTTTTTTCGAGCTAATTCGACAGCTGAGCATGCGCAAACAGTATCGGGTCACACACGCTAGGCATGATGGGATTATGGGATGCGTCGCGCTAATTTCTTGAGGCGATTTCACATTATCAAATAGCACGCTAGTTCGCTATGTTATCCCGCTATTTCAGAAATTTCCCGAGTTGGACTCGAGAAATTTTCTCAATCAGAGCGATATAATTAGCGCGCTAATTTGTGTTCACATTATCAAATAGCGCGCTATTTCGTGATTGGGTTAATTTCCCAAGTCAGAAAATAGCGCGCTATTTCGAAACATCGGGCTGATGTGAAAACGCCTACTGTGAACAGTAGCTTTACAATAATGCTAACCAAAGGGCATGTGTCAATGAAATCTGCAAGCTCCCAATGATACACTGTAATTCATTATGCAGTGAAGCAATTGATTAATTAAACTGCAGCATTAATAAAGGCAACATTACATTGGAAGTATGCTGAAAACACCAGACGGAAGCTGCAAATTGCATATGTCATGAATTAATCAAACAATAATTTGTAACAGCAATTCTGACTGTGCAACACAATTACACAGATTGCATAAACAAAGGTCTTCAAATTGTGTCCTTGAAAATGTGATCTCCATTTCAAATCTTGCAGCCAGGTGTATAATGTCTTCTTTTCAATCATGGAAAAGATCTGTGTAGACTCTACCATATACACTGTTCCTTTGCTACTGAAACAGGCTCACCATGAGAACATATCACTCCTTAAAGGCACATGGTCCCAGTGGTTTAGTCAAATGCGTATGCGGGCGCACAGCGCAAGTTTCCTAAAGAGACCTACGCTATCGACTCCTCTTTAGCGCTTACGCTTTGGCCCATACCCCCCCCCCCCCCCCCCCCCCCCCGAGTCCGAAGAAGTCCTATCCACTGTAGTCAGTGGTCCAATCACAGTTCGGCTCATGATTCGGCTGAGGGGGATGACAGCTTTAGCAAACTTCTTTTGTGATGTCATACTAAGAAGCACATATGCACGCACCCTGGCATTACTACAGACTGCATGATGCACAGAGAAGACAACGAAGGCAACGTTACCTAGCAACATCTACACGCTTTACTCTTGATGACAGCTCGACTTCGGCAATTTTCGTATCAATGCTAACGGTGATTGGCAGTATCATCAACAGTGCCCTCTACACTACCAGGACTATGCGCCTTTAATGGATGGTATAGTTTTGGTTGGAATGGGACTTTACGTTTCTGACTTTTTTGTGTGTAAGATAAAGAGGAAACCTCTTATGAAATATGAAAGTGCATACAATTCTAACAGGAACTAAAAGTTTATTTCATGAAAATTGGTTTTGAGATGGCTGAGATATCCAGAAACAAGAGGTCCTGATAAAGGTGGGACCCACTTTTTGTTAGGAACACTCTGTTTTACTTTGTTTTTGGATATCTCAGCCATTTCAAAACTGACTTTCATCAAATAAACTTTGAAATCCCCTTAAAATTGTATGCTCTTTTATATTTCATAAGTGGTTTCTAATTATCTCACCAAAAGTTTATATCTGAATCCCCCACCTCAACCAAAACTATACCATCCCTTTAATGACAACTTTTCCCTTCAGCAAAATCAGAAAACTGTGAGGGCTCATACCAGATATTTGCTTCTATACTTTTTTTTTCACATTTTCAGTTTGGCTTTGCTTTGCAAAAAAGTAAAAATAAAAACAGTTAATGGAAAACATCTGAAATCAGAGTATGAGTGCTGGAAACATTACCAAAATCTGAATAAACACCAAAAAATTTCAATGAATAGATTTCAGCAAAGTTGTATTTTGAAAATGCTTCTCAAAGTAGAAGGTTTACAAAGGCCAACATGAATCATATCGAAAATAAATAATTTGGCGTACATATCTGAAATATAATATACCTTGCACCTGAGCCTCCTTTACAGAAATCAATCCTTGTACATTCAAAAGTTTGTAGCAACCCTACATGTTAATAAGACTGAATTTCATGATGCCAAGTTCACTTCCCGAATCAACACAGATAGCAATTTTGACTTCTGAATGATAAAACATCTGTTAAAGGCACTTGTGGTTTAGTTTAAGTACCTGAAGAGTGTTTACTAATGCATAGTGTGACTGAGCATGTCAATATTCAAGCAAGAACAAAAACATATAAATGCAATTGGAAAATAGCAATGTTTTCTTTTTCTTACCTTTGTCTAATGACTGGATCTGCAGTCTCTGGATGGATGTATTTGCACAGTGCTTCTTTTAATGTAACTGTCTCTTGAAGTCTGTTTTGTGAAAGAGAGAGTGGAGGAGACCATTGCCAGTATCAGAAATCTTCCCTTCTTTGCCAGTGAGTTCAAATTCATGGCCACACCTTCACATACTGTTAAAGTGGACATTTTTACAATAATGTGGATTTTTTTTGCACATTTTACATGAGCAGAAACTAGTATGAAAATAAACACCACTATGCAGATTTTGCTTGTTATATGTAATGTCTTGATTCTGCGGAATCAAAAAGACACGAGAGTCATCTTACTCGGCAGAATGCGAAAAATTACTCGCTCAGGAAATACCCACTTTTACAGCAATCCATCTAGAATTAAAAATAGTGACTATGTTGCATGTCGCTCATATGCTCTACAGCTTGCAATGGAAAGTTTGAACATGGAGAAGCTGGTAAAAAAATCAGCCGCGGTACATCTTCACCCCTCTGCATTAATGATCATTTTCCTCATTCGAGACATAGTTCACTATGATGATTATTCTTCCCACTCATCCAACTTATTCAGGATGAAATTGACTTGAAATGTTTATTTGATTCAACCAAAATCAGAGGAGCAGTTGACGGGAGTATAGAATTGGACCACAAAGTTGGCAGGAGGCATTATGTATTAAACCTACATGATAGCCATTAAATTCTGTGCTGGAAGTTGTGTGTTTCAATAGATGGTCTGAGACACAAACATGTGACCGACATGTGACTAACACGTGACTAACACAGGGGTAGAAAATGAGGTGAACCCTCGCCAGGTCCTGAGGTTTCAGTAACACCTGGGGATTATCTAATCATAACTACTTTGTGTGCAGAGTATACCATACACATTCAATTCCTCAAATAAATAAGTAAGCATGTAAATGGGGATGAAAATCAAAATGACCTGTCAGTCATTGATTTGTCCGTTAATCTGTCTGTTTGTTACCTGATGTTGATGTACTCAGCTTCTGCTTGAGGGAAGATCCATTTTACATGCCACATCATCAGTTTAGTTCTGCAGGGAAGCAAGGATTACACATTGATTCTTCAAATTAATGAATTAATGAGTTGCAATAATAAAAACAATTTGATGTATTAAAAATTTACATCAACTTGAATGAATATGCAGTACAAACTGTTATGAGGGATCAGAACCAGCAATGGCTGGTGGGTGGAAGCTCAGCAGTCTAGTACGTAGATCCAACCCGAGTATGTATGCCTATTATTTGTTTTTACAACAGCAACACTAAAAACACTGGATATTCTGTGTTTATCTACACTGATCAAGGCCAATGTGTCAATTAGTTGCAATGATCATAAATTTGTATGAGTGAATAATACTATCAATCTCTGGCCAGCCTGTGACAGCTTTAAGACAATCTGTCATCTGTGTACAGCTGTACTAGCAAATCCTTCTCATCTTTTTTTTTTCTCACACTATGAAGTCAACCTCTTTGTAATACAACAGATAAATGCCCTATAGACAGACCGTGGCACTCACTTTTTGTTGAAGCTGGTAGAATTTTCCCGATGCTTGGTGAAATGATGGGGCAGAAGTCTGAGTCTGATGTGTCTCTTGTATGCCTCTTTGCTCACGAGTTTCCACTGTCAGGACAAAACAATGCAAACTTACAAACTAGTTGGCCATTGCCTGCTGTATTTTCAGTTTAAAGGGGAAGGCTAGTAACTGATCAGTGGGAATCAGTGGAAATGCTGGGAGATGATTGTTCCAATCCTTATGGGATTCATTCAAGAGTACATTGTATATCTATTGTTGTGTGAAAATTATTTGCTTCAGAATGGTCTCATATTCAAGTAATGTGCAGTTTAATGCCCCGTCACTGACCAGGCATGCTTACCTGGAAACATTAAACTGCACATTACTTGAATATGAGAACATTCTGAAGAAAATAATTTTCACAGAGTAATAGATATATAATGTACTCTTGAATGAATCCCACAAGGATTGGAACAATCATCCCCCAGCATTTCCACTGATTCCCACTGATCAGTTACTAGCCTTCCCCTTTAAGAGAGATCAGACACTACAGACCTAGTAATGGTCTATCTGATACTGCCGTTTCTACCAAATATACCCCAATACCTGGAATCAGTTTGCATGCGAAGTAAAAGTTATGGCAATGTTGGGAAAACCTCAAGTAATCGTGTTGTTTGCTTCTTTTTTTCCAGGAACAACCTGTGATGAGAAAGAGTGCTTAGACTTGTAATATATTTGGAGATTTTAAGGCTATTTGCACACAGGAATGTGAAAAGCGTTCTGTGAGTTTCATAGATACTGCTCCTTATCTCAATTACATTGTTCTTGCACAAAATGGATATTTGGATATATACGACTTATGTAGATCAGGAAATTTTGAGCTCAGAATAGAAAGGAACACGTTACACACACACACACACACATGCATCAACTGGAAAATGTCATCCTTTCAGAATAGAATCTATGTTCATTTTTTTTTTTTTTTTTGCATAAATGGCACAGAATCATGCTGTAATATAAACCAACACAATAATCCCCTTATAGCTTACAGTACGAATGAAGTTACTACCAAGGCAACTGAGCTAATTGATTATGAGTCTAAATACCTGTACTTGAAATGGCTCAGATACATGTCGTTAGAAATGTTACTCACTCTGAAATTGAGGAAGCCTGGTTTATTCTTGATGTCACCGACTGCACTGTAGCGCTTCCTGTCTGCATCTTCTAGAAACCTGTAGTCTGAGAAACGGAATCACTTCGTTATAAGCACAAAATCATGATAACATCATCTATGGATAAGCTTTAATTTAAAAACTCTACACTATATGGAATGCATCCTCTGGGGAAACTATCAATTCCAAAAGATATTGAAATTTTAACTGTTATTTTATAAACTCATCAAGAAAATAACATGTGTGTATACTTTGGCATACATATTGATATATTATAGCATATGTGGAAAATGCTTGCACTAAGTTTCAAAATGTGAATGCTATCGTAAACATCTTGAAAATCCCTCCCCCCCCCCCAAGCAAAAAAACAAAAAATGAAATAAAAAAATATATAAGTACAAGTTAATAAGTCTCTTCTCCAGAATGCAAAAACATCTTAATTTGTCCACATATCATTCTTGAAAATAATATACAGCGGTAAATGGTGTAAATTGACAACACCGTACAAAATGGACTACTCAGCAAAGAAAAAAGAAGGAAGTAGATTGCATTAGAATGTGAGAGCAGCTTCATCTTACATAGAACTACCAAAATTAGAGTTATACAACTATCTTCATCATTTTAATGACAAACCAAAACATCTTAATTTTTTCTAAATTCAAAGCTTCCATTTGGGCTGAAATTAGGCATACCACTCAGAAGATGATTTTCACTGAAGTCTTTCACAGCTACAAAGGCTGTCTTGTCCCTGACGCCTGAACAACCAGACTGGGATTTGTGCTGCTTTACACAAGCTAAACTGAGAGTTGTGAAGGATAAACACAAACAAGGCAGGAAATGAATTATCACAGATTAACTAGTGAAATATAAAATGCATGTTACTCAATCAGCAAATATCTTTTTTTTTGACAACATGAGATATGTAATGCATGAAATTACATTCACCACATCTGCGGTAAGAATACTGACCTTACTTCATGATACAGTATGTTTGCTTAATTAAATGTACACTTAATCTGCCAAATGGTGTTGACACTTCATTACAAATATTCTATGTCTTTTGAAAAACTGAGAAACAACAGAACAATATGATTACACTCTATCTTTATCATTGAAAAGACACCACTGCACTTGAACAGCGTGTACATGATTATTCATTAATACCAACTGGAATGCTTATTATTATCTATGATAGGAAATGAACTGTTTTTCTGAGCCACCCCAGTGGCCAGCAACTGAACGTCCATTCAATTGGACCAAAAGCTTCACACGACCAGATCTTTAATATCCTCTTGTCAGGACATGGTGGGATACTTTGCTCAGTTTTCGGGGAGCCTACGACAGATTCAGAAAAACTAGGGAGCTCTGCTAATATGCGTAATACATATATATACATGTATATATATATATATTTTTTTTTTTTTTTTTGGGGGGGGGGGGGGAGGGAGTCCACAATTATTACAATAGATCATCTTGAACACAGCTATTCCCAAAACTACAATGGTAATTTACTGGTTTGAAAAATGGATGTGTAATGTTCAACATACTTTTCTCTGAAACATAATGAAAAAATCATAGTAGGCCTAAAGAAGGAAAGGCCTTTTTGACACACAGGAAAAGCAATTTATGTTTGTCAAAAGACTGGGTTCTTACCAACAGGTAGTTGTCCGACATCTTGGACAGGTATACTTTGCATTTTCAGAGGCACAGACCATGCACTTCCTGTTTTGGGTGCAAGCATGCAGGAAAAAAATATGACAGAAATGGAGAAGACTGTCAGAAATTGAAAAAGTCTGCAAGAATGCATTTCCTCTGGTTTAAATAAAACTAACAAATCTACGATTACAAGCACTAACAAATTAAATTTTATAAACGTAATTTAAGTTTGAAACATATAATGTTAAGTACCCTCTTCAATGATGATTCTGAAATCATATAAACTCTTATAATACTATTGTTCTTTTGAATTAGACATGGATTATACTGAAGGTAGATGTACAAGATACTACAAGATCAAACTATGAAAGTAAACAGATCAACCACTGATGTGCCATATGGTCATCCTTATTGACCAGTGTATTTAATACACTGTATATACTTTGAGTATGTGTCAGTCTCGGCCATTATGTTTTTACATTAAGACAGTATTCTCGGTCTGGATCTGGTTGGTTTGTTAGTAATTTAATGTCCTCAGCAGACACTATCTACAATAACTTGATAACATGAGAAATGCATTCCATGTGGAACAACTTAAGGGTATTATGATTTTAACAATTAGATCCCGAAAGATACACTACAGATGGAAGAAGAAAAATTATTCGTAATAAAGTCTAGTATTATTTGTTGCAGTGTGGTCCACACAAAATAATGTAAAATATTCTGTGGGTAAACACATCAGGGTTCGAAATTGGCGATGGTCCGCTGGCCATTGGCCACCCAAAATCACGTCGGACTAGCCAAAAATCATAAAATTCTGAAGTTACTAGTCCGTCTGGCTAGCCAAAATATTGCTTCAGTGTCAAAATTGATTCTAAGTAGTCCGCCTGGCTAGTTCAAAAAAAAGTTAAGTGCGACCCCTGATGTGTATATGTGGAGGCGATTTCTGCACTGTAAAATCAGAAGCCAAACTGACTAGGCTTGAAGAGCAAAGTGTGGCGTTAATGTACCTTCGTATCCATGTTGATATCTCAAATTCCGGAAACCCAAATCGCACCAAAATCACACTCTTCAGAGGATAGTTTAGCTTATCTCCAACCACTCGCATAAATTTGAATCAAATTGGTCATCGGGGAGCTACGATATCGACGTTGACTTTCATGTTAATATTGCTCAGGACCACTCACTCTTCGTTAACATTGGCAATCGCAGTGTACACAGCCTGCAAAATCTGAAACTGAAGTAAGCTATCTAATAATTAAGCAACTATTGTGTCAACTTAAGTTTAATTCAAGTAAACTGGGAGTGGGAACAAAAAATCAACATAGCGTCGTAGGGGTCTGGAAAATACACCAATCAATGGCAATGTAAAAATGATTTAAAGGACAAGTTCACCTTCATAGACATGTGGGTTGAGTGAATGCAGCAATATTAGTAGAACACATCAATGAGAGTTTGAGGAAAATCGGACAATCTGTTCAAAAGTTATGATTTTTTTGAAGTTTCTGCTCAGTCACGGCTAGATGAGAAGACTACTATAGCTTGTGATGTCATATGAGTACAACTATATAAAGAAAGTATAAAGAAAATTCAAGATATTCTCACTTTTCTCACATAATAAAAGGACACTCAACTTCTCTCTTTCAGAAGTCATGGGAAATAATATTACCCCTAACATAAGTCAGTAACATGTCGAAGAAATGTGCACTTTATTAAAAAAGTCAAGTTTTGTGAAATTCTCTTTTTATTTTCCTTATATTGTTGTATGCATGTGACATCATACACTGTAGTAGTCTTCTCCTCCAGCAGTGATTGCACAGATACTTTAAAAATTCATAACTTTTGAACGGATTGTCGGATTTCCCCAAACTTTCACTGATGTGTTCTACTAATATTGTTGCCTTTACTCAAACCACATGTAAATTTATATGAAGGTGAACTTGTCCTTTAAATTTATGGCTAAGTTGAATGAAGTCAGGTGCGAAATGCAGTTCCTAGAATGCACATGACCACACACAGACTGAGATAGACATGCAGACAGACAAACATACACTCTCTATCCAGAGTTTTTCAGTGTATTTTGCAGAGTATCCAATCCAGTTCCAGATCCAGAGACACGCTTTCGGAAAAATTACTACCAACACCATTTGGTATATATGGGACTGTAATTTTCAACGTCTCGACAGCTACAAAGCGCAAGCATTTCAAGCATTTGCACGAGAGATACCAGTCTAGACCTTCTAACTTTCACCAAACTTAATTTTTACAACTAACAGTTATGCAGTCGTTAAATATGTAACATTTGTCTTAGTCTACTTGCCTCTGTCTCTCTGATAATACTGGAAAAGCAGTTTCTTCGTCGACATTCATCGTTATTCACGTGTGCTGGAGTGGAGCTGCAGCATTCATACATGTATACGATATAACACGTGCGCTCGATGTTTGTGTTTACACTGGATTGGACTACAAAACGCGACGCGGGCGGACGACGCAATAAATGAAAGGATGTTCACCGGACCAATTGGCTGTGCACTGTTTGCAGGTTGATTGATTGATTGATTGATTGAATGAATGAATGAATGAATGAATGAATGAATGAATGAATGAATGAATGAATGAATGAATGAATGAATGAATGAATGAATGAATGAATGAATGAATGAATGAATGAATGAATGAATGAATGAATGAATGAATGAATGAATGAATGAATGAATGAATTAATGAATGGATGAATGAAAGAAA
Source organism: Diadema antillarum (assembly GCF_040938485.1). Lineage (NCBI taxonomy): Eukaryota > Metazoa > Echinodermata > Echinoidea > Diadematoida > Diadematidae > Diadema > Diadema antillarum. The sequence continues at coordinate 1,234,076 of NW_027270974.1, read as the reverse complement.
GAAAGAATGAATGAATGAATGAATGAATGATTGATTGATTGATTGATTGATTTCCTTTACTTCATTGTCCATCTTGGAAATTCTTCGTACATTACACTACAACACTATACATAAACGAACACCAAAAGTACCTATAGGTAATTCAGGTGGTTACAGTTCGTTATTCCGAAGGTTCGTTATTCCGAAGGTTCTTTAGTCCGAAGGTTCGTTATTCCGAAGGTTCGTTATTCCGAAGATTCGTTATTCCGAAGGTTCGTTACGGACCCTATTTCATTGTCGGATCAACGAACCTTCGGAATAAAGAACCCTATTTCATTTTCGGATTAACGAACCTTCGGAATAACGAACCTTCGGAATAACGCCACAAATGTTCGGATTAACGAATTCAACCCTTTTTCATTTTCGGATTAATGAAACTCTAGGTATAGGGAATTTGTGTGTTTCGGATCAACGAACCTTCGGAATAACGAAACTTCGGAATAACGAACAGCATCCATTCAGGTAGGGCCCAAAGACGCTTAACAAATCTATTATCTTATCTATTATCTTTGGTAGGGCCTAACTCAAAGAAATTTCACAAACTGCAACTGAAACATATTGACATACATCCCACTAGCCTATTGAACCAACATTTACAACGGTTGAACAAAAGGACCATTAACCTTCATGGTCTTAGTGAGGAAAAAAAACTTAACACAATGCATGTCATTTAGATCTGTTCTTTTAAAATACTTTTCTTCCATGGTAATACTGTTAAAATAATAGAAAATTAAATTTGAAGTTCATTTAAACTGCTAAGTGATACCGATCACGTACGAGCCCGTTTCCGCTTTTAATTGAGGCTTGCGGCAATTTGATTGCAAAATTGTTAGTAAATTTGCTTCTTTAATGCGATAGACATGTCCATTAGTAAATTTAAAGCGCGATGCCTATATGATTCGGTTTTATCGCTTTTCTATTTTAGCGTTCTCAAACCGAGTATTGTTTACCACTCGTGGTAGTCCTCTGCATCGCATGGGCGTTCTCGATTTTTCGGGAAAAGAACATCAAGAGCTCAATTTGGGGAAAAATCCCGAATAATCGTCCAAATAGGGGTTCTATTAGTGTTGTCCCGAAATATCTCTAAAACTAGGTGTACTTGGGGGTAGTTGTCAAATTTTTTCCCAGCAATCCTGAAGGGTTCCGAATAGGGTTAGTTTCAACTCCCCGAACAATTCCGAAATAGGGGTAAACTTTAGTGCAGCTTTATGGTGTTTGTCCCAATTCTCCCAAATGTAATTTCCCTACTTTACTGTGCATGTTTTGCTGCACAGAATGCCGAGCCGGCCTCCTTTTCGCAGGACATTTCGTCACTTGCACTGCGTATGTCTCACTTCTTTGATAGTTTCCCTTCCAGAAACCTATGATTGGGGAGTAATGTTTCTGGCTTCCCTTCCAAATGCCCGTAACAGCTAGGCGTAATGCTTTTTTTTTTCTTTAGTGGCACCCCTTCCAAAAGCCCGTGAGATAAGATAGGGGTCAAATCCCAACCCATTTCCATGTTAAGGGTGTCTATAAGAATCTGGAACAGACATGTGTGTATGGTTGACAGCAGGGGGGGGGGGGGAGGAAGGGTAAACAGCTTCTGTGACAATTTGTATGGAAAGTATGCTAACTGGTTGCTCATACTTTTATGCCTCTCATGTCAAAGGTGATTGCTAGTCGACAACCCCACCAAGCCGAATCGCCCAATGGCCTTTGTGGGGCGTGTAGCCAGCATAGCCAGCGAGACCAATCCATGCGCAGACACCTGCTGGACCGACCACGGAGCCATCCTCAACAGCAGACACCAACCAGCACACCTAGCTGGGTCATTTCATTTGCCTTTAGGCTGTGCCTGCTATTAAATCTACACTTGCAGTATGAAATTGTGATACTTGTCTTGCGGTATAGGGCGTGGCCAAATTATCTCGTTTTGATATCTTTATCGCTAAAGCTAAGGTTCCGTAAACCGTTTGTAAAATATTTATTACGCAATAAACTTACCTTGATAACATAGGACTATTGTTTCTAGCGGTACCTTAATGTATTGACTAGGCGCTCATTGCTTTTGGGGTTTTTGAGCTTGATATTTGGGACAAAATTAATATCAGAATCTATCGTGCTATCGTATGCCATGCGCCAAGATTTCATCCGGTTCCCCAACATCCGTTTATCTTTTCATACGGAAAAATGAACAAAACAAGTGAAAAGGTAATTGATTCTGATCATCGTAGTATCTATATGTTCAATAAGTATTTTTTGTCTCTTAGATAGATCTCTAGCTTATTCATCCAGTCTACGACCCAGAATGCGGAGCACCCGATTGCAGACTAACCCACGCGCAGACACCGACCACAGAGCTATCTCCGGCGGCAGGGACCTTCCCCTCCGCACTCCTTATTGGTCAATAGCACAGTGCAGACGACTTTTATATCCTGTGTAATGCATCTAAACGTTATAGAGTGAAGTCTAAACTCTTTTCCAGTTATTTCAGTAGCCTCCCCTTGCTCTGTCCAACATAACTTTATGCCTTATGATGATGTATTTAATACTAAAACTAAAAAAGAAAAAAACTTGCCATGTGAACTATAGTTTTGCTCACTACATTCAGGTAGAGATGCGTGGAAACCAATTTTCATAACTGTTGTATAGGTAATAATTAGATTACAGTTCCTCGATTTTGGCATTTAATTGACAAAATTATGTAAATCTACAATTTTGAAGCGTAAGACTGATTGAAAGAAGGCTCTCCGATACATGTATTAAGACCCATCTCTTGGTTTAATTCTCTTTCCGAGCAACAAACAAAATAAATGAAGATGTGTTGTGTGATACAAATCACTGTGCAGTTAGTCTTGATAATTTTCTGACATATTCCACCCGCATGAATCCCTGTTGCCATGAGACGTTTAGCTGAACAGAACATGATGTACCCACCTATGACGGCTTTATCTTAAATGACTTGAAATTGCCCAACATCTGCACACCAGTACAAACTTGAGATGTTATTAAGCATAGAATTGTAGTGGCAACAGGATTGCTTCACGGACTTCTTGTAGATATCTTGTACATTAAGCCGATTGCCAATAAAGAAGAGATGAATAATTATATCGCTACGAAATGAAAATAAAGTTCAGTCTTAGAATCTCTGTTCAGTCCTGTTCTGTCAGTCTTGTAAAGTATACAAAGTGAAATGTGCAACTTTCATTCATTCTATACAGACTATACAAAATGAAATGGAAATGCAGAGTGTGCGGACCCAGGGGGTGTGGTGTCACAGTACACCTGTGTACTGTGACACCACATCTCCTGGGGTCTCCACACTCGCACTCGCATTTCATTTTCTATACAGAGTACATGAAATGAAAATAGAAGTTACATGAAATGAAAATGGAAGTTCATTTTGTCAAGTCTTCTAATTTCAATGGTGTTGTGTGACAGTGCGACCCATTTAATTTTCTATACAGTGTATACAAATTGAAACGGGTGTTAGGTGTAAGAGTGCAGAAGGAGCAGATTGTAGAGAAATGTCGAATTCCATGAAGTAACATTTTATACAAAATAAAATGGGCATAAAGCTCATTTTGCTCACATTATTCTTGTAACACAAAATTTGAAAGAATATAAATACAATTAATATATAATACAACTTTGTCGGACAAAATTGCTCTCAGCCAATCAGATGCAAGAATTCCAGTAGCTTTTAACAGTTTGTCAGACAAAATATCCGACAAAACGCTTCATGAAATGCCCCCAGGAATACAAAACCCTGAAGTTCCTCGTCTCCTACCGTCTGTAACTACAGAGGGCGCATTTCCTTTTATGGCGATCCGACGTTTCACGTGCACGCGGAGAGAAAACGAAAGCAAGAGAGGGAGAGAGGGAGGGATATCTAATAATCATTCGGGGTGTTTTGGCAAGTTATTTTCCTCACTGGAATTACAGTGGTATTCAGAACAATATAACATAGTTTTCAATACAGTTCTGAATCAAGCAATCGATTATGAAAGAAAATTATTCATACCAAATTTGGCAAACTTTTCATTAAATAATGCTTCGTTTGTGATCATCTTAATGGTTGACTTCGGTGTCAAAATACTTGAAAATTTGTATTGACAGGCCTAACCTGCAGACTAGTGTTTTTTTTTTTTTGGTTTTTTTTTGGGGTGTGTGTGTGTGTGTGTGTGTGTGTGTGTGTGTGTGTGTGTGTGTGTGTGTGTGTGTGTGTGTGTGTGTGTGTGTTATCGTAAGACTGAAGATGGTGTTTATAAATTTTGGAAGAAAAGCTAACTCTGCTTTTCGCTTTGCGCACCAAATACTACGTTGAATTAGAGTTTTTGAAATATATGCTTTGCTTTGCTGAACGAAATAGAAGAAACGAAGAATAAAAGAAAAACTGGGACATCATCCAAAAGATTGAACATCCATTTCCCATACAGACATTTCGACTTTTTTTCAGTAATATTGTGAGCAGATATGATTTGATTTGTCATTGTCAATTTGTTTTAATCCATTAATAGGGTGAAAGGCCAGTAACTGCACGATTTTCTTCCATGAGAACACACAAAAAACCTTGTCATTTTCATAATTATTACATTCCAATACTCTTATGCTACCTGAGTATGACCATGTTAATTACTAGTAATTGATATTAATCAATTAAGTAATTAAGTAATGAGACCCGGATGAAATAATTACGCAGCAGAGTTTGACAAGAGTAGGCCTATTTCTCTATTCATAGCGTGGCGAGCTCGGTTGCCGATCACATCACATCGCAGGCATGCAAAATAAGGCGCCAATAAAACGCGAGGATAATTAGATCATACCCGATACCAAAGGATGAAAAAAAAAAATTATACATGATTTGATATATTTGCATATTTGATCAATCTGTCACATATGTCTAAAACAAAACAAGGAAAAACAAAATTAAGCAAAGCTAAACAACAAAACGCTCTTAAATTCATCCAAAAAGGTTATTAAAGCCCTAATTCATGGATATGGACACAGCAGCGAAAGTACGTGTCAGTAGGTCTACTCTGTAAGGGGTCTCTTTTTGATAATCCGGATCTCTGTCGTTAAAGAGTTTTGACGAACCAGTATGAGGGAGATGTTAGAGAAAGGGATGACACACGAATATCTCCTTAATACCCGTGCTCCGTGCCGGCGAGAAGTTACGTGCTCTATCGCAGGTGTTATAAATTGCTTTGACAAAAGACAGCCTTTTTATCTAAGTACATTGTATGCGTCACATCTAAAATACAGCATACCTATAGCCAGTGGCAATTCGCTGTCTCCTTCAATTTTTTTTTTTCCCGGCAGCGATTGTTAAAAGTGCAAGCAATATAGGACTTGAGAGGAAAATTAGTCAAAATTGTACTTTTTTAAACTGTAAAGTGCAACTAAACAAACACAGACACACACATTAGCTAATTATGCTTCATTCGAAAGATTTAACATTCAATTTTAAACCTGGCGAACAATAATAGGACCTCAAAAAAAATATATGCGCAAGTTGTTTATTTTTTATCTTATTTATGAGATACTTGCACTTCTTTTTTCAGTCTGGGGTACTAATAACAAAGAGATTTGAAAAACAAACAACAACTTAAAGTAATTATTCCGTACAAGATTACCACCAAGTTCCATAAAGGATTTCAACATTTCCTTTAAAAGACAGTTTAAAATTGTTGAGATCTAGAACCTCTTCTTTGGTCACCATATCCAAACTTTATGGAAGAGAGGCTTGAGGCACCATGGAACATCAAAGCTAGTTAAATAAAAAGCATTCAATTGTCATGGTATAGAACCTACGCATAAATTTGCACAAATTGCAAAGAGATTCCACTCTTTCCCTGGGCGAACCAATACGGTCTTTCTACCACCCTGTTTCTTTCTTTGTACAGAGAAAGAACCGCGCGCGCGCGCGCACACACACACACACACACACACACACACACACTCACAACCGCACACACGCCCACACGCAAAGTATAAGAACGGCTAACAGCTATTGCAACTGATTGATAACTTGCCCTATATCGACGTAAGTAAGCACTGAATTGATCAGTGTTTTAGTAGTAGCCATGATAAAAAATCATGGGCGTACATACTCGAGCAGGATTCGAACCTACGACCTCCTGATCACCGGACAGGCGTCATCTCCACTAGACCATATAGCTTTCGCCCGACAGCAAGTATTGGTTCCAATTCTTATAGCATGCAGCGGGTACTGCTTGTCGACGGAAGAATTTCATGAATTTGAATAGCTAACAGCTAATTGTTTAAAGGCAGGAGCGATTACGATTAATTAAACCCACGTCCAAGCGAAGAATACATTTTAGTTTAACTATCCATAAATTTTAGTTATCTTTCTTCTTGCTGCTCTGAAACAAATCACATGAAATCCATGGCAGATCTTTTAATGCCTTTGGCAAATGACAAGAGAAGAAAACATAATTCGAGAATGAAAATGAGAAACGAATGAAAATGAATATGAAAACGTTATCAATGCTAAATAAATCTAACCTTTAATCAGGAAAACTCTCAATCAAGCGAACTGTTGCACAGACAGGAACTCTAAGTTTGCCAGTAAGAGACATACACTTATTCTTTGACAATCGTTCAGTTGTGTCTGCATAAATATTGTAGATATTATTATGTTCCATTATCAGCACGTCATTAAGCACGGTTGGAGGGAAATTGTGTAGAACTCGTACTGAATTCAAATTGTAAATATTATTTTGTGGTCTATGAAAAATGGCTGTTGGTGAAGAATGTTGAATTATACAGACGTTCGTTGTCTATTTCATGTGACAATGATTTTGTAATTTATTCAAAACGTTCATATGTTGGTCAGGTAAATCTGTCATACTCTATGGTAACATTGAAAGGACGTACCATATTACTTACTATTAAGTTACAGCCCTGAAACTCTACGTAAAATAGATCGATAACCTAGCAGAAATAGATCCCTAACAACGAAGTAGTCACTGCAGTGATAAACACCATTTAATCGTTTCTTGTATGTAGTGTATTCAGAAAAAAAAAACACCCAAAAGCGAAACACAACAAAACTATCAAACAAACAAACAAATTGCAGCATACACCTATAGCAACCTTTCAAGCCTTCGACAACAAACGCCTGACAATACAACCACTAGGCATATATATATGGGGGTCAATTATGGCTAAATTTTGGATAGATAGGATTTTATCCTCCGGGTAATTGTATTCAATCGGGAGATATCATTTACGTTATAGAATACGGATTCCTGCGGATGGGGGGGGGGGGGAGGGTCTCGGATCATATTTATTTCTCGGTATGTTTATTGCTAGGGAATTCACGTGTTGAACAGAAATTCAGGGGTGAAAGATTAATGCCAACGTTTACGGAGGACGATACGACTGCATGATATTGAGGATATTGGAGCTTATTGGCTTTGGCAAACAACTAGGTCGTTGTTCTGTTATCAACAATGTCGTAGGTACATTTGCTTAGAACGCCTCTACCCTAACGGAATAATCTACATTAGAAGTTAAGACAAATCACTGATAATAATAGATTTAAGTTTGCTTTGAAAACGCATTTTTTTACAGTGTAAGCAAATATGAAGGTCAGCTCTCTCATTGTAATTGGAGTTACATGTTTTTGTATAATCTTTCCATTTTTGAGCGCATATAGGGACATATGTGTTATGCGTTATTATAAGTACCGTTTATCATTATTAATATCATTGTATGCACCCTCCTCATGATATAGAGTAAGCACAACACGGATGCCTATACATGATGATACACTTACGAAGTATGACTGATATGTTTGCCACAAATCAGGCGTTGATACATGATGATATACACTTACGAAGTATGACTGATATGTTTGCCACAAATCATGCGTTGATAGGCATTATAGTACCATGCATCATATTCCTTCTCATCATCCATTGACATATAGGGAAGAAGACTATGTAATAAGACATGGAAAAAACGTTTAAATTCATAGTTGGTATTCTTTGAGTGTAAGCGTTAAAGGGATGATATGGTTTTGATTGACATGGGGTTTCAAGTAGCTTTTTGTGAGATAATGAAAAACCTCTTGTGAAATGTCAAAGAGCATACAATTCTAAGATAAATTGAAAATTTATTTGATGAAAATCGGGTTTGAAATGGCTGTGATATCAAATAAAAATGGAAAACAAAGTGGTCCTAATAAAAGGTGGGTCCCATTTTTAATAGAACCTCCTTGTTTTTGGATATCTCAGCCATTTCATAAACAATTTTTATCAAATAAAATTTGAATTCTTCTTAGAATGGTATGCTCTTAACCTCATGGTATGAGGTTTCTCATTATCTCACAAAAAAGGTTGAAAACGTGATGCCCCATCTCAACCAAAGCTACACTATCCCTTTAACCCCTATTCAGTGTTACTGTAAAACATGATATATTCGCGGCATGAATTTTTCGCGAATTGGAGCCGACGGCCTTTTTAGCGGCATGAAATTTTCGCGAATGAGATCAAAACGTCAAAGGACCAGTCTTAATTTGCATTACGACCATGAATGGTATCTTATGACGTGCTAGATGGAATCATTTACAATTCAACGCTCTGTATAAAATAGATTTATATTGTCCTTCACGGTAACATTTTTCAAATCAGGAAACCATATGACATCCCTGGCAACGCTTCCCCACCCCACCATCCAAGTGACACATTTCTAAGGTTTCTCCAACGTAGCAGCAAGGAAAGTAATTCGTATAAGCTCAACAAATCAATGCTCGGGAACTCAGTGATAATGGAATAACAGCTAGGAATAATTCAAAATTTCGACATCATTAAACTATACCCGATCCATTTATACATGCATCAAAATACGCGTTTAAGTCTCGTAGACGCGCTCTCTCTCGCTCTGATAATGACCAATGTTGTATTGACTGCGTTCTTCCGACCGCATTGCCCCCCCCCCCCCTCCCTCCTTATGATTAAGCATGCACGTGTAATGAAGTTGCATAACCTTTGATTAATAATGTTAACTTCTTTTTAAAGTCGTGAAATAAGGGTAGACACATGTCGACTAAAATATAAAGTGATCGTAATATCGGTCATATATTTTACGCATTGTCGACCGTAGCAGGGTGTGCAAACCGCAGCGCGAGCGCGTATAAGTGCACTGGTGCAATAACCGAATTCTGGTAATTGAGTTGGCTGCGTGTGGTTTGCACTGCAGCCAAGCGCGATATCACAATCCCCGCCCCTTCGATACCGCAAACGACGGAGCCGGTGCGCTGTTTTATCACCCGTACCGAGGCACGCGTAATGTGAATAACTGGAACGGGTTGTCCGTTTTTTTCGCGAGCCACCGACGCACTTGTGATGGTTACCACGTCTCAATGGATCGTATCTCCTCCTCCTTTCTCACACTGTCATCGTAGGACACCTTAAACACAGGATCTGAATCCGCGCGTGACGGGAAGGGATTGCTTCAGTCGTGTTTTATGGGGGGACAAAACACAGGCTCGCTACCACCATCAGCGTGGTACCAATGCACCTGTTATACTGTCACTACCACAGCGGGAACATTTATTCGCTGAGCCATCGAACGCGACAGACGACGGTAATCAACGGGCGGACTCGCACTCACGTGTATTTCTAGCTGTTATCATGACAAGGATCTGCCTAGATCTCTACGGCAATAATGAGCTTTATTCGTACCACAAACCCGACTCGCTTGTTTTTATCAAATGAATCGGAATTTAACATTTGAGTGAGCAACGTCGCAGTTGGTCCGTCAAGCAAAGGAACTCAATTTGCATGACTTTCCACCAACCAGATTTTTATCTTCAGAAGATACGAAACAAGTAACTTGCTTTCCGCGTACATACAGTAATTCTCTGGTGTTGTTTTCCCATAGGCCCTATCTGACGCTACAAACAAGTTGCCATATCTTCGAATTTTATGGTCTACCTACATTTTCTGTAGAAGTTAATGATAATCTCTTTACTCTTTCGAAAATTTACTGAAATTTGTTTCCATTATTGACGTAAGCATCATGGGGAGAATGAAAACGTTGTCCACTCGGAAGCTGTCCACTCTGCTAACGGTTGTAGCTGCCTGCCTGAGCGGCTCCAGCGGTTTGGCCACGTCCTCGTATGCCTCACAGACCCACCCGAACATGTCGGCTTTGAAATCAGACGACGGGGTGACGGATCTTTATTTCGGCGGGATATTTCCCATGAGGGGCACAACATGGAATGGAGGACAAGGCTGCCTTCCAGCAACCATGCTGGGCCTCGAGGACGTGAATAACAGGACCGATATCTTGCCGGGATATCGCCTTAACATGCTCTGGAATGACAGCATGGTAAGTGCACACTATAGACTACTAGTCGTACTACAGCCTCTGTCTGTGTGTGTTTGTATGTGTGTGTGTGTTTGTGTGTGTGTGTGTTTGTGTGTTTGTGTGTGTGTGTGTGTGTTGTTTTTTTTTTAATATAGAAAGAATGGAAAAATGTGTGAAGTTATATGATGTCAAGCCCAAGTTAAAGCCAGCCAACACTCTCTTACTTAGGAAGAGCATATGGAAGAAAAGAGTATTATTCATTATTATAAAGACTCAATAATAAGTATTAGACTTCAATGTCAATGACAATGTTTTTTTTCACTACGCAAGTGATATAATGTCCCTATTATCAATTTAGGTGGTTTTTTTTCTCTCTCTCTCTGTCTTTGCTAAAAGCTGATTTGCCATTGAGCATGGTCTCAGGACAATTGATGTGTCCTAAATCTTGATTTGAAAAACATAGTTTCCAACACGGACAATGTGTTAGTAAGAATTGCGTGTAATACCAGGGCCCTTTGCACCCAAATATAATGAAGGAAGAGGATATACTGGTAGATCCAATGGCTTAGTGCCTTATTTGGTTGTGCTTTTTTTCTTCTTAATTTAGCAGTGGCAATTGATGGCATGAAAATGATTTATTAACATTTTCTCCCTTATACTAGTCGTAGGCTTTTAGTGTATAGTTGGTATTATCAGAAAAAGACTGCTGAGAGAAGATTATTAAAATGTTTCTCACATAATGTTTCTCTCAAAGTTCAATATGAATACATGAATATCATGTTATGTAATTGCACCTTTTTTATGGTAGCACCTACCATGGAAGTAAACAAAACCCTTAACTCTGAGTGGCATGTGTAGATTGTCACCCCAATAGCTATACAATATTAATGTAAATGGAGCTCTCTCAGAGATTCATGAACAATTTTGTGATAATGTGTAGAATCATTATCTTACACAAACTTTTGTAAATTTAGTTATTGTTTATATCAGGTATATGAGAATCAGCCAGCAATTATAGTGTAGATAGATCCTATAGGTGATCTGAACAGACCATACCTGATGCAGTGCAGGAAACATATTCTAATCTCCTTGACCATTCTGTTCTTACCATCTGTGCTACAGTATGAGTGATGTCTGATTTGCATAATACAATTTCTGACATTTTGAGGCAGACAGGACATATAACCCACATCAACAGCAATCCCTCTCACAGAAAAGAGATGGACATAGAGCCGTGGGTATACATGCAAGATAAGCCTGAGCTCCTTTTTCACCCAACTCTGTCCCACCCTCCCATTTTTTCCTCTACCGATGGATGTCCTTGTCGGTAGAGCTAGTTTCAAAATAGCCAGGGAACCGGAGACATTTGGCAGGGAGTGACAGAGAAACTTGTGACTGTCACTGGCATCGTGTCTCTGAATGTAAACTGTATTCCAAGAACGTGCCACAAGACTCGCCCACAGACACATCGACTCGAACATAATTATGTCCTGCGTTCGTGTGCCGGCATGTGTAGACAATTGCGCTAATCCCGTCCGGAGCACCACGCATTTGTCACAGTCTTGTCACCGGAGTTCTGCCTCGCTCAAATTCATGTCTTCTACTGAACAGTTCTAATGCTGAACAAGTCTCCCCTGAGAAAGAAATCGATAGAACTGCCAAAAATTCCAGTGTTACTGCTAAAAAGAGGAAATGAAAAAGAGGAAATGACAAGCTGTGCTCATATGAAATATTTTCTTTCACTTTTGATTTATTGTCTTGCTTTATTTGAGTTATAAAGTTTTGTTGTGTTTGTTTCTGAAGAAAATTTAGATATCAATGTTTTAATTTCTTTGCATGATAAACTGGATTTCATTGAGAAGGTGGATCTATTCATTTGAAAGTTCTGAGCAAAGTTCGTTTACACTAATGCTAAGGATCAACTTACAAGCCATTCCAGTAAGAACAAGATTTTTAGAATCATTTCCATATTGGCATTGAATTTTGTTTCTTTAAATGAGAGAGATATAATCCCATTAATCAACAAAGGCATCTGTTGTGTACCGTAAGAATGGCCTTTTAAGACAAGGGCCCTCTGAGAGTTATATGGAGTTTATACTTAGAGCTAGATTATGATCAGGAAAAGATATCTAACATGGAACCTAACAGTTCAATATGAATAAACGGTTAAGAGCAATAAAAAACGATGAATGTATACAAAATATAGCGGTATAATATAAAGACTTGAAATCTGATATAAGGACTTGAATGGTGTTATATTCTGTAATATGGGTCTCTTTTGTAAAAATCAAAATTTTCATTGAATTTGTGAGTGTCTTTTTTTTTTGAAGGAAACTCATCCTAATCGTGCTAAAATTTCAATCCATTTGCTTACTGCTGGTCTGATGTATATCGAAGCTGTTTTTACATTGACCACGTGCAGCATGACTTGCGGATTTAAACTTAATAGGAGTTATTAGATTTGAAGGAAATATTGGCAATTATTCTATGATGATTGCCCCGATATTTCAGACCTACATGTACTTAATGACTTGAAACCATCAATTTGTGCAATTTACCTCAGCGTGTGAGAGGTTTAGTCTAGGCGCTTTGCTCCGGTGACCCTATGTCTTCCCTCAAGCAGACAGAGCTCTTCCATTTTCTCTGCCAGGCCATTCAATATTCCTCCCGACGACACTGACGACATCTCGGAGAGACTGCTCACATCAACAACCACCTGACATGATTTAGGGCCTACTGTTTGCGTAGTATATACATCAACAGAGCCTGATAGGGAGCTTGGGTTTTTTGGCGTCCAGAATCTCAACCTCCCCCCACCACGTCGGTCACCATATAGACTCCGATGCACTTCTGAAAATGGAACTGACCCCACCGCAATAAATTGCTTTTATTTCTGCATGATGGCATACTCACGGGTGACCTGGTAACATTGCCACTCATATGTACGGTTGGGATAGGATCAGGGTAGGATGGGGGGGGGGGGGTGGGGAGAGGCAGTCCATACACTGGCTTTATACGGAAAGTAACAGATAAGGGTAAAAACCTGAAACGTTATGATGTGGACTACGATCAGATATATAGCCTGCGGCTTGCCCTTCACCATAGGTTACGTCTCATAAATGTGGTTTGTTGTGATCAAAAGTTCTTTAACCCATCAGCCATCTCAAAGCATAGGACAGGGTAGTTGTGGATGCCAGCTAATGGAATGTGTGCCTCACAGTTGTAGCAATGAATGGCTCAGCAAGAGATGTTGAGAAGTTGAAGGAGAACTCCAGATGATTTTCATACTTTTGCATTTGAACATTTATAACTTGGTTTTATTGGGTACAGAGTTAAGAGAATTAAGATTTTATAGTGATTGGGATAAGGAATAAGAATAATTTAAAAATTTGTTATAAATCACAGCGAAAAAGCATGATGACATATCAGGTTCATATAAGAATGCAGGATTAGGTACTCATGGAAGCAGAACAAAAGAAGAAAGCATGCATGAATTCTACACAGGTGAGGTTGTTAAGCATGTTGTATTGTAGTGGAATGATCATGGACCTACTACAGATGGATTAGTAATGAAGGTCTTTCTTTGATCCCATCATCACCACCGCCACCTGATTATGTGCATCTTAATTAGTATATTCAGGTGCTTGGATAATGACGATTGTGACATCGTGCATCAACACTGACAAAAGAACCATTTCCCTCATTGCGGCCTTATTTTGCTGAGGTGCCTTTTCAGACTCAACTGCCTTTGAATAAACACCGATGAAAGGGAGCAGCAAATCTGAAAGCATGACAGTTTTCCTATCACAAAATTGAAAATTACTGAAGTGGACACTTGTGGACAAGCATGTAACATGACTTAATGATAAGACATATATGTCATCTACGGTTAATGTCCATGTTAACTCTGGAACAATGTGCAAAAAATAAGAAAAATTAGATTACAAATCACAACCAACCTGCCGTTGCTTTCTCTTGTAGAGTATGCGCATTTCGCAAATGAAATTACTTGAGAGATAATTTCCCAATGTACACTACAACTGCCATGCATTTTTCTTGATTTAAGAGAGTAATTAGGTTTTGCACATGTAGTTTTTAGATTTCTCAAAGCTCTGTCTTGTTTTTATCCTGGCTGGCTGTCGGCGGTAATGATAAGATCAAAGCAGGAAAGCATGTTTGAAATGCTTTTGTGCCACTTTTGACAGAAACAGGTGCATCAATTAATTAACAAGCAATGAATGTCCGTGTGTAGTACGTCCATGGAATGACATCGTGCACTATTTGCCTTGAATATGTGAGTCTCCTATGTCATCATCCGTGTTCAGTGTAATTTGCTTTGGGTTTTTCAGAGTATTTGTTTATTTGCTCATGGACCACAATAAATTCCACAAATCTATACATGTCGCTTGACTTATGTACTACATGATGTGAAATTATAAAAATCATCTGGGATTTCCCCTATGAGTGATTCACTTAAAGGCACAATACCATTTGCAGATGAAACAAATACCCGGCTGTAGTGCTTCAAAACAGATCTAAAATGTGAGTTAGGGATAGAAACAAGCAATGCAAAAGTTTGAATCAGTATAATAAATGTGAAGTAACTATTGTTAAATATACAAAATGTTATCAGTAGTTATAATAGAAATGTTTTAAGACTAAACTGGTTACAGTTATGGCTTATTGAGAAAAATACTGATATCTCTTCATATTTTAGGCTTTATATTGCAAAATTTTTACATGATAGGATATTTTGTGATACAACTGACCTACACATATGTGTCAAATGTGATATCTCAAACATTTTTCAAATCACTGCTCCCAATGGTAAACTGTACCTTTAAAGGCATGACTCGCCTCTCGCCCATTTAGGACAAAAGCTGAGAGTTTATTTGAATAGGCCGATGTCTACAATATTAAGGCATGGACTGCTGTCGAAATTCATTAACATACTTTAACACATGTGTCCTGGTTTTGGCTAAAATGATGGATAAATTAATACCAAGTCTGTAATATTCATTTCTAGTATGTTATGAACTACTTTCGAAGTAAAACATCTAATAGGTACTCATGGCATGTGAGGGTTAATAATTATGAAAGCCAAATTATCCTATAGTTGTTGATTTTATTTACCTTGATGTTGTAGATGTCGTGTGTCTCATGCAAGAAAGCAGCATTGAAAATATTGACGCTTAAATATTGGTGTTAAACTCAAGGGTAATGAGCTACGCACTGCTATAGCATATTTGATTGTCATTGTGACAATAGTGCCAGAAGAAGATCAATGTAGACTTTGATCTACTTGAAAACAATTTAGGGCCACTGTCTATCACAATAGAATCTCGAATATGACAAAATTATGACTTGTATTGCTTTGATCTCAGACTCGTATGTAGCATCATATAAAGCATGTGCTATGGAAGGGGGTGCTAGGGTTAGGGTTGAACAAAAACCTAAAACAAAACAAACTCTTCTTCTTAAAAGACATCAGATATTTGACATTGCCAATAGCAGTGCCCCTTGAGCTGTTCAGCACCACCCTGACTCTTTAAAAACATTCCATGGCCCATGTAAAGTTTTATAGGGCCTATGGTGTTTGAACAAAAAGGAACAAAACTGGATTTGTGACTGTGGGTGCATTTATCAACTCTTTTTCTTGGCAGAAACAGGTTTTCCAAACAGCTTTCAAGGAATTTTTACGAGTTGATAAATGCAAAGCTGTTTTGAAAGCCCTTTCGGAAAGCCTTTTCGAAAGCCGCAAATTTGTGGCTTTCCAAATAGGTTTCCTAAACAGGTTTTCAGAAACCTGTTTGTAAAAGCCTTTTGAAGTTGATAAATGCAAAGCTGTTTTGAGATGGCTTTGTAGTATTGTACTGGAGTTACGAACAATGCACGCCTTATAAGACCTCTTCTCCTTAGGTCGAATTGTGCATTGCAGCTGTGCAGTGGCAGGCCAGTTATCGTGTTCGCGAAGAGTTGATAAACGCAACTCTTTTGGAAGCCGTTACTAAAGGGCTTTGGAAAGGGCTTTGGAAAGCCGTTTCAAACAGAGGAAAGTTGATAAATGCAGCCTGTGACATGACTATACCCTTTGTCTATCAATGGTTTCATTAAACATTAAAATTTTTCTTTTTGCCCCATGTTACATTTAGGAGCACATGTGCTGTAAGTTGATAATTTACTTACAACTATGGGCACAATATAAAACAGTCATACTGGCGCTACCAATACCTGAAAGATAAAAGGGAAGAATGATATGTCTTATCTGATAAGGAAGGTAAGCAACTTTGAGTGCACAAAATTGCAAAAAAAGAAATATATATATATATATATAAAGTGTATGCATGTATGCAGCATTCAAGCTGCAGACTTGTCCATTGAGGACAGAAGATGTTACAAATTGCTGTATTAAACATGTTGTCCATGTAGCCATACTGTAAAACCCAAAATTTTCATGTGCACAAATTTTGTGAGGAGCCAAGATTCACATAAGTGAAATGCACACAAAATTGTTTGTCTTCACAATGCATTGAATGCTAGTGGTGATTTGCGAAAGTTTCATGCCACACAAAAGTCCGTCTGTTCTAATGTGCGAAAGTTTCATGCCGCAAATATCTCTGGTTTTGCAGTAATTCATAGGATCAGCAATCTATGAAGTGAGTAACTGTTTTATCACCGAATGTATCCCAAATGCTCCTAAACTTGTTTGCAAATTCATCCCCCCATCTCTTGATCCAGCCATTGTAAATCATTCCACAATTTTATGAGGCTTAGTTCTGGTTTTGTGATATGGAGATGATAAGAAAGGTTTGAGTAACATGCATTGACTGAGATGAATTTACTTAAGGAAGGATTTTGCTAAAACACTCCCTTCAAAAACAACACTCTTCATGGCATGCAACTGAAATGCATGCTTTGTTTCTCTTTAGCATTCGAGCCTCATGTGGAATATGACTGTTTATGGACATGCACATTGCATCCACTGCTCTGGTTTTCCAGAGAAGTCCCACTGTGAACTCCGTCTTGGCATGGGAGAGTCAATGTTTACAAAGTTGCTGCTCATCAGGGTTTCTGTTTATAGATGCAAATGGAGATTTGATGATTTACAGTCTGGGGAAATATTCTGCAGCAGTCCAGGCATCCCATGTGTTCAGTCATGGTATAGTGGTGTGGATTAAGGAGAGGATAAGGTAGAAGGATGACAAGAGAGTTGCAGAGCCGCTTGGAAAGAATGGACAGGATATTGGAGAAAGGCAAGTAGAAAATGGGAGAACAGGATGGGATTGGAGGAGGAATTTAAAGGAGAAGATGAGGTTTAGGAAGCAGGGAGAGAAAAAGAATATGTAAAAAGAGAAATGACATATTAAGAAAGAGAAAGAAATGTCATGACTAAAAGAAGAGTGTGATTGTAGAAGAGGAAGGGGAATAGGATTGGATGGGAGAGTGGAATAGCGAAGGTGATCAGAGTTGTGCGGCAAGGCAGAGGAAGAAGAGGAGGAAATGGGGAAACAGGACAAGAATTGGTGGAGCAGATGAGTGCCCAAGGATACTGTGAGGGAGGGATGGATAATGAGCATGTAGTAATGGATATACCTCTCCAAAAAATCCAGTTAGAGTCCGAGAATCGCATAAACAGGTCAGATCTATCACATGGCTGTGTGGTTTTTTGGTGGGCACACGGGCCGGGCCGGACACCCAGTGGATAAATCTTTTTATAGGCCTCTTTGTCGGCTCACTTGAAGTGTGATTGCGAGAGGGGATTGATGACACCTAATCAGATTTTGGCATGCGAGATTAAGCTCTCACCCATTTTCCATCTCCATCAAAAGAATGATAGGGAAAAGGACAGGGAGAAAAGGAGACACAAATAAAGTAGGAAAGACATAAAGAAAGACATTCAGGAAGAGAAAGAGAATGTAAAGAGACCCAGATAAAGTAGGGAAGACATAAAGAAAGATATTTAGGAAGAGAAAGAGGATGTAAAGAGATGGAGAAGGAGAGGAAAAGACAAATGTAGAAGAGGATGTTGCCTCATGACCCCTCAAACCTCATGAATTATGTATAAGGAGGGCTGGGTAAGGGCACGGAGGTGTGAACAGCGCTGAACTCCTTGTGGAGAAAATTGATTCCCCAAGTTCTTCCCCTCGGGTAGTTTGTAGCCAAGATTTCAGTGGGCAGTGACACCTTTCTTCAGGATGTCGTCCTCTCGATCTGTCCGTCGAGAAAGAGACGACGGCCAGTCACCTGCAGATACGCCGGATATCGGTTGATGTATTCCAGACAAGCAGACAACAGCCTCTATCCACCATCACGTTTACCTTTCCTGACACTTTGTTATCGACGTGGTACGTTCTCACCCCCTCTGTGGTAGAATCTGATAGGAGAGCGATATGATATGTAACGCTACATCCGTGCGACTCGCGTGCCATCAACCATCTCCTCTAATGCATCTTACATGATTACTTGGAAGTACTGTCACTTTGTACAGACTGTCTGAGAGATGGAGGCATCACTCAAATCCTATGGCATTTCTGTTCCTCCTAGCATTTCTTGTTCAATGACAAAAGAAAAATGTGGTGAATGTAAAAAAAAAAATAGAGTAGAAAGACATCAGTCTAAATTTACCAACATTTTACTCACCAGTTTCATATCATGTTCGCAGTACAGCGAGAACACATAGTTAACATATTCTGCCGTTTTTTTTCTTTCAGTGAAGGGAAATATGACTGATGTTTAGGAAGAGGGATATGACTTATCTATTATCAGAGCAAAGCTAAATAAAGAAGGAATTATATGTGTACTTGTATGAATGTCAGCAACAGCCACAAAAAAAAGAACTTTCATCTCTCATCATCTTCAAAAAAAAATCTGAAAACTCACTTGTTTCATTAACCCATTGAGGACGGACTGATTTTGATATAACATGCATTTCCCATAGACACCTGCCTGAGTATACACGGGACTCGTCCTCAACGGTTTAATGTTAATAATCCAATGGTACAGTGCATTTGAACATGAACATTTATGGAAAATGTGCTGTATAAATATGTTTTTGATTATTATTGTTTTTATAAATTATTATTATTATTATTACTATTGTTATTATCATTATTGTTATTTTTATCATTCTCATTATTATTATTATTATCATTATTATTATTATCATCATCATTATTATTATTATTATTATTACTATTATGTGTCATACAGGTACAGTCATCCTACTATCTATGTATAGTTTTTTTAATGTCAAAAAATCTCCTTTCTGGTGTTAAAATTAAAATCAAGAATTATCAATTTCATGTCTGCTGTAAAATCTCTTTTTTTAAAATGCATGTTCATAAGAAAAGAATGATACCGGTCATTCTTGTTGGTACTTGTAGACATCTACCTCTGAGAAGTAAGGATATTGGTGCACTGGTATGTACCTTTAAGATAAATATTGAATATTGATGTATTGAGGAATTGTACATAAATACAATGAAATACAGAGCTACTGTGGGAAGCATAATTGGCATAGAATGAAGTGGATTTCATATTTCAGAAACACAGACAAAAGGATAATGATAGAGACTTGGCTGGAAAAATCAAAATTTATGTGTATAGTTTGCGGTAATTGTCACATATTGTTCCTACATATTCCTGATACATTGGAGACAAGAATCACTGAAACATGAAATAGTGTTATCATGTATATTATGAAATACATTTTTCTCTCTCACTTTCAAGTGAGGTAGATAGAGATAAAGAGATAGAAAGCGTGAGAGAAAGAGAGAGACAAAGATGGAGGGAAAGAGAGAGAGATAGAGAGATATGATCCTTTGCAACATATACATGTATCTTGTTGCAAAATATCCACTGTACCTATATCTCTTTGAAATATTTCCCCTGCAATTCCTGTACCATGAGGATGGTTTCAGATCGGTTTAATGCATACACCTGAAGGTCCATGACCTGGAATGCAATTTGATGACTGAATTTTGTCGGTAGCATAAAGAAATAAAAACTCAATTATACCCACGGCAGGGACCCCATGTTAAAAAAAAGAAGCCGAACAAACATTCATATGTGGGGAAATTATGGTCTAAAGTTTGAATGAATTAGAATCAATGCTTGCCGATCCCACGTCCTGTTTATGGAAATTGCATAATTACTGCTGTTCGATATAAGAAAGTACATATGTGTGTCCAAGGATTACCTGGATATTGAGCCTACCCAATCTAGACCTGTCATGATAAGATTTAGTTCCCAGAAATAAACTGCAGCCACAACAACAGGCATATCCATGATTTACGTAGTAAAAGGAAAATCCATGGAATATATAAAATGAATCAAAACTGTTGGTGACAAATACAAACGATATTAATTTTGACTAAATTACAATGATGTATATAAAAAAGAAGGCAGAGTTTTGAGAGATGGAAAGAAAGACCATTTAGGAAATGGAAATAGTATTGT
The DNA here is from genome assembly GCF_040938485.1 of Diadema antillarum. NCBI lineage: Eukaryota > Metazoa > Echinodermata > Echinoidea > Diadematoida > Diadematidae > Diadema > Diadema antillarum. The sequence goes on along the minus strand of NW_027270974.1, from coordinate 1,213,256 downwards.
TCTGGTTTGTTTTTGTTTTGTTTTTTTGTGGGGGGGGGGGGCAAAACTAAATGGATGAAAATGAAAGTATGCAGTTCACATTATCTTTCAGTGAAGGTGGATATTAGTAAACATATGAACAGAAATGACAGAATATACAGAAATGGAATTTTGGTTAGCCTGTAATCTAGCAAAATTGCGGAAAAATTGGAGCAGATATGAGAGGAATGTGCAGAAATGTTTCTGTGTTTTTGGTGAAATTGTAATCCAACGTGAGACCAGTATAAATCAAAGTTGATTCGCAGTTGGCCATTGATGTAGAGATAGCATTGTTATATCAACAGTTTGTATCACAAATGGTCTCTGCACAAGCTTAACAATAGATGACAAAAGACACTATTGATCAAGACAAATCAGATTGCAACTGATTGACACGATTATGTACGCCCATGATTTTTTATCATGGCTACTACTAAAACACTGATCAATTCAGTGCTCATTTACGTCGATGCAGGGCAATTTGTCAATCAGTTGCAATGAAAGCATCTCGACGGAAGAATTTCATGAATTTGAAAATCAGATATTGTTTGACATGATGTCGTACCATCATTATGATATGAACATCAGAAACATCTACATGTAGGGTCCACAGAGAGAGGTCTCCCATTAAAACTAAAGAATAATTAGCCTTCAGGAAATACATTATCATTACTAGTGTTACTAAACTGAAAAAAATGCGTAATATGTGTAATCATGATGCATGATGTAAATGCTGGTACATCCATATATCTATATCTCAATCCATCCACTTCATAATATCTGTGTGTGATGTAAAAGCATTTTCAGATATTGCTTATATTCATTATTCATGATTGTTCATTGTTACGTGCTTGTGTCAATCTGACTTTTGATGTGGAAGCAGTAATTTTTTTTAAAATTATTGTGATGTCTTCCTAAGTTTGCCAGGAGAACTTGTGGGCCATCAGGCCTACATTAAGCAGCAATATCTTCTACAGTTGTCACAGAGGAATGCTGTTTGAGTTGAGTTGAGCTGAACAAGATGATACTGCTTGCTCTGATCAACAGATTATGATTCTTTTCATGGTATGGAACCTGTCTTGGCACAATCACTGGCATTAGTTGATACAGCCAGGAGTGCAGGATTTCCAAGCCCAGGAATTTAGGACTGATGAATTGTTCATCAGGGAAGTCTTTTTAAAGAGCAAGTTTTGAAATGGCAAGATCAGGCTTTTGCTACCAAATTATCAGTGGATGGAAATGAGACAGATTCCATATCATGCCAGGAATGTTGATGTACTGATCAAAGCAGTCTTATTATTTTTCTTCTTGCATAATTATCTATAATGCATCTGTCATACAGAGTTTTATCACACCAGACCTAATTTCTTTCATTTTTTTTAGCCATCAAAATCACTCTTGTTTTTGTATTCAAATGTACAGATAAGTTCTATCTTGGGCCCAAATAACAAATTTAGCATTCATTGTACATGTTCCCACAAAATTCACCATTCCTGGAACAGTTAGTCAGCATAACATATTGCTATGTTGGGCAAGCCAAGGTAATTTCTCAACTGCCTTTGTTATGATGGTATGCATAAGATTTATGTATTAGTAAATTGATATACAATATGCTTGTCTATCAATCCATAGCCATGTACAAACTCTTGACTGTCTCTACCGAAAAAAAGAAGGTTTATTCAAACCTTCTTTTAGAGCTAGGTGTGAAATCAGCATTGACGTACATCCAAGGTTGCAGATATCTTGTGGCAGATTGAATGGCTGCATCCATTATTTATTCTTTCTTTGTGGTTGGCGCAGAAATTCACAGATGTTGGATTGTTCACACTGCTGTGGGAATTTCCCCAAATGCGGCTTCCCTCAGAAGGCCTTATTTCTATTGTGTATTCAATATGTTGTATAGTCTGCTACTAGGTGTGAATGGTCTGTCGAAACAAAAACAAACCATATAAATTCTATGTGAAACAAGGTAGAGAATCACCTGACTGTTATATTTGGAAGTGATCCTGCAAGTTTTAAATATATGTAGTGAGACTTCCTCAAATGGCAGTGATCTCCCCACCCACTGCAGTTATCAAATAAATGAATATTAGCAGATATTGATCATAATATTCCCCATTGAGCTTTTCTCAATAAAATGGTTTATTATTATGTGCAATATCTCTTACTGATATTTCATATGTGTATGATACATGGGAAAAATTAAGTTCATTATTTTACTTTTTTTTGCAGAAGATTTGTTGATTTAAAAAAAAAGAGAAGAAAACTGCTTGTATCCCTGTGCTGGTAGCAAAGACAGAAAATATTTGTATCGAACCCATCACAAATTTGTTCACGTAAACTGTTTCCCTGTCAAGATGTCAGGAATGTATTTTTATATTCTGACTCCACAGAATTCACCGTTTTAATATGCTGCATAGCTGCTGAATGTATATGGCATACTGCAGGCAATGCAAATTATGGAATGAATAAACTGAGTGGCAGTACTACAGTGCATTATCTAGAGCAGCTTGCTAATGCATGCGAAGCCCAGGGTGTTTCTAGCCATTACTCCTTGTGAAAAGCTATATCTGTTCCTTTTAACTTCCACTGAGGAGGTTATTTCTATGTAGGCATATGTTTATTTGTTTGTTTGTCTGAAAAATTTATTAAGCCGTTGAGGATGAGTCCCGAGTATACTCTGGCAGGGGCCTATGGGAAATGCTTCTTGTAGCAAAATCAGTCTGTCCTCAACTTGTTAACAGACGTACTGGATGAAAGTTCCATGAAATGTTCATTGTGGTAAAAGAAACGGTTGACTAGTTTTTCATGGTGATCCAGACCGTGGTCTGGATCCTGAACTTTTTCTATGGATATGCGCACAATTCTTATGGCACTAGTTCTTTAGTTTTGATATTCTTTTCATGGTTTTGATCATCAGCAAATTTGCTGCTGAGTTTTGATGGTTATATAGCTGGCTCTCAGGCATGTGATATGAAGGGAACATGGACAAGATTTACATTCACAGCGCTTAGAAACATTTTGCACAGATATAAATTTTCCACCTTTTTTTCTTGAAAATTATTATTTCATTGAAAAATATTTGCAATCCAGTCTAAAGAAACTGATGACGTGTTGCTCCCTGTGGGGCATTGTAATGCACAGGTTCATGGGACATGAATCATTTTAAGCACATATTAAAAATTGTCTGACTTCCCCCTTTCGAGCTGCTGATAGTACTAAGATATTGTCTCTTCCAACTGCGTAGACCTCTAAGTGTTCATTGGAGGCATAAGTGCATTAACTCAGCAGACATTTTACTAAATGCCAATACCCTTTTATGCTTCTTGGCTGACCCATCCCACTCTGGTCCTTTTAATGTAGCGAGCCAATCATCGAAGAAGTTCATGCAGATTTCCTATCTCAGATTTTTTTTCCCCCTGCCCTGAAGTGGACTCTGCCGAACCTTCCGATTTCCACACGAAGTGTGCAAGGTACTTGAAGGTCGTTATGTACATTACGTGTAGGCCCTGGAGATGAGGCAGAAAGAGTTGGGATGCTCTGAACTTGAGAGAGGTGACCTTTGATCAAAACTATTATTGACTCATCCTTTGCTTCAAGTGCTCTATGCCCCATAACTGTTGTTTGGTGAGAGACGGAGGGAAAAAAAGAAATTCACTGGCAGATATATGTCATGTGCGTAGCATTCGCATGCAAACAAATAGCATTTCATCAAATTATGGCAGGTTGGTTATGCAAATATTTTTATGGGCATAATTGCAATGGTCATAATTTTATGAATCTGATCCTGTTTGATGACTGTTTGCCCTTTGGCAAGTTGAAATGTGACTTCAGAATTTACGGCGGAATATGAAACGGATATCCTGAGAATTTTGTTATGTCAACTTCGATATACCTGGTGTTCAGAAAATGTCACATATTTACCACATCTGAAATCATAGCATATAAAGTAGAATAAATTTATTACCTCTGCTCTGTCTGCCTGCCTTGAATAGAGATCAAGCTTCAGAAATAGGTGAAAAATATATTTATATCATATAACCTCCAGTGTGCATGCTGTTCTAGTAGTGTGATCTACGTCTCTAGATTCCCAGGAAAAATAAAGGAAATATTGATTTTAATGATGATAATAACAGAAATCATACTAATGATAATGAAATTGATACAATTGTTGTAATCATTGCTGTTATTATTCTGTCAAACCAACACTGCTTAACAGCATTTGCACAAAAAACACCCCCAACAACATGCAATAGTGTTCTGTGGTGAAATCATGTGATAGACAGTCACCCAGTCAGGTCTTTTAGGTTTTGCGTGATAAAAATATCTACCAGAATGTCACGACTGGTTTATTGTGAATGACTAGGTATGAAATATTGCTGTACGTACTAGTAAATATATGGCAAAGAGCTCATCTCATTAGATCCCTTCAAAGGACTTCATCTTTGACATTATAGCATCCATTGTATGGTACCCTTTCCCCCTGTTTTATGGGATAATTGCACCACTTTAGCTTGCGGCAATGACACAGGAGACTTTAATTCAGCTCTGATGTCTCTGTAACTAGACTAATGGTATGAGAGACAGATCTTTAATAGCATCTGTAGACTTGAAAGGGGGGGGGGGGGGGGGGGGGGGAGGGAGGGGTGAGGCCTACGACCCATCACCACTAAAGCCTGCTAAATGGTCCTAACATCAATATCCTAGCGTCAGTTATTTTTCAGTGTTCCAGACTCACAAAGCTTTTTCATGACATTCAATCTGTCCTACTTTATTTCCTAAACCCTATCCTGAAGCAGAAAGATTAACCTGTTGGTCATCAGATGTACTATAAAAGTGGACATTTTTGTGGTGCTGAAATTTTCCTGCAACCAGAAACTGGCACAAAAAGAAAAGCACACAAATATTTTGCTTGCTATATGTACCACTGTGTACTGTCTTGATTCTGCAGAAATAAAATCATGCAAAACTCACTGTATGTGGCAGAGCGCAGTAAATTACTCACAAGAAAATTTCTACTTTAACAGTATTATTGTTTTAAGAAGTGTGCATTTTGATGTGTAGATAATACATAGTTAGGTGTACAAGAAATTGAACATATAGTCCCAACAGGTCTTTAAAAAAATACCTCACCAACATGCTTCCTGAAAAAAATCTTATTCCAATATATTCTGAGATTCAATTTTTTTTTTCTTTTTACAGAATGCCATTAGAATATGATACCTATTTTATGAATAGACAAATACAGTATTTCTTGTGTGAAGGATGTGTTCGCAGAAAGATGTGTTTTGACCCTAAATTGCAGCTTTTGATGCCTCTGCTACTAAGTGTCACCAGAGGCATTATTGCAGTAGAAGCCTCTTTCCTATAACTTTTTTCTTTTTGCTGTAATTCAACAAGTGAAGTTTTGTTTAGGTAGCATAGGTTTGTAGCATACATTGACTAACTTCACATCTACTTGACTATCATTTTCCAACTTTAAACAGCATTATTGATTCAAACAGCCTTCTTATTTGTCACTATTTAATAAAGTTGGCCATTTTTCAAGCTACATGTATGATTGTTGCCATCTGCAGTTTTTGTTCTTGTTGTAGTTATTGTACAGTCAAACCTGTGTATAGCTGCTACCAGAGGGAGACAAAAAGTGGCCATTATAGACAGGTGACCACTACAGTATAGACAGGGTTGTTAATACACATATTTTTATCTCGGAAGGAATTGTTTTTAGTGGCGGCTGGTGTTTTTAGTTTTTAGTGGCGGCTAAAGACTGGTGGCCACTAACGAAGGTTTGACTGTACTTCAATAACGCAATTCAACTTCATTATAATGCTTTTGTCTTGAGTTAATTATTGATTGGTATGTACTTTGTAACATTTGTCTCGTTGTGCTTTTAACAATTTTATGTCAGTGTTTTCTTATAAGATATCAAGTTTTATATGCAAAAAGTGCAGAAATAAAGTCCTTCCTTAAAAAAGGAAGCAAGTGAAACCAAACTAGTTCGCCCAGACATAATTGGAATGTCAGCTCTGGATAAAAATAAAGGGCTTTGCGTCTCTCTGCCTAGTCCCTCATATCTGATTTAAAGATGAAATGTTGATGACAGGGAAGATTTTTGCAAATATCAGTTCAAATACCCTCCCACTCACAGTGAGAAATGGAATATTGCCCTACATCAAGGACTGTATCTTACAGCTTTCTCCCAGAGGTTATTACGAATGACAGTGTGTGTTGGATAAAGTTTGGTGCACGCTGTTGGATAATGCATTTATATGTTTTGTATGCATATTCTAATTGTATTCAGGAGCTGTGACTATCTATATCTGTTTTGGTCTTCACTTAAATGTATTATTGCTAAAATATTATATTTTGGATTTTGTTTGTACTTTGGAAGTAGGTATGTTGTGATCATTTCTTGTTGGATTTGATATGAGCTTGAATTGTTGGTGAGACAGTTTTGTCCTTAGAAGTAAAATGGCTGTAAATATTCTCCTTTATGATAACATGACTTGAATGAAACAGAAGAGAATGCATTGCACTGCCTAATAACCCATGGTATCTGATATTATATTGTAATTCTTCGTAGAGTTATTACAAAGCAGTCCAGGTTCTCAGAGATGCTTCCTTTAAGGATATAAATAGGTTCAGATTTTGACCCCCATCTCAAGTTTTTGGATTGGAAGCCATTCAAAATTACCCCCCCCCCCCCATCACAGATCACAAGGTTGTGGAAGAGAAGCCATCAAAATTTCCCCTTATCACTGGTTTTTGGAAAAAAAAGTTAGCAAAATTACTCCCTAGATTAATGAACATTGCCAAGGTGAAGAGTGTCAACACATAAAGGGGAAAGTCCAGTCCAAAAATAAGTTAGTCTGATAAAAAAAGTAAATCTTATGGGTTTAACGGTAAAAATTTGACTGAAATTGGATGAAAAATTAGGAAGTTATAAAATTTTGAAGTTTTGCTAATGTCTGCAAAACAGTTCTTGTACAGTGGATATGAATATGCAAATGAGTGAGCTGACCATGTCATATCCTCACAATTTTCCATTGATTGTGTCCCTGTAATCGGGACCCTATTCTGGACCCTGTATCAGGATTGTTTGGGAAAGATTTTAACCCGTTGAATGTCGTTGAGTGTCTATGGGAAATGCATGGTAGAGTAAAATCAGCGGGTTAAAGCCCCTAGTTAAAAAACATTTTAGTGAAATACTAAAGGATCCCTTATTTCAAGAATGCTTCGGGATTTTATCCCTGAAGTTAGCCCCTTAGGGTGGGATTTCACGGAGCACGCGAACGATTTGCGAATGACGCGAATGGCAAAATCCAGCATTCGCATTTTAGTCTGCAAAAGATCGCCAAACAAACGTGAGGGTTCGGAAGCGTCGTCAATTGTTCGCGAATGTCGTTTTTACTTCGGCGAGAATTTCAAAAAAGTTTGAAATTTTTTGCGAACCTTTTCCGCACACTTAGTCGGGATTTACTCGTGAATTGTTCTCGAAAGTGTCTTTAAAGCTTCGTCATATGCGCAAGACCTTCGCAAGACATGCGCGATGTTCGCAAAATGTTCGTGAAACCCCAACCAGACTCTGAAACTTCGGAGAATGTCTCGTGTATGTTACGCGAAATCTGCGAAGTTTTTCCGATCATTTTACGACGTAATCGCAAACTGTTCGCGTACCTTTTGAGACATTCTCGCGAACGTTTACCGCACGTTTGGGGGATGTATGACCTATACGTTTTCTACTTATAAAAATCTTAGCATACATCTAAACATCAAACAATTATTAACAACTATAGTAACAAAAGAAATTAAAAACTAGCAAAGAGAAAGAAATGTTTGATATAATATACAAAGAAAATTGCAGAATACACTTAAAGTTATTCTCAAGTAGGTAAAATTTCGTTTGAACTATAGAGATTATGTGTTGGAGGAACTGCAAAAAAAAATCAAATGCTTTACTAGCGGAGATAGGTCCTAGGGAAAAAAATATATGTAGGCACACCATAGACAAATGAGAGGAAAAGAAAGGAGAAATAGAGTAAAGAAAAAAAATTCAACTCAAGACAGCTTCCACCTCTCCTTGGGTACATTTTCTCCCATGATTAATGAAAATTTTTCGTTGTTCGCATTTCCGTCGCGTGTTCTTCGTGTACGTAACATGCTGTACTTTAGCAATGATGCACACGACATTCGCACATACGTCGTGGAAACTTCGCACAAATTTCGCAAGAATAGTTTTCGGCTTCATTGTCGGAAAACATTCGGAGAAAAACTTTTCCGAATGTTGGATTTTATCATTCGCGTCCTTCGCAAATCGTTCGCGTGCTCCATGAAATCCCACCCTAAGATATACCCCTTTTCCTTAAAAGTCAGGAATGTGCATGCTGTACCAATGACCACCTGAGTGTGTGTGTGTGTGTGTGTGTGTGTGTGTGTGTGTGTGTATAGGGGGGGGGGGGTAGGGACCTTATCCTCACTGTGTGTTTTCCATCAATTGACAAAGATGTCTTTAAGCTAATTGTCAATGAATAGAGATTTCCCTTTCCCGTAGTCCCTATTATGTCACTATAGCCTTTCTGATGGACCTAGGCACATTGATACACCCAATCGGCCTTTCAAATTATCAGCAAGTAGTTCAAATTTAGATGGGATAAATGCTGATGCAAAAGTGTGGGAAGTAAGTCTGAGTACCACTGCACATAAAGGGTTTAAATATCTTACTAAAAGGCTGAGCAAGAGTGATATATAAAGGGATTGAGGTGTAGATATCTGATTTAAATAGCTCTTTCTCTCTCTTTACAAAAAATGAAATAAAAGGTGATTTCTCTTGCTCTACAGAGATCGATGCCACAAATATATTTTTTTGAGCGTGCAAATGACCTTTGGAAATCAAATGTCTGTTAAAACTGCTTCCACACTGACGTCATCCCAGCCTGTTGTTGGGGAGGTAGTTCTGCCACTGGTATTGAAAGAGGCATGCCTCTGGGGATATGACTGGAAAAAGAAAAATAAATCAGAATGTAATGAAAGCATCCTCCCTGCATATTCTCTCAAACTGCCAAGGGTTAATTGAATAGGAACGCTTTGTTTTGCAGGCCGCATAATAAATTTACATTACTAATACAATTCATCAGCTCTGCCCTTAAATGTAAAGATTAAAGGGAACCTCCAGCCTAAGGAAGACTTTTGTTTATCTGTTTTTGCGTAAAAAACTCATGCCAATGATATAGCTATAGCATGGCTGCCATTTCAGTGAAGAGAAAACCAATGAATACTTGATTGCATTGACAGAATTTGTCTAAATTGTAAGGTCCACCAAATCAATACTGTTAAGTGAGTTTTGCTTCAGGATAGAAGCGCTGAAAGACTGAGGTTTAGTGACCATGCGCATAAAAACTGGAATTTTGTTTGTTGGCGTTTTCGCTCCAACAACAGAGGCAGACCATGAGTGAAAAAAAAACCCACCCCAAAACAATGTTTAGCCGTATTCCATTCATTGATCCAGCTTCAGACTTTTATTCATGCATAACATGTGCAAACATGAATGAAACAGGTGTGCCAATTTAGCAGACCAGGTAATTTTCTGATATTCTTTTTGATTGAGCAATTGTGCTCATTCTGAGAATAGACATCAAATACAACATGTGGGGATGCTAAACTATCAAATAGCCTTGCAATTTGACATGGCACTAAACAAAGTTCAAAGTCAAAATTCAGAACAATAAATTCAGGATTGTGATGTCACATGCATGAAATAATATACACTGTAAATAACTTATGAAGAGAGTTTCACAAAATTTCATTTCTTTTTAAAAGTATACTTTCTCTCAACATGTTATTGACATATGTTAGGGGAAATATTGTTCCCCTGCTCACTGAAAGAGAAAAATTAAAAGCTCTGTTATTTTGCAAGAAAAGTGAAGGTATACTGAATTTTCTGTAGGGCCCCTATATCTTCTTTACATCAATCTATTGTATGTTACATCACAAACTGTTGTAGTCTTCTAATCCAGCAATGGCAGCACTAACAATTCAAAAATCTATCACTTTTATCAATTCCAGAATTGGACAGATAGATGCACGAGCATTATAAATATATCATTCAGGGCATCAAATATTCATGCATTTTAGATGGGGAGTCCGACATGGGGAGGACTTGGTGAAAGCATTAGATCCCCTGTGACCCTGGCCTAGTGTCAATAATGAATAAAAATGATAAAAATTCAATTGTTAGTTGAACCTACCCTGCATTTGACCAGTGAAGCTGTCTTTGTAGTTAAAGTATAATGCATTCCTGTTACAATGAACATACTTTCCACAAAATTTCATTATACTGAAAGTAAAAATTTACTTCCCAAATTCATAATCATTAAAGTCTGTGGTGCCAAACTTCCTTACAATGAACATGGTTATAGCAAAATATTTGTTGCAACAAAGTCATTTTGGGAATACCATTGATAAAGAAAAACATTAAAAATGTGCTCTCTTACAATGAAATACAGATCACTTGCAAAAATTACATGGCAAAACAAACATTTACAGAGCATTTTGTTTTTGTGTGTGTGAGCGAATGCTTTACATTTTTCACTCACTTTGCTCTCTGTACCACACACTGTTTCTGAGAGGAACTTGTATTAACTTGTATTAAGGTTGTACATCATGCTATATGTTCAAACTACTAGTAGTGTATTCTGTACTGTAGATGTAGTATGTGCAGTGCATGCAGTGCATGCTGTGTGGAATAGTGCCAACATGAATGCATCATGTGTGTATGTGTGCAATGAAGTGTTGGTGTGTATCAAGTGCTTTGATATGATTGGTTCATATGGAGTACAGTAGCTGGGAGCAAGAACAAAAGACCATGTAGAATCCTAAACATTCACTTTTATTACGTGCATTTTCAATTTAATGCCACTTTTGCACTTTCTAAACACGAAAGCTTAAATAACTTTTTGTTTTAATTCTCTTGAATGTAAAATGTAATCAAAATCAATGAGATAGCATCACATCTAACTTTGCTTTTCCAAAAATGATGAGGGTACATTAATCAAGATACAATTTATTCATGGCTTGCATGTTTTTATCATTATTTATTCTATTTGTTCAATAATGACGTAATTTCGATATAACAGAGAAAACTGCTGGTACCAAGGACTTTGATATAACAGCCGGAGTTGCCTGTATCTACTTTTACTTCTGAAGTAAAGATAGGACTGAGTGGCAATAAGTTATGTGGGTCATACTGTGAAAACAATTTCTTAAATTTCTGCAAATAAACAATTTCTGTAAAATGAAATATAGAATGATTAACATATCTCTTATACCCAGAAGTATCTTTGTGGACAACTCATCACAAATGTAGACCAAGAAAAAAAGAAGAAACAGGAATGAGGTTGAGCCATCTTACGTCCCATAGGGTGCCTGCCAGCTTGCTACATGCCTGTAAGAAAAAGGAAAAAATCTGTCACTGCTTGACATAAATCACACCAAATTTTGTGTGCCTAAGCTACCAACATGGCATATGGGTATCCATTAACATGGGAGCACAACTCTGTATGTGTGTGTGTGTGTGTGTGTGTGTGTGTGTGTGTGTGTCAGATAATGTGTATCTCCTTACCTGAGGTCTTCCAGTGAGTGTGTGTGTGTGTGTGTGTTTGTATGTGTGTGTGTGCCAGATAATGTGTATCTCCCTATCTGAGGTCTTTCAGTGAGTGTGTGTGTGTGTGTGTGTGTGTGTGTGTGTGTGTGTGCACTTGCCCTTGTGTTCCACATGTGATTCACACAGCTGCCGGTAACTCTAATTCGAATGTGAAGAGGTTCCAGGCTGCATATTTGGGGAGGGGATACGATGGGAGGAATATCGCCATAGTAATATTTTTTCCCGCTCATTTATGTTTTTTTTCCCCTCCTCCCTCTTCCTGTCCCTCTTTTTAAGATCATGATCATTTGATGGTTAGGGCAGTCAAGGGCTGAATTGTGTGTATGTGTGTGTGTATGTGTGTGTGTGTGTATTTGTCTGTGTGTCTGTGTGTGTGTGTGTGCGTGTGTCTCGTGTGGTTTGGTAGTGGGAGGGCCCCGAGTGTGTGCATGTCACGTTTTATGAGGCCATGATTGCATCCTGGGGCAAGATCACAGCCAGTGAATCTCCCTTAGATACGGAGTCTGCGCTGCCCCGCTGTCTATCATGCCAGTCGTATTCCCGTCAAGACGGATATTGTTGGTAAAACAGATTTGTTACTCGGGTTTTTCTTGTCCTGGATGTCGAAGTAATTGGTATCCTGTTCTTTTTTTTCCTCCCTCTTTTTTTTTTTAAAGGACACCATAGAATTTCATGGGTGTGCTCTATCTTAGCTTTTGTGTTGAGGAGTTAGTCAAGAATGCTGTATTTATAATCATTATCTGTAGCAAAACCCCCGTATAAACAATCAGTTACATCATGCTTACATTGCTGCTTATTTTCTGAGATGGATTTTAATGGTGTCAATCCAATTAACGTAGATTGTAAATCCATAGTATATCCAGCTCTGTGAGAATGTTTGAGGAGCTCTAGCTGTATGTAGCTTGTAGCCACTTCTGGCTTTCAGAGATGCACATTTCAGGCAGCTTTCGTCAGACATTCGTGAAATTTTGATCACATTTGTATCCAGGCAAAGCTTGAGTCCTGCATAAATGCTTCTATTGTATGTGCAGGCACAGATGTTTGCCATGGACAGCCGTTTCAACAATCCACAATGTACAGTGTGTAGCAGTGATGGAATAAGTCTGGCTGACATTGATTTTCACTCTATTCTCATCCGTCTTCACTTCAATACACAATTCCGCATGCAGTGTGTCGAAAGACTGCCTGATGTGTAGGAGAAGAAATGCACATATGATGCATGAAAAAAAAAACCCGCACACACTGAGAAAAATAAGGGCCACAGACAATTATGCTACTAATCAGATGTAAACTATTCACAGACACCACACACACATACTCACACTTTTTTTTGTTTTATAATATTCTTTATTTGAGTTTCATTCAATGTCAAATCCATATTGACAATAAAATTAATACGTCCACCAACAAAAAAAAAACAGCTGTATTCTTCTTTCTTGTGCTGCTAAATCATTTTTCAAACATACACACACACACACACACACACACACACACACAACATTTTTTTTTGTATATAAAATTTGTTATACAACATTGTTGCGTAAAGATGTATTATACGCAGTTATATAACATATTATCTGAGAAAGCAATCAAACACTTCAAGCTCACAATGTCCTTTTATTTCTTCTATTTCTCTTTCCCCTTTCTATCTCTCTCTCACTTTCTTTCTTTCTATTGGCAAAACTGGTATACCAGTGCCATGCCTCGGTGGATCATGTGTAGAAAAGTTTATGCCAACAGTTGTGTAAGATACGACATTGTTATTGATTATCATTACTTTCTTCTTCTTTTTTTCATCTGAGGAATTAGCTAGTTGTCCTCTTTGGTTCTTCTGACACTTTTCAGAAAAATCCTGCTCTGTGATTTAATCATCTTGGTGTGACATCTGTATGTCCTGTAGTTTTCACGTTCAAATTAATTGTCCAGAGAGAGACTTGTGTATGTGGTGCAAGGTGTATGGGTTCCTTGGGGCAAACTAATCAAGCAATTCGCAGTGTATAGTGGCTGCGGGCATTAAACAGGAGCCAAAGTGTACACTGTATGTGCAGGAGTGCAATGAAGCCATGATGTATGCTGTAACAACATGAACCGTGGCAGAAAAAATCAGCTGTGTGATTGACGTCTACATTGACCAGAAATGTGTGTATGTGTATGATGTCTAGGTGTTGTTTATGTGTATGTCTCTCTTTCTTTGTGTGTATATGTATGTTTGTGTATAGTGTATGTGTATAGAGTGTGTGTAGGTGTGTCTGCTTGAGTAGATGTTTCTGCATTCTAGAAATGAGTGTATGTGTACATCTGGGTGTTGTTTATGTGTATGTGTCTCTCTGTTTGTGAGTGTATGTGTATAGAGTATGTGTAGGTGTGTCTGCTTGAGTAGATGTTTCTGCATTAACCAGAAATGAGCATGTGTATATCTGCATCTTTTGTTTGTGTAGTGTAGGCCTATATCAATCGATCCGCAGTGTATACAAGTGTAGCTGCTGCGGGCATTAAGCAGGAGCCAAAGTGTACTTGGTGCAGTGCAATGAAGTCATGATGTATGCTGTGACAACCTGAGCTGTACGTGGCAAGAAGAATCAGCTGTGTGATTGACGTCTGCATTGACCAGAAATGTTTGTATGTGTATGATGTCTAGGTGTTGTTTATGTGTATGTCTCTCTCTCTTTGCATGTGTATGCGTATGTCTGTGTGTCGTGTATGTGTACGTCTGTGTGTCGTGTATGTGTACATCTGTGTGTGGTGTATGTGTACATCTGTGTGTTGTGTTTGTGTATAGAGTGTGTATATGCATGTGTCTGCTTGAGTAGATGTTTCTGCATTCACCAGAAATGAGTGCAAGTGTATGTCAGCATTTTGTGTACATACATGTGTATAGTGTTTACTTTAATAGGTTTACCTGCATTGGTTTGCGTGTTATGTATGTACAGCTTACGTATTAAATTTTAAGTGAGATAGAATGTTTATGTAGAGAGTATATACTTGGATGTATTATGGGTGTTTCTGTGCATAAATGGGTGTGCCCAACTTACTTTATTCTGCGCATCAACCATAAAGAGCAGTTTCCATGATCATTTCTTATCTGCTGTGAATGTATAATTATTTTGTGCAATTTGAATTATGAGGTACGTCTCTTCTGTCCAGTCATCCTATCTGACTTACATGTTAATAAATTAAGTGTGGATAGTATTAAAACAACACATAAGCCCTAAATATGACTATAGATGAATATTTGTGTGTGTAAGTTGGTATGTATGTACAGTATGTATGTATGCTTTTGTTATGTTTGATATGGCATTATAGACAAACCACCAGAAGGAAAGGAGGTAACAAAAGGTTGGAC
This sequence comes from Diadema antillarum, assembly GCF_040938485.1. Lineage (NCBI taxonomy): Eukaryota > Metazoa > Echinodermata > Echinoidea > Diadematoida > Diadematidae > Diadema > Diadema antillarum. The sequence goes on along the minus strand of NW_027270974.1, from coordinate 1,198,236 downwards.
ATATTATGATGATAGACATGGTCAATCTGCAACAAACAAAATAATTTGTTTGTATTTGAATATGGTTTGTTTCAAGAATGAGGGATATTGTGCCCTAGACTATCACAGTGATAATTTGTGTATGTGTGTGTATATGTGTGTATGTGTCTGTCTGTCTGTCTGTCTGTCTGTCTGACCTGGATCATCTGGAAGACAATTTAAAGTAATTGGTGATATAGACTTCTATGATTGCCTGATTTTACTATTCTACAAAGCTGACACATGTTTAGATATTTAATCAAAGTGAAATGTTATGTCCCACAACGATATCACTCTATTATTTTGTTGTTGTTGTTGTTTCTGACAGTATGATAGCATGCCACTCACAGCTAAATGAAATGAGGTCTCATTGTAGAGGCTGCCAGAGATATATATCACATGCTGAGAGTCAAACTTGATGGTAGAAAATGGCATGACTTCTAATGGTAGATGTACATTCCATATCTTGGTAGATAACATTATGTTTTCTTTGCTTATCTTAAATGTCGGGGCGCCCGCCGCCATCGCTCCATTTCCACGTGCCCCTCAACCCTCAGAGAGAGAGACACACACGTTCACCGCAAATCAAATAGCGTTAGACCTCTGAAGATCTCCAGCTGGTTCAAGTGAACACACATTTTTAAAGTGTCAAATGTAACTGCCCACAAACCATCCTTACTCCAGTCTTTATTTCCTCCACTGCCAAACCTTATTGCGCAACTTGCACCCTATTTGCAATGTAGACACATTTTATGCAAGCAAGAACACTCGCTTGCCTTTATGGTTGTTCTTGTTGTGGGACGTAATTAAATTTTAGGCTTTGGTCAGATCGGCTCGCGAGTGGATGCAGACGTAGAGAGCCATCCAAATTATTTCATTACCTCTTTCGGGCTTGGCTAGTGATAATTGGTGTGCTGCCGTGAACACATACGAGGCGAGGGTGTGTGCTATTCATAATTTTTGCAGAGTGCGCAAGATCGGTCTGCTCCCTTTGACTCCGTGATGCATTCCATTTACCACTTGATTGGTTTTATTATATGAGAGAAAGAAAAAGATAATAACCAGTTTGATCATGTTGGTCGTTCAGATTAGGCAGTAATGGTCACGGCACTAGCGTTGCACTTACACGACCTAGAAAAGCACCATGAACAAATAACAAAATTATTCCATTTTGCACACTAGCATGATGTAGTGGCCACTGAATTAGAAGTAATTTCAGATGTATTTCGCTGATGTGCTGTCCCAACCACAGGTATAGAGTCTTAATCAAGTCATGTATTAATTTACTGGTTTGACTGCATGATACATTTTTTTATTACTGTAGAATATATTGAGGCAGCGCATTGATAATTGTATTTGAAATTTGATCATTACTACTATCTTCACCTCTGTTGCTAGGAATTCTATTGCCACTGTCATTGTCATTACCATTTATAATCATTATCATTAACTCTATTCTCAGTATTATTACTACTAAACTGATGATGATAAAAATAATGATTATTATTGTTTGTTATTGTAATCAATAAAAAGACAGTTCGAGAAGGAGGATGAAAGCAGGAGAAAGTAGAATTGACAGATGTATTTTGTTTGAAGCTGAGGAATGCACCAAGCCATGCTTCCTTCGCAAAATCCATAAGTGACCTCTTCAGTTAAGGGACAGGATTTTGTGCCGAGTCCTGTTGCCATCATATTTCTGCAGTCTTTCACAGCTATTCACAATCATTGCACTGCCTCCTTCAGTGTGGCTGTCGTATGATATCACATTTATGTATTTGATTTTTATACATTTACATTGATAATCCCGAGAGATTTTTTTTTTTTGATGGACAGGAAAGTTTTTAGTCACATTATGCTATAAGTAGCATTTTAATGCCAGTTCAAAGAAGAGACAAAGTGTAGTCATCAGAATTATAAGTGTCATGTCTGGATATAAATTTGGCTAAGGGAGGAGGGTGGGAAATGATAGAGAAATATCACAAATAAGCCTGAATTTTTTTTTTAAATTATTTTTTATTAGTATACAAAACTATGTAATTTGAGTACCGGTATACTACTTTATGTTCTTGACCTGTAGACAGATTTTGCTCCTAGTGTTAAGAATATTCATGTTCCTGTGAATTTTCCCTTTTCACACTTTAAAAGGCAGTCAAGCATAATGTTGTGAAACACCCAGAAAGTAGCACACCTACACTCTATTTCACCCAGAAAGCTCACTGTATCATTAGCATATTTACTCTGATTTAGGTGTGCAAACCTCTATCATATGGTCTTTTCAGAACTTTGAATACAAAATGAGATGAAAGATCTCTAACAAAACAACAACAATTACAGGAATGAATACCTTATCACATGGAAAAACTGTTATTTTCTGTCATACATACTGCACACAAACCCTGGGATCTATGTCACCACTGTTTGCCATCCTATAGCCGGGCTTGCTATAGCTGTCCTGTATGCCAACTTTGCCTCTTCAGCTAACAATGACAGCAATTGTCATGTTGACACTGAAATTGTTGTGAGTGGAGGACACTGTTTGTGTTGGACTCTATGCTTTGTCGTTGGCCCATTGACTGCTGCGGTGATGGAGGGCCACCAAGTGCCGCGTGTTCCTTTTTCACCCATCAAGTCCTGGGCAAAATTTGTCGTAAGAATGACATCTTGTTTACCAGATTGCCATTCCTGTAGGCCTACATATCATTTTGGAAGAATATTACAATTCAGTTTAATCCTGAGCAAAATATTTGTAATATGCATAACACTTTCTGACAAAGACATAATTTTGTTCATTCTTATGATTTTATTAGTTTTGTTGTTGAACTCATTATATATATATTTTTTAAAGATTTGATCGATATCTGCTGCATGCAGTTTTACATATAAGCCATATTGTCAATAAAAATAAACTAAAAAAAACCAAACTTGTTCAAGGTATTGGGTCTGGAAGAGAAGATTGTTCCATGAAATGAAGATTTCAGGAGTTTAAAACAATAAAGATCATGGTCACGTACAGGCTGCATTCTTTGATCTGTATACTTAGTCTTTTTCAACAGAGTCAACAGGAAGTGTTCTAAGAACTAGGCAGCACTCAAAAAAAATGCAGAATCCAAAAACTTTGTCACATACAAAAATGTAGCTCTGTTCAATTCCCTGAGTAGTGTCTTCTCAAATTTGACTGATACAACCCTCACAGTGAGTGTATTTTTAGGAATGCATAAACTTCTTGATATCTAGAGAGCATGTGCTAAAGGGCCAGGATGACCCCCTTTTAAAGTTTTTTTATTTATTTTGAAAGGAAGAAAGGAAGGGGCAAATTGTACTTTATGAACATTTTGAGTATGTAGGGGTTGGCATTTCCTTTCGATATGAAGTGTTCTCATCAATAACGTGAAGGAGAAGAAATTAAGATGTCCGCCCGTTCACATAGACGTCACTTGTGATTGATGTAGTGGACTGGCTCCACTTCCAAGGGGCTGTTTACTTTTTGAGTGTTAAAACTGCAAAGTTCGCATCAGGCCGCTGACACTATGTAAACAAGACACTCATCGGACATCACCGCCGTGACCTCGTCCAGTCAGAGAATATTCCAGTTGACCGGATGGACGGTGGATGAAATTAATTTTCTGGACCGCCAGTATACAAGTTAAAGAGTACACAGCACTCGGTTGAATTCCCCCCTGCCCTAGTTCGCCAAGCCTGCATACCAAGTAGGTACCGTGAAAGATTCTAGCTGGTCAAACTAATGAGCTGTTTCCGTAATGGTCAGTATAGAGGGGTAGAGTGAAGTTCTTGTGGTCAGTAGTATCACTCTCATTAATATGACCGTTATAAATTATTCCACTGCAATACTGATGTGTTTGAGGTTAAAGTAGGGGAATGCATAATTTCTTGCTGTTATCATCAATGAGTCACCACTGCTAAAAAAAAAAATAAATAAAAGCTGGTGTTTTTTACTCATGGAATGATTTTGCTGAAATTGCTTGTGTTTCATTATGTTTGATACACTGTAGCAACCAATTTGATTTGAATTATTCAGGCAGATCAGAAATATTCACTGTCACTGTGTATCTTTTATCAGTTACATTTAACAACATGCAGAAAGTCTGTCAGCATGTTTTGAATTATACGAGTCTGTCGTTCCGAAGAAATGGTGGTGTATCATATACACAGCAAATTAATTACAGTGGTGGGTGTTGCAGCATGGAACAGGCAGGTACTGGTTTATTGTACATCATAGTGTAACCAGAGAAGTGCTATGCAATACAAAGTACAAAGTTTAATATGCCTACAGAGATGCTTGATTAACAACTCGAGACATCATACTTTGCACTCATGCAGCACTTGCTTGTAGCATTAATTTGTCATTTGGAGTAATCTATATATTTCTTGTTGAGTTTAAATTTTGATAATCATGTGGTTACTTGGGGAGCATTTCAGTGCCTATTGGGAAATGATGCCTGGACTTTTGGCTCAAAGTCAAACTCAAGACTTTCATCTTGTACGTAGCAGTGACATTTTAAGACCCTGATCCTGAAAAGGTTAATTCATGGTCAGAAGGAGATTTGCAAGTCAGGCCAGCGTCTGGTGTCAGTGAACTTGAACAAGAGACAAATGCACTTGTCCAGCACAGGGGGAGGTTGAGGGGTGAGGGGTGAGGGTGGAGGGGGAGGGGGGAGGGGTAGGGGGTAGGGGGAGGGATGAGCTTCTCCCATAGTGATGTTATATATGGAAAAAAAAATGCACTTCATGTTTTTATCTCTATAGCATGTGGTTCCCTGCACCATAATGGAGCCATTTCTGAAATTTGAAAGTCAATACTTGACCTCGGCATCCTCTGATGGCATGGAAGCAATAAACTCTTGCAATCTGCTCTTTTTTGGGGCGTTTTTGTTTTGCTCTGTTGGCTATGCTTTGCCTGGTTTTGTTTTTGTTATGTTTTTCTTAGTTTTTCTTAGGCAATAAAGGGCCATAGTGATACAAAAAGAAATACAATGGGGGATTTGTTTTAGTTTAAATGTCAATTCATTGGTAGTATTGTATCCAGCCATGTATTGAGGTTCTCCCCCAATATGAAATCTTCCTCTTGAAACTTTGATATGCACCGCTCTCTTGCAAACTCTTTTTCTCCAAGTCTTGTATATATACATGATACACACTTGAAATCATGAAAGACACAATAGCAGTAACTAAGTTTGCCCAGGTTATGTGAGACAAGAAAAGTCACTCTTGTATCCTCCCTCTTGACCTAATTGTAGCCAATATTCTCAAGTTTCTTGGAATAAATATCAAATTGCTATAAACCTGTCCATGCACTACAAAATGTCAATAAGCTTTCAAGCATATATAACTGCAAATGAAAACACTTGAAAAGTAATATCAAACAGATGAGAAGATCCTTGGGTTGATTTAAATATGAACAATGCCAATGCCAGTTGTTGTGTGCTAGAAATCAGAACACAATAATCGTAGTTGGTCAGAATTTTATTGAATACTAACCTTTGAAAACAACAACAACAACAACAACAACAGCAGCAGTGACAATAACAACAAATTTAATTTTGAAATCTTAACAATAAATATGTTTCAGCCATGAAATTCTATGTACACCGTAAAGTTTGGGAGAAATTATGGGAGATCCAAACTTAGAAAGGTAAACATTTTTTAGCCATGCAGATATTTTGCATTTACTAATCATTTGATAAAACAAGACGTGATCTAGTTTGAAAAGTTTTTAGAGGTCAACATGGCATACCATGGTCATAAACTGTGGCAGCACTTTAATTGTTTAATCCTTCCTGCTTAATCTAAACTGTATATCGATCAACTAGCAAGACAAGTTTGATAAACATTCAAGAAAACTCCAGCCCTCAATACTTAGTTGGATCAATCAACATGTTATGGTATTCTATTACAGATGTTATGGTATTCTATTACAGATGCCTACTGATTCACCAACTTGTAATTTTAAAGCAAATTTTCATCACACTGATATATTTCTTGCATCCTTGAAAGCTTGGCAGAGGCTTCACTTGGTTCATCCAGGAGAATAAAAACAATTTTCAGCATATATGACATAATCATTTATCCTAACAAAATGCTCCAAATTTACTAGAGAGCAATGGAAAGGTAAGACACTCATCATAATCACAAAGAGTGTAATACATACCTTATTCCTATTTCACCTAAATTGCTGCAAGTATATTGTGTGCACAGCTTAGAGCCAAACACTTCCTCATCCTTACTACCATTTTGTCTTGCATATAATCTGTAATCCATGAACTTTTGCTCTCAGACATTTTGAAAACAAATATATATGAGATTTTTAGTCAACTCTTAAATTTCTAGATTTAAGTAACAGTCACCATGTGTACATTGTGTATATCAATTCATAATTCAGCTCTAGCCCATCCATTTTGTTGACTTCATATCTGAATTCTAAATAATCATCTTCACCTTCTCTTTCGCGATTATTTTCACTCTTTGTGTGGTAGTTGCTAACATGAAAGTAAATACTACACACACTATTAAAGGTAATTCTATACTATTGTATAGATTCAATTCTGTATCATTGTTGTTCTGTCTCTGTTCTGAAAAAAAAAAATTGTATCATACTGTTACAGGTCTCATGAAGATATGAACCTACTGTCACTCAGCCGTTTATTTGCGTTCAGTGATAATTAGCACAGAAAACGTACTGTCTATATCACTGGTTCAGAAAGGGTTAAAACAGAAGAGTCATTGTGTTATTCTATTGATTTCCAAAAATGGATGAACCGCGTAAACAAGAATATAAGAACTTGTGTGTTCGTCTATACACTTTACAGAAGTCTTTGGATTAATATCTCACATTTTTGCATGTTTCAATCAAATAATGCTATTCACAGTAAAAATGAATTTTCCCTTTTGGAAGAAAGGGGGGGGGGGGGGCTGAAGGACCCTTGCAGAATCCTGTTGTAGTGGTAATCAGAAGGAATGTTATTAACTTGTTTTCAAACGGTAGGCACTGAAAGTCAGATATTACATTTGATGAAGTCGTACATGCCATATTCATGCTAAATACCCCATGGCAGACAAAACATCACATAAATTTGATGTGCTGCCAAATGAGAATAACTACCTTTCGAACGCTGACACAAATCCGGCACTAATCAACTCGTCTGGCACAGAAGGAGCAAAATATTAGTCGGAGGTCGAGACTCGTAATGACTGGGCCATTTACGCTTGTACTGATAGAAAAAGACATCTGCATTTCGTGTATTCAGGAATTATGTCGCGTTACACTGGCATGGGGCTTTAAATTAAATAAGCATGTGCCACGCCTGCCCCGTGTCCCTAATTACAACGTTTCCATGGGGGAAAAAAAAGACACACATCGCAAGTAGCTCTGAGCATTAAGCTATTGATGTTTGGTAGCAATCGTGCGTGTGTGTGTATGCGTTTCGTGTGTGTATGTTGGTGCACAGTCTTGTGCATCTTCCGATGTAGATCAGCGATAAGATTGTAGCCAGCATGAACCCTGTGCTGTGCTAATTGAAAGGAGCACTTGGCTGCCACTGTTCAATTATGAAGGCAGGTCATAGATTTGGCCAGTGACTATGTACTTGCTTGTCATCAGGCTCATTGCACTTAAAGCTCGACATGCTTAATCTCAACTTTTTTAAAAAAATTGTAGATCATAATTTTCCACCTTGAAGTTATTCACTTCTTTCTCTGCATCTGTATCTAATTTCCAAATAAATTTTTATAGTATCAACATTTCTTTAGCCAACGCATAATTTAAGATTAGGGCTGTTGTGTATACGTATATCTTGATTGCAATAGGTAATTTTGTTAAGAGAAGGCAATTCCAGTGCTGGGTTCACATCTGTGTAATGCAAACACAAATTCTTTGTTAAATTATTTACACATGTGTCTTACAATCAATTCAGCAGTATCATAGAAAGGTATTTTTGTGTATGCAAACACATTTAATATATTCACAAGTTTGTTGAATGTAGGCCCTTTGAATATCCTGTTTTATACTTGACATTCTCATAAGTGGACATCATCTGTTTGCCAGCATGAATTGCTGCTGATTCTACATTCTGGGCCAACACCAAGCTGTGAACTTGAACAAAAAATGTCTCTTGAGGTACATATAAATCTACAGGAATCAAGTAACCATATTCATACCAGCCATTGAAGTCGATGGCTGCAGGGGGCAATTTTCCAACTTTCCTGTGATAGAATGAGGGGGTTTACATACCACCTGCTCCATTTTCTTTGTTTCCTTTGGTCCTGGGATGTTTGTAGGCATGAAACTAGCAGAGGTTGTGTGCGTTCAAAGACAGTCATTTGGAAGGTAATGGTCTGCCAGGAGCCCTGGGCCTCGTATGGCAAAATTATGATTTCCTCCCCATCCATCCCATAGTCAATCCTCATGATGAAAAATAAAGAGTCTAAAACAAACAAAAATCCATACTTTATGAAGCAAACATATTCTGTCGATTATAATTACATTAAGATAAAGAACAGTGGCTCAGGCAGCTGCTGTGGTACATAAATAATGCACCCCCCCTTGACTAAGGTGTTAAATTACTCCAGATACTGATCTCAATTTAATGACACGTCTTTGTGAAATGTTGTAAGTATTAGTTATACATCAGTATGCTTTTGTTTCTTTTGGGGATAAAGATCCAGATCCCGTTAAACATCATTCAACCTTAAAAATGAAGGGCAAGAAAAGTGCAATTATTCAGTTGTCACATCCTTCTATTTGTCACAAAGACAATTCACTGATTCATAATCAGATATCTGTACAAAATCAGTTCCAGGGCTGAACAGCATAAATATTAAACTTTGTAAATCATACTTACTATCCAGCTAGAGAATTTCATTTATAAATGAATTTTGATAATGTTGGACATTGGTTTTCAACCTTTGAACCCTTTTATTTCTTACAACTGGTTGCTTTTCTCTACTTTTAAGGGAAGAACATCAGTCAATATTTGAATCAGGTAGCTTATGTAAGTCAATAACTGCATTATTACCAAACCTACATCAGGGCATTTTGGAGAACAGCATAAAGTAGAGATGGTTTTGTGCTCCAATGCAGTACTCTTACTGGGTTATGACGTGTTTAGATTGATGAAAAAGTGTAGCTATTTTTGGGACTTGTAAACAACTTTGTACAATTGTGTGCTAAATATATCTGGAATCACTCAATCGTGTATATGTTTGGATCTAAATTCTGCATGTTTTATCAGTAAGAAAAGAACAATATGGAATGAATACTCCCTGACTTTCGTGGTTCTACAAGAGGACATCAAGGATGCCTGTGGTTAGGTTTGAAGCGAATCGGTTCTCACCGTGGAAACCGCATCAGGCTCCTCTCTCATCACTACTCACTTCGAGGGACATTTTATGTTAAACAACCACAATTTGGGTCAATCTCAGGCGAGCGGTAAATTGTCATTAAATCCCATATCTGCCTGCAGCCCTGAAGGACACTGCGGTTTTGACGAAGCACCCCCATTGCATCATTTACACATCGATATTGCCGGGTGCAAAAAAGGGCACAGGAAAAGTTGTGCCTTCTGAAAAGCAAGACAGCGGGAACTCATGCCCTCCAATAAAATTCATGTGCTGAAGGAACCCTATGCAAAAATAGACGGAACTGCACTGCATGCCTTGCGTGGCGATATACCAACGGTTTGTACAAATCCTGCAGTTCCATTTATTTTCATTGATAATCACTGCAGCGTCGTGAGTGGGGGGACTCCATGCTCTGCTTGTTTGGGGTTGTGTGACATTGACCTGATTTTGAAATCCCTAGCTGTCATTCACCTGAAGTCAGAGCTCTTCTCAATTTTCTTTTATCACCAGGGCATGTACTGCGAGCATGATTAATCATGAATCAATGCTTGTTTGCGCGGGCTCAGGAAAACATTCAAGAACGTTGAGGAATTTTTATGGAGTGTTCATGTCTTGCTCTCAGATGTGCCAAGGCAGCTGGTACATGTGTCTCTTTATCACTCACAAATCCATGCTTCAGGATGCCTTCTTGGTGTCAAAATACTTCATTTGTAAACTTTATTGTAATAAAATACATGACTGGAAAATCAATTCAAAACCACTTTGATGATAAACTATCTTTTTTAGATCACCCATGAACACACAAGGAATATTTTGAAACAATCAAATATTGTATCAAGCCAACATTAATCTGATATGATCTTGTGTATTATTTTCAAGCTGAATCTTAAAGTGACAAGCACAATTAACAGCAATTCGGGTATTCCAGCGACCCTTTGCCATTACATAGATCATGCAGGGTTTAGGCAATTAATTATCCATAATGTGTACTTCCCCATGCTCTCTCTCTCACTCTCTGTCTGTATAATCTTGTCTTTCTCATTCACAGTCTCTGTCAGCTAAATACAAAATGTCTGTCATCAAGTTAGTTACTGGAGTCACTCTGTGGATGAGCAACACACATTAGTCAAAGTATTCATGTGTGCGCATTTTCATTAGTTTGATGCTTACTTTCAATTCAATTTGCGATCTTATCAGGGTTCCAAATCAAGACTGTTATTGCCATGTTGTACTTCGATGTGCCAATGATTACAGAATCTTGAAGGGGTGGGGATGGGTGATGGGTGAAGGGGGGGGGGGGGGGGTGCGGAGGTGGAGACATATTAAAAGCAGAGAATGTGCAATCTCATAAATCAGGATGATACCAGAAAATATCAGCGGCACCATCAAGCTCTCTGCAAAGATTTATTTCAGCTGTCATCAAGACGTTAAAAGCAAAAATTTGTCCTCAAATTGATCCTCCTAGTCTGGATGGGAATGGGGAGGGTAGGAACGTATGCTGCTGTGAATTATGAAAGCTTGCTCTGCATCCCTTGTCTTAAAGAGTTAGAGTGGGTGGCGACCACAGGAAATGTTGAGAATGTGGGGCAAGAATGAGCTATTTCTGTGCAAACCTTTGTCATGGCCTAATCCTGCCAAATTCTGTTCAAGGGTCAGAACAACATTTCATCCCCTCAATGTATTGTATTACAAAGAAGCTAAGAGTGGCCTGGCCTTATTTACTGTGAATATGCTGTACATTTCTTGAAGTATTTATTTTCATTTTACTAATAGTTGGGAGCTATTCATTAATTTAAAAACATGCGAAAAGGTTAATTCTGATCTCGACATCAATGTGACGAGATGCATACATTTTTTCCTTTCATGACTGTACTTCCCGATCATTAATTTAACCATGATCATGAATTTAACCACTGGCAAAATTGTTGGTATATCCCAATTTGTGAAAATTAGACTCGCTAAATGTATGGTGTATGTGATATATTTCATGTGTTGTTTGCTCATGTGTGGCCCCAGTCAAGCAAACTGCTTATTAATGACAGTTTCCTCCCCCTGTATCATACATTAAGATAATATAACATTATTTTTTTTCAACACAGAATTATATTTATTCCTGCAATATTCTTGTTCATACTTTGATGAGAGCATTGTTTATTGCTATCATGATTGATTTCAGTTGGATGAGTGGAGAAACAATACAGAAAGAAACCGAAACTGAAACAATGAGAATGATGCAATGCTTTGTTAGTGGGTACATGAAACTTTGTGATATTATCTATGTCAATGAAATTCTTGTGAAGAACTGAATGATTCTCTTGTTGGTTACATTGGCTGTAAATTTAGCCATGAATAGATATTTTTATTGTTTTGAATGCATCTCCTTTTACAACATTTTATACAACCTTTTACAACATATTATGCTTCATCCAAAAAAAAAAAATGAGATCTATTTTTTAAAAACTTCGTCTGAATTATTCTTCCACTCGTATTTTTAGCTCAGGAAATAAAAAAAGAATGCAAATATTTTATTCTTTCTCTTGGATGTGATGGCAACTACAGAAGGGTTTTTGTCAAGCAGGCTGTGTAGAAGAGCAGGCTGCATGCAAATCACTATACTTGTATGTAGCCCCGACCTTCCGAGAGAATCTAATAACGAGTTGGTTATTGGTGTGGGACCGCTTGTTAACTCGTTTGTTTTTTGGTAAAGTGGGCTATAGGGTCAGGAGGACATTGTCTGGGCTGGCCAGATTTTTGTAGTGGCATTTAATTTCTGTTTGCCGAAGGTATGACCTTTGTCTTGTCCTAGTTTAAGATTGAATTTAGTGCTGTATACATTGCTGAAGATTCTTGAAGGACTAAAGTCTAAGGAGTGTGTAGTGTAATTGCCAAACAAAGTTTCATTTTGTGATATAGTGCATTCATAGAGTTACAGATGAATGCATTTGTACCCTTTGAAGGTAAACTGAACCAAAAAACAGAACATTAGCAAGACAGAAAAATGTGAAATAAAAAAAACTTAACAATTTGTAATCATTTGAAATATCTAAGGGCCTTTATGTTGATGTCAAATGTTTTGAATATACGAGAGTTAGATACCACTCCTTTCTTAAGTTTCCTTCTATGAATAGCAAAAATAAAGTAATTAAACGAAAAATAGTGTCCGTTTCATTATAATGTGATATATCTCAAGTACATTGTAAAATTTGAGATTAGTAGGTTTTAATTAAAGAGTAATATCAATCACAGTCACATATGTGCAAATCTAACTAGACTGCATCATTGTAGAAATCTCTCAATAATTAAAACAAATGAAGATCAATTTTGCTTGATACAATGTGGCTTAGCAGCTACAACTCCCTTGTTAAAATAAAAAAAATTTGTAAAAAGAAAGTGTGTGTAACACAAAATTTATTTCATGCAATGGATATGACTTATTCTTTTTTCATGTTTTAAAGAAAATTACATTGTTAAGACTTACATGTCAGTCAGCGGGACACTGAGGAGACAGTGGAAATCACTTCCTTAGATCTATAGCTTGTAAATGATATACTGTTTGGAAAAAAACTGCTATAATTTAGAAACCTTACAACTTTTTTATACCATGCTCTATCTTAATGAAACATCCACATTTCTTTTTGTTTGACTGCAACTCACAATTTGCTGATGTCAGTGTATACAGGAAGTGACATTTCACTTTATGTAGGGCACTATAGAAGATGACAAAACTAATAGTCATGCAGATCATGGATATGTTTGCTTTTCTGTTTCAAAGAAAAAAAAACCTTCCTTTGATAGTTACAGGAAACAGTGCCTAATAAATTTCATTCAAGAGCAAATTGCGTGGATGAGGATGCATGTTCCTGTTTCACATTTGGAGAACCAAAATGTAGGTCATGGCTTTATTGGCAATATACTCCTCCAGAAGGTCGTAGGAAGCTTTGGAATGAGGCTTGGTTGATGGCAGATGAATGAAAATTTGTGTATGATCTGGCTCTCGAATAAAATCACACGAAATTGAAATCCAACTCCCTGCACTGAAATGCGGCGATTTGCGAATTTGTTTACGATAGTGGACTGGCCCATTGAACAGCCAGAGCCAGTGACTTTTTCATTCTACGTGGCAAGTTTGTCATTATTGTTTCATTATATGTATACATTTTACTGCAACCTATACAAGTTTACACGATCAGCACAATGTATGCCTACCTGTGTATGCTACCACTTTTTGACAAAGTGTTAATCCGTGCTCTCAGCTAAATTAAAAGTGTTCAATGTCGAGTGACTTCTCATTACAAAAATATCACTCCATTAGACAACTTTTGCTCTTGCAGCTTTTCATAGTCCTTGGATTGGTCAATTTTAATAAAGATTACTATTTTACCCATCACGTAATGAACCCTTGGTGTGGTTTCTAGAGCACCATTTGTTACTCTTATCAGAGGGAAAACTGTTTTCCCCACAGTTTCTCCTTTATGGCTGAGTAAGTTTCAGGAACTGGGGCTCCACTCCATGAATTATTGATGCGTGCTGCCATCGAGGGTTAAGAATTTGTCGGAACCTCTTGCCGAATTACGTATGCTCCACATACGCAGCATTTACATTCTGAGGATGAAGGATATACCTGTGTTATTGAATTAAGATTTGAAAATGAAATACGTTGATGGGGGTGTGCACATTGTAGCGTGAGATGCATAAGTGATGCAGCAATTAAGGTTCTACTCGACTCTCGTTGAAATGGTTGGCATCACTGTTTAGCAATGCTCTAATTGAATGACTTCAGAGAGTTGTGCGTCAAAAGATTCCATCAAGGATTCCGGAGCCCCACCCCACTTTCATCAGTGTCCTTTGGCCTAGAGCCTTGAGAGTTTTTCTCCCAAAATGTGAAACTCTTTCACCCTTGTCAATCATTGCAAAATACCTTCTATAAATATACCTGTCACTGAATATATGGCTTGCTCTTCAAAGAGAGATTTCTTTCTCAAATGCTCGCCTCTTTCTCCAAGAGGGTTTTTTTGTATTTTTTTTTTGCTGATTTGTTTGTTTCTTGTCATACAAATGTTTTCTGAAATCAGAAAAACAAGAACAGATAAGGAGAAAAAGCTGTTTCACTGTGACATGGTTGGTGCAAATTTCAAGAAATAATTAAAAAAAAAACCACCACCCACCTTGCATCCTTAATGATTGATCAAAAGAATCCGCACATTATTAGTGACATATAACATTGATGTGGATATATGTATTTGTGAATCATGGAAATATTTTTTAAAAAGGTCAGCAATTGTCTCTATTACTATTCTGTGCTTTGTATTATTTTTGTGTATTTATTGATGTAACAATACCATTATACACCTGTACTTGTAACATGTATTTATTTGGGTGTTATCAAATTATAATAAGACAGAGAAATTGATTTCTCATGTATACCATATTCTAAAGGTTAATTTGATGAGTCAATTAAACAGTCTTATGTGCTTGATATTGTATCTTCATCAGATTGGTCTATAGACAGCAGGTTTTTAATTCACTCGTCTTTGTATTGTACTGTAACCTGCTTCATTATGTAAAACATCCTGCCTAACTGTTTGCGCTTGTTACTCATAATTATGTTTGATTATGTATGTCATGATTATTACTTTATAATGCGCAGTAGAGTATATCATTATAGTAGCTATGCAATATGAATGTCTTATTATTATATGATTATGCTTTTCATCTTCAAAGATCATCTATACAATGTATTCCTGAAAGAAATTGCCTCATTTCATAATTCAACTCGTGTATATTGTAAGTATTGGATTTTTGGCAGCAGCCAAAGTAAACTTGTATTCATATATTATTCTCTTGTTACTATTGGCTTGCAGTATTTAAGTGACAGTAGTTGAAAAAACTGTGTTATAATTTTCTTTTTGTAAATTGAAAGGTACAAATGTTGCTAAAACATTGAAAATGGTAAGAGGACAGACCTTAGGTATGAAGCATTCTCAACTCCAGATACCAGATTTGTGTTCTGTCGGGGTCCAGGTAAGCGTAGCCTTGTACATTTATCTCTCGCGGCACAAAAAGCCAGTAATGTCGATCAGAGAGATTATTACAGTCGCATACAAAGCAGGCTGTATGGCATTAACACATTCATACGTGACAACCTGGCAACATCTGAGGGACATTGAAATAATCCATTGAGCATGTACCATTGTACATACTCATCATGGCAGAAATTGAGAAAACAGGTGAATTAATTTGTAAGGAGTTCTGGCGGCAGCACATGTTAAAAGAGCTTGTCATGAAGCCTTTGTGTAATTCCTTTAACACTCGTTCCTTAGATTTGTGTATGTGTTTTTTAAAGGGATGGTATACTATTGGTCGAGATGAGGATTGGGCTTTTAACTTTTTGGAAGATACCAAGAAACCACTTATAGAATAATACAGAGCATACTATTCTGAGAGGATTCAAAATTTATTTGACAAAAGTCAGTTTTGGAATGGCTGAGACATCCAAAAACAAAGTAAAACAAAGTGATCATAATAAAAGATGAGTCCCACCTTTTATTATGATTGCTCTGTTTTGGATATCTCGGCCATTTCAAAACCAATTTTCATCAAATAAATTTAGAATCCCTCTTGTAATTACATGCTCTTTCATATTTTAGAAAAAGTTTCTCACCAAAAATAGGAACCTGAAGTTAGGTCTCAACCTGTTCTATACAATCCCTTTTACTTCATCTGCTGCTAGTAACCATCAGTTGTAGTTGACATCATGGAAGCAATTGAGTACAGGACTTACATTCCTCGTAAATAAAGGGCCCAATGTAGTGAAAATTTGTCATCGTATGATATTCAGTAGTGTATTACTAGGACATGAGAAGTAAAAATACTTTACCCTTTATGGGAGCGGAAATCTCATTGGAGGACTTATAAGTTGCTGCAACTCAAGCGACTCTGAAGACCAAGAAATGGCTTCAAGCACTCAACAAGAAGGCTACTCCAGGATGGCATCCGAGATGTCTCCAAACAAAGTGACAACTTGTTTGCCTGGAAATCATGGAAACGTCGCAGTGATTTCTTCGCAACATCTCTGATGCTTCTTCTCCATTACAAAGATGTCGCAATGATGTTCACCACTGTATCGTGGAGACATCTCTGCGGCCACTCTGCAACTGGCAGGAATGGAGTTGCTACCTAGTCTCACATCGAATGAGATACCTTCTTTGATCTGAGAGTATTGTAAAAGTGGATATTTTTGGGTGACTAATTTTTTGTGCTCAGCCAGGTAAGAAGAGTTTTGCGTGTTTTTAATTCCATGGAATCAAGATATCAACTACTGGAACATATTGCAAGCAAAAAAAATTGTGTGCTTTTATTTTTGCGCTAGTTTCTGGTTGTGCAAAATGCGCAAACCTTTTTGAACACCACAAAAATTTCCACTTTTACAGTATTCCTCTTCTCTAGTACCATTTCAATTTTGAAGTAAGACATTTATAACCAAGAATCTGAGTTCATGTACTCTATTGAGAAACTGAAATATGATATGTATGTTGTCACAAAGATTAATCGATAGACAGTGATTTTGTTTTACGTGGCTGCTAAGGAAGCATTGTATGCCTGTAAGCCAACAACCATACACTATAGGACTAATGGCTTTGAGTCCACTCCCAAGGACCAGGCAGTGGGGATGAAGTGCCTTTTCTAGGAACACAACCACTGCAGCTAGGGAACTTGAACCAAGGACCTTCTGATTGATAATCGATGGTCTTATTCACCAAGCTACAACAACTTCTCTAAAGCTATAGGTCATCATCCCATTCTGTTTTGTAGCATATCATCTTGACATCTTGTCAAGTTAACAAAAAATAACTACTTTCTGAAAAGAATGAGTTTGAATATATCTTATCCTGCGTAAGAGAGCTACATTACAGAAGTAATCTCATGCTTTCTACCATTCCAAAATATTCCATGTCTAGTCTATCTTCTCTTTTTATTTGGGTGAATTTTGAAGGTGAGTAGTAGAAATGCTTAACTCCCTAATACATATGTTCTATATTTTATTAGAGTAGAAATAATAGGGGGGGGGGGGGAGGGGGCTGGCAGACATACAATGAAATATGCATGTATTGATACCGTGGAACATGAATTTCTCAAACATTTCTGAATCATTGATTTCTGTGTGTTAAGTAACTATACACTTGTAGTCAGATGGTTTCATGCTTTGGAATGGCCCATTTGAATTAAAAAAGTGGAAGAAGAGATTCCTGGAGGGTGATGGATTAAAAATTCCTAAAAAGTATATGTATCTTTTTTTGATTCTCAAGTCTTTACTATCCTTGTCTTTCTTTTCTTCTTTTTTTTTGGAAATCTTGGAAGAAAGTTCTCTGTCAATTTCTTATTTTGATAATCTGTCCTGTGAGGTACATCTCTCAGCATGCAGTGTCTCTCAGCATATCGATCAGTGCTAGCAATGAATTGTCTGTACTCATATGCAAGCCACCTTAATTTCCTCATCAGTTCTTCCTTATAAGTACTAGTATTAAGCATCTTTTTTTTTGTAACCATGAGGCTGTGTGGCATGTGTCATTTGCGTTGAATTTAACTCTCGGAGCTCTTTGGGTAGTGTGAAATTACAGTTGCATATTTCTCATGAAAAAAAGAAAGAAACAACAATCAAACAAAAGGGCACATCAAATCCGAAGTCCCTGCATTACCACAGGACATATAATGTCTTACGGTTGAAATTACGAACAAGCTCCATACTCTTTCTTGGATACACAGCAGTGCGGCTGAATATGATGTCAATATCTCATGTGAATATCAGCTGTGGTGATGTAGCTTTAAGCAGCTGCTCAATGATAATTTCAGCAATTACATCTAATTACATTTATCAGTGATTGTAATTCTGTAATTGAATTGTGCAATGTGTATTTTTGGTTTTCTATTTCACTGTTTCACTTCTGTTGTACTTTGTGTATATTAAAGCACATTGAGATTAGCACTTTAAGAAGAGTGTTATATAAATAAAAATTTGTGATACCACATCTAACCATGTAATTGCATGATTAAAAATGATTAAATTTCATGATTTATATATATTCCTTCTGAGATCAGGATAACCTTTGAATGTAATCAAGTATAGCTTGAAAAGATTTGCTTCTTTAAAGAATAGCTTAGTATCAGAACAAGTCATTGACTTGACATGCAATGCTATGAAATCTGAACTTTAGGAAATGGAACTTTCTCATAGATTTAACCTTAATTCCCCGTCCAGTCAGATGAAATATGAAGACCCGCATCACCAGTTTTTATCATAGAGAAATTGTAAATTCTCCACAGTCCTGCATTTCATTGCCAGGCACCTGGACCAAGACTTGCCTTCTGCGTATTCAGGGAAATAGCTCAATTTTAGTCCAATCTTCCAGTAGTATGTTAGCGTTGCTCCCATGCATAGATGTGAGCAGTGCCCCCTCTTCGTTGATTTCAATCCCGATGGCAATCATTTCAGTTTGATGTCAATGTAGGACTGCTATATGTTAGGCTGGTTGAACAGGGAGAGAGAGAGAGGAAGAGGATAAGAGAAGCAATTATGCACAATTCATGAGGACTTCCTGGGGTGTAATCAGATCTCTCGGAAACTGATACTGGCAAGTTCTCGGCGTAGAAATCTGAAGGTGCATGTATGCGATGCGTTAAGCATTTTCATCCTCATCGAATTTCAGGCATGATTCAATGAAAGTCCGATGGTGTCACTCGCTTTCTCCCTCTTCTTCCTCCACCCCGCTGCCCCACCCAGCCCACCGGAGCTTCGTAGCCATGTGTTAGTGATCCCTTGTCAAACATTTTAGCTGTGTTTGTATCTCCCTCCGCCGACACAGATAGAAATTTGATGTTAGTCTGCCGTGGGCTCTCTGCTCTCGTGTCCAACTCCTCACCAACACATGATGGAGGGGACTATATGTGATAACCTCAATTCTGCTACAGAAATTTGTATCTCTCTTCTACATATTTGATACCAACCTAGTTCTGCGGTAGGCAAGTATATGTGAGCGTGGCTTCTCCAAACATAAAGTCCAGTGAAAGAGAGGATACAGTGTACAGATCAAATTGTTCTAATTCAATTCATCGGAAATCCAACCCTCTGCATAAACTCTGCAAGTGTAGTAGATAAGTAATACTTTGCTTTTGTGAGGTAAGTGTAAGCATCTCATATTTCTATAGCATCACCAGCCGGCCATGGAGAGACCTGGTTCGTTTGAGAATGGCAGAGCAAATACAAACTGAGCATTTTCATTTTAGGAAACAGATGAGCAATGAGAGTAAAAAAATGGAAAAAGAACAAAAAACAAAAATCACCCTAGAAAGCAGAGAGATTCTCAGTTAGGATGTGAAGAAAGGAAAAAAAAAGATGTGGATATCAAAGGAGAGGGAACAGAAAAGAGCTGCATTGGATTAAATTATTGCAATCTCCGAGTAGGAAATTTGATACTCCGAGAGGATTTGGTGCTCCAGCCGGGTGCGACAGAAAGTAGAGAAAAATGCAGAGATTTGAGAGGGGTCGAAGGTGGCACTGAAACGCGGCGGCGCTGAAACGCAGCGCTCTCGTGGGGGGGAACAATGGTGCGTGTTTGTCGAGCAGCACACTCCGTCAAACCCATGTGTGTTTTAGCAATGAGTAGTCATTGCGTGCATGGCAAGAATAAACGATAGAGCTGATGAGAGCTTGCACAAAACTGAGCTCCACCGGGAAATTGGGAGTCAACCTCACTTAGCAATACAGGGTCAGGAAAAAAGAGTTGCTGGAGGAATTAAAGTGGCAGGGGAGGGGGTAGGGAATATCATGCTTGTAGTTGACTGGTTAGTGTAGTAAAAACATGCGGCAGTGTTTTTATAATGCAAGCATCAACAATATAAATCTGCCTGTGTTTTTCATTGTTGCACTGCCTGTACACCCTTAGAGCTTTAATACTGTCATATCATTAATAAGATTAATCATGAGCTGTATCAAAAAAAAATCACAACTTAGGGACCTAAAGTTGGTGCATGCTGTCCTCATTCAACTTAGAATTGCTTAAAGGCATAATTTACCATTTGCACATGAAACAAAAACCCATCATTAGTGCTTTAAAATAGTTCTAAAATGTGAGTTTGGGATAGAAACAACCACTGTAAAAATTTGAATCCTTATAATCAATGTTAAGTATTGTTAAATGCACAAAATGTGAACAATACTTATAATAAAAATGTTTCCAGACTAAACCGCCTACAGTGATGGTTTCTTGAGAAAAATACTGATATCCCCTTATATTTTAGGCTTTATTGGGAAAATTTTATGTGGCAGAATGTTTCGTGATACAACAGACCTACACATATGCATCAAATGTGATATCTTGAAAATTTTTTAGATCACTGCTCCCAAAGGTAAACAGGACCTTTAATATGATGTAAAAATTTGAAGATGGTAACATTACAGTGTACGTTTGAAGTTGTAAAACTGACATGCAAGGTTTGTTATATTATTTTATTTTCATAGTGTGCATCACTAAATTAACTCATATGTCCTCATATCAGAGATATAAGGATCATCATGTGCTACTGCAGTTTATGGTAAGTATCATTTACAAAGAATTTCCCCTGGTTACACGAGTTCGAGTTAGCGGCAATACGGGTTTTTAAAATATTGCTTGTGTGAAATTTACTTGAGGATATTACACACAGTACCTGTGCCAAATTCTACTCAGCTCAAAGTTGCTGAATGCTGATAACTATGAGCAGGCCTTTTGATGTGTTTACAAGCAAAACTCTGGCTAGAAATGAAAAAAAAAATGGAATGATGCCTTATTGGTATTGGCATGAAGAAAAAAAGAGGGTATTTCAAGGTTACCAAATGATTTCATATCTTGTGTAGAAAGTGTTTCCACTGCTTCTCTGAAAAAAAGTCTAATTTATCTACTGTAAACAGATATACAGACATTTTCTATCACTGATTACTCTGGGGAAGACACCAGAGAATTCTGATCTTCAAGAAATCTGGAGCTTTTTCTTCTTCTCTTTTTTCTATCAGTGAGCTGTTATGAACCAATTTGTATTCCTTGCTTTTCTCAGAAGAGAGATCTAGACTCGGTATAAAAATGTAGATGAAAAGCAGAAAATGTTGGATTGCGATGTATAGGCTTCCCATGGTTATTAGATGCCTGGATGAGTGATGGCTATTTGAAAATAATTCCATACCTGGAAAAGCCATGAACAAGAAATTATCTGTTCTCTGGAAAACAAAAAGTTCTTTTGTTATCCCTCAAAGTTGTTTTTACTACTTTTAATGTTGACTTAAAAGTGTTGATTTTCTCATGGGACAATGCCAAGCTCATACGATATTGCTGACAAATGTTCACACATTTTAAAAACTTTGCCATTGTGAAGTCATAGAAATTCTACAGAATTTAGTTTTGTGTACAGTGTAGGAATCATGTAACCATGCTTCAGGTTTTACAATTGCTGTTGCCATGTTTTTTTTTTCTTATTTAGTATGTACTGGCCTTGTCTGCTGAAACAAGAAAAAAAAACCCTTCAAGCCCTTGAACTGCTTTAGCCAAAATAAAATGGTGCCAATGTATAAATTTCCCCCTTTTTTTTGGGGGGGGGGGGAGGGGAAGGGAGAGGGGAAAGAGTTGTTAAGTTTCCAGTCAGTTAAGAGTTCGGGAGGTGGAATGGTGCAAAGAAGGAGAGGCACTAAGAAGTGGGGCGTGAAGTTGAAGTCACAGCCGTGGAGAGAGAGCGGGCGTTTTTCAAGAAGATTCTTGAACGGAGAGGCACTGTAAGGGACGTTCAAGAGTGGTCCTCCAAGCCATCAGATGTAACAACACAGAGTAGGCCTTGGAGATTTTCCTGCCGCTGATTGGCATGAAAACCATTATGTCACATGCTTGTCTGGTTTTACAAAGTTTCTGAAAAAAAACAGCAACAACAGTGACCAAAAAAGAAAAGAAAAAACAAAACAAAAACAAAAGTGATTTGAAGAGGTGGAGGGCCCAGTCGAGATCCAAACATGTTCTGGTCTGTTTATGACGCCGTGAGTGGAAATACATTGGTTACTGATGGTCACCCGAGAGAGGTTGAGGTGCAGGTAGGCAGGATTTGTAGACACAAACATTCTCCTCGAAGTCATGTGATATGTCCGAGTCCCATCTAAACATTGGCTATTATCACAGGTATCCCATAGTCAATGTGGAACCTTTTGCAGAATTGACTTTTCACGTGTTAGTTTTTTTTTTTTTATTTCAGTCAGCATCAATTGTTTGTGATTTCACAGAAAAGAGCGCACACCCTGATGTGCCGCAAATATCTCTGTGTTATTATTTCTGCAATAGTTCAGCACAGCCAGAAATTCTTGAATGTCTTCACAAAATATTTCATATTTTTAGAATTTGATATTAATCAACCTCAGAGTTTGAGTAATTATTATTGTAAAAAGAAAATCTGTCTTTTGCTGTGGAAATTTATAATGAACATCTTTGTATAAATCTTTTTATTTCATCTGGCAACTAATATTCATTTTGATGACAAATTCAGATGAATTGAGCAAGGGGATATTTTTAGTGTGTGTACTTGATATCACAACCCTTAAAGAGTCATTTTCAAGAGAATAAATTAATTTTCCACCCTCCAGCATATTTTCTTTGTTAAGCAAGATGACGAAGGTTCCTCTACAATTAGCTTCTCTAAGCTTGTGTTTTAAGATCTTTTCAGACAGGATGATGAATATCATATTCACTGCATTACCCATCTGTTGTAAAGTGTATAATGAGGGGTATCAAACTAAAATGAGCAAATTTGCATGATTTGTTTGTAATGGCACAAAGTGCTTCAATTTTGGACAACGCCAGCTTAAGCTGCTTTTATTATATTATTGTTGAGCCTACCGGAGGTGAGGGGAGACTAAGGGATCGCCTGCGGCATCTGTCCATCTGTCTTCTGTCCGTCCATCGTCCGTCCGTCCGTCCGTCTGTCGTCCGTCCGTCCGTCTGTCGTCCGTCCATCCGTCGTCTGTCCGTAATGCAACAAAAACTTCAATAACTCTTTACTCTGGGCTTCAATTGCAATCAAACTTCGAGGGAAGAGGGGTCATACAAAGTTTCACATTTTACCATATATGAAGGTCACCTCAAGGTCAAAGCTCACAGGCAGGGGTCAATGAACTTTAGGGCTCAATGTTAAGTTTTTATGGCGCGTTTCTATTATGGGTCATAACTTTTGATCCATAGGTCCGTTTGTGACCAAACTTGGATGGTAGATGTCCCTTGGGGAGTGGATGGTCACCACAAGGTCAAAGGTCACAGGCAGGGGTCAACAAACTTTAAGGGCCCAATGTTCAGTTTTTATGGCACGTTTCTTTTTTGCCATAAATTTTTACCCTTTTATATCTCCTTTATCTGTTATATCTCTTTTTTTATCTGTTATATCCCATTTGCGTACAATTTCTTGTACGCGAATGGGCGAGACACATTGTGGCACTTGCCTTGTTATGGAAGGGAGGGCAATATTGATGGCACAACAACAAGTCACACTTATCATCTCTGACAACAAACAAATCACCACCACCATACGAGACTCAATCAGACCTCCCAACCATTCTGAATTTGGAGGAAAGAATCTGAATTTTGACCATTCCAAGCTATTGTTTCAGTAGGTTTTTTTAATGTTTCTAGATAATTTCAATACACACCCCTATGGAAACTGCTCTTTCTTTCGTACTTTTGAGCCCAGTCATCCCTATTTTTCAGTGAGAATGGTTGGGAGGTCTGCTTAAGTAACAACCAAACTTTATTCCTCCCCTCACCTCAAACATCATCGTCCCCCAGTCTTGATACATCCCCTGCCCCAACGACGGCTCAACAGATTATATCTACTTTGCATAAATGCATATTCATGACAATATAGAAATCATTATCATTACTTCTATTAAAACTAAAATGCCTATTGCAAAAAGCTCACTGTGAATCAAAGAGATACCACAAACAACAGTGTACAATAAATGAGACAAGTTTTACCAGTGTCTTCAAGCGTGATTGCGTCCAAACCTTAATAAAAGATTCATAGGATTTGCTTTGGGCTATTTTGACCTCCTCGAGTGCTAACACTCAATCAGAACTGAATCCATCATTAGAAAACAGCAACACATAAACTTCTCAACACATGCACAGGACTGCTGGCGAGGCATTAAGTGAGCGTGGAAGATTGTCATCGGACGCCATTCAAACCAAATCAATATGGATTGACCAAGGAATGACCCATATATTTGTAATTTTGACCTGATGCATTTTCTGTGAATTGAAAGGAAGAGAGGATTTGATTCTAGCACCTTGCAAAATGAATAATTGATTGGAGAAATTCACATCCCCCTGGTCATTACTTTCAGATGACTGGAAAGAGCTCTGTATGGAAGGTAGCACCGTCACATGTGTGACTGAAAACAGTGACTTAAAAAACAAGAAATTTCCCTTTGGTCTGAAATATGCACTCAAGTTCATAAAGTCAGCACATTGTTCAGCAGATGTTTTAGGGCCCCCATGTCTTGTGGTGACCTCCTTTCAGTAAGTTTGAAGTCAGAAAGTCCATTCACATCAACCCTTTAGAAAATATTTAGAAAGAATGATATGTAGAGTAAAATATATAGCAGCTGTTCTAAATGTATGAGCCTACCTGCTACTATTTGATAAATCAATGGTGGAATATGTGTTAAATCTGTATGTTTAAAATTACTTTTTGCACTTTTTAACTTATATAGGTTCAAGCATTTTCAATGTAAAATTTATGTATGATAATATAAATTTAGATATATGCATGTATTTCTGTAGATTTGTAAAAATAAATAAATAGACAGATAGATAAATGAATATACATATATATGTTAGCATATATAAAACGCATTGTTTTTCTGTCAATATACACTCAGCAAAAAAAAAAGAAGGAAAGTAAACATTTTTTTCAAGCTCATATTTCTCATAGAATATTTGGTTTAATATTGATGTTTTATTCACCACGTTAAAGGTAATTTGATTGGCTATCAACCTGGTAGTTCATTTAAAAGGGAAACTTTACACATGAGTGGACACTTGTTTTTTTCTTCCACGGCACAAAAGTGGACAAATTTTTATTCATGCGTATGTGTTCTGTAACAGTGAGAACAAAAGACAAGTTTAACATAATGAGAAACACAAATCAATTTGCAAAAATCACCTTCTGACCTCTATATTGTCTTTTCAGCCACCAAAGATAAAGAAAGGCATGAAATAACGGAGAAAATGAAGAATCTTCTGTCAAATCCAAATTCAAATGACATTAGCGAAGAAGCAATATTAACAAATTGTGGAAATATGAAATGTTATTTCAAATTAAGAAAATTGAAAATAATCATCTGGTTCTTGAATTTGTCTTATGAATTCTAAAATATCTAGATTAAAGAATGAAATACAGAAATTCTTTCCATGTTATCACCTTTGCGGCTAACTCCTTATGTCATCTGAATTTTAGTTGATCAAAAAAAAAATATATATTTTCCCCCTTTAGTTTCTGCTTTGTTTTCATTGGAAGATATAAAGAGATACAAGGGAACGAAAACTTCTTTTTACTATTCATTCATGTCTCTTATTGTGTTAAACTGATCTTTTGTTTTCATTGCTATCATGAAGGGTATTTGCAAATGAATGGCAAAATGTCAATTTCTGCAATTTTTACTTTATTGTGCCTTGAAAGACAAAAATGACTGTGTTCACTCATGGATAAAATTTCCCTTTGTACTAATCTACTAAGTTGATAGCCAATTAAATAAACTTTAATATGGTATATGACACAAAGATTTTTACCAAAATCTTCTTTGAAAAATATGTAATGGAAAATGTGTTTACTTTCTTTTTGTATTGAGTGTATATATTCATAGATGTCACTGTCATTTTAGAAGCATGGAACCCCTGATACATGACGGCCGTACAGTCTGATAGAATTGTAAATGTACATAATTTCATTTCAAAATGTCATGGCTGTTCACTGACTGCAGAAGAACTATCCCAGTTCCTATCTCCCTATCGCTGCATTTTATATCACATGTTTTCTTTTTGCAGTCTGAAGCATTTTCTTAAGATATGTGTGCATGCATGCATGGCTGCTCCCCTCCTGCACATTGCACACGGCTAATGTGCAGTGACTGTCTACAAATTATACCTCAATCGTTTTCAAATTCACTGAATTTCACAGCACGCCGTAGCCACTTCCTGTCAATGCGGCGCTGTCTGTCTGAACCTTGCTTCCACTTGTGCAAGGATGCATTAGAGGCTCCGTTCTGAGCACACTTTGTTCTGCTCACTCACGGGAGGGAAGTGTCGATGGTGACGATGCTGACAAGACAGCCATCTGTGTCAATATACGATAGCTTTGATGCTCTGTCGCACGACTCGTTTCATCCATGAAACAATGACAATAACATACAAACAACCTCTTCTTTCCCCACCTCCTTACATTGGTGAAGATGTATTTCAGTCAATTGGTTTACTAACACGTTTAGATATATGGATGCATTTCTTTCAGGATGTGGCTTCGCTCTTTTCAATAGGCCATTTTCCAAATATGATTAAACTCAGGCATATTTTTCTCCTGAAAACCCAAGAACAAGCTATATTTAATGCACCTGTTCTACCGCCATGCTTAAATCAATTGTCATGCATTACTTTGGGGTACTGCCAATATGTAAAGTGCCATCATAGGGCCCTGTCGTGGGTGCATTGTGGGATAACTCGGTAGCATTGTTGTTTCTGGTCGTCTAGCTCATATCCTTATCCACGTTTGATGCAATGCCATCAATGCTTACGTATCGTTCATTACTAGAGACTCATTTCCTCAGTTTGAATTTGATATGAAAAGACTTCACATACAGACTTTCAATTTGCCTAATTTATGGCCATCAAAGTCATGGACTGTCGTTGTGATGTTTGCAATGTGCTGGTCACATTTTAATAAACAAAGAAACCTCCAAAGCACCCCTGGATAAAACATGTGACCTGGGTCGACTGTTTAGCAAGCTCTGTTGTGCATGGTGCTCCTCCTCCGACTTATTCTGGCCTGCATTAACGCCAGAGAGAGAAACATGATTCAAAACGTGTTTCAAATGGCATTTATGAATGTGGTTTGAAACGCGATTCTCAGGGTTTCGCGTTTATCTAGCCATCCTACAATCGCGATTCGAGTGTTGTCACTGCGCACCTGCTTTGTGCAGTTCGAACCTGGAGGGGAACTTGTACCGCCAGACAGGCCTTCATTATTCATTTACAAATAATGGGTAGAAGACACAAATGGCGCATGCTTTTCTCTGCAACTGGAAACAGCTTCGAGATGATCTTGAGATATAAATATGTTTTAAAATGGCATTGTGTTTATATACTCGCAGCAAGGCAATTGTGGCCTCAAATGTGTTTCAAATTGCCCTTTGATTGGTATTTCAATCGCCATTTATAAACACATTTTAAAACACAGTTGCGTTTATCTTATGCTTGAAAATACATCAAACGCATTTAGGATCATGATTCTGCCTCAGAAAATGTTTAGATAAACACACCTCTTTTCACAAATATGGACACTGTTCGTGCCCTGGTTTGGTGAGGAAGATGCAGCCCATCCTGGATCCACCTAAGTTACTTCCTCTCCATCCCACAATGTATCTGAAGTAGGGCCAGCTGGGAGGCATATTTGTATATTAGCGGTGCCCGGAATTGTTGCTATGTTTTTCAAACCTTTTGGGCAAGCTTTCTGGTCGACAGAAACAAATTTTCTTGGGGCATGCACAAAACTTGTAATATTACTACCAAGCTGGTGTATTCATCTGTTACTCACTCAATGTTTTACAGTTCTTGCATTTGATCTGCATGCAGTCATAGTTGTAGCTATTTTTGGCTATCCCTAGGGTGATCTTTCTGGTTGTTAGGACACATGTCTGTTAGAGAGATCCATACAATTTGAATACAGTCCATTCTCAGTTATCTGGCCATGTCGGGACTGGCGCCGATCCACACAGAATAATGTAGGCCGCATAAGCAAGATATGCCAGCACAACGCTTTTAACGAAGTTGTGATGGGGTACACATAAGGCATTGTTGATGAGCTATTCACGGTGATGACTTACATGATGTTTTCCATGGGTCGTATTCTGAAAATCTTCCTAAGTTTCTTCCTAAGTCATAAACTTAGGAAGTGCCTAGGAAAGACAGTTCAATTGGTATTCTGAAGTTTCTTCCTAGGAACTTCGTAATGCAAATTAGGCCATCCTTATCCCCTACCACATCCTTTCTTAAGCCAATAGAAAATGTTGTATCATAAGGAACCAACCAACAACAGTCACGCATTACTATGACGTAGGGTTAAATACACATGTGCATGGCATGTCCCCTTTCTCATGCCCATTTCGTGCATCAAAGTACATGTTGCGCGCAGTGAATGGCAAGCGCCTATCACGATGTTTTGCAGCTTGTTATATTTTAACAACGTACTTAGGACAGGGGTGAGGCTTTTCTAAATATCTTCCTAAAATTCTTTCCTGTTAAGTATTAAGTGCATTCTAGAATATCAACTTCTTTCTAAGTCAGAGTTTGCATATCTCATCCTCATCTGCATATCTTCCTAGGTTTCTTCCTAAAGTTAGGACAAAACGTAGGAAGACACTTAGGAAGAAACTTGGGAAGATTTTCAGAGTACCACTTAGGAAAAAATCCTGACTTTTCCAAAAGAAATTTCTTCCTAGGAAGGATTTCAGAATACTACCCCACGTTTTATAACTCAGATAATGTTGTGATGAAATAGAACAGGTTTTAGTGGAAATGTGCCTTCCTTGGTCTTTGTTGTTTTTGGCAAAGGTATTTTTGGTTGCTATGAGTATGCATTGTATAGTGATGGACATTTGTATCCCGACTTTTGTATTTCTTCATATTTGAAAGAGAGAGAGAATCATTGCCTTGTACTTTCAGGTACTTTCAGTAAAGAAAACGCAAAGACAATCATGTGCCAGATCATGTCTAAGTAATGGCCAGCTAATTTAGGTCAGACTATGTGTGCATGATTAAAACAGTTTATTGAAACTTAACCCATAGAGGACGGACTGATTTTGCTACAACGCGCACCTCCCGTAGCCACCTGCCCGAGTATACTCGGGACTCGTTCTCTACGGGTTAAAACCTTTCAGGTGGAAAATATGTGAAATGGGAATGTGGCAGCGTGTTCAGATCACATCTCGCAAATGCCATGAGGGGATAGGAGTTTAATATGCAACAGTAATGACTCCAAGCAAGAATGTTTGAAAGAAAATAAAGACAAAATCATGTCATGTGTTTTCCCTATGTGTCTGAAAAGATTACCTCTCCACCATTCTTCAGGAAAACTTTGTACATTCAAAGTCAGGTCATGGCCCATCACAGAGCCCATTCCTAAAAGTAATGATGCTGTTCTTGTGCTCCTGTCCAGTTTAGATATTTCACTATGCCACCTTCTCTTCTTCATTTTATCGGTAGCTTTGTGTTGCGTTTGGTGAGCTTAGCTATTTGTAAAATGTTCGGACACTTTAATTAAAGAGAACTCTTTATTGTGTTCTACGCTCACTAAATTACCAAACTGCAACTATGGTAGAATCCGATATTTGCCTTAGCGAGACTTCCCTACATCCATTGTTGCATTTGTTCTTCCTTGTTAATGCTATTTTTCTTCTTCTTCTTCTTCTTTTTTTTTTGGGGGGGGGGGGGGGGAGGGAGATCATGGTGTATGACGTATGGTGGCATATATTGAGTGAATGTGATATTCCCACTGTTTCTGAAAGGTACACTTGTTTAATATCTTTCCTGTGGCATCATGTGTGAGATTTTCATCCAAAAGTACACATAGTAAAATGATGCCAATCACCCCTGCGGTGTTTCTGCTGAAAACTGGAACATTCTATTTGGCTTCGGGAGAGGAAATTGAGGACACTGGCATGTTTGCGTGTTCTTTGCATGCCCAAAGAGACATGGGAGGTAGGAGTTTTTAGATGGTAAAAGAATCAAATAAAGCAACAAAACAAGACAAAAGTGAAAGCGAGGTGCACAAACTTGTGGATATCGTGACCAGTGAGCGCAAGGAAGCTGATGGACACTGGAGGTGCTTGACCCAGTGAGGGCATCCATTTCGGGAGCACAGAATTCAAGGCAATGACGGTCTGGGAGTGAAGCCGACAGACAATGTGACAGGGTCAGCAAGCTAAGAAATTGAGTCGGGAAGAATCAGACATTGAGAGAAAGATATTGAATAGGGGAAGGGGAGGGGGAGGTGGGGAGGGGGAGGAATTTAGAGGGAGACATATTGAAGGATGAGATAGGATGTTCTCTTTATCCCAGTAGAGATGTGTCCAGTGTGCATGTCAGAAGATTGCGTGCAATCCATCAGCCAGACAGCCTTTCATACAACATGCTGATGCTCAGTGGCACTGTAGGTGTAACAAGCATGCGACTCATATCACAAGAATGAAATGGTGATTGTAAAACCGGTTGGCAATCATCCAGAGGCTCGTCAATCAATAGCGAGTTGAGCTTTACTGTGAGCTGTGAAAGTGATGATGGGTATGGTACATCAGGTTACAAATTTTGCGTGGCGGGGCAAGATGGAAGAAAATTGTGTTCACTATCAGTGGTTCTGCGAAAAGGTTTAAACAAATAACATCTTACTTCATGAGATGAGCAGAATTTACTGCTTTTTGTGGGGTTTTTTCCCAGTCCCCCTCTTTATTTCACTCTGTCTATGTCTTTCTCTTTTAATTATCCCTGCTCAATAACCTGAAGCAAATTGTGTTTCCATTGTTTTGGCAGCAAGAAGCCCCTCAGAAACCACAGTGACTAGTGTCAAGATCCATTATATTCAGCAGAGCTGGCAAACTTCAAAAAAAGAAGAAAAAAAAACCCAGAAAGAAACAGAAACAAAGAGGGAAAGAGAGAGCAATGTGTCAGGCATTCATTTTCACCACTTGTGCATCGGAAGTGATAAGTGTTTCCACAATGGAACCTTCCCCTCATCTCCCTCATGGACTTGCTCGAGTAAAGAGGAAAAGAAAGATAGAGAGGGAAACAAAAGACATAGGCTTTGCTGCCACAAAGAAAGGGTGAGAAAGGAGAAACAGATAGCAGCTTTGTATCTTCGACAGTGGGACCTCAAAACTATCACTCCGTATCTTCTGTTTCAAGCGTGCGATCGATCAGAAACTTCAGAAACTGTCAGAAAAACCAGCAGGTGAAATCGAGTGACTTCAAAGTATTGATTTAAGTCTCTTCATTTTTTTTTTCTCCTCATCAAATTCAATCCATTCCTCTTGTCTCCATTTCTGTCATCATTTTTCATTGTTTCAAAATTTCTTGTTTAAATATCTGTGTGTTTGTAAATCAGTGTGTCATCTCCAGAAAGGTGAAGAGTTTTAGCAAACTACACATGATGAGAACAATTCTTATTAGGGAAGAGTTCATTTCAGAGATACTTGAACATATTTGACAATGACTAATGGTTTTGATAATAGATTATAGCAGAACATATTGATAGGAATTTATCATTCAGGGCTCAGTCAGTAATATTTCTTTCAAACCAGACAAACTCTCCTGGCTGCCCCAGATAAAAGTTATTAGATATGTAATGATGATTCATTTATTAAACTTTTCTGCTACAATTTGAAGAGATGTTTCTCATTATCATTCTACCTTGTTGCAGAGATACTAACTTTCACTTTCTTGCAATAGTATGTACTGTTAATGTTGCAGATTTTATGGGGAAAAACACCTATTTTGCTCAAATTTTATTCATATTTGTATTGTAGGAAATGTAAGCTTACTTTTTTCCACCAAAAATATGCCTTAAAGCCATTAGAATACTGCATTGATGTTTACAACATTTGCTTCCCTGTTGGCGTTGTGTTTCATGTCTAGTGGTGATCACATTATCTTCTCTTGTTTTTTGGATGAATGCATTTATCAACTTATAATGTATTGAGCAATTTTTTTTTTCCTTAGGCATGTGAAACAAACACAGACACAGACAGACAGACAGACAGACAGACAGACACACACACACACACACTCACACACACACACACACACACAAAGAATGTCTGAGTCACCAGAATTGGAATATTCAATAAGGTTGAGAAGAGTTGTAATTCAGTATGCAAGCTAGTGCATATTTGATCCCATTGATTGCTGTTGGTGTTCCTCTTTCTTGCTGGTATATCAGCATTTTCCCTATATAGTTGTCCTTCCAAATGTTTTACGTCAGAGCTCTGACAGCAACAAGTGTAATCAAAACATCTGGCATGTTTTGGTATATTTGACCCACTTTTATGTTGATCTAATGCTGGATATTCCCCTTTGACCAAATTTAGCCCCGGAGGAAAAACACTCTTTCCTGTTCAAGTCTCCACTGAATCTGTGCATGTCTTGGACCATTTTTGTGTATTGTGGGCTCTGTACCAACATCTTACCACCTCAGCAGGAAATATACCCTGATACTGTCACTATCTGTTAGTACTCATTTGGCAGTTCACAACAACTCGCTTGTTTTCAACTCCATATAAAGCATTCTGTGTCATTACTACCTGTTCTGGTATCCCGAACATGTTTGTTTCAGCCTGTTTTCTTGAGACTGAAGTCTCAAATAGCACGCTATTTTGTGTTTAGGAAATTTGCCTGATATTAAATTAACTTGCTATTTGTGCAATGAAGATGCAAATAGCACACTATTTCATTGGAATAGTTTCCCAAAAAAGTCTTAGTCTAGTTTGTGAATTAAAGCACTGTTTTGTTTGCTTCTTCATCAACCTGAAATTTGTTGATCCCGGCCATCATTTTGATCTCACGCTGAGCCCACAGAGCTCTACATAGAATTCTGTAGCTGAGACATGTAATGATGCAAGTGTGCATGCATCATTTTAGGTCTAATTTTCTAAGCAGGCTGTTTTCTCGCTAATAAAGACTCACATTTGTAATACTGGGATATTTTCCCAAAACTGCAAAATAGCCTGCTAGTTTTGAAATCTGGTTTGATGAAGACGTGCCTGTACAGGAATTATTGTATGCTATTCCTTTTGCTTTAAAAACATGATAAATGAATTAACAAGTTATGCGCATGGTGACCTGTTTGTTATTGCAGCTGTCTCAAGTGCTACTATTTGACTTGTTACTTGAGTGACCTTTATAGCTACCTTGAGTCACTCATACTCACCTTTAAACAAAGGTATATTCGTATTAGATCATTGTTATTTATTTACATGACAATGACTATAACAGTGCCACCCAGGATAATACTGTAAAATATGATATTTTAGTGGCATGAAATTTTTGCAAATTGGAGCCGACAGCCTTTTCCGCGGCATGAAATTTTCGTGCGTATAATGTAGACAAGAGCCTTTTGCACGCATTTTAATTTGGGAGATCTTGGCTCTCACAAAATTCGCAAAATTAAAATGCACACGAATGTTTCTCGTTTTACAGTAATTCATTAACCCATTGAAGACGAGTCCTGAGTATACTCGACAGGGGTCGGGAAATGCATGTTGTAGCAAAATTAGCCCGTCATCAATGGGTTAAATAATATCATAAAATGGGCTTTACAATTTTTGCAATCTGATAGGTCAATTGTCATGCATTGATATTTTACTGATCCACACTGAGGCATGTGTCTGCTTGTATAGTCTTGTATGGTGTAGTAGGTGTACCGGATGCATGATGGGGAAAATGGTTGTTTTTCATGAATTTACGGGCCCATTTTATAACACAAATGATGCACAGGCCTATTTCGTGGTGCAGTGAGAATTGGACGCTCTCGCTTAACTTTAGAACAGTCTAAAACGAGTTAAAAGAGTTCCAAAGTTAAACTCGCGTGTCCAATTCTCACCGATCTACTCTGTCCTGTGCAACATTTGTATATTAATTTGTAGATGATGTCCTAGGTTCAGATAATACTCTACAGTTTGAGCATCTCAGAGAGGGGGGGGGGGATATGTATATCAGCGCTGTCAATTTTGTCAATTTGTGCAGTATGAAACAGTATCTGCTTGTTTTTTAGGCACTGGTCAGTTATGGGTCAACCACTCATAGGCCAGTCTGCCACAGTAGTGCCACCAATCACTTAAGGAGAATGTGGCCCACGGGCAAAAGTTGTTTTAAGTGGATGTAATGCAACAAAGGCAACTGATCAATGACGCTTGCGGTGAGATCGGACAAATATGTGGAGAGTCGTCACAGCTAATATCGGAGAGCCCTCTACCCCAAAGTCGAGTGAGGAATGTAAATCGCCTGCTGTGGTTGGATGGTTGAGATGCTGTTTGCATAATACTCCTGTATCCTGTTGTATGTAAGGGTGTTACTGATTTCTGAAAGTTCCCAGCGACAGATGTCTGCAACTATAAATTTGAGCAAGACAAGTGTCTCTGATTTTTATCCAGAAAAAATACTGGAAAGAGATGAAACATATGGATATTGTTTCGTCAATATCATTCAAGAGAAAGTTATATACTTTTAGTAAAAAAAAATGGGAAATAACATCTTATTCCCAGGAATAAGCAAGGTACAAATGATTTTATGGACAGAAGTGTTTGTAGCACAGCAGGGCACAGTACTGTACATTAACTGTGCTGTGCATTCATAAAAACTGTATGCACCTATACTGTAAAAGTGGATATTTTCGCGCGACTATTTTTTCGCGCTCGGCCTTGGAAGAAGAGTTTTGCATATTTTTAATTCCGCGGAATCAAGACAGTAAGTACGGGAACATATGGCAAGCAAAAATATTTGCGTACTTTTATTTTCGCGCTAGTTTCTGGTTGAGCAAAATGTGCGAAAATTTCAACACAGTGAAAATGTCCACTTATACAGTAGAATTACCACAATCTTTATATCATGCAATATAATTTTCTGTTTGTATTATATTGAAAAAGGAAATAAAAATGATAATAATAATGATAATAACAATAATAGAAATAATGAAAATGATGATAATGACAATAATGATAATGATAATGATATTCAGATAATGACAGTAATGATAATGATAATGATATTCAGATAATGACAGTAATGATAATGATAATAATAATACAAATTTAATTCCCGTATTCAGGATAAAGGAAATGAATTAAAATCTCAAAATCGAAACTGACAGAAAATTTGGATATACGACGGTCTGGATGACCTTCAAGGAAATGTACATGTATATGTTGTTTTGTCAATATGCCTACTTAAAACCCAAAGAATAGTCTAGATTTGGAAGTTGTCTCATGAAGTTTGAATTATTACACCTATTCCCACTTGGAATAACTCCCCTTTCCATAGAAGAGAACTGTGTTGAAAAGTAAATTTTTTGTTTTGTTTTGCTATGAATTCCACTTTTCACAGTCCATCTCATTTGTTTGCAGTAAAAATCTTTCATGTCCAACACCTGGTACTCACGGATCACGAAATCCTAGCTGCTAAGCTCCTCATAGAAGCCTTGGAATGACAAAACGGAGATGCGGCCTTTTCAATATGTATTCGTTCCGCGTCCCCTGATCAACAAGATGAGATGCATCCCATGCTCCGTCGGCCATCAGTTTAACAACATTGTGGTGCTCAAGTTCACACTCTAGGCGTAACTTTGCACTCCCTTCTGCTTGCATCATTTAAACTTGGTTGCTGTCACCTCAGCAAGCATGCATCAGATTGCGTTTGCGTGCCTTTCTGTGCAAGTGGGTGATGTAAAACTCAAATTAAAGCACGGCTTGCATTCTACCCACATCCTTATTATTTTCGTGGACTTGGAAGGATAGGTTCTTCACTGAGAAGGGGAACTATCGAGGAACATAGGGTCCATTTTCCCAAAAATAAAGGAGGCCTTTAATGGCATATAAATTCATGACGGTGTGGGAACGAGGTGCTGTAATGTTAGGCATGTGACCAGGGTGCAAAAGCTAGTGTTAGTTGTGGAAGGTACGTGACGAGTTCATGATACTCCTTAATGTGTGAAATTGCACAATTTTTTTTTTTTGTTATCGATTCGATTACCTTTTTTATTTCAAGACTGTGAAGTAGGCTTATCTAATTGTTTGTATGTTTACATGTAATGATTGTATTATACTTCTTTGCCCTTTTGACACATTGACACCATGGAGGATTAACAAAAGGATTAAAACTTAGTGAAAACAAGAACCAGCAAACTTTCTTTTTTGAAGAAAGAAAAGATTAATTCAGGTGTTTGTACAGAGGGATAAAAAACAACAACTTGTTTCACTTTCCGGGGCTTTTGAAAAAGAAATCATTCCTCATTACCAAGTTCTCAGCCACATCATGGAAAGTGATTAATAAAAAAATTGGATCCCACCTCCAATTCATCAATATGGTCACATTGAACATTTTGTGAAAAGAATGACACATAAGCTATTCCATGCTTGTTTTGTACATTTTTTCAATGGTTGTTGCATTTCTGAGTTGTTAGAGTGAGTATCATACATTCCGGATTATGCAGTTTATCAAAAGTCCGTTTACTCAAAGGAACCTTTTTTGATTCCAGAATAGAATCTTTTAGGATTTCTGAATCTTGTATTGAGAGTGGGTAGGGTTTAGTCTGGAAAAACAGATAGGAAATGAAAGACTAATGTCTTTAATTCTGCAAACTTTGTCTTACTATTATCCATCATGTTTCATCCAAAAAGGGTTTGCTGGTTTTAGTATGAGGTCTACAAAACATTTGCTCAACCTTAAAACTTGCTTTATCATGAAAGTATTTCTATGAGACTTCTTTTGGTATTTATGGATATTCTGTGGGGAACTGCCACTACTCACATGACAACCATGAGTGATCACATTGTGTAATCAGTAGTCATCACATGGGGAAAACAGTGATGTTTTTCCCCATGAAGTTTAGCTACCCTTAAATTTTATCGAACCTCGTACTCCCATCCATAAACACCGGGCTCTCTGAATTAGTGTCGTGGGAATCCTTTCCTGAATGTATGTATAAGCTTTGAAGATCACACGGTCATTGTCTTCTGAAATTTTCTTGAAATCCGGTTCCGACCCCAAAGCCTCTCTCGTACCTGACTCAAGTACATATTTCCTGAATGGGTGAAAGAAACATTTTCAGCAGCTGAAGATGTTGGTAAGTTGTTCCGGGGGTTGGCAAAATGATTTCTGCACAGCAGCAGCCCTTGAATGTAGTGCCATGATAAATGAATGCCTGATTGCCTGTATAGCATATCCCTGTCGGTTCAAAGACCGAAGAGAGAATGACTTCCGTATATTTTTTTTTCTCACTTTATTTGTGATGAGATGCCATTAGTTACTGCAAAAATATTCAAGTGCCGCATCCAGCGTTGTCCAGAACGGCATGCTGAGGCCCCCATCTTTCTTGCTGCGGCACGTTTTTGCACTTTCCCCCACAACACCACCCTCTCCTTTATCGCAAGTGCATCCTGAAGATTGGCGACCCCGCCGCCTGCCCCAGTTTCTGTAGAGCTCTGCGCCTGCCCCACGGCGCGATTTGTATCCAGCGCATATCGAAGAGATGAGGCTGTTTCTTTCCCCGCCAGCTAATAACAAGCTCCTGTTTCATGTTCTCCCCGTCATGTAGTCTCCGCGGCTGTGACGTTTTGGGATGGAAACTCGGCATGAGAAATGTGGGATCCGCGAGCCCCCTGCCGCCAAAATTGAAAACTTCCTCTTTAATGAGAACCGACTCGTGTTTGAAATGTAATTATGAGTTACAGAGCCATTGCAGTCGCTGAGTTTGCCCTGGATTCTGATGTGGAAACTATTTAACTATATGAATGTGCTGGGAAGAACATTGCAGCTATAATTGTTGTAATATGTACAAATTGTACTGCAAGTTTTCTTGGGAGTTGTTTGAGGCAGCAACTTTTGTGCATTCACTTCAGAAATTCTGCCGCAAAAAAATATGAAATGCTGTTTTCAAATGATGAAAGGATAGTGCCTTATTGCTCAAATGCACATCCTCTTTCATGACTATGTATAGACAAAAATGATTTAGAGTACTTTGAGTGCTCATTGCCCTTAAAGGGATCGTATAGCTTTGGCTGAGGCCTAACTTAAGGTTTGTAATATTTTTGGTTGAGATAATGAGAAATCTGTTATGAAATATGAAGGAGCATGCAATTCCAAGAGAAATTTAATGTTTCATTTGACGAAAATTGGGTTTTTAAATAGCTGAGATACCCAAAACAGAGCAATACTAATAAAAGATAGGACCTACCTTTTATTCTGACGGCTTTGTTTTACTTTGTTTTTGGATGTCCGGGCCATTCCAAAACCGATTTTCTTCCATAAACTATGAATTTCTCTTAGAATGGTATGCTCTGTCTTATTTCACAAGTGATTTCTTGATATCTCGCAAAAAGTAAAGACCATTTCTCATCTCTACCAATACTATACCATCCCTTTAAGAGAGTATGACAAGAGAGAAAAGTGTTTGCTTTGCAGAGAATCACTTGAGAGCCACACCCAATCTGCTTCTTCACTAAGTAGGCCCTACATGCCAAAAGTTGACTCCGAGATAGAAATGTGAAGATGAATGAAAAGGCCAGCCATGTGTTTGAAATGGGGCACATAGAAGAACTCAAGTCATAGAGACCTTTCAAAACATAATCATATTTTTTTGCCGTCTATTTTGTCACTTTTTTTTCTTTTTCTTTTTTTCTTTTTTTTTAAAATTTATTTTTATTTTTATTTTTTTTGGGGGGTCGCAAATTCAGCGGGTTTACTGATTTATTTGTTGGAGATTATCACCCATGTATCAAATAGGTAAATAAAGTAAAGTAAAAGTGATTAAAACATGGTAAGATACTATGAACAGCAGAGTCGTGAATCATTTTGTTTTCCAGGCCATGTTTACATCGTTACATCATATTCAGAAATAGGAGACAACGTATATCAATTGCAGGGAAATAAACAGTTTTGAATAAGTCAATCATGGAGACATTCACCAGAAATACTCTCTGTTAAAAGCGAGAGCTGTAAATCTTTCATGTGGTGTTTGAGATCGACGATCGGTCTTTGAGGAAGACTTGAAGAATCATAGAAAAGGTGCTTTCTTTACCGGCGACACAAGATAGTGCAGTGCTAAATGGTACAGTGCAATTATAAGGCAATATAATAGTATTTAACACTCATGTTGCAGTAAAAACATTAAGAAAACAGAATATCATGCCCTCTCTGTGTTTTTTTATACTTCCTTTGTACATTCTAATTGAACATGTCATTGTACATAGCACAATATTCTTAAATTGTAATGGGACAGATAGAGAAGAAATCCCAGTTCAGAAGAAATTCTTATTTCAGAAGAAAACTAGTAGTAGCTGTTATGCCGTTATCATTACTTAGCAGTTTCAACCATCCCGAACTCCACCACTTTCTCCATGTACAGCATCTATTGCTGTAACCCTTTGGAGATTATAAGCTCAAAAGTGTGTAACATTTCCCTTGGAAAAATATACATGTGGAATCAAATTATGCATTTGTCTGTATAATGAAGAACTCCAGATTTCTGCATTCTAATCATGTATGAATGTTTGCGAGATCTTAATCTATGTTCTTGT
This sequence comes from Diadema antillarum, assembly GCF_040938485.1. Lineage (NCBI taxonomy): Eukaryota > Metazoa > Echinodermata > Echinoidea > Diadematoida > Diadematidae > Diadema > Diadema antillarum. Next base: position 1,158,260 of record NW_027270974.1, on the reverse strand, counting down.
ATCCTCACCAAATACAGGAGAAAATATTTATCAAAGAGAGCGCAAAGGCATGATGTCAAATGTATAGGGATGTCATATTTTTTGTCTGCACAGAAATTAAAAAGAAATCATTGTACTGCAGGCAGGGATTTTTCCATAGATTCATTTTTTCAATGACCCCCTGTCAACATTTGTACAAAAGTCAAGTATTAGATCTTTATGGAAGAAGGAGTTGTTATGGATTGTGGGTACACTACAGGGCAAGCTTTCCGTCCTTGATCGGGCGGTGAGTGGCTGAAGTATGTTTTTCCTTTTTTTTTTCCCCGTGCACGCTTCAAGCAGTCCAATTTTCTGTGATGCATTCCAACCTTTTGTAGCAATTTCTCTTGATAATGGATACCATGGCAACCAACTGTTTACAATGTGTCCATGACTCCTGGGAAGATCCGACGGATACGCAGGTTCATTAATCGAGATTACGTGGATTTTGCGAGGGTTGAACTGAGTGGCTCGGTCGTGCGATACAAGAAGAAAGGCGTCTTGAGGCATGTTGTTACATTACTGAAAATTGCGACGTTGGAATGTCACAATGTGACATTTTGAAAGAGGGAATTCAGAAAAAGGAAATATTTTAGGAGTAGAGGATGTCTCGATCTTTACCAAACTTTGGCGGGGAAACATTTTTGAAAATATGTTAGAAATCACAATGTGGAATGTTGTGGTGTGGCATTTTGGAAGCAGATATTTTGTTAAATGACTCTGCCCTAACAGAATTACGTAGAAGAATTTTTTTTTTGTAGGACAAGTTGAAAGATTAGATGCAAATTGGTGCCATTTGTGAGGTTAATGCGCAGAGATTGAAGTAAATACTGTCCTTTAAACATACAAATGTTCATGACCTTTCTTGGATTGCAGTCTATCCTCCCTGGAAGCCATGTAATATATGCTTTTATTGCATTTACAATACTTTACTGAAGCACTCTCTCTTTCTCTCTTTTATCCAATCTTCTTGACATCTTTCGCAAGAATTTCAAATTTCAGAAACAGGCTCTGAGAAGTGATGTTGTATAGCAAGTAACTTGCATGTGAAATCCTTTGAAGAGGATAACAATTTCATATTTTTTGATCTCTTGAAAATGTTTTTATCAAGGACTGACTACTAGATTGTATAAAAAGCATATAGATTTGTTTAGTAAGTTCCTCATCCAATCATCTGTGGTGTTATAATGTCTTTAGCTGCTCCCATAGGCTTTGTGGTATTATCCTGTGAAACAGTGGACACTAACAGAGACAAACAAACCTGGACAGACACATATGGAGTCTTTCTGCTGCTGAAGCAAATCCTGCGGGACTCGTTGAATTGAAGATTGGGAAAATGGTGCGGGCAAATAATTATGTTTGTGCATCTTCTTGACTTGTTTGGGCTTCCCTGGGATTTTTGTAGCAATAGTCATGAATGTGCAATCTTGATATTATTTTTATTACTTCAAATTGCAGAGGATTGAGATTTTTTTTCTTCTTGGTATATCCATGATGCTTCACATTTGTGGTAGGAATAGGGAAAGTAATGGAATTTCATATCGATTGAGTTGGTCTATTACCACCTGATTTTTCCCATGTGCTTCAGTAACAAAGATAATGAAACTCACGTATTGCTGCTGGGGTGACAAGACCTCATATCTGAAATTTTGATGAAAATGATTTTTTAGATTAATGGTCAGATAATCAGTTAAGTGATGTCTTGTCCAAATCTTAGCTGTCTTACCCCCAAAAATAAAGCCACCACGGCATGTCAAAGGAAAGGTTCTCCCATTTGATATAGTGCTTTGGCTGCCATGTTTTTTGACTCTCCTGAACATTTGATATTTTTTAGATACGAGGTCTTGTCACCCCATTGACAAATTGTCCAGGCTGGAAAAGTAAATGGTATGCACTGTCAGCTCTGCCCGTCAGTTGACTCTTACCATGATATATAACCAATCGGCTCTATTAGTTCCATGGGCAAGGAATATAGACTTGATATTTTTTAGTTGTATCAAGAATATGGTAAGTATAGCATCAGCTAGCATACACAATGCACAATTTAGTTTGACAAATCATTCTAACTTGTAAATTATGGTGATGTTGAAACATTTTTTTTTCTTTAGGGGGAGGGGAGAAGGATTTAATGTTTGGACTGTATTCACACAGATAAATTAATGATATTGCACAGAAATATTCAAAAGAAAAACAAAATGCTGGCCTGTGACATAATCACAAATATGGAAGCAAGGTGATTGACATGCTGTGCGATCGATGCTTGAAAACTTGATGACAGAAGACCTCACACAGAATTTTCTGCACGTCTTGCGGTTGGTTGCGGGAGTATGGTCAGAGCTGAAATTCATGGACGCCTGGTCATCAAATTCCATTCAACGCGTCGAGACGTGTTTGCGATGGACGTCTCGCGGGCCCGAGGGGAAATCTGCTAAAAGGCAGCAGCCTGCATGAGTGTCAACGTGCGAGTGCACAGGTGTCACCAAACAGTTAGAGCATTGTATGAAATGCGAAAAACTTTGGGATAACTTTGCATTACAGGCCCATCCGGGAAATCAAGCTCGAAATACAGCATTCTCACTGCTACAGATGTTTAGGTCATGGGTCATGCTTTTCTAATCGGAAGTATGTTTTGTTTTTTTTGTGTTTTTTTTCAGGATGTATGTGTGATGATATGTATCCATGTGTTTGTATCACACACACATACATGTCCAATGAAATCCTCAGTCTTGTCCCATAAGAATAACATGTGGATTAGTGTGAATAAAGTGTCTGTAATTTATGGAATAATATCCTCATGGAAATGGACAATAATTCTAACACACTTGAGGGACTTAACAAAGTTTGTCACTGTGGTGTTAGAATTAATATAATTATGGCTCTGAACTGAATGCCGCCACTGTTCATGTTTCCAGTTTATTAAACCTTTGAAATAGATCGTTGTGGGATGGTGATTTCTGATTTAGCGAGAATTTTACCTGATGCTCTTCAAAAACACGAACTTTGACTTACACTTGTTGGAGACATTCCAGGAAGGCGGGTGTCAGGTGTTTTTTCCGGCTTCAGGTAGGAAAAGTATGAAAAATGATTATAAGTATACCAATAAGTGCCCTGTGGAGTTGCTCTAAAATAATGATGTTAGTTAGGCATTGCATAGCAAAATGAGGTTAATGTATCAACAGGGACATGTGTACCAGAAAAGCCCACAAGGTGATAGAGATCAATTACTTTGCATACTATGAGCACACTGAGGCCTACATTTTTTGAGTGATTACAATCCCTAAAAGTGTTGAAGGGACATCTACCACAAACTTCCCGCCATGTTACCCCATATGCCTGCATTTTAACCCCGGGCCTAAAACAGGTAGAGGAATGGTGTCATATCACTTACTCCAGTTTTGCTTCCACAGAACATGCTTAATCCTTTGAAAATTGAGCAAAGTAAGAAGTTTCTGTGAGAGAAACTAGTCTTCACTTTCAAAAAAAGGTTACAGGCTCTTTTCCATCAAGTTTTGCTGATTTGAAGGGCCTTTAAACACTTTAATATTCCTGCACAATATTTTTCTTTCAGAAGATAAAAAGTGTGATTATGTTTTTTTTCTCAGTGATGAGAAAATAAAAAATGCAGGGGTAAGACCAGAAAAAGTTACATCTCAGTTATGAAATGATCTAATATGGAAGTATTTCTCATTTCATCATGAGAAACTAAATCTTTTACCAAGTGAAACAGACCTTGCAACACACACACACAGTATTGTTGTAAATGTATGAAGAAGTATGAGACATATTGTACGAATCTTGCAATTTGTAATCATGTTCATGTTCTCTTGTTTTCTCACCATTTTCGTGTCCAGATTTTCCTCAGAAGAACTAGTATTGTAACAAATTTAAGGGCAAGGGATACAATTTAAGCAATGTGTTGTGTAGTTATCTTGGAAAAATTTCATCTGATAAATTCATGTTTCTTCTCATATGAAGAACTCATATAACAGGAATATTGTACACTATATCACATGTAACCTGATACAGTAATGCATACAGCAGTAGGAGATGATTTAGCCTATCCTTGCGGTGTATCAAGGACGCTGGCTTCCCAGTACACATATTAAGTGGCTGTGGAATAATTTTTGGTTTTTCTGGTTTTTGCAGATGCTCGTCATGCCATGCTTATAGTGGCCTTGCGGACATGGACGAGCGGATCGCAATCCACCTTGATTTTGGGCATAGATTACAGGCCATTTTGTGTAGACGGGGAAGAGGTCGGCATTTGCGTTTTGGCAAACATCCCACACTGCCCTTCAGGAGTTGGGTTTCGAGGGTGTAATATCGCCAGATCCACTGCCTTCCTCTTAATAAGTCACTTGTGCTGGGCATTTTACATGGGTAATCATACACCCCTCCTTCACTCCTATTTTTATCATCCTGATGGCATTTTGGATGTGAAGAGGGTGACTGTTCATTTGTGAAAGGGCCCCCTTGTCCAGTGAGTGACAGCGAGTATTGGGCCTGTCAAGCGTGGATTTCTTCTTTAAATCCTCCGCAGAGTGTTGTCTTCTACGAGGAAGGAGAGGGGGGGATTAGATTTCTTGCCCAAGTGCATTTGTGAAGTGCATTGTGGGACAGGTAAAAACAGGAGTCTTGAACAAAACGTGTCTGACTCGAAAATGAATAAAACCAACAGCATTTCTCCCATCTGTTGGATGGTGTACTGGGTAATATGGAGGCAGTATTCTGTACCCTGGATGGTACTGTGAGAGACACGGTAACCAGCAAATAAGCTAAGGCTACATTCAAGTACCTCATTCATAAATACACATACAGTATAAACATAGACAGTGACACATACACACCAATATAGATTTGTGTGTAAATAAATAAATATATATATATATCACATTATACAAATAATAAATGTTTATGAGTGCACTGGACAGAAAATTTCATGAGGTGAAAGATGAAATGATCCATTCAACGAGGTGCAGCCGAGTTGAATGGATCAAACATTTCATCCTTTACCGAATGAAATATTCTGTCCATTGTACAAATGAAAAAAATTATTATTTGTTTCATATAACGCCTGAAAGAGATCCATGTCATCTAATGTTTTATTAATTAAAAAACAAGAGAGACACTGAGATCGCGAGAGTGCTCACTGAGCGCTTTACGCTGGCGCGCTGGCGCATACATGCACTGCAAACGCAAGTGCGTTTAACACGCGTAGTGTGCCGGGCTCTCAGCGAGCTCGCAAGGGAGCAAATCATATGGATCCAAAATTGCACGGTAAATGGAGCTACAATTGCACGGATGATGTCGTCATAGTGAAATGGACCGAATGATTGCATATATAAATGTATTTATATAAATCAGATTCACTCCTTTAATTTATCGGTACATATAATATATGTGCATATGTGCTCTGTAGTAGGTTTTGTTTGTCTGAGAGAGAAAGAGAGAGAGTGTGTGTGTGTGTGTGTGTGAGAGAGAAAGAGAGAGAGAGAGAGAGAAATATTAGTTTTGTCACTGTGGCTTGTAAATAACAAAATAAGTATGCCATGGTGATTGGTCATTTTAGAGTACTTTGTAATTCTTTGTCAGTTTCTCTATTTCTCTCCATTATTGCAACCAAAAAAAAAAAAAGTTTCGCCAGGGATTAATGTAGAACTATATTTTTAGCAAAGCATTAACACTTTGCACACATCATTATGCCTGAATCAAAAGTTACCATGCATATGTTTCTCTCCCAAATACTCTTGCTGTATCTTCCTCTGTCATTCTGCTCGTACAGAACTTGTTCTGTATTTCCATAGTACAAGAACAAAAAAAGTAGAATAACGAGATTTGCAATGTTGCCAGTGTAAAAGGTCTCTCACTTGTATTGCCCACTTCTGCGTTCACATCTAATGCTGATAACGGCCAGCGACACACCTGTCACTTACTATATCGTTTGCTGTTCAATGGCTCTGACTGAAGCTTGTTGCAGGAAGCCACATGGCAGCTGAAAGGAACTTTCAGAGGAAATGTGGTTTCTTATTACAGGAGTACCTGTGTTTTGCATATTTCTCTGTATCTGCTAATCTGCCCGTATTGTGTGTTTTGCATGTTACTATAGCTGGTGAAGAATAGTGTAGAAATAATTCAAATTTTTATAAGCAAACAAATGAGGAAGAATTTTAAGGGGGTTGAGAGTATAGATGTAGCTGTTGACTTATGCAGGAGCATACTGTTAAAGCCAGTAGTTTAGCATTTCTTTTTTTTTTTTTTTTTGCTGATTTGTGCAGATAACTGGAAACAGACTGTTAATTAATAGAGCTTACCTTATCCCTCTGTCATCAACATTGCTTTCCCTTATAAACTATTTGTCATTAAAGTCCCATTTAAATGTCCAATATTTACATGACAAAAAATAAGGAAATCAAAAACTGATTTAACCCATTGAGGATAGGGCTGATTTTGCTGCAACACGCATTTCCCATAGACACCTGCCCAAGTATACTAGGGACTCGTCCTCAACTGGTTAATACCCCCAACACATACACTTGCCCGTTTCCTTCCCCCTGAACCCTACTGTACCACATTTGCTTACCAGTACCTCTACTGTTGAAGCATTTTGTTCATCAATCAGCTTGAATATCCTAAACCTGTCAAAGAAGAGGGATGTTGTAATCCTATTAATTTGAACTGTATCACATTTGCCTTTTTGGAGGGCAGTTGTCTTGTTACAAGTCAATATGGTCAAACCACCCTATAAATAGAATTTCGAGAAAATTAAAGAATCACCAACATGTAGCTTGGTGAGTTTGCAGATGCAGGAGTGTATGACCACTTCAAGGGTTAATTTATGACCATACTGTCTCTTTTACACCAATTTTTTCCCCGACTTGCCTGTCACATGGCATATGCCTAGTTGTGATGATGAGTCTTGGCCAGACTTATAGATGGAATGCACATCTGAACCTGTACGGGGATTCTTCCGTCGTGTCCATGTCGTTGATCTACCGCAGATTGTGGACAATTACGGCAGATCGGTTTTAAATTGTGATACCATTTGCAGAACGGTGCCTGTATGCATTGGAGCCGCACAGACAAAGGACACACACACACACACACACACACATGCTTAATGCACATGCACATGCAGACTTAGCCTAACAGAAAGACAGACAGACAGACAGTCATGTGCACATTCAGCGTACATTAATGATCATGAACCTCGGCTTGAGTACCTGCTAGCTGGAATGGCATTATAGGTAGAGGTCACATTTGGATTTAATGGAGTCAGTCATATTTGTGAAGTGCGTAACAATGCAGTGTACATTATTGGCATCTGCTGGGAGTGAGAAATGCTTCTCGTTTCACAATACTGATATTGAAAGATTTATTCAAGTCAATCTATTGTAAGTTTTGCAAGCTAGAGTCACAAGCTGTTCAGATGATATTATCATGCATGATTATTTCTGACGACCATTGCTATTGTTGACTGCTTTAAGATTTTTGTAGGGTTTTGGGGGAGACTGGAGAAAAGGAAAACAAGTGTAGGTGCAGAAACAGTTCTGAAATTCTTACTTTTGTGCTCACAAGTGTAAGATATATAAGTTGATATTGGATACTCTTGCTAACAATGGTCTAAAACCTGCAAATCAGCATTATTGACCGAAAATACATAACTTTTGGCCTACTTGTAAAATCAATCCCTCGTAACTTCTTCCTGGGTTTGTTACACATGGTCACATGTGGATAAATGTTTCTTTAGTCTCTTAGAGATAATCGCTCAAGAGCAACATCAGAATACAATAGAGCAGGGCTTCCAATGATTTTGAAATAATAGCATACGAGGAACCGCTGTTTACCTGGCAAATCGCTCCCTAGCCCGGGAGGATGCCATCAGCGGTGGACCTAAAATTCAAAGTTGACGGATATCTGTCGGTTCTGCCATGTTATTTCTGCCCCAGATTGTGGTGCCCTCGCCCCGCATCTGCGAATGGTTTTAGCAAATGCTGCCAGCCGGTGCGAGAGCCATACGCAAAAGATGAAGATGCAGTTAGCCGAGAGCCGGAATTACCTTGACGGTGTGCTAGCGCCTCTCTCCTTCTCTCCCAGGGGGGATATTTGGACTACTAATCTGGGATGAAATTTCCATCAGAGTATCAATTCCTGTTAGCGGCAATTCAACAATGCTGTGTCAGAGATGATGGGAAAGAAACAGAATCCCCAAAGATTTAGTAGTAATACTACGACCAACCAAATGCAAAACTGACAAAAGTCTTCTGCATCCCGTTTGCCCTTTTCCAAACTTGACTTCTTAAAGACCTTTTTTAAGTGTGAACATTTGTCTTTTTAAATTTGTTTTGAAATTTGAAGAAAGACAAAGTGGAATCTCTATATATGTAGGACTGGGTCTTCATGTGGTAAAACTTAGTTCTTGTGGTCTAGAACTCTTGCCTATACTGAACATTTGAGCAGAACCTAAGTATGCAAAATGTAAAGGGATGTGCTGGTATGGTCTTGGGTCTCTTTTGAGAGTTCAAGCCTTTCAGCTACAGACAATTCAATTGAAGACCGAGGCACAAAAGACATAGAGTTGTACAGATTGAACCGAGGTACCTCATTGATTGTCACATGATCTGAACCCATTGAGGACGAGCTGATATTGCTGTAATGCGCATTTCCCATAGACACCTGCCCAAGTATACTCGCAACTAGTCTTAACCCATTGAGAACAAGTCCCGAGTATACTCGGGCAGGTGTCTATGGGAAATGCGTGTTATAGCAAAATCAGCCCGTCCTCAATGGGTTAAACAGGCTAAGGTATAGACTAAGTGTTGAAAAGACGTAAAGTAGTATTTACTGGTGTATGAATCATGACATTTTGCCAACATAGAGATCTGCAAGCTTTATGTCTGCAATGTGAACACTAAGACGATGCAGACTCTTGGATTCAACAATGGAAACAGCTATCTCACATATATGTGCAGAACACCATTTTTGGCCTAATTGGCCACAGCATACCTTGTGTTTAGTAAACAAAGAAATGATTCTGTTTGCATAGGAGATCATCCTAATAGTCTGTTTTTTTTCTGGAGTATGTTAAGTGGCATATTAAATTTTTATCTTAAAGTTTAAGTGGCTTGGAATGGTCAGTCACTCACCTTTTTTTTTTCACACAGTGCATATCGACAATTCTTTCATTTTCGTTACCTCTGCAACAATTGCAATGTATTGATACTGTTAGTTTTTCCCATTATTGTTGTTTTCTTTGTACAAATTTACATGCATTGTTTCTGTCACTCAAGAAAGTGAGATTTATGTTTATATCTCTTTATTGTGGAAAAACGAATAAATTTGAACTTGAACTTTTAATCCTAGCAATGAACTATTTGGCACTGTGTGGTATACTAGCTCATGTGATAACTAGCACCTGGGAGATGCTGTAATAAATCAGAATAGAAAATGATATAAGACTTTCAGCTGTAATTGTACTTTCTACAAGTTCTTAAAAGAATGTTCCTTTAAAATGAAAAATTCATACAAACTGGATTGTGGTCAATACACATATGTGCATTTATGCACCTGTAACAATTTGTTTTATTCTTGGCAATAACAAAGGCACTGTGTACCTCACATGAGAGAGCAACGAACTCAGAAGCTGGACTATTCTTCTCATAGTGCCTCAACCACCCCCCCCCCCCCTTTACCTCTAAGAGAAACTAACATTATGTAAATGTTAGGATCTTATCTAACCCAATGGGGAAGTAAAGTGGAGAATGAAAAAAAAATGTGTGCAATTATGTTTTGTGAGTTCCGTTTGACATCGTTTGTTTGTGCGGCTGAATCAATATGAGGCTTGAGATGTGATTAAACTTTTTGCATGTCTCGGTGATTGTAACATATTTGACGCGCTCAAGCTGCACCAATTCTGTTGTCGAGCTTGGGTAAAGAATACATACATTTGTATCAATGCAACAAATTGCACTAGTACTGTTTCCCCTACCCCACCCCTTTCAGCGAATTTAATTATGCACCAAAGATGCTTAACTAAAGAGACATGTAACAGGCAGTCCCTGTACATTGAACTGTACATGGCAACTTTAATTAAGTTGAGATGTATATCAACAAATTGTGCTTCCATGCGAGTTAACAAATTGATTTGCAATTTGCCTTGAGTTGATATGTGTTCTCGACATCAATTCACAAGTGAATGCCGCTGCCGATTGTTCTCATCACTGTTGTTTCTTTTCTCTATATGAATTGTGCTTATTTTGTTTTGTTCTTTTCTTCTCTCTGTATATCTTCTTGCTTCCTTTCTGCATTAAATGGCATATGGCTGGAAATTTCCACAACGTCGCTCCACATGGCACACTTGACATTTCTTGCAACATCAGGTGAGTTATCATTCCGCAAATTTTTCCCGACATGCTGCCATTTGAAATGTCCAAGCAAATGCAGGGAAAGTCCGAGTGTTGGAGGAAGGAGGGGAAATGGTCAGCTTAACCGAGTCTATCACTTCCTATAAAGCTTTTAGCCACAGAATATGACATTTTTTAAAAGTGCAGTGGTCATGCCCTTGGTTTATCATAAGTGTAGCTTGATCCAAGAACCCTTGGACATCCCATTTTAATCATCCCTCACTTGACAAGCTTTTGGGGTTTCCATGGCGACAGGTTGTATCTTCTACAAGGGCTGACAGATGCATAGCTCGGAAATCCATCAAGGACCCATCCACATGTCGGGAATGATGATCAATAATTTTCCCTTCAAATTGACCTGACATTGCAGATTGGCTGACCATTCTGTGGTATTCTCAAGTAGACTCATCCACAGAGTACATCACAAAAGTACAAGCTTTTATCAGCCTATCTCCCATATACAGACTGTCCTGAACAGATTGAATTTAATCACTTTCCATGAAATATTTTGATTCTCTAGATATATATATCTGCTTCACATCTAGTATATTTCACTAGGTCTTGACAACCACTCAGGAATTTCTACTCAATTTTGTTCTATTATCACACATACCAGAGCTGGGGGGGGGGGGGGGTGGGGGGGGGGGAGGGGCACTTTTTTGCACCATACAAAGGAATACATAAGGTGTCACTACTTTGGGCCCCCACTTTTTTTTTTTACCCCGGAAGTGCGTAAGTGGCACTAGAAACAAACAGACAGAAACCTTGAAGTGTGAGTGTGTTAAGGCTTTTGTTTAGCGTTGAAGGCATTTTCTTAATCATTTTTTTTTTTGCTTGTCAGCTGAAGAAACCTAGTGGCATGAGAAGTTGCGCTGAAGGCTTTTTTTAAAATTTTTTTATTTTTTTGCTTGTTAGCTCATGAAACCCGGAAGTGGATGGGCCCCCTCCCCACTTTTGAAAATGTTCCGCCAGCGGTGCATACACAAACTACCCCATGGTGTGATATGACGGGGGGGGGGGGGGGGGGGGAAGGGAGGAGGGGGGAAGGGGGGGGGAAGGGAGGAGGGGGGGAAGGGGGGGGAGGGAGGAGGGGGGGGGGGAAGGGGGAGGGGGGGAAGGGGGGAGGGGGGAGAAAGATGTTGGTGATCACAATAAATAAAAACGAAAATGATTGCAATTGGAAAATTAGTTTTGTCACTTCGCAGTGTGCCGAATATATGCCATGTTTATGCAATTTGATAATATGTCTCTTTGACTTGTGCCTACAAGGTAAAATTAATTCCCAATAAGATAGCTAAGCCCGTATATGTTATCTTTATGACTCTTGAAATTAAGCTGAGAAAATTTGAAAGTTTAAATATTCAGCTCATTGACTTTAGACTGATGAAGACAAATATCTTCTAGGTATGTGATGCCTTAAACCTGGCATGTTATCTGATACATGCACAAGCACCAAAGTCAGGGAATAAATATTTGCCAACTTTTTCATCTCTTGCAGCAAAGGGTTGTATGCCACAAAACTTGTCATTGCTGTATTTTGTTGTTTAAGAAAGAAAGAAAAAATTGACAGCCGGAGTTGAACCCTTCCCTGGTTTAACAAACATAAAATATCATATTGCATCTTGACATTTCATGCTCCAATCTGCCAATTCTTTTTCGGGGCATAGATGATACAATTCCTGGCCCCCCCAAAAATGGGGAGCTGCAGAAATGTGGATTTAAACATTCATAAAGGGCCATCCCTGTAGAATTTGAGAGCGCACAAGAGCCACAGTGCACAGCTCAAGTGTTTGGTGTGAATATGCAAGTTTGCACACAAGTAGTATATCATTCTCTTTGATGAGGTATACAGCAAGGCAGTTCACTGTTGCGTAGTGTTTGACCAGTGTTAGATTGCTGCTATGTCAGAGGCACTGTTGGGTTTTCATCAGGAAAACTCTATTTTCCTCCACATTTATGACCGCATGATAAGACAAAATGTCCTACACCTATTACTACTGATTTGAAATCGAGCTGTTTCGTATCCTTGGTTCCTCGGGAGGCTCCAAGGAAAACCTTAATGTATTTCTTATATGTTGAGAAAGGAATAGAAAAAGCCTCCCTAGGTTTGTTGTTATCACCTCCAGTTGAGATGCATGCAACACATGAGTCCCCCCCCCCCAAAAAAAAAAAAAGAAAAAAAAAGAAAGAGAGTGAGAAAACTCTTGGGAACAGCATCCCCCGCTGTGATGTGTGAATTTTGTTCATGTATGAAAGATCCACCCTGACAGCTGGAGCCATCCCTTATCTAATTTCACCACAATTGTCAGTTTTAGGATGAATATTTTCATCATTATTGACCCCTGAGCATTACTTCCACAGCAAAAGGTTTTTTTTTTGCTTATTTCTATTGTTTTGAAGACAATACTATTTACTTCCATTAAAAATCACACAAATGTGGTTAAGGCGAAACAAACTAAAAATGTGATACTGATCTTTGCTGATCTCCATGTACCTGCATTTGGAAATCTGTGGTTGTATGATAATGGGTTGAAATGAAAATCAACATTACTAGCTTGATACCACTTGATTAAGGATGCCTGTATAATCCTCTTGGAATACATACACACTCACGCACACATACACTGTAATTATACACACAATACATACACACTCACGTACACATATACACTGTAAACACACACAATGGCAATCATGCACATCTTATTGAGGAAGCATTGTCTGTTTCTTTTTGCAGGAAATCCCATTTTCTTAAACTACTTTTAACCCTTAATGATTCTACTCTCACAAACTCTTCATATGCTCCACCCATATATACTTCCCCTAAGAACAAAAAAAAAAAAACTGCCACTTTTAATTTTAGGCACTTCCTTTCTGTCGTTATAAATGAAATCCATTTCCATTTACTACTTCAACCCGTAAAGCTGCCCACAAACCTATTAATATGCCTCACCCACGTACTCCACCCTTCCCACACGCATACCAAGTCGACAGTTTCATCCTGGAAAATGTGCGCCGAAGTTTGACATGATTGATAGACCTCAATAAATGATAGAGGAATTTAGTGAGCTGCGAGTGTTATAGTTTTCCTCTAGTCGTGAGGTACATGCAAATGAGCGATACCGCAAAAAGATCGCCAGGAACGCATGATTTGCTCACTTCGTGCATTGCATTCAACAACTAATGCCATTACCTTCCAGGAAGTTCTTTAGTTGCACAGTCCAGACTTATGGACTGATCTGTGCCTTGAATAGTGACTACCTGTTTCAGACAATGATACTATACTGCTATTCCCTCTATACCTGTATATCTTTCCCTCACCCTATTTCCTCTCTCCTTTTTTCTCTTTCTCTGTCAGTCAGTCTGTCTGTCCGTCTTTCTGTCCATCTATTTCCCCAGTGTTATATCAATATAAATCATTGAGATCTGGGAGAATTCTGCCGACAAAATCATCCCCTTTTCATTTAATCGGCTCTTCAGAATTTCGCTGCATAGCTGATATTGGAGAAGTATTGAATAGAATTGCTGAAACTTTTCAAATCTGCATGATGTTATGAAAGAAATATAAAAAAAACAATTTGAGAGAGAGATATAAGAACTATAATCCTCAAAAATATGTTAGAAACTTAGGATTTAGCTATGAGTTTAGCAATAGAGAGGGACATTGAAAAGGCTGCTACCAAAAACAAACAACAATACATGAACAGCATAGGAAGCATATGAAGAGTTTGTTCGCAAAAACTGATAAGCCCATTTTTGAAGATTTTGAAGCACGGTCTCTGTCATAAAGTACAAAATAATACCTTTTAAATGATATATTGGTCACTACATATAAAGGTACATTTTTGAAGTTATGGTCAAAAGAAGCAAAAATTTTCTTATTATTCTCTTTATTTTTCTCGACCTTTAATCGCAAATATCTCCATTTGGCAAACATGGACTTATCGGTTTTTGCAAACAAACTCTTCATGTGAAGGAGAATATATTTTTAATTTTACCTAATAATGAACCACTAAGAGTGAATAGTGAAAATTGTAATTAGAAACATGCAGCACCAAAGCCCATGAATATTATCTGTTGGACTTAATCAGTTCAACTCTGTACCCATGGTTTGCCTAGATTTTATATTTACCATATATCTCTGTCAAATTTCTTTCCAGCCAACAAATTTTGTATTTTTTTTTTACTGGACATTACAATACAATCTTTTTCTTTTCCTATTCCTGTCCCTTCCCAGCCCAATGCATTCCTCTTTTTTTTAACAGTGTAACTTTTTTTCCAGTTTACTTAGAGTTGACTGAATATACCTATCTACCCTGTGAATAATCTCAACTGACTGGGATAAAAAAAGAAAGAAATGAAGCTAAATCTTGAAGATCTTAAGAGCATTGAATCACACACAGCCTACCTCAGATTCTAGCTTTGAGTACAAAGTGAAGGTACTAACAAGCACACACAGAAGAGGTATTTATATGTCTGAAGGCCAGTTTCTTGGAAGACAAATGACCAGACGTCACATGCCTATGAACAACATGCCTTGAAGCCCTATCTAAATTTGGCTGAAGTCGAGCCATGAGAAAAGAAGCTGCATTCTTGAAATAAACCAAATACTACCTCTTCTTTGAATTGTTTACTTTCTTTAACATTTCAAAACCACAAATTTGAAAAAAAAAAACACACCACAGTATTTGTGTGTGTTTTGCAGGATTATGCATTTTGAACCGAATTACTTTTTTTTCTGTTTAACCACCAAAAGTAGTGGCTGCCAGTAGGAAAAAGTTCAGACAATCATATATAAGTACCAACAATAATCCTTTTTACCCCCTGTCCCAATTGAAACGGGTAATGACCAAAGGCACTTACAGTAATGCCAGATCTTCTCTGCTGTGCATTTATAGGGAACGTATAGTTTGGGTTAAGATTTATCTTCAGGTTTATAACATTTTTGATGAGATAATGAGAAACCTCTTATGAAATATGACAGCGCATGTAGTTCCAAGAAGGATTCAATGTTTATTTGATGAAAATTGGCCCTGAAATGGCTGAGATTTCCAAAAAAGCGATCCTAATAAAATTGACAGGCCACTACTTTTATTAGGATCTCTTTGTTTTACCTTGTTTTTGGATATCTCAGTCATTTCAAAACTGATTTTCATCAAACAAACTTTTGATTCCCCTTGAATTGTATGCTCTTTAACATTTCATAGAGTGGTTTCTAAATATCTCACAAAACATTACAAGCTGAATCCTCACCTCAACCAGTACTGTACAGTCCTTAAACCTTAAATATTTTTGACTCTCATTCTTCCCATAACACTTCCAAAGCATTTTCCAGTCCAGATATGATTTCTCAAGCTAGACAGGCATCTAATTTTAGAGTGATTACCATTATCATTATAAAAAATAAATGTGGTTTTAACTGTGTATTCAGATTCATCTTTACCTAGATTTGATTTCACGTGGGTATATATATGAGATTTTCTCATTTTGTGCTGAAGATGTGATTTTTTCTTGTACCTCGACATATGATTTTTGCTTTTAGTATGTGATTTTAACAGTAAATCAATATGCTTTTGTTTAGACATGCAGAGGATGGCAGGTCTGTAATGCGATTATCAATTTATCATTGGACTCCTAGTTTATGTCTTGATGTATGCTGTTACGATGAAAACTCTTTTGCTCACATGTATCATAAACATTAACGTTGGGCGCGCTGTGGTAATGTGATAGAGTTATAGCTGAGGATGTCATCAAGCTGTGAATCACGTAGCCTTCCCGGAAACCTGATCTTCCGGGGGGTAAGAGCCGATTCTGATTGGTCGCAGTTGGGATCGTGATCTGCGGCGTCCAATTCCGGGAAAGTATGTGTGACTGTGCATTGTATGACAAGGTATGCGCGGACTCTTCCCCCCGGAATACGGGAAGGTATCACATATTGGGATGGGTCAGGATTATGAAATCAATAATGCAATATGTAACTGACTTCATAGATTTTTTGGAGGCCAGTATCTTTAACCTCCTATGGCCATTGGAGAGAAATTCAAAGAAATTACTTCTTTCCGTGTCGTGTTATCTCTTTTTCTGTCTGCCTGCTTCATCAGTCTTGCCTGTTCTCTTCATTTCCCAATGTTTTTACTTTTTTCTTTTTATCAGTTTTACTCATTTATCACCCTCACTTCCCACTTTTATCCCGAATGTGAGTCAAAGAAAACACACCACCTATCTGTGTTATGTGGATATAACACTTACGACTTGACATTAAATTCAAAACCAGCTAGAAAGGGGCATATCAAACTTTATATTACAACCAAGGAATAATTCAAATAATGTGAAAATTGAAAGAAAATTGATATTTTTTCTTATGGGGACCAATATAGGAATACAGTTTGTATTGAGACTGTATCCTTCCCCCCCCCCCCCAAAAAAAAAGAAGAAAAAACCAAAACAGAAGAATCTAAGACCTAACTTAATCTACATTATGATAGCATTTGAAGTGTATGATTCAATGTAATGATATGTTTTCATTTTGCCTTGGGTAGCCACTTCAGTTAACCCGTTGAGGACGAGTCCCGAGTATACTTGGGCAGGTGTCTATGGGAAATGCGTGTTATAGCAAAATCTGTCCGTCCTCAATGGGTTAAAGTACTGCTCCCCCATAGAGTGTCCAGCCACACTCATTACCCCAAAAACTTCACCAGACATCACTTTATATCCCTCGGTCAGCAGTGATGATTATGTAAGGATGAGCACACCACCTAGGATTTGAACCCATGATACTCACCTAAAGCCAATACATTCTAAGAGAGAACTTCGGCATCAATTCACTGCAAAGACATAAATGGAAAGCATGACATAGTGCTGTTTCACACAATTCAGCTATGGTAGAGTGGAATCAAATGAACTGAATAGTATGAAATTCATTAAACTTTAACCTGAAAAAAACAACAACAACAATGTTATGGCCTTAAAATGTGTACAGTGTCTTGACCAAAAAGCAATACTTACAGTATTCAGTAACAACCACATCTTAACCCTAAAAAGGCCGGGGGGGGGGGGGGGGGGGTTTGAATCAACCCCCCCTCGACATTTTTTGCGACTTCTCTGCCGCACGAAGTTTTTTGACCGTGCCGTTCGCTGACTTTTTACTTTCAAGTCTCGTGCATCTTTTGACACCATTTTCGCGAAAATCGCGTATACCGTTACGACGCTGCATGACGTGTTGTACATGCCTGTCAGGCAAAAAATGGCTCAAAAAAAATTAGGATTCTAGGAGCTTTAATTTCTGATTTAGAGCAAAATGTATGATTTTATGCATATATTAGCATAATTAATTATTACGACAAAAATTTCCATTTCTTTTTGTATAGCGTGGTAGAATACGCCACAGGCAATGCACGTGCCAAATTTCATGGCAATTGCGCGATCGATGGCCGAGATCTCAGGGGGGGGGTTGAATCAACCCCTCCCCGGCCACAGAACACCCAAAAAAGCCCGGCCTGGTTAGGGTTAAGAATAAGAGTGAGGATGCTACGGCTTCACATGTCTCCATGAACCTAACATACCTCCATTTCTCAAAGACTGTTAACCCGTTGAGGACGGACTGATTTTGCTGCAACACACATTTCCCATAGACACCTGCTTGAGTATACTCAGGACTCATCCTCAATGGGTTAAGATAATTTATTATCAATTGGTATAGCTGTTTTCCTCTAGATTTTATCTAGATATTTCTCTGTATCATGGTGATACATCGTACAATATACCTTTAAATTGACCATGGCTGTTCTTCTGTAGGTTGGTAGTGAGAACCGAAATAGCCTGTAAAAGTCTGCTTTTTGTTGTGAAGATTAAAGACTGGTTCTCCAGTTTCCTTCAAATATGATGATTTCATGCATGAGTGAGTGTTATTGTTTTATCACGTATTGAACTGTTCCAAGATGTTTACTGCATGAAGTACTGAGTAAGGTGCTTTATTTGAGAACATAACATCAAAAGGTGGTAAAAATACCAGAAAATTATAACATTAGATACAAGAGTACTTTACCAAAACAAATTCCCTTCTAGAATGCAAGGTGTATCACTTGATTAGTCATCCTCAAATTCATCTAGCAGATGAGAAGGACGGAGGTACAGTGAATACTGAAATGGGTTTTTTCTTTTTGTCTGCCTCAAGCAGAAGAAAAAGAGCAGAATTGTGAAAAAAGGAAGAAATGAATCTCTCTTTGTGTGTGTGTGATTGCTAATGAGAGTGGCCCGAAATCGGAGATTGGTCAGGGGCAAAAGATCAATGAATTAATGGATCGTCTGCCATTTAAAACGAAAAGATGGTTCAGCAAAGTGGCACAAATCTGGAGCAATGAGAGACAAAGAGATATACTGTCAGCGACAATTTTGACACCAGCCGTATTAGCTCGATGCTGGCTGATTGAGCGAGCCATCCAACTCCGCGGTGTTTCAAGCGAGTCAGGAGGGGGCCCGGGGTGGGGTGAGGGGGTTGAGGGATCCCTAGAAAATATTGCCACATTGTATTACACTGCTATAGGCATATTTTGAGACAAGTGAATTATTTTTGTTGTTTTTCCCCCTTTTTTTTTGGTGAAGATGTACAGATCCTCTGTAACTGATAGCTTGCTGTGATTCAGGGCACTGAGAGATGGGTAACGTGTTTATATATCCAAACAAAATCTGCAGATACTATGGTTTGATCTTACAGAGATTTGATAGTATAATATGTAAACCAATATGCTGCAGTGACCTTTGATTTTCGTCAGTAATTCCATATTGATGTTTTCTTTTGAATTCAAGTTTTAAAAAAAGATTCATGATTGACCCATATAGGGCCTCTTTATTTGGACCTTGTAAGTATGTTTGTGCATTTCTGTGATGACGTTTGTGTGAAAAGATGAATTTGATAGGACAAGTTTTGGAACTTAGAGCTAAAGAAAGAAAAGCTGTAACAAATCATGAACTCTACAAGTGATATTGGTTGAGGATAAAAAAGTGTTGTTGTTTTTCTTCAGAAAGGTTTTTTCAGAAAGCTACAAACAAAGTCCCACCAAATGAATGGAAGCGTCTATTTTTGATAATCTGTTATCAAGAATTCCAAAAGCTGCTTGGCAAACAGTATTAGAGATGATACGTATATGTGAGCTTCACAGTGATTTTACCATATGTGCCACTACACATAATTCTGACATTTTTAAACATTGAAAATGTTTCCCTAGAGTTTATCTGGATTGTAATAATGCAGCCATATGATTTGAAAATAGCATCCCTGATGAAAACTGAATTGGTATTTTCACCAATGATTTCTCAGCAATACATAAAATCATACAAACTCTACTCTGGCTTTGAGTATCAAACTATCTCAACCCATTCCCTGTGGGAGCCCGGTGGCCTGTGTATTAAATCTATGGGGATTTCAGAATTTGGCATGGAAGGGGTTGAAATAGTTCATCATGTGGAAATTGATAGAATCAATCGGGAAATTGATAATTTTGGGCCCATACATTGTCTGGAAACATTCCTTTTAGCACTTGCAGCAGGTAATGTGAATGGGTTCATGTGGATAGTTCAATGTGGTAAGCAGTAGAACCACTTCTATGGTGTATTCAATTGACTCAATGCTACAATAAGAAAGGGGTGTTTGCTTCTGGCCTTGACCTCTTGAGGGCAGCAACCACATTCAGTCTCCTCAACCCCCCTTTCTGTTTTCTTTACTTTGGCTTCCAGCATTTCTGAAAGGTACCAGAAAGCACCTACATGTGTTTTTGCTGCAGTGAGCTGTGTTTGATCTAAGCTATTAAAGTAGTGTATTCAAGGTTTGGTAGACAAAGTAACTGATTTTGTTCATGTAAAGAAGAGCTCGACCTGATGACTGAAATGAAGGGTAATGAAACTCTATTGTGCTTGTATGGTTCCATGGTGGAGGTACTTGTTTACTGATGATATGCAGAAAGAGAAAACAATATCTGTGCCATAGACTGTTTCAAGCAACATGAGACAAAACAAACAGACCAAGCATATATCACCTTTGATATCCTTCTTAATTGCCAGCAAAGAAAATCTGTTTCATGCTGTATCTTTTTTCTTTTGAGCTATTGAAAGGAGCTCAAGAGAGACTCTGGATTTGATTCTTGGGTGTGTATGGCCCATGGAACGATGTACAAAGGCTCCCTTTTCTGATTACGATAAGTGCAGGAAGAATCTTTGCTGTTCGGTTTACGAATCCGGTCGATGCTGTCTTGGAGGACGCTGATGTCATATTTGCTAGATGCCTTTGGGTGCTCGTATTGCTTGACTCCATGCACCGTGCAAGGTCAATTGAGGACATGAAGATATCAGTCTTCCGCACAAATTTCCTTCAAGAGTGCCTCGCATTGATTTCCAGATCCATTATGAAATAGATATATTTCACCATGGAGAGTCTCGACCCCACCCTGGGCCGACGGAACACAGGGTGCTGGCCGTTCTGTGATGAGAGAGTAGACCTGGTTGTTGCACGAGTGATTAGATGGCTGTCAGTGTGTGTGTGTGTGTGTGTGTGTGCTTCTATCTCTCTATCTTTCTCCATCTATCTATGTATCCATATATCTCTGATACATGAATAGATATACACATAGATATAGATACATAGATAGATAATAGTTGAAAGAGATGTAGATAATGAGAGATATAAAAACTGGAAAAGCAATCTGAGAGCGCAGACCTCTGCCAAGCAGCTAATTTCCACCCATCATACACAAATGCTGAAAATCGTCCAATTTCCCATTATAGAAGCCTTTGTTTATGTCATCAGCCTGTAGCTGCGTGGCGCCTCTCAAAAGTAGAGCACATGCTTAGAGTGCATATGTAAACGTCAAATACGCGCAGTTTGACCTCTTGAGTTCATTGACACTATCTGCAAAAAGATTTAAAAATCCTTCAATAATCCATAAAGATATTCAAATTGCTATCAAAATATAAAAATCTATTGCTCGTGTCATTATCAACTTTTCCTGCAAGTTTCATTCAAATCCGTTCCCAACTTTTGAGTTATTTTACAAACAGATGAACCAACGCCGAGAATCACTTAACCTCCTCCTTCCTTGGTGGAGGTAACTATAGGTATGAATTATATCTGAATATAAAGACATACAAGTGAGAAAGACAGAGAAATGATAGGGAGAGAGATATATATATTACATGATACTGCATATTCATAGTGAATCTTAGTGCAGCATTAAACTAAAGTATAAATTAGGTATTCAGTTGTAGGACTTTGTCTAGTTTGGCAATGAAGAAGAAAGAAAAAAAAATATGAAGAAAGGAAATGATGTAAGGGGAAGAAGGCAAAGTCTTTCTGTAAAAAATCCTGAAGCAAAAACAAAATTATGGGCAGGAAACATAACTTGAAGAAGGTGTGAAGAAAATGACTCATATTTATAATAAAGCTAGTGATATGATGGGAATAGAATGGCAGAAAGCTGACGTAAATGCCAGGAAGTGAAGCGCAAAAATTCTCATTCACAAAAGATTGCCCTCCAACAACAGCACCTACAGGTGGCAAAGACAAGCTTTCCTTGGGGAGGAGCTATTTCTGGTCTCCCACTATGGGAGCTTCCATTGCAGAAGACATTAGATATTTGTCAAATATGGCAACGATGAGGCAGGTCTGATCATTTCAGCCTTTGGTTAAGTTGCAAAGTATTTGCTGATGATAAAAATGAAACCTTAGCCACTTACTTGTGAATGATATATGAAATCAAATTTAGAGCCATCCTGTACTTTGAAGCAGTGCTGCACAGAGGAAAACGCTGTCTATCGACAGCAACACTAGTAGTGTTAATAATATTAGTGATGATATGATTGTGGTAATAGTTTAAACAATAGCAGCAGTGATTGTGCTGGTAATGATTGTACATAGAGTAATATTCTTGATAATGCAATCAGTGAAATGTGAATTGGGACTACTGTACCACTTACATTGTCATCATGTTGATGACATCAATGACTGAGGCAAAAGTGATAAATTTCAGTGGTTTTGTCATTTTGAGGGAATTCATTTTAGAAATCACCTCTCACAGCAATTGATTGTGAAAATGGTAATAGTAGAGAGATTGGTGATATTAAGTGGGATAAACCAGTGAGCTTTTTCATATTGAATCTAAGCCCCATATCTTGGAGAAACAGTGGTAGCAAGGAAATCTTATCAACCTACTAGCTACTCATGCATCAGACAGTATCATGGCGAGACACATCTTGCTGTAATGCAATGCCCAGGTACATCAAAAGCCATCCATTTTTTTTTTTTTATCATGGATGAAGATGATGATGAAAAAGCCACAGTGATGATGATTATGATGAGGATGAAGAGATTGGTGGGGATGATGTATTACTGAAGCCATGTGGTTGCCATGGCAATCACACAGTCATGTAAGTGGTTTTGTTGATGAAGATGATGATGAATGAAAGTGGTATGGAGGGGGGGGGGGAGGTTATATGGGACAGAGCGTGTCAGTTTGATGGAAAGGATGATGCTGTGTCAAAAGGAGTCAGGAAAAAAAAATCGAGAGAAAAGGGGAACAACAATGTGAGGGAAATAATCCAATTGATGAAAATGTCATCCAATACGCCCACCTGCGCTCATGCGCGGGCCTCGCATCCCCATGCTCTTCAGCTCTTTAGCTCTACCACCATACAAATCACATGAGCTAGGGGTAGAAAGAAGGACAGAGAAAAGAGGAAGAGGGAGGAATGATGGGAACATTGAGACCTGTGTAATTTGCGATTGATGCATTGAGCCCATCCATCAAGGTACGGTGATGTCATGGAGGTTGGAAAAAGTGCAGAGACTTGCACTGAGCCCAAGTCTGCCTCCACTATAACCTTCGCAAAGGGTTTAGTGTGTGATGCATGCAATTTTCTTTATCTCTCCCTCTCGTTCTCTCTGTTAGCGATTTTCTTATCCCCAATGCATGATAGACAAAAAGTAGGGAAATATGTCTCCTGTGGTTCATAGGCAGTGGTGCATAGGATTTAGATATTGCAGTGTGTATGAGAATATACTGCCCTTAGCTGTAATACGCTGGTGAACTGGGATGTATAATGGCTTCTAATCTTAGAAGATTTACTGTTTGTAAATGAAATATAATTAGCTATTTTTTTTCTTTCAAATGAGGTATAATACTGATGTGTTTAAAAGAGAGAGCAAGAATGTAAACAATTGAGTGAACCATGGAGTTAATTTGATGCATGGGTAAGAAGAAACTAGATCATAATTATGTTATGCATGCAGAACAGTATTCACATGTAATTCAAACAGAAGAACAACAAAGGTGAATTTGGATGAGGTACTTTTAGTGTTGTGCAAGATTGTTGCGCAAGATGTCTTCATTACATTTTGACCCTTCACAATACTGTACAGTCTTTCCCCCACAGATCCAATGCATTGTACTCCCAGCTCCCCCTTTGAGCAACGATGAGCCAAGTTCTCCCTTACAAAGTAAGGTCAATCCCCTTCAATCGAGGAGGCTAATTATGCAGAGAGATGTAACTTAGCAGTGACGGACGACTATTGTGGGGAAGACAGGCTGACGCACCCGAAACCATGCCATGCGTCATGGTCACATTGCCTGGGAACTGGATAGGTGTTGCCCTGTACGAAATCCTTGGAGTATGTGTCCATGTTCTGAAGCTGATAGCAATTCAATGTATTACAAAAGCAGCGTGTGATTATGCTAATCATATATGTTGTATATTATGTATATAGAATAGAGAGTTCCATCACAAGATGGGCTTTAAAGGGTGTGTACAGTTCTGGTTGAGGTGAGGATTTAGCTTTTAACGTTTTGCGAGATATTCAGAAACCACTCTATGAGAGTCAAAGAGCATGCAATTCTAGGGGGTATCAAAAGTTTATTTGATGAAAATCGGTTTTGAAATGGCTGAGATATCCAAAAGCAAAACAAAGAGATCCTAATAAAAGGCGTGGCCTGTCGCCTTTTATTATTATCACTTTTTTGGATATCTCAGCCATTTGAAAACCAATTTTCGTCAAATAAACGTTGAATCCTTCCTAAAATTACATGCTCTTTCATATTTCATAAGAGGTTTCTCATTACCTCACTTAGGAATGTTCAAAACATGAATCCCCACCTAAACCAGTACTGCACAGTCCCTTTAAGCACCATCTCTAAATATTTCAAATTAAGTGTACGAATGTATGCGGCTTTTTCTGCTTACAAAGATGGGCCTTTATAGATGTGCATATCACATGTACAGTACATACGTGTAGTCTTTCAGATCACTCATGAAGGTGTAGACTCATTAAATTCTAAAAATATGTACTAATGTTGTGGGAGAGGGTGAAGTAACGACATTTGCTTCATGTTCTCTACGTGATGTCACAATGCAGTGGGTTACCACGCTATGAATGTCTGCTCATGATCATTGAAATGTCGTGATGGGCGAAACTGATAATGTGCAGATTAAATTTCATCCGTGAACAGCCCCATTGTGTGCTCACATGCCTTCTTCTCTTATTAGTGGATGGGAACATTGGAGCAGACAGCGCAATGATCATTAGGCACTTACTTATTACAAGTTTTCAATCCCCATGGAGAGTGTCGAAGATGACACGCCTCTGTGTAAAATTCAGCCACACAACTCCAAGTGTGCATTACAGGCAACATTCTGTGAACACAAATATTAAAAAAAGATAGAAGAATTGCAGAGAATCACTTACACATGTCAGTGGATATTTAAAAGGTCAGTGTACAGCATGTATGTTCATGTGTAAGTCAGAGGTAGATGTGAACATCGGACCATCCTAATGTCTATAGAGGAAACCAGGTGCTGGTACTTAAGAAACAAAGCTGTCATGATATCTGGTGTACCAGTTAATCAGTCTGAAGGTTTAAAAGAATTTCAGTCCCCACTTAATTGACTCAGTGATAACATCAGCTATATGGGACTCTGCCTGTATCATACTATAATCAATACCAAGAGACATAGATACGACAGCATCTCTTTTAATGCATTTGCCATGCCAGAACTCTTGAGTGGATCACATTTCAAAATTTTACCTCCAACTCTTTATTTGCCCTGGAACTTGGCTTAAGTGTTTTGATCAGCACCCATCCAAACTTGACCTAGTTGTAGAGTGAGCAAGTCTACTCGGATGCAGCACTGTACATCTGAATCCATCAGAAAGGCCCAGGTGACACAATATGGAGCACCTACCTGTTTAGCAATTAGTCGCTCTAGTCACTGGCAGCAAGCTTCCAAATATCTGGGCCAAACGGCAAAGAAGGCACTGCAGTGGACAGCCCAATATTGGAGCATAAGTGGTGCTGTAAGGGTTAAGGAGAAGATGCTTAAAGGACAAGTCCACCTTCATATACATATGGATTGAGTGAATGCAGCAATAGTAGTAGAACACACCAGTGAGAGTTTGGGGGAAAAATCAGACAATCTGTTCAAAACTTATGAATTATTGAAGTTTCTGCGCAGTCACTGCTGGATGAGAAGACTACTACAGTGTATGATGTCACCTGTGTAGAACTAAAGGAAAATGTAAGGAGAATTTCACAAAATTTTATTTTTTGGAAAAGTGCACATTTTCTTGATTTGTCACTGATGTATGTTAAGGGTAATATGATTCCCCCAGCCTTCTGCAAGAGGCATGTCAGGTATTCTTTTATTATAAGAGAAAAGTGAAAATATGTTGGACTTTCCTTATATTTTCTTTATATTGTTCTACACATGTGACATCACAAGCTGTAGTAGTCCACTTATCCAGCAGTGACTGCTTAGAAACTTCAAAAATGCATAACTTTTGAATGGATTGTCCAATTTTTCCCAAACTCTCACTGATGTGTTCTACTAATATCACTCCATTTACCCAATCCACGTGTCTGTGAAGGTGGACTTGTCCTTTAACTTCACACCTGAGAACCAGAAACACATGATGAGTGCCATGTACCCTGAGTTCCCTTCCATGTTATGTGATGCTTCTGACAAATGGGTGCTACTTTGTTTAGACTCGGGAGTAATCCACAAGGACAGGCAAGCCCAGAAGTGATCAGTCGTATAAGTCCAATCCAAGGAAGGATGGCAAAGTTAAACCTTAATTGATGGAACATTCACACGTGTGGTGTACGACCTGTCAAACAGCATTCTGAAATACAACCTCACTTGCATATCGCTTTCATGCGAGCCTGTTATTACGACATCATGTCTGTTCAGATTAGCAGTCATCCTGAGGGAATCACTAATCTCATTTTTTTTTTCCTCAGAAAGTATTTGTTCCAGAAAAAAAGTTTAGTATATGCCCAGAACTGTCAGGTCCATTCACATTGGCAAATGTTGTTCATGTCTTAACAGTTGTGATGTCAACCTTTTTTGTTCACACCATAGCAAAAGCAAAAACAAACAAACATGGGATTTATAGAATTAAAGATTAGTATTTTACATTTTTTCACTGTATTGCCCGTGCTGCATAAATGGCTCAGCTGCTGCTAATGATTGGCGATACAGGGAGGAATCATTAAAACGAGTGGGAAGTCATGTGACAAAAATCATTATGTTTTATCTTTTCTTCTGTTAATGCACTCATTGCAAATCATCACAACAAGTTTCATGTGCAGTCCTAAAAATTGCACTCCATTCTGCAATACTTCCCCCCCCGGTGGTGTTTTCTCAAGTGGCTTTTTTTTTCACCGTTTCTCAGCAACATTCGCTAAAATGTTCTCAATGTCGCAATTCTTTGCTGCTAGTGTGAATGTCCCCATACTCAAGTTTTTGATTGATCTGTACCTGGTAGAATAGAGGAACTCAGGTGCCGGTGTATATATGTATTTACATGCACACATCAATAACTGCGAAGAGCTTCTGCCATAGTCCACTGCAGGTGTAACCCAGTTTCACAGTGGAAACCATGTCTTTGAATTGGCCATCCCTGTACCAAGTGTTGAGTTTGCCATCCATTACTGATGGTTGGCTGGCTTGGTGAATTGAGTGTTGAAGAGGCTATTAGTTTACTGCTCGATGTTTTTGATATGAAATATGGAGAGCGTTACATATACACCCCAACCATTACCTTGACAAGTAACCCTGTGTATGCCAGAGCTTTTTCATCTGTGTTCAATATGATGAAATCCAAACTTGACCTTGACACAAAGAAATAGTTAATTTAAGTAATATAGATGTCCCTAATTGCTTTCTTATATCACTTTGAAAAATAACATTGATATAGAAATGTCAGATTAATGACAACATCAGCAATTCTTTACCCATTGAAGAAGAGCTGATTTTGCTATAACACTCATTTTCCATCGACAGCTGTCTGAATACATGCAGGAATAGTCTTTAATGGGTTTTAAAGATATATTTGATCTAAGGGAAAAATGTTCTGTGATATGAAATGATAAGTAACAAATATTAGCTTACAGTGGCTACAGTCCTCCTGAATTATATTTTTGGATCACTTTCTACCAGTAATACTAATTTAGAAAATATCAAATCAATTGCAGAATGTCAGTTTGAGCTGAATATACATTTCATGCAGAAAAATATAAACTGTGATATGAAAGGACATAAAGATTCATCAGACATCGGACAAGAGACAACTGCCTTCTCCAGTTTTGTCTGAGTTAAGATGATATAATGTCTTGTACAATTAATACTTTCAGGGACCACTTACGACATACTTCCACATAGTGGGGGAGGAGAGGGTCACCCTTTGGAGTTGAACCCTTAAGTTCTTCTCCATGTTGTTTAAAGCTGAGAGTATTCAGACATGATAAAAACAATTTATGGCTATACATTGTGCTGTCAAAGTAATGACACTCAAAGCTTCATTTTACCATGTGAAGATAAAGTATTTTTGAAAACCTAATCTCATCTTATTTTTCCCCCAACAAATAGAAAGGCTTTATTGAGAGGGACTTCCATTGGCGGTTATGTTTGCGGGTTTTTCTGCCAAAAGGGTGTGATGTTTTGCTAGTAGGGAGAGGAGGAGTGATAGTGTTGTGAAATCAGCAAAGTGAAATAGATTGATGTCTTCACGACAGGTGTGGCAAAGCCCCCCCTCCCATGCCCCATGCATGGTCATCCCACCAAATACTGGATTCTTGTAGAGAGGTCAAGAGAGTCTGATATATTTGTAACTCAACCCCTCTCATTTAGACAACCTGAAAGCTTGTCGCGGTTGCCTGACGTGGCAACAAATGATCCTTGCCACCTGGATTCCAAGTTTTATTGGATTTCTATGCAGGTGGAAGGAATACTATCAAACATCATTTGAGCTTTCGTTCAGAAATGTGTCTTTTAACTTTTGCTCTGCATGGCCATTCAATTGCCATGCATTTCTGTGCTTATTTTCTCAATCTATTCAAATCTTTCATTAAAACCATAAAATTGCTATAATGCTATAATGCTGATTCACATTTGATTTTCAGGGAAAAATGCAGGACTGAAGTCAAAAAGGAAATCAAGATTGATGTTTGAGTTTAATGAACCTGCCCCCACAAGGATTGTAGGCATGATCTCACTTAGTCCCATCTATTAATGCACAGCTCCTGCATGCCATCTGTACATAACCTCTTGAAATGCACCTGTTTACTGCAGGTTGATTGGCTTGTTTGTTACAAAGCTATTTCAGAGTGAGACATCCATAAATTTGAATACATTATCAAAGCTGGCTTATCTGTACGTGCAGCCATCCTGCGTGAAGTCACTGCAGCCGGGGATGCGTGGGACAGACATGGTTTAGACAAGGGTATCAACAGCTGCACTCTAGGACTGGAGGAGCCCCCTGCGATTCCTGCTTTGGGGGAGTCAAAATCACTCAACAGCTGCCAAGCACCCTTTGCTTGGATGCACCTTGTTTCACACGGAGTCAATAACAGATGTAATGGTTCTGGAAATTGGCTGTGATATGTGGGTTCATTGAATTACCCCCTGTCAGCAAAAGACTTTCTGTCAGTAGACGATGGGTGAACCCAAAATATTGTTTGGAACATCTCTGCCAAAGCAAATGTGCGGATCCTGTAAAGTTCCACTGACAGGAAGTTTTTGAAAAGAAGGGTTTATGAAGATTGTTTTTGTTATTGTTATGGTTGTCTTGCAAGGTGAGCCCACGCTAGCTCTATTTTACATACATAGCTTGCAGTTTTATATTTTCCTATAACATTGGAGCCCATCTATTCAAGTTAAATACATCTAGTTTACATTCACAAGAAGGCATAAATGGTGTGCCATAACAGCTCAAGGTTTAGTTTGCAAAAGAATTCAGTAACATACCAGTTTCATT
This sequence comes from Diadema antillarum, assembly GCF_040938485.1. NCBI lineage: Eukaryota > Metazoa > Echinodermata > Echinoidea > Diadematoida > Diadematidae > Diadema > Diadema antillarum. The sequence goes on along the minus strand of NW_027270974.1, from coordinate 1,128,548 downwards.
GTGAATATGGATGTTTTTATCCTCACAGACCTAGAAACTAGCTGTTTCATTCACCTGTACACACACCTTACTCATTGCATATCAATGCTTGTATCGCAAGACTATGTACACATTTGTTGTTGCTATGTTAGGCAAGCCATAGGAGAGTTTTCTTGTTGTTTGGAAAAGTATTTTTTGTTAGATTAAGTATGCTTAAGGTTTGAATATGATGAAAATCTGGTCTGTTCCTGCAAAATTGCATGGTTTCTGTAATGCACCTTTATGGTACCAATAGAAGCTGCTGGGTCTGTGGAACATGGTTATCTAGTTTACCTCTGTACATGATCCTATTGTAATTGTTAGACCAATCATTAAGAAAAAAGAGGAAGCGATTGCTGTATCCTGCTGATCATCAATTGATGGAGGACCAATATTGATTGTGATGAAAAAGAAAAACAAACATCAGTGCTCAGAGTGAGGCTATCCTATAGCAGTCATCATTAAAGGAGACCTCCAGATGATTTTCAGACTTTTATATTTGAATAACTATAAATTAGTTATCCCGAGTACAGAGTTTCAGAATTTACATTGATTGGGGTGAGGAATAAGAATGTTTTCAAAATTTATAACAAATTGCAATGAACAAGGATGATGACATGGCAGCCTCACCATAAGAATCCATGAGTTGGGGCCCAAGGAAGCAGAACAAAAGAAGAAGGCATTCATAGATTCTACACAGGTGAACTTATTAAGCAAGCGGTATTGTAATGGAATTACACTGCTATATGTACATTTCTGAAATATGTGGGCCTCCTTTGTCATCATCATTGTTCAGTGTAGTTTATTTCAGGTTCTTTAAAGTATTGGTTTCTCTGCTCAAGGACTACAATAAATTCTACAAATCTATACATGGAGCTGTTGGTTTATGTACTACATGATGTGAAATTATGAAAATCATCTAGAATGCCCTTTTACATGGGTACAATCACATCTCAGACCTTGAAAGAACTGCTGAAAATTGCATAAATTTTGGCAAGTGTACATATATGGACATTTTGTATCAAGGAGATGACATATCTTCAAATTATTTTAAACCACATCAAAAAAATGAATGATGACATGAATGAATAAACACGTAGATGAATGACCTGAATAGAAAGACAAACATTTGTAATTAAAACAAATAAGTAGATGACTTGATATATAAACACATGAATTGATTACTAAAGAAAGAAATCATATAATGTATTAATGTTTATTCAGGATGCTAATATCAATTGTACTGGCTTCTGTCCAGCTGTTGTCATGGTAACTGTAGCTATGGTAGGTTACAATTATTATAAAGTATCTCTTGCAAAAGGCCGAGAAGATATAAACTTTGTCGATACTTGCACAACAATGATATTGTATCACTGCAAGTTATCTGGAAACTATGAATAGTAATGTACCATACTGCCCGTTTATTTTGCCGCTTATATAAAATACTTCAAAAGACTTTTCAGATGATTGACCTATACCATACATTAAGAAGTTAGTGAAGAATAGGGAAAAGAGAAGAGGAAGTTCATTGGGAGCTATTTGATCGCAAAAAGGTAGTAGATGTATCTCAGATGGTGGCAGAAGAGATGAACAAAGGAATTATGCCTCATAATGTGAAACTAAACAACTTTTGTTTTGATGCAGAAAACTTTCATCATTTGGGAGAGATCATACAATAGGAGATTCAGACTTCTACCAACCTTTAGCAGAAAGCTAGCTAGCCAGCCAATCACTAAAGGTTGGTAGGAGCCTGAATCTCCTATTGTAAATTTTGTTTTGAAAAATCAATGTTCCTATGTTTTATTACTGTCATTTATTTTGCTGGTTGTCAGCAGATACGGATGTGACACTATTCAAAGAATTACCACCCTTGCTCTATCTGATTCTATGAGTGGATCATGGAGGTATAACTATCACCCAGTTTATTGGTTATGATTCCGGAGAACTAGCTCAGCTGCATAATCACGTTTGTTACACGTCAGTTGGCATAAAGTGCACACCAACCAGCTGAAAGAAAGGTTTGAATGAACAAAGAAAACGAAAGATCAGAAGAGAGAGAGAAAAAAAGTGATAGAGATAGAGAGAGAGAGAGAGAGAGAGAGAGAGGGAGGAGATAGACTGAAGGGGTGGGTGGTGGACTATATTCTTTTCTGAAAATGAACCGTATATTCCATCTTGTATCGATTCCATTTTACGCATTGAGGTTTTCTGATAGGTGCACATGCCTTATTGATTCGGCTTTCCCCTCACGAGCTGCCAATTTTGATCCAGAAACCTGGCAAGAAAATGAAATGAAGTAGAACTGTTTATGTGTAGCTTTCAATTCTATACCATGCCATTACAAGCCGCTCCCCCCCCCCCCTTGTCACTCAACCCAGTAAAAGAAATCCATAGAGGACATTGATTCTGTCTGTTTATTCAAACCACATGAAATTATCAACGTTTGAAATTCTGGGTGGGGAAAAGGAAAACACTGTCAGGAGCAAAACAAAACAGTCAGAGAACTGGCAATAGACTATCAACTGTCAGAAAGGGTGTCAAAGGAAATATGTTGTTGTAGTAGTCAGCTTGTACTTTTTGTCCCTTTGAATTTCTGCACTCTGTGAAGAAATATTAAAGAAAAGGCTTCATAAAATGAAATAAGCTGCAAGCCTTCCTCTCTCTCTTGCAGCTTTGTCTTTACATTAGATGATGTTTTGGTTTGGTTAGGAAAAGGATTAAAAGAATGATTTGTTACAACCTCAAGAAGGAGATGATGGTAATATATTTAAACAGCTCACATGTCATTTCTGTGTCACCAAACCGTAATCAAACTACATCACCACCAAAAGTTTAGGAGCAACCATCAAGAACTAACTTTAGGAATCAAACACCATGTGTGCAGCCTTTCTCTTGACAGAAACTTGTCAACTGCATGGGTTTCTTCATATGAAATCATGAATACATTAATTTTGCATATATGAATACATTAATTGTGCATATATGCATATTCATGACATGTTGCAAATTTGATTGGTTCCATATTTAGATTGCAGTTCAGATATGAAATTCAAAGATAGTCCCAGGAAACTTTTCTTGCATTTGCTCAAATACTTTCCTCTGAAAACATGTAAGAAAGGTCTGAGTTTTTGTCAGTGCTTTTCCCAGCTATTAGTACAGAAAAATTGTATTGCTGTCAGGTGGAAAGAAAGGGAAATATTTTCTGTCTGCGTTGACGCTAGAACAGGAAATTAAATTTGGTCCCTGTGACCGGAGGGCATCTGAATTTGACAGCAGAGAGCCCTCTGTGAAATCATGTGCATTAGAGTGCCCTTCGGCGGTGCACAGAATCACCTATTTCTTTCTTCTTTTTTTTTTTACTTTAGATATTTTACGCATTCCAGATCAGAGCTATATCTGGCCCATTTTTGTGCAGTAGGTTAATGCCTCTAAAATCTAATCAAATTACAGAGGAATTCAGTCAAGGGTAACATTCACACTTTCATACATGTGAATGGCAGTTGTCAGAGAATTATGGCAAGAGTACAAGCAAACGTCTGTATTGTTTAACACAATTATGCTTGACTGCACATCGTAATGGCAGAATGAACAGTTTTGAAGATAGCTTTTCCCTCTTAGAGCAAAGACTCATCTGTAGTTTAGATGCTCAGACATTTGAAAAATGAATTTAGACAGGATTGTGATCACTCAACTATTTTATGGATTGTCTTTCTCAAATAAATTAACCCATTTGAGGACGATTTGCTTTTGCTACAACATGCATTTCTCATAGATACCTGCCCGAGTATACTCGGGACTTGTCCTCAACGGGTTAAACAAGCCTTAGTTTTCATTCTCTATAAATTGATATTTAAACCACCCTTCTCAGGCACATTTGCTTGACTTTTTGTGCTATATTCATGTACCTTGATATTGTGGTATCATAAAATATCAGTTCCTGAATGTTTGTTATAATCATCATCATTCATAGTGGTATCATCATGCGCACTTTCCCACAATACAACATATTTGGGTTTTTTCAATTGATGATGTCCTACTGTCAAAATAATTCAAATGTACAAAGACATATTCTTAACCATCTGACATGAAAATTTTGGTAATATCTTCTGCATCGTAAGTGTGGTCTAAACTATCACTATCATTAGTTTTATATTTTCTGTCATGACTATGACAATAGTATGCAACCATATGATGATAATTGTAGTTGTTATTGATATCGTATTTATTATTATCACATTGATCAGAATCAATGCAATGTTCATTATTGCATAATCAACAATGTCACTTGTTTTGCATTGCTAGTCGTTCAGGTTCGGAATGAAATTTTGCATTCATAATAGGTTTTCCATTACCGCGCTCTGCTTTGCGATAACAAGTGTGTCTCCTTTCTTACTGTACACACAAATGTGGGCGATGGTTCCATCATCTTCCTTTCTTTCTTCTTCATCTTCCGTGTCTTCTGCACTCCAAAAAATTACAATCTAATCTCCCCCCTGTAGATGTCTAAAGATCCAGTAAGACTAGGTCGGAAATTTGTTTGCTGCGCGCACATCTTTCATCTCCATGTGTTCCTGTTTGGGTTAGGGGGATCTGATAAAGGACAGATGTGATTACTACATGAAGAACCTAACAAATATGCATGGATGGGGAAAAGAACATTACATGTTTTCCCCTTGAGAAAGCTTCACAAATTGGGGCAAGGAGCATTTCTTTATTATCACTATTCGACATGTCCGAGTTAAATAGATTACCCTCACATTTTTTCCTTGAATTTGTTGCATAAGGGCCACAAGGGCTTTCAGACGGGTACACAGCATTTTCTCCTATCCTTCCATTTCCCCTGACATGAATCTCGCTTCATTAATAACAAAGGAAATCCGTAATGACATTGAGTATATATATCTTCAAATCTGATTTCCATCTCCCTTAATCCCCCTTCCTTGCTGTTTGATTGATTGCGGATGACGTAGCTTAAATGTCACAATTGCTACTCTGGTTCCGTTGTCATCCTTTTTACTGCAGAGGCATATAAAGGCTGCCAGCTAGTGTCCGCATGTTTGTTTTTTTGTCCTTCTCTCTCTCTCAAGATATGATTTATGCTATTAATAATCCAACTAGGAATGAGAGACAAACAAGGATCTTATTTCCTTTTTTTTCAATCAATCATGGCTCCCTCAATTTTGCCTCAAAATTATTTGATTTTCAGGTCTACACAGCAGAAATTCCTCTGCACGGTTTCTATGAAGAACTGAGATGATGTATTTCTTCTCTGTTGATATACCTTGGACAAACATACTAATCCAAATTCAGCATGCCGCTACTTTTTTCCCCCTCTGACATGTAAATTTACATTTTGGAAATACCTTATGTAGACACCTTCCCTTCCTGTTGTAGGCGTGATGAAAATACTGATAATAACAAATAGTCCTAGCATTACGTGAGAGATGATTTCATGGTTCATATTGTTAGTCATACCTTCTGCACAAATGATTTCTAAAAACAAGTAGCAGTCTTCATAAATCACTGCCACTTCCAAGAATCAGAATTTTTGATTGTATTTCTAGTTGTCTTTTACTTTGCTAGTCAATTGAATATGTCATCACTTCTGTATGATTTTGTTTCACAATCCCATTTTCACAAAATTGTAATTACTTATCAAAGTTCTCTTTTTTATTGGGGGGGGGGGGGAGTGGAAAGGGAAAAAGAGTTTCAGATGTTAGATCATCACTAGCTGTATCAGGTTCTGAGAATGTCAAGACAATGCTTGCATGCAAACTATATGTTATTAGGACATAACTGCCATAGTGTCTGTTTTGTCCTGGTTTCTAAAGATTAAGAATGCCATGAATATGTGATGTGATGATTTCATTGAGTTATCATGTATAGGCTGCAATTGGTCTTTCTTCTTTCTCTTTGAAGTGTGTATGGGGGGGGGGGGATTGAGAGAAATGGGTGGGGCTGGGGCTATTTCTGGTAGCATGCCAATAATGATGTTAATTGAATGTCTCATCGCTGAATTTCCTCCAGCATACGTTCAAGGTATATAGAATGTGACACTGGGGAGGCCATTAGATCAACCTTTCATGTTTCACAGAGAACGGAAAAAGCGAAAGAAACCAAAAACTTTGAATTCTGGAATCATGTGTTGGGCGCATCATCCCCCTCTTCCCCTCCCCGCATCAATGTCCCCGATGGGCTGGGAAGAGGCCATTTGCTACCATCTCCACGGTGTGAAATTATTCGGTGGTTTTCCAGGTCTATCTTGTCAGTAAATTATATGAGATGGTGCCCTTGGGAAAGTTTCTCCACTCCTTGTTTAAAGTAGAAGAAAACGAAGAAAAAATGAGATAAAATAGAGTCGTGGGAGGAATGAGGGTAGGGCCTCTTCCGTGCCATTGAAGCACCCAATTTCCTCTCGATTGATTCCCTGCCTTTGTTTTGGCCGTTGTCATTACTCTCGGGCCTTCCGGCTGCCGAAACCAGCCAGCGCTCATTTCCACGCTCGGGCGTTTTTCGAGTCTCGACGACGGGCGCCAGGTTTAGCAATTGAAGGGAAAAGATGGAAAATAAACAAACTTACAGATGCTCGTTTTTGCTGGTCCCATGTCGGTTATTATCATCTAATCAATTGTGCAGCAGATGATATTTGGGTCTGACCTGGAAAATAAAGTTATGGGATGAGGAAAGGCAACACCTACTCAAGTTAACCCACCTAGGAAAAAGGTGTCACTATCACCTGGAAATTGTGTATATTTATTATCAAAAGGAATCAAATAACTCAGAGATTTTATTATATTCTAATGATTTGTATTGTAGTTTTTTAATCAACCTTCTTTTTATCCCTTCAATTCAGTTTTTTTTCTTTTCCGTTTTTGTTACATTTCTTTTGCTTTCCTTTTGTGTCCCACTCTCCTTCCCCTCTCTCTGTCTCTCTCCCTCTCTCTGTCTCTCTCATTCTCTCCCTTCCATCGTCATTTTATAGCACTCTATATCATCAGCTGAGAACCAGAAGGGCGCTATTGTGTTCTAAGATTTTGAGCATTAAATAAAAACGGAACAATCATTTTTTTATGAAATAAAATGTTTACTTAATCAAAAGTGGGTGGATTTATGAGTATTTTTTCCAAATATCAGGTAAAGTAGCACCTTAGTGGTTTTTATTCTAAACATTTTACTGAAAATGAAAATAATTCAAAATTGACGCCATAATGTCGAGGATATTGAGGTCTACAACATGATACCAATAACTCATTATGCCCCAAAATTGCAGTAAAGCCCTTTTAGTTCTCAGCCGATGATATCGTTCAATTTCTTCCCCTTTTTTCTCTGTCTCCCTTCCTCTTTTACCCATTTAATTGTCAGCTGAAATAATTGTAATATGTTGATAATGATGGTTATCAGGTATAAGATCAAGAGTTTTCTATGCACAATCCAGCTATTCTACATTTTATCATATGTGACCCTGCATAAAAAAACAACAACTAAAAGTTGCCAGACGTGGATTTTTCGTTAAGGGCAGATTCTGAAAGAGCAGACTCTATGCTTTAAAATGATGTATAACTCAATTTAAATGGACTCTCCTAACCTATCTAAATATTGGAAGGAAGGCACAAACTCTGGAAAGTGTGAACCGAGAAAAGAGGCTCTGAAGCACAGGGTCTATTCAAGCGCTTAATCTTTACCAAGCTGCACAAGCTGCACAATGAATGGGACAAAAAACAGGATGTAAACCCCAGGGCAACAACAATTAAGGGATTATCAGATTAAGCTGAAATTGAGCATGCTTAATTAACACATTCTGTCCATGATCAATGCAAACTTTCAAAGCAGCAGCATAATTCTTTCAATAGTTATTAGAGTTGAAAGTGAAGAGTGTGCAAAGGATTTTCAAGAAATGAAAAGAGACCTCTAAAGACATACCTGATTGCACTATCATTAAAACAAGGGCGTTGTAGAAAAACTGCTGAAAACACACTTTCCCATTTATCTTATGATCCCAAACTTCAGAATAATGTAGAAGAAAAATAGCTCTTTCAGAAAATATGAAAAGCTCAAGATTGACTCGGCTGACCCATTTCACCTTGTTTGAGTCCTCACGTAAAATCAAGGAGTGCAACTTTTTGGTGGTTTTGTGATGCATGGTCACATATTGAGAATATTTTCAGTACTGATGCATTGATGGGAATTATTTTTTTGATTGTATTTCCCAGATTGGATCTTGATATTACATATACTGTGAATTTTTTTTTTGTCTCCCTGTACTTTTATCATTGTAAATTAGACACAATTCAGCCAGTGGGCTGTAAAGTTTGATAACAAATACAGCGAGTTATGAAACCATTTACAATACTGTGATGCTGTTCGATACAAATCGAATAAAGAATGCCAGCTTCTTCTTTTTTTATTTCATCTAACCAATGTGTGAGGAGTATGAGAATGGAGATCACTCTTCATAAAAAGCAACAACATCAAAAGCAAATCAGAGGGAATAAGGCAGAGCAGGATTATTTATTTTCCTCGGATCTTCCTTTTATTCATTTCGTGCGGTTGGCGTGGGAATGTCGTTAGTTTCCCATGACAACAGAGCCATTAACTCATCAATGCTGTCATCTGTGTGAACGGATGACACAAACAAAACAAGTGACAAATTTGAAGGGATTTCCCCTTTTAATAAAATCATTTTTCCTTTTCAATTCTCACAATCAAGATGATGCCAGAATCTTCCTGACATTTCCTCAAGCCACACAACTGTGTGAAAAGAAAGGCAAGATGAGACCCATTCATACCGGCGAGGAGCATTTAAATAACTAGAAAAGTACTTAAAGAGCGCAGATCTCCACCAAGCCAGCAACTCATTTCCACCCATACGCGCATGCAATTTCCCAATATAGAAGCCTTTTTTTTAAAATGTCATCTGCTCCCGGTTGTGCATTGCCTTGCCCAATCAGAGCACGTGGCTTAGTGCGTGTGTGTAAGCCTCCAGTACGCGCAGCTAGAACTCACAAGTTCATTGACCTTATATGCCAAAAGATGAAAAAACATCCTTCAAAAATCCATAAAAATTCCCAGAGCGCTACCAAACTTAGATCATCTGTTCCTTGTGTCATGTTTTACTCAAATCTGTTCACAACTTTTTGAGTTATTTTGCAAACAGACAAACCAACGCTGATGATCACTTAACCTCCTCCTTCCTTGGCGGAGGTAAAGATGTATTTGAGATCCATCATTTCCATTAGAAATAAGAAGGACAGATGAAAATTCTTTCCATTCTTTCTGTAATCTCATCCTTCCTGTCTCAAAGAACTATTCACTCATGGTTGGAATTATAGTACTGAGAGTCAGGTGACTTGAGTACACCTTTTGTAATTTCAATTTGCACATTAACAGCAAAAGGTCATATGTACCAACAGGTATGTTGATTTTTAAATTCACTGAGATGAGCTCTTGTGGTGCGATGATTGTTCATGTGATCCCTATAAATGGTGACTGTCAGCACATCCACCTGACAGTAAGATTAGTATTTGGCATTATGAAAGAGAAAGGTTGTTTTTGCATTCGATGTAATGATCTAAATGTTTCCCAAAGTGTTAATGTATAGACCATTCTGGTCACCTGCTCTATGCAAGTTCATTTTTTGTTTAAACATGAATTCTACAAAAAAATTGTGTTGGGGAAACCTATTGATATGTCATTTTGAAAACAAGTGAAGTGCCTAACCAACTGAGAAAAGAAAAAGGTCATTTGTACCAATATGTACATGAGCTAATTATGAACTGGCTTATAGGAATTTGAACTGGCGAGAGTTAACATCAACAAAAACACTGGTGAAGGACATTCAGAGTTTTGAAAGTTGGCATTTTTTGAACACGTGTATTTTTTTTCAAGCCCAACCTTCCCTTCTGTAAATGTCATGCATTTACATTTTTAGGAAATGTAGGCATCATTGTTAGTTTTGCTCTCTATGGTAATGGGAAATGGAAGCTGCTTATGAAAATTAGACTGGCTTATTTCTAGCTGTGCTACCACTATACTTTATGCTGCAGTGAAAATTTTGTGGGACCTGATAGCTATGATTTCTGTTTTGTGAAATGAAATATTGTGCTTTCCCTTGATTTGTTTGACTACACTCAGTTAAACCTGTTTTCCAGCTAGGTATGTAATAATAGCTTCAGTAAGCTTTATATGTCATTAGATTGCAAATGAAAGGCAACATTGCTTTTGATGAGTATGAGAAGACAGTAAATACTGTAGATGAAGTACATTTAAAGGCAGCTTGGAAGTAGAAATGAGTGTCATTATGATGGCTAGCTTATAGGCTTCATCTTAGGCTAGGAATATGCATCAGCATTTTGAACTTCATTTAAACTGTGATACATGACAATCATGGTTGTTGACTCTTGATATAAACCTTGTACGACCCTCTGATAATTCTGTGCTCGATGCAAGCAAAGATAAATGGAGATGAGGGCGCTTCACCATAATGAGGAAGAAAGAGAGAGAATGAGAGAGGTGAATTGTCAAAACTACATTTGTTTGTCTGTTGTTGTTGTTTTTTGCTTCATTTCTCCTATCTACTAAGTGGATATATATATATCTATAAACACAAGCCCCCCCCCCCCCCCCCCACACACACATATGAGTGTGTGAAAATACATGTTCAAGTTCCAGTTCAAATTTATTTTGTTTTTCCACAGTAAAATAATATATACTAAAATCTCACTTTCTTCTGTGACAGAAACAATGCATGTAAATTTGTACTGAGAAAACAACAATAACTGAAAACCTCCAGTAGTAATACATTGCAATGGTTGCTAAGGTAACGGAAATGAAATAATTGTCAATGTGCAAAAAAAAAAAAATGGAGGAACCCTCTAAAAAGACAAAGCTTGTAGAGTGTGGGCCCCTCTTGGATAAGAAGTTTGATGCCTTCTGACTCATAAGGTAGATGGAATTGATATCAAAGTGAGTGTAATAAAAGGTGATATCTGTATGGTCTCTCACAATATCTTATCATTCATGTATGATTTATTAACATTGATTTATTTACATTCATTTTGTACTTAGAATATTTGATTATTTACAAGCAACTCTCATAATGAAGTCTTCTGGACTGACAGTTTTCTTTAAATGTATCCAAATTTTTGGTATAGCCGAACAGTTAAGTACAAACATGTATAGATGATGATTTATTGACCTGAATTTTTACTTGTTATGATAATTTTGTTATAACTGCGTTCGTCATTAACAGAGGTGCACTTTACAGACTCATATTCAGATCATGATTTGTTGCGATTTTGTTTATTGTACCACAACTGCGATCAAACCTGGTAAAGGCTCAAAGCTTCACATATTAAAAAGTGTGGGGAAAACTACATCTCTGAATATCACCCTTGATTTTGCTCACTGTTATATATATAAATTAATATGCAAAGTCAGGGACGAGTGAAGTGTGTCTGTGATTGTGTTTCAGGAGGTAATTGTCTGGACTGAGTTGGACAAGCAGTGGTTGATTACCGGTGTCTCCAAAATCATTTGTCTGACTGCATGCATTTTTGGAAAAGTGATTTATGTGACAAGTTAATGAAGACAACAGATGCTGAATGTCGCTGCCCTTCCACTTGTCTTGGTAAATCCCTCATCAGTAACTCATGTGTTGTGTGAAATTAACATATATACAACAAGCATCCAGATATATTGACACCTCACTTTAATTGGGGAAGAAAAAAAAATCAAGTAGAAGAAGATGATTGAAATTATAGATTCTTGTCAAGTAGAGTTGTGTAGAGATACATTGCAGAGACCCGGGACGTTACAGCGAGGATGCTATATAGATCTATTTGTGCATTTTGAATGGGAAGTGCGTGAATGCAAAAAAGTCTGGGAAAGTCTGCAAAGTTAACGGCCGGCAACTCATCGGCCGACAAAGGCGACGTTGCAGAATGGAATTCCCAAAGGCAGATATGCAAGTGAGTATCCTCACCTCGGGGAGGATGCTTTCCGGTTATCTAATCTCTTTTCATTGGAGAGAAAGTTGCTGTCTTCCGCTGAAAACCGCATCCTCAGTGGAAATGGTTCACACAGGCGTGGGAAGAGTGACAATACGAATGGAGATACTGTGACTGTAAAGTGTTTTCTTGCAGATTTCTATAACAACGCTAAAATGAGAGCAAGCAGAGGATGCTAGTATCCATCTCATTGCCCAGGAGGGAAACAAGGAACTGATTATGCACCTATCAATGTACAGGCACTTATTGTATCCATCAGCAAAAACACAAATCTTTTGCGTTTCTCCCTTCTTAAAGGGTGCTTCCCAATTTGAATACCCAAGGCAAGTGATTAGGATAGTACTTTGTTAGCCAGTGGCCTGTGGGAATCGTTTGTGATATGTATAAAACGTAGGAATTACCATATCCAAAAAGCAATAGGTTGCAGAGTGTGTTTCTGATGCTGAAAGGTATTTCCTTTAATTTTCTATTATTTTGTTGGATCATTTAACAAAGTTCATGAAGAGTGTATCAGAAAAGAAAATGCTTGAACTCTGCATTGCAGCAATGAATGAACACAAACATTTTCTGTTCTGCATGATTGCAAAGGAAAAAGGAGCGACTGTTAACATCAAACTAATGGCTTGAATTTTGATATCTCATTAGTCAACTCAAGTCATAAGTATGTGCTGTAACAAATGAAAACAAAATGAGTAACTTTTATGTTTTACTCAAGAGAAAGCATAATGTGAGACAAAAACTCTCTTATTGATGGTTCAGTAGCCATGAGTGTTTTCATATCTTCATAAGATAGATAAGATTTTCCTCTTTATTACATCCTGCCACATACTATCAATCCAATTTTATGGTGGATAATCAAACTCACCAGCTTAGCAATGAAGCTCCCTGCACTACACCAATGGAGTCAGTAATCCCCTGCCCCCTCCCCCTTCCCCACCCACCACTCTTACTGTGTTTCATTCTGCAGTGCTGGAAGGAGCTACCCTAAGAGTAGGTAGGGTCAATGAACTCACACACACACACACACACACACACACACACACACACACACACACACACACACACACACACACACACACACACACACACACACACACATCCACATCCACACACTGACAGGAAGATGATTTGTTTTGCCTGATGATGCGAGCAATTCAGATTCCAAGAATTGCTTCTTTCCCCCTTGTGTGCCATCTATCTAAAAGTATTGCTGGAGGATTATCTGATATTCACATCTTGATTCACTCCGACCAAACTTCCTCATCTTCTTCTTCTTGTTCTTGTTCTTGTTCTTGTTCTTGTTCTTCTTGTTCTTCTTCTTCACATTCTTCTTCTTCTTCATCATCATCCTCTTCTTCAGTCAGTCTTTTTGTCTCTCTTTTATCTTTCCTCATATTAGTTGAAGGCAAAGTATCTTAAAATAGATGAGCACCCTGTTACATAGGGGCAATAACTTTTACTGAGTGTGGAGAACTGATACCCCTTTTGTTCTCAACTTGTTGCATGTTGATGGCCTGTGCACACTGGAGAGAGCACATATTGAGTGCCTGTGTGATTGAAGATGTCTCCTTTACAATGTCCTTGTGATTCATGGGATCAGTAACCCAATAATTGACGCATCTCCCTTGATTGATTTGACAGAATGACAGGGGAATATTCAGTAAGATATGAGTCATAACGGCATCCATAAATCTCCTATGCGAGGTTGGCCTGAGAGCAGAGAAGGCACGCTGCTGCTATTTCTGGTCATCGAAATGACCGGCCTGATAGCTCCAGATGGGCTCAGCGACAAATGCCAGATGTCCTTCACATGACAAGCTTTTTGTTTTGTTAAGATTATCCAAACTTTGAGTACTGGTCAACTGTTTTGCCCATCCCCCCCCCCCAGCTCTCATGACATGACCCTTTCTGAGATATCAGTAATCATTAAGGACATTCCAATTTCTTCCTGACTCAGATTCCATCGTCCTAGCCTTAATTCCCCTTTTGTTTGTTCTGTTATGTATGAGAGAAAAGAAGGAGAAGGAGAAGAAGGCCAATAGCCTCTTGAAGGTAGCTCTCTTTTTGTCCCAGCTCTTGACTTCATCTTCATCTCAGTTTACATGCCTTCCCTCCCCTATCCTTGCCCTCATCCCCTCCCCTGCCTCCCCCTTCCCCACCCTGTTCTCACCCCTCGCCCCCATCCCCTGAGGGGAAATTAGTATATTTGGCTATCAGAGATTGTTGAGCTCTGCCATTTTCTGCTCTAGCTCAACAGCTGATTACATTCCTCGGGGAAACAGGTGTAATGGAAGATGAGGAGAAGATTGAGAAAGAGACAGATAGGTGAATGGAGTGAGGAGAAAGAAAAAAGAGTTAGAGAGAGATCGAGAGAGTGTGTGAGAGAGAAAATGGTGCAACAGAAGTCACACTTTGTGAGGGATGATAACATGATAAAGTAATAGAAAGAGAAAGGGATGCAGATTTGAAATAGGATAATAAATGAAGAATACATCATATCTTCAGAATAGATGAGGTAAATTGACACATGAGGTGAAGGGAAGGAAGCAAAAGAAAGGGAAAATGTCATTGAATGTCAGATAAAACAGATATAGAAGGACACAATGCATGAAAGAGAACTTGAAGGACACAAGGCAAAAAACAAGAATGCCAGGAATAGATATATGAGGAAAATAAGAGTACAGTTCGACCTCGATTATCCGGCCATGTCGGACCGGTGCTCATCCGGATAAACGAATTGGCCGGATATGGGAGACACAATGTTAATTCATGTAGCTGCCGTCCAAGTTCCCGTCCCTGTGCACTGTCAGCTATAGGCAGGTAGCGTACCCCGCAACGATGGTGTAATCTATGCTAGCCTGCGCAAAATTGTAGTCCCTTACTTGTACGATGATAATGTGGTGTGAATTTGTATTAGTTCTGTCGGGAACATTGTAGTTAAATCGTGCGAGTTTTGTAGAAATTTTAATTGAGTGTAAAGTCACTGTTTTTTCTCAATTTTTGGATGAAAAAAAAAACTCATCCGGATTACAGAGATTTCTGGATAAAAGGAGGCCACATAATCGAGGTCGAACTGTATTTTGTATTATACAATACTTTATGACATAAGATAAGTGCAAATATTTTGCAAAGTAGGACTCAGAAGAAACACACCTTTGATGGGGAAAGATAGAGAACGAGATAAAGAGAGGCTAAGTGGAAGAAAGAAAGGGAAGTGATGGAAAGTGCAGAAGATCGTTAGTGATGCAACTATAATGAGCTTACGTCATTTGTGACCCTGCATCACGAAACCAGCGAAAAGTCACCAGACATGCATTTTTAGTTATGGGCAGATTCTAAAAGAGCAGACTCTAAGCTTTTAAATGATGTAAAACTCATTTCAAATGGACTCTCTCAACCTATCTAAATAGTGGAGAGAAAGCACACACTCTGAAAAAAGTATGAACTGAGAAAAGAGGCTCTGAAGTACAAGGTCTATTTAAGCGCTTAATCTTTACCAAACCATGCTAGCTGTGTGATGAATGGAACCCAAAAAAAAAAAAAAAGGATGTAAACCACCAGAGCAACAACAATGAAGGGATTATCACATTAAGCTAAAATTGAGCATGCACTATTGACACATTCTGTCCCTGATTAATGCCAACTTTCAAAGAAGTGGCATTATCCTTTAAAACGTTTAAAGTGAAGAGTGTGCAAAGGATTTTCAAGAAATGAAAAGGGGCATCTAAGACATACCTTATCTCACTACTTAAAAAAGAAAAGAGTTGTAGAAAACTGCTAAAACACATTATTATGTTCATTTCATGATTCCAAACTCAGGAATAATGTAGAAGAAGGGAAGCTCTTTCAGAAAATATAAAAAACTCAAGATTGACTTGGTTGACCCGTTTCACCTTTTTTTTCGAGTCTTCATGTAAAATCAAGGGGTGTTACTCTTTGTTGGTTTTGTGATGCACGGTCATATTTAGTACAACTGCAAGACGCCAGCTGAAATTCCTGTCCAGTCATGGCATTTGATGGAAATGCAGGTAGAGTTGGATTGTCTTAGAGCCTGGTGTCTCTACAAGTACAATTGATGTGGATATGTCCCGTCCCCCCCCCCACATTTCTGTGAGTCTGTGTATTTTATAAAAATGCACTTTTTAGAGAATGACTTCTCACTTGAGCAGTTTATGTAGAATTTCTGAGGTACAGTATTGAATATTTATGTATTCTAAGATGTAAAAGTTTATATCAAGACCTATACTTGTGTGAGTTTCTGAGAAATTAGCTGATGCTCATTTCATAAAGGAGGTTCCAATATTGAAAAATTGCTCTATAATTACAGTTACCATGGTAATGACTCCAATGTTCCTATCTGATTGGTTGCTGCATGGCTGCTGCCTTATAACAATGCAGTTTATAGCAACTTGTATCTTTTGTAAAGAGTCTATGGCATGGTTTCCTAATCAAATTGCATTCAGATTTGCAGGTGCTTGTCTGTTTACAGCATTAGAATGGATCCTTGAATCATATATGAGGTGTGTAGAAGGGACCCCTGGCCAGAGAAGAGGGATCATGCCTTTACCCCTGTACAATAAAACCAGGAATGAAATTGAACATGCAACTTTCATGAATTTTGTGAGGAGCCAAGATTTGTGAAACTAGAATAGGGTGTTTTATCCACACAATTCACAAACGCCAGTGGTGATTCTCGAAAGTTTCATGCCACGCAAAAGGCCGTCGGCTCCATTTCGCGAAAGTTTCATGCCGTGAATGTTTCTGGTCTTACAATGGTGTGACCTTTGCATTGTGTTGCTGAACTTGAGATGGCAGGTGAACTCAACTAACCTTCCAATTTCTCCAATCCGCGAAGAAAGAAAATGGACAACGGAAAGCAGAGAGGACATTCCAGAGAGAGAAATATCTCCCAAAGTGCGAAAAGAAGATATGCCAAGAACGAACTGTAATAGAATACTGGCGTGCCATTCGACGAGAGATTTATCTCAATTTTTTGTCTTTGCTGGTGCAGTAGTGGGATCGGATGACGCCATGCCAATATGTCAAGTGGAGGAGACAATACGATCGTCAAAGACATCGTCGTTTGGTCGATGGGCAACACAAGATGGTATGCTCATGCCAGGCGAGTTAGTTCACATGGTAGGTCCAACGCTCAAATATCATTAGTGACTTTTGATTTTTTTCTTCACCCTCCTGAGCTTGAAGGGCATTGCCAACCAGACTTTTAAGAGTGTACTTGGAAAGACCTCTGTGGTATGCAGTAGCATGTAGGTACTTTAGAAGTTTCTTTTTAACCTCTGAATAAAGAGTGTCACAGACATTCAGTGTTTTCAAGTTTTTTCCATGTCTGTGTGTGTGTGTGTGTGTGTGTGTTGTCCAAAGTTTAGCATTTACACTATAAGTAAAACACAAATGTCAATTTAACTTTCATTTGAGCAAGCAAGAATAAGTTCTTAGGATATGTGAAATTGTACTGGTATTCTATTCTCCAAAACTGTGACTTCATTTTCCCCCTCGAGGTGTAAATCCAGGATGGAATGATGCACACCTACATTATACAAATGATGCACAGGATAGAGTGAATCCTGTGCATCATTTGTTTTATAAAATGGGTCGAAAACTAACAGCATTTTTCACGTACCTTTGTGGGTCAATACCAGTCAGCTACATGTAGCACTTGCTAAAGAGTCAAGATGTCCGAAGATGTTCTCACCAAACATTTACGCATGTCGCACTCGGAATCCCGCACATATAAGTACTGTACGTATAAGAGTATACATACGCCACACATGTTATGCACACAAAAAAGGCCGGCCGGCAGCCCAAACTTGAAGTTGTTTGCAGGATTGACAGCGCGTATAGTAGCGCGCGACGCACTTGTAACAACTGATTGAGTGCGCACTGCTAGTGTAAACATTGTGACGTCAGGCCGTGCATGTTAGTGAGAAATTAATGTACGCACACGTGACTCATTTCAGCGCTTCCAATTGGCTACATTCTTGAACCCATTTTATAAACTAAGTTAACGAGACCAAACTTGCCTCCTGAAATGACTGATAATGCAAGACATCATACCTTTGCAGCATGACTTTGCTAGTGTGGGATTCCAAAACCTTGTTTGTATTATCATTCAAAATACAATGCAGCTATGCAGGACATTGTAAAAACTGCATGTTGAACAAAAACCTTTGAAATATTAGATACTCGATTTAGTTGCAGTGCAGATAGAGCTTTTCCAGGTTTGTGTGTGTGTTTTTGTGGGTGATGAAATGCTTAGATAACACTGAAGGAGATTCTCCTTATAATATATCACAACATTAAATTCAGTGAATAACTGGAGAGCCTGTCTGTACTTGAGAATGCACAATGTCCAGTAACAAACACAAAAGCAATAAGAAACATAGGTAAGTTTTTTCTTTTTCTTGGGTGCAGGGAAAATTGCATCTGTGCAATAGCTGCATAGTTGTAAGATGTAATGTTCGCCACCAGTGAAACCTAAAAGGTAACTGCTTTTCTCGAGTGTCCACTGCTCTTAACCCGTTGAGGACGAGTCCCGAGTATATTCGGGCAGGTGTCTATGGAAAATGCTTGTTGTACTAGTAGTAAACTCAGTCAGTTCTCAACGGGTTAATTGTTCTTATGCAAGGGTTATTTTGTCTTGTATCCTTGATTCTATACGTGATATGAATTCAAATGGCATGTAAGAGACCAGCTACTAGTAAGCGTGCCTACTACTGAACAGCAGGTTCTCAATACAGGTGTGACAATCGTGAGCGTCACATTACAAGTGTTGTCCCATTTATCCCTATGTGCTCCAGACATACCATTCTATCCTCATCACCTTCATCTTCTCCTATGTTTTAGCCATGTTTTGTCTGACTCTTAGCAGACGTTTTCAAGCACTTCAGATGGCCAGCCTCTCTTTCTTAGAGCTTACTTTCGAAAGGATATCTTGTTGTGTGCATCATCAGCACACAACTCAGTGGTTTCTTTCCTTTTTGTGTTGTTGCTTCTCATCCTAACTTTCTTTCCAACTTTTTCCTGCCTATAGTGACATGTCATTACTTTTCTTTGTCTGCCTTTCCCTTCACATCCCAAACTTTAAAGTTGATAATGTCTCTTGCACCATCAATGTTCAACTCTGATTTTTCTTTCTTTTTATTTTATGTTTCACTGTTAACCTAGCACAAGTTTACCTGCACTCTCTCGGGGGAAACTTTTAGCTATCACGTACACTTCACTGCACTCACTTAAGCTCTATCCAGCAGTCACGAATGTTCTAGCCTCATTAACTCACAAGGTAGTTTTTCTTTTCAGTCAAACTCATGTGCTACATCATTCGTGCTAATTTCTTTTTGCCTGTCTCTCTGTCTCTTTGTGTCCGTATGTCTGCTGTCATGTTTGTCTGGCTGTCTGGTTGTCTTAATGTAACTGTCTGTCTCGTGTGTGCCTTGTCCTTTTTTTCTCTTGAATGTGCCTTCTTTTTCTATTGCATTCTTGTGATTCTCACTTTTCCACAGAGGCTTCCTGCTTCTACATTAAACAATTTGCAGACCGTTTCTATCTTTTCGAAGAAGAACATTCATGTCACAGTTGCCATGGAAACAGTCCAAAGTTTCGAGCACTTCCCCGTTGAACATCTTTCTTGTCTCCTTAAGAGTGTTCTCCTTAAGCGTGTTCTGTGTGCAGACTTCTCTTCTTTCTTCTCTCCTCTTCCTCTCCTGTCTTTTGTTCTTCGTAGACTTGTGTTGTTACCGTCTTCTCTCCTCTCGGTACTGTCTCGCGTCTTACAGTGTATATACGTGTGGGTAATCGAATGTGTGTACGAACGTGTTGTCCTTGTCATATTTTCCCGGTACACGTGGTTCAGTGAGCAGTGTCCGGGCACTAGCATTGGTATTCTATATTTTTTTCCCAACCGGTGTATCTCAAAATAATTACATGTATATTATTATAGAATAGTATATAATTTACTCATTATTTATCTAGCGATCCACGTCCGACAACCTTTGCTTTTTAGTGGATCACTATTTTCCATAATCGAATTTATTTTCCGCTCGCCCACGAAGAATTTATACAGTGTTTTTCCTAAATATTGTACATGTTATATGTTGTTCTATAATTTGTCTCGTATATATATTACATGAATCTTTTGCAAACGTTTGAACCTTATTTCAACACATGTATACTTTGTACTATGTTTTTTTATTTTCGATGATTGGAAATAAACTATGATTGAATTGAATTGATTGAATTGAAGAGTAAATGCCTGACATAGTTGAGGAGCATTAAATGTGAATTAGTTCCTGGACATGAAGGTAGATGAATGTATGGGTTCATGATAGGAAAGTGAATAAACTGATGATGTGATAGAACTCTTATCATTCAAATATGTTTGATTAAGGGAATTATGCCATGAGCTGACTTGACAGACATCCAAATATTGCATAGAGAATGCCATGCCAAATATATAAGTATATATAATCTAATATTTTTTTATCATCAGTGTTTGCATGTCTGTTATTTCTTGCCCAATATGTCATGCAATACAGTCAATGCAGTTCAGAGGTCTTGTTTGTCTGTATGGGCAGGAGAGTGTCAAAGAAATTACATCCGATATGATTTTTAACTTACATAACTCAATTATTTCATCTTTCAAAGTTTACGTCACTCGGTTCAAACTCTGTAAGTGGCGAGTTCAGAGGAGTGACCCACATTACCTCTTTCTAAAAAGCAAAAGGAAATATTACTTCAGATGGTTTGGATACTTGGACATTTTTTCTTTTTAATTCATTGGTTGTATTCATAACACACTGCCATTGTAGAGCAGAATACATCTTTTTACATCGTCCAGATTAGCTGGCTGTTTTTTATGCCTCCGCCACGAAGTGGTGCCGGAGGCATTATGTTTTCGGGTTGTCCGTCCGTCCGTCCTTCCGTCCGTCCGTCCTTCCGTCTGTCCGTAATGAATTTTGTGGACAAGGTAACTATCAAAACCTTTTGAGGTATCCTAATGAAACTTGGCATGTATGTGTATTAGGGGGTGAAGTTGTGCCTATCAACTTTTGGGTGCATATGCTCAAGGTCAAAGGTCAAAAGGTCAAGGTCAAATACATAGAATTTCACTATTTCCATCATATCTTTGCAATGCATGAAGATATTTTCTTGAAACTTAGTGTATACATGTATTAACCAATTAAGATTCTCTGGTGAAAGTTTGGGTCATGAGGTCAAAGGTCAAAGGTAAAAAGGTCAAGCAAAAATATAAAAACTTTACCTTTTTTCTATGTACCTTGGAAATTGTTCAAGGTCTCTGCGTGGAAGATAGTATACATACATGTACTGACTGGCAGTGATTATCTACAGAATTTAGGGTTCATGGGGTCAAAGGTCAGGGGTCAAAGGTCAAGGGCAACACTTCAAAATTTTACTATTTCCCTCATGTTTATGCAATGCCGGCAGGATTATTTTCTTTTTACACTAGGTGTATGCATGTTTAACCTAATAGAGATTCTCTGGATAGTTTTTTTTTTTCTTTTGTTTTTGCCTCTAAGGTCAAAAGGTCAAAGATCAAGTGAAAGTGCTGAACTAAGTTTTTCCTCCATATCTCGGAAGTGGCTCAAGTTATCTTGAAACATACTACATATCTATGCATCTTCTACCTGACAGTGATTATCTTTTGAATTTTAGGGTCAAAGGCCAGATGAAAATGGTAACAATTTACTATTCAATACAGAAATTGCACTTTTTCTCCATACCTTGAAAATTACTCCATGCATAAATGTATGAATGGGTCAAAGTCAAGTTAAAGTCTGTAAATCCCAAATACATGCTCTCCTATTCATCCAATTAAACCTAGGTCAAGAAAGGTGAGCATTCAACACATTTGTGACAAACTTGTCATTTTAATATTTTGCCAATTTTGTGAAAATGTAATCACACATTGTCCACATGTACTATTCAGACCTATTAGGAGAATCATGCATTATGGCGGAGGCATACCAGTCGCCATAGCGACATTTCTAGTCCCCTATGCTTTCTACTTCAAATGCTATACATTTTGCATTGTTTCCATCACTACAACTCTCAGCATTTCTTTTTTATTTTTGTGTGTGAATGTTGCAGTCTTGTGGATGACTTGTTGATTTATAGAAATCAGACACCGTGCACTTAGCCCTACCCCATTCTTCAACACACTTTCCCCCTCCAGCCAGTAAGCTTTCCACTCCCTGGCTAAAACAGCCCCATATAATATACCTCCTTTGTATTATGGAAAAAAGTGAGGGGTTATTGACTGACAAAGGATCATGCTTTCAGTATGTTAAGACATCATGCTATCCCCCTATGTGAGCTTTTAGAAGATGATGTTATCAAATGAATGGCTGAGAACTATAATGTGACCAGACTTTATTTTGCCTAAAGACCCAACTTCACTTTTCAGTGGGCCTAAGTATACTTACTACCACTCATCTGCGCACAGGTGCATTGCCTGTGCATGACAAATGCATTACAATTGTGTGTGTGTGTGTGTGTGTGTGTTCATTTAGCCTGGAGCTGGTGCAGGCCTTGGAATCTTATAGAAATGGCTGCAGCAGAATTCAAGTCAAGTTATGTTTTATAAAACAGATAATGCACATTAGTGTGTTTGAGCACTTGTGAAATTATCTATCCTTAGTAACTTTTCAAGAGTCCCAAGTTAATATTAGGATGATAATTTTTTTTCTTTTTTTTTTTACCACTGCCCTCTGTAATGTGTTTGTTTGTATGTACCAACGTAGCATTGTCATGATGCCCTAACTTTCTGCTTGTACTCACATAAACCAATTTTCATGGTTCTGATCCTCTTTAACTCTACCTTGACTATGTGCAACCTGTTAGTTAACAGCATCAATGGCATTCCTTTAGATGATGCAGGGCATTGTTAGGATTAAGTTAGTAGTCTAACCACTATGTTACAGGATCAGCCTAAGCTAAAATATATTTTTAAAGCCAAATGTGTAAAATGTTTTGAACCAGGTGTTGATAAAATACTTATTTTTTTTATTTTACTTTTCCCTGTGAAAATTTAAATGACAGCTTCTGTTAGTCCTGCAAATCAGATCATTTTCCTTAATTGATCATTTTCCTCATGAAG
The DNA here is from genome assembly GCF_040938485.1 of Diadema antillarum. NCBI lineage: Eukaryota > Metazoa > Echinodermata > Echinoidea > Diadematoida > Diadematidae > Diadema > Diadema antillarum. The sequence goes on along the minus strand of NW_027270974.1, from coordinate 1,105,391 downwards.
CATAAAAGTGTGGATAAAACTGCAGATAAAAAAAAAATATCTAAAATAATTTCTTTTAATCTTTAATTAGCTGTGATGTACTCTCTTTTTTTCCTTGGACAACATTGGTGTCCTAAATACCTTACCCCCCCATCCCCCCATCCCCCCCCCCAAAAAAAAAAGATGAGTGTGTACAGATTTGACATTTGTGGCCAGTGCAAGAGAGTGTGCATAGGGCACATTCTGGTGCACTGAAATCAATATTTGCCAAGCAGGGACGTTGGTAGTTCAGTATGCTCTTCTTCCTGTATGATTGGATGGGGGCCAGTGACTACGTGCCTTGCAGTCAAAGTTTTTTGAACTCGGGTAGGACCGCATTCTGCAAACTTAAAAGAAACCACATCAAATCTGAATTGCTGGGACTAAGAGTGTGCATTAGAAGATTTTAATCTGTTTAACACTTCCAGTCAAACTATTCCAACACAGTCTGAAAACTCATCTATGCTGAAAACCCATGTACTCATGAACGTGCGCACTGTCATTGTCTGACATATATGTTGACTCCAAGGCCAGATGTGATATGACATTTGGTAGTGCCCCATATCCAGTGAAAAGTATTAATATCAACTACTACCATAGTACATACACATATGAAGAGTCTAAATGCAAAAACTAATATATATCCATTTAACTTGCAATATTTGAGATTAAAGCTGCTGAAAAATAAAACAAAATGATTAAGATATGTGTAATAATTTCAATAATACATTAAATGGACTGTACAGTACTGGATGAGATGAGGATTCAGGTTTATAACATTTGTTGGTGAGACAATGAGAAACCTCTTATGAAATATGAAAGAGCATGTACTTTCAAGAAAGATTTAATGTACATTTGATGAAAATTGGCCTTGAAATGGCTGAGATATCCAAAAAAGCAATCCTAATAGAATTGACAGGCCACAACTTTTATTAGGATTTCTTTGTTTTACCTTGTTTTTAGATATTTCAGTCATATCAAAACCAATTTTCATCAAATAAACTTTTGATTCCCCTTTGTATACTCTTTAACATTTCATAGAGTGGTTTCTAAATATCTTGCAAAATGTTACAAGCTGAATCCTCACCTCAACCAGTATTTTACAGTCTCTTTAATGAATATTTCTTATGTGCCATATGTGCAATATCTTTGAAAAGATGTGATTTGTCTATATTCAATGATGACCGTTCTTTAAAAACTATTTGAAAATGGCATAAGCCTGTTTTTGCATTCAAACTTTTTATAATTGTTAACATGATTTGAAAATTATGGCATGTCTACTGCAAGAGACTAATTGGATCACAAGTACTTTTTTTCCTTTTTTTTGGGGGGGGGGGGGAGCTTGAGGATATCCTCCCTTCCCCATGTCTTTTATGTTAGTAACTACCATAAAAACAGAACATGTAGTTTAGACTGTGCATTGTAGAAAAGAACACAAGGTCAGAAGGGTGAGTAATGTTTATTTCATCCTTTGATCAGGCAGAAATGTACATGGCTAGGTACAGAAAGATGTGATGGAACCAATGTTTGTTTTTCTCTCACGTTGGCTGCAGACTTGCAGTACCAGGTCAGTGCGAATTGCATGGAAGAGTGAATGCATACAAGTAGAGATAGATGGAGAGAGATAAAATTGAGAGATAGAGAGACAGACAGACAGACAAACAAACAGAGAAAGAAGGACAGGATGATGACATGTGTGTGTATCTATATAGATATGTAGTATCATCTCATATAAAAGGATAGAGAGAAAGGGTAAACTTTGTTAATTTTTAATGTCCCACAGTCGCATGCCTGACTCCATTGGTGGCGTACCAAGTTCCCATATTCTGCTCAAATGCACAAACCTGCCCAAACCAATAGATAAATCGCCAAATGCCACAGTGCAATGAAAGTGTTTCTTGCAATTCTATTCCTGTCACATGTAGCTTGCATTTTATGTGGTGATTGACTATCAAGCGGTGTTCCCGACTGGATTTGTGAGTAAATTCTAAGTGTCTGTCAATATTTTGTGTGCAAAAGTCAGCCTTTACAATAACGTAGCTATTAGTTATTTGAATGCAAAAGAAAATCATAGATTTGTCAAACAAATTACATCAAAGCAAAGCTTGGCATTTTCTCTACAACTTTGCTCATTACATGTCCAGGGTAACGCAGATCTTGAAAAGTTACATACATTTGAAAAGCAGAATGTTTTGGAAAGCATGACTACATAGCTCTCTCAGAATAATGTGGCACATAGGGGGTTAACACCATGGCACTTAAAGAGTTAATGCATAAAGCAGAGATGGATTGTGAGAGAAGAATCTGAATGAGAAGAAAGGAAAAAAGTGACCAAGTTATTTTCATGTGAGTAGATATAGAATGAAAACCTTCCATGTATGTACAAGTGTAGATAGATTTGTGACCGTGCACCTCAAAAAGAACATAAAGTCGCACATACTGATTTTGCGTGAGGACTGAAAATAAGTGAAATGGGTCAACCTAGCCGAACTTGACTTTTTCATATTTTCTGAAAAAAGCGGTCTTCTTTTACATTATGCTAAAATTTGGTATCATAAAATGGGCAGGAAAGTGTCTTTATTTAGCAGTTTATCTCGAACATTTTTGGTAGAATAGTGTGATTAGGTGTGTCTTTACAATCCCTTTTTCATTTCTGAAAAACCTTGTCCACACTCTTCACTTTCAACTCTAATAACTTTTGAAAGGATAGTGCTACTGCTTTGAAAGTTAGCATTAATTATGGACAGAATGTGTTAATGAGACATGCTTAATTTCATTTTAATCTGCTAATCCCTTCATTGTTGTTACTCTGGCGGTTTACCTCCTGTTTTTTGTCCCATTCATCGCACAGCCAGCACAGTTTGGTAAAGATTAAGCGCTTGAATAGACACTGTACTTCAGAGCCTCTTTTCTCAGTTCACACATTTCCTGAGTTTGTGCTTTCTTTCCAATATTTAGATAGGTTAGGAGAGTCCATTTGATTTGAGTTATACATCATTTTAAAGCTTAAAGTTTGCTCTTTCAGAATATGGTCTTAACTAAAAATTCATGCCTGGCGACTTTTTGTTTGTTTTGAGGTGCAGGGTCACATTTGTAAAAAGAGGAAGAGAGGAGATAGACAGATAGACAGACTGGCTATGTGTACAGACAAGCAGAGATAGATAGATGGAAAGAGAAGGAAAAGAGTGATCATATGGTACAAATTGTTTAAAGGGGCAAACCAGATGATTTTCATAATTTCACATCATGTTGTATATAAATTGACAGCTCCATGAATAGATTTATGGAATTTATTGTGTTCCTTCAGCAGAGAAACCAATACTCTGAAAAATCTTAAACAAATTACACTGAACAGTGTTGATGACCTAGGAGCCTCACATATTTAAAAAATGTAGCAGTGTAATTCCATTACAATACCCTTGCTCAACAAGTTCATCTGTGTATATTCTATACATGCCTTCTTCTTTTGTTCTGCTTCCTTGAGCCACAACTCATGCATTCTTATGGTGAGGCTGCCATGTCATCATCCTTGACCCCGTTTACAGTGCGGGGCCGGGCTCGGCCGCGGCCGAGCCCGGCCTCAATTGCGCGGCCGAGCCCCGCAATTTTGTCCGTTTGCACTGCTGGGCTCGGCCGCGCTTTTGATTCAAACCTTTCAATATTTTGTCATAGTGGCGCTCTGCTTGTAAACAAATGCAATTTGGTATCGTCTGATTTTCAGACCCTTTGCCACATGAATTCCGTGGCGACGAAGTCGCCGTTCGGGCAAAGGCCTTTGCCGAAGGAAAGAATCCTTTGCAGGACAAAACCAACTTAAACTATACCAGTTTTCGACGTTGAGGGGTTAATATCCTGAATAGCGAAAGATAAAGGCAGAGGGTTTGGAAGCCAGACTAAAATTGGCCGTGCATTTGGCCCAGTTTGCATTTACACCAAGAAAAGGCCGGGCTCGGCCGTGGCTCGGCCACGGCCGAGACCACCTCCAGAGCGAGGCCAAATGCGAGGCCAATTTTGGCCTCGCATTTGGCCTTTTGCGTGTTTACACTGAAATGAAGGTGGACTCGGCCGCGGCTCAGCCGCGGCCGAGCCTCGCACTGTAAACGGGGTCCTTGTTCATTGCAATTTGCTATAAATTTTAGAAACATTCTTATTCCTCATCCCAATTACTATAAATTCTGAAACTCTGTACTCAGTTTAACTAATTTATAGTTGTTCAAATGTAAAAGTCTGAAAATCATCCAGAGGTGTCCTTTAAACATGAATAATGGGTGGGACCATCAGTGCTTGAGCAACCGTACTAAGAAGGATGAGAAGGAAGCTGGTGACATAGTTTCAGAATGCCCCTTGTTGGCAGGGAGCTGTAAAATGCATGAGGAAGGGAACCAAAGGGGCGGGGCGTATACATGTTCTTGCACATTTTTAACAACGTGCCACTCCTGAGCACACATACGTTTTGATCACAACTTTTTTTTTTCATTACAAAAATATTGATTACATCATAGAAGGGTAAAAAGTCATAACAGTTTCAATATCATTCTTTATGACCGAGTGAAGTCAACACAGCTTTTTATTTATTTTTTTTCCTGCAAGAGATTAGTTACTATAGTAGTGATGTAATGGGATTGAATGCTCATGGGTGGAGTGATATGACTAAATGAATGGATAAATCCAGGCATGAATGAAAAATACACAACAGAATAATTGAAGAATGAGGACTGTTAAGCATAAGCAGCACTTATTCATATTTGCAAAGAGTTCCTTAATTTCGTCAATGAGCTTTACAAGTACTAGTAAACTTTGTTCAGTGCCTTTCTGGCTCTTGACAATAATGTGCATTCACCTTTCTCATGCAGGGAACAACCTCTCTTTCTCCCCTCTGTCTCTCCCCCACCCCCCCCCCCCCCATCTTTCTTCCTTTTCCCCCCTCTATATTTGTTTCTCTGAAAGAGTTTAGTCAACATTTGTCCTGAGATGAACCAGACGAGGCTTTTAGCATCTTCCCGTGTGCTAGGATCCCGGCACTGTGCCGCTGTTTCGGAAGCGAATTAAGATAAAAGTATGGGGCAATTTTTCTTTAACATTTTGATACATCTTTGTGATAGTACAAAGAAAAAGAAAAGACATTGCCAGGGGACTTTGGTGATGAATGTAGCAAATGCACTACTGAAAAGACACATCACAGCCATCATTTTGTTGTTGATGTCGTTTAACCCATCCTGCTTACTACATCATGAAGGGGCCCTTCTGTCTTAAGAATGTCTGTGCACTTGAGTCCGAAAGAGTAGTTATGGTATGGTTGACATTTCATGGATTTAGAAGTCTGTCTTCAGAGTAAGTCTTCCCTCAACTCCACCATAATTCCATCCTGTAAAGACTCTATTTGTTCTAAGCTAGCAGTGGAAGGCAACTATTCATCTGAAATGCCAGATTAGTTTTGATAAAGGAGGAAAGTGAAAGCATAAATGCTGTTTGATTTTCAGGTACTCTGTGCGATGCAGACTGGGTGCTGCCATATATAGTAACACATCGTGCAGAGCCATTTAATCAGGAGTTGAAATTGAGCTGTTGATTAGGCTCTTCAGCTTTCCCTTTAAACTGACATTGTAAAAAGTACAATCATTCTCCTTTCGATTGGAGAGATAATTTAATAGGGAATGTATAGTTTGTCATGTGATAAGTAACCTTTAAAAAATGACATCCCTGCCGATCAATAATTTTCTGAGATGCAGTTTTTTTTTCATGATATGCAATATTGGCCCAGGAAATTATTGGTATTGTTTCCAGAATTGAGGTTTGATCTTGAAACTTAGCTTGTCTGCTAAACAGCTAGATTTCCATTGCCGACTTCAAATACTGTCCTGTGCAGAGAGAGCTCGTAAATCCGTATCTGGTTTCAGACAATCCGGAATACGATCCGCTGGGTATATTTCGTGCAAGAACACGCCTAGTTTGATGAATAGTAACAGGAGAACAAAGATGAAATGAAAGCATTTGACATTTGAAGCCTTACTAGGAGATTTTTTTTTTTTAGCTTTTGAACAAAATTGCTATAAACACAGGGTTAATGGCCTGAATGGATTTCCAGGAGAACGTGTGATAGTCTATTCAGCAGCATTGTATTACACTTTTTTTTTTTGCTTTCAGTTCTCAATAGATTTAAAGGGATGGTATAGTATTGGTTGAGATGAGGATTGGGCTTTTAACTTTTTGGGAGATACCAAGAAACCACTTATGAAATAGTACGGAGCATACCATTATAAGAGGAATTCAACGTTTATTTGATGAAAATCGGTTTTGGAATTGCTGAGACATCAAAAAACAGAGTAAAACAAAGCAATCCTTACAAAAGGTGGGTCCCACTTTTTATTAGGAATGCTCATGTTTGGATATCTCAGCCATTTTAAGACCGATTTTTGAATCCCTCTTGGAATTACATACTCTTTCATATTTCATGACAGGTTTCTGATTATCTCACCAAAAAATATTAGAAACCTGAAGTTAGGTCTCAACCAAAACTATTCGCTCCCTTTGAGTTTAGAGGAATGACATGACTGTAGATGGAAGGGCATGGCAAAGTACAGCTAAATGCCTATGCATACAAAGGGTTAAAATAAAAGTTGTCCATGTGAAGTAAGAATGGATTGGTTTAACAAGTCACAAGAACACATGAGTAGTGAGTTCAAAAAGGGTTTAATATTTTGAGCAGATGATTAAAGATGTATAAATAAGGAAATCTTAGGTACATTAAAAAAACATAAGAATCATGCCAAGAAGTTTGTGTCTTTAACCCATTGAGGACAGTTTGATTTTGCTACAACACGCATTTCCCATAGATGCTTGCCCCAGTATACTCAGGACTGGTCCTCAACGGGTTAATTAGTTAAAGGGATGGTACAGTATTGGTGGAGATGAGAATTGGGCTTTTAACTTTTTGCGAGATACCAAGAAAACACTTATGAAATAGTACAGAGCATACCATTTTAAGAGGAATTCAAAGTTTATTTGATGAAAATCGGGTTTGGAAGGACTGGAACATCCAAAAACAAAGTAAAACAAAGCGATTGTATAAAATGTGGGTCCCACACTTTATTAGAATTGATCTGTTTTGGATATCTCAGCCATTTCAAAACCAATTTTCATCAAATAAACATTGAATTCCTCATGGAATTACAAGCTCTTTCATATTTCTTAAGAGGTTTCTCATTATCTCACCAAAAAAATGTTAGAATCCTGAAATTAGGTCTCAACCAAAACTATACGATCCCTTTAACGTTTAACTAAAAATCTTTGCATGCATCCATTTGGTATGGAAATATATGGCAGTACTGGTAAATGCAAGATCATGTAAGAATCTAATTGTTATTGAATCAAGGTTATGTAGCATCCCCCTATGTTTCATTTTCCAGGAGAAGGAATAGGTTGATAAATGTTAAGGCCATAGATCAACCCATATATGGGCACTGTGATTTCCAGCTGTAGTTGACATTTGTCATGATTCTGTCCCTGTCAAAGGTAGGGGATGAGCAGAAATGAAAGATGTAACTGATGGCACGCCAAGTGTGTTCTTTTTTCTGCCGCTCCTGCTGTTTCTTCTTAAAGGGGCATTCGTAATTTCACATCATGTAGTACATAAATCAACAACTCCATGTGTAGATTTGTGGAATTTTTTGTTGTTCTTGAGCAGAAAAACAATACTTTGAAAAACCTTAAACAAATTACACTGAACAAGGATGATGACATAGGAGGTTCACACATTTCAGAAATGTAGCAGTGGAATTCCATTACAGTACCGCTTGCTTGCGAGTTCACCTGTGTATAATTTATGCATGCCTTCTTCTGTTGTTCTGCTTCCTTGAGCCCCAACTCATGCATTCTTATGGTGACTCTGCCATGTCATCAGCCTTGTTCATTGCAATTTGTTCTAAATGTTGAAAATATTCTTATTCTTCATCCCAATTATCACAAATTCTGAAACTCTGTCCTCAGTATAACTAATTTATAGTTGTTCAAATGTAAAAATCTGAAAATCATCTGGAGGTCTCCTTTAACTTCTCCTCATCTTGTGATCTGATTCTTGCTTTCCCGTCCAACAAATGTGGTGTCAGTGTTTGACCGTTTGAACGTCCAGTTTGTTTTCGGCCGTACAATAACTGGCATATCGCTTCGCAAATTACGGGCAGCGCTGCGATAAGCTCATGCGCTAATCCTGAAGATGAAAGAAGATTTTGCTTGCTTTCTCTCTTTCATTGGGTTCAAGTAGTAGCCAAAATGAGGTAAAAGACAAGAGATGGAACAAGTAAAGAAATTTAAATGAGAAAATCAGATAATGGGCACAGCAGCAGAACGAGAAAGAACATTTGCTACAATACGTAAAGAGGTAATATAGATACTGTAAAATGAAAGGGTATGGTGTTGTTAGCAAGGACAACATGAACGAGGATAATCTCTGCAGTAGTGCACAAAGTTATGCTGGAACGGAAGACAATTTTCCATGGGGCAAGTGGATGGAAAATTGTTAACAAGCATTTAGCTCAGCAGAGATGTTAGGAAATTTGAGGAAAAAAATACAGCTATGGACAAAAGTATGAAGTAAAGAGCAGATGAAGTGAAAGTCCATGAGCAATAGATGTGGTTTCCAAAAATAAAGCATTACATTGTGTATGTTGTGCATGTTGACTTTATTCTAGCAAATGAGCTAAAAATCTAAAGAGAGGAAGTAAAGCATAACTCATTGCATTTAATGGAACAGACAAAAAAAAACAACAACTTGCAATTGTCAAAGGATCAGAAAATAACCCAAGGGAGGCCATTGTACTTGTGCAGTCAAGTAGAAGGCAATCATGCACAAGACACACCAGAGCAAGTAAAACAGAGAAAGAGAGAGATAGAAAACTAGCTCAAGAGAATATATGTTATAGATAGGTAGATGAAAAGATAGATAGCTCACGAGATTATGTATATCACCAAATAGGAGATAGATGTATAGATAGATGGATACAGAGAAAGAGAGTATAAAAACTACCTCAAGAGAATATATACCAATAGATAGCTCAAGAGATTATATATCAACAAATAAATAAGATAGATGGATAGATAGATACCTAGATAGATAGATAGATAGATAGATAGATAGATAGATAGGTAGGCAGAGAAAGATAAAAAGCTACCTCAAGAGAATATATGGATAGATATAAAGCTCAAGATATTATATATCACCAGATATATAGACAGATGAATAGATATAAAGATAGATAGATAAATATAAAAAGATACCTCAAGAGAATATATATATACATATATATCAATAGATAGATAGCTCAGGCGATTATATATCAACAGATAGATAGATAAATAAAGAAAGAAAGAAAGAAAGAAAGAAAGAAAGAAAGAAAGAAAGATGAAGAGCTACAGCTTGTACCTTAAGAGAATTTATGAATAGATAGATAGATAGGAACCTCAAGAGATTATATATCACGAGATAGATAGACAGATGAATTGATAGATAACTAGATAGATAGATCAATATAAAAAGCTGCCTCAAGAGAATATATATCAATAGATAGCTCAGAAGATCATATATCAACATGTAGAGAGATAAATAGCTCAAGAGATTATACATCACCAGATAAATACATAGATAGACAGAGAAAGAAATAAAGAAAGGTTAAGAGCTACAGCTTGTACCTGTAAAGAGAATTTATGAATAGATAGATAGATAGATAGATATCTCAAGAGATTCCCATCATCAGATAGATAGAGTGCTCAGGAGATTTTAATAGATTGAAACAGATACTGTATTCGCCAATATTTTTGCGTACAGATATTTTTGCGAATCACGGTACCAGTGGAATTTTCGCGTGTTGTTATATTCGCGATTGATAGTAGGGTCTACTGCCAAGCCCGAGAAACACGTTCAAACACTTGCCAACGTACTCGTAACGTTTTTCCATTTGCATTGTGACTCCCAAACATGAAAATAGAAAAGACACAGTAGAAGATTTATAAAATGAAACAATTACGGCATTCACAAGTACTCAGTACCTACCAAATGTTGCAACAAATAGACGACAAAGTTTCAGAGCTGCGCTAGCGAAAGTTTTACATGCATCCTATATACACGGCCCTGTTGCTGTACACGAGTGTCGCGCTAGCTACACCTAGCTGCGCATGGCGTCTGCACGGCCCTGCGCATACGGCGTCTGGTCGGGCTACATGCATCCCTAGGCCTCACCCATGTACGCAACCACGTCGAGCCGGTGTTCGTTCGCGTAGGGTAACTTAGCACGGAGATTGCACATTTTAATGCACGTTAAGCATCGTACTGCACTTCCACAATCGGTCGCACCGTAGTGTATGTACTAGTAATATAGTTATGTGTACGTACTGGCCAATGTAACAGCCGCGTTCTGGTCCGGCCAGCGTTGGATGCATTTTGTCATCAATTTGCACATAAGGTATGTCGGGGTAATATTTTTGCGTGTCTTTAATTTCACGATCAGCCCGAAGCTCGCGAAATTCGCGAAAATAAAACCCTCGCAAAAATAACGGCGTATACAGTAAGGGTGGGATTTCACGGAGCACGCGAACAGTTTGCGAAGGATGCGAATGACAAAATCCCGCATTCGCATTTTGGTCTGCAAAAGATCGCCAAACGAACGTGAGGGTTCGGAAGCGTCGTCAATTATTCGCGAATGTCGTTTTTACTTCGGCGAGAATTTCAAAAAAGTTTGAAATTTTCTGCGAACCTTTTCCGCACACTTGGTCGTGATTTGCTCGTGAATTGTTCTCGAAAGTGTCTTTAAAGCCTCGTCATATGCGCAAGACCTTCGCAAGACACGCGCGATGTTCGCAAAATCTTCGTGAAACCCCAAACAGACTCCGAAACTTTGGAGAATGTCTCGCGTATGTTACGCGAAATCTGCGAAGTTTTTCCGATCATTTTATGACGTAATCGCAAACTGTTCGCGTACCTTTTGAGACATTCTCGCGAACGTTTAGCGCACGTTTGGGGGATGTATGACCTTAATTGACCTATATGTACGTTTTCTACAAATAAAAATCGTAGCATACACCTAAACATCAAACAATTATTAACAACTATAGTAACAAAAGAAATTAAAGACTAGCAAAGAGAAAGAAGTGTTTGATATACAAAATAAATCACAGAATACAGTTAAAATTAATCTAAAGTATGTAAACTGTCATTTGAAGTATAGAGATTATGTGTTGGAGGAACTGCAAAAAAAAAAAATCATATGCTTTACTAGTGGAGGAGATACGTCCTAGGAAAAAAAAATATAGGCAAGCACACAATAGAAAAATGAGAGAAAAAGAAAGGAGAAATAGAGGAAAGAAAAAAAATCAACTCAAGACAGCTTCCACCTCTCCTTGGGTACATTTTCTCCCATGATTATTGAAAATTTTTCGTTGTTCGCATTTCCGTCGCGTGTTCTTCGTGTACGTAACATGCTGTACTTTAGCAATGATACACACGACATTCGCACATACATCGTGGAAACTTCGCACAAATTGCGCAAGAATAGTTTTCGGCTTCATTGTCGGAAAACATTCGGAGAAAAAATTTTCCGAATGTTGGATTTTGTCATTCGCGTCCTTCGCAAATCGTTCGCGTGCTCCGTGAAATCCCACCCTTAGCAGGCAAATAAGAAAGGATTGCAAGTAGCCCAAGGAGCTCTATGAATGTGTACATATTAGTAAAAGGCAGTCATATATAAGTACATATTATTACAAGGTAATCATATATGAGTGCATATAAGTGAAGGCAATCATATATGAGTACACATTAGTGTAAGGTAATCGTATATTATTGCATATTAATACAAGGCAGTCATATGAGTGCATATTAGTATAAGGCAATCATATATGAGTACATATTAGTATAAGGCAATCATCTATAAGATACTCAACAGCAAGAGAATAGTGAGAGTGCTATGGTATAAAAAGAAATGGCTGAGAGGGAAAGAGTGGGATAATGGGATGATAGAAAGAGAGAGCATTGGAGAGATGGGACAGACTGGGAAACAACAAAAAATATCAGAAGATTGCAAATATGTAGGCTGAAGAACCCAATGTTTGTATATATTTTAGTAGAAAGCATTTGTTTATGATACAGTCAACGGAAGGGGAAAAATGGATGGAGATAAGCAAGACAGAGAGAGAGATGGAGGGGGAAGCAGAGAGGGAGAGGGAGAGAGGAAGAGGAGGAAGAGGAGGAAGAGGAGAGTGTGAGAGTGGTGGAGGATGTGATGCAGTAGCTTTTGTTTGATGCTTGTGTATCCCAACCTCTTTGAACTTCATAATGGAGAAATTGTGTTATTCAAACAGAATGGCATCTCAGCCAAGTTTTCCATAACTGGTAATTTGCCTTTCTGAGAAAATTGCACTGGACCTGGGAAAAACTGCAGAGAAGTGGAGCTTTTTAGAACTCCATTTTGTGCCTAACCTTCCCTTAAAATAGATGACCAGATGACATGTAAATTTTCTCTAAAATTTTTCTCTTCAGTTTGCAATCTTAGTTTCTCCTGTATATTTGGAAGCCTATTTCTGAGAAACAACATTTCTTAAAGTTGTATATAGTCCTTGATGAAACAAGATGTATTTCTACTGATCCTGTGACATTATATGTATTGAGACTATACCATCATTTTAACGTTTGTATTATCCATGTAGGGCCTATATTGTTTGGAAATGAAAATAAAACATGAATGAATGAATGAAAATATGATTAACTTTGTATTCTCAACTCTAATCCGTGCTTGATCTAGTCACACCTATATCTGGTGGAAGTTGTAGCTGGATGAACCAGCTGTAAATTTACAACTTCACCATATTCACATCTCATCTGCCATGTCTAAAATGATAATTTTTTGTTATATATAGAATTATCCATATTGTATAGAATGAATGTATTGTAATTTCTTTGAAAAGAAGGTGCTTCATGTGTATTACAACTTCAGAAATCAAAGGAAGTTTTACATAATTGGCAATTTTTTATATGTGTGTGTATGCATGGCATGTGTGTAAAAATGAGAATGAGACTGAGAGAGAGAGAGAGATAAAAACAAATTATTTCAATATATTTCGACACCAATTTGTTTGACAAATGGTGAAAGGATATCAATGGGCTTACAGTACAGGATACTTAAATAATGAATGAGCTAATAGGAAAAACTTATCAAAACTAGTAAAGGTGATATCTATGGAGTTAATGACAGATAATGTTCAACAAATGAGATAATCTGACATGATTGTCAAATCATTGTAATCTTGCAAGAAACTTTTGTGATTAATCAACAGAGCTTCACAAAAATATAAACTGCCACAATGCAGACACCATCAGATCATTTTGAGTAAAGGAGATCAACACTGTGGAAAGGAAGGTGGTAAGGTATAAGTCTTGATTCCACAATGTATTTTTTTGTGTATAGGACGGCAAAGTTGCTACTTTGCGATGGGAGATGTGACGCTGTCCATGTTTGACAAACTGATGCATTCTTGAAATATATGCATCACGTAGAGGGATCATAACTCATAAAAGTGCTTTGACATACGTGGTGGTTGCATGGGTCCAGCAGCAGATCAGATGAGAAACCAAGATAAGAAGACTGACAAAAAGTGCAGTGAGTACATACGAGGGAGGGGAAAAAATCTGCTTAGAGACCAGAGCCGTCCCACCACCGTGCGTCTGACCAAAATACGAGCTAGTCGGCATTAATGTGGTCTTGGCGCGGCGCTGACGAAATTCCCATGGTTCGTGCGCTGCATGCAGCAAATGGAATAGTGATGAAAGCATGTCCGTAAGGAGAAACAACACACTTTGGCCCACCAAATGCACATTTTGTCGACGATTGTGAAAAGGGCAACTCAGAGGATGAGAGGAATTTTGGAAAAAAGAAATGTGGCCACCACCTTTCATATTCACCCCTGGTCACATCAAATCCTCCCACAGTCAATTATGGACTTCCTCATTGTTTGTTTGGAGAAAAGACGACATATGTGACCGTGTATCAGAAAACCAACAAAAGGTCGCCAGACATGGGTTTTTCATTAAGAGCAGATTCTGAAAGAGCAGACTTTAAGCTTTAAGATGATGTATAACTCAATTCAAATGGACTCTCCAAACCTATCTAAACATTGAAAAGAAAGCACATACTCTGGAAAAGCGTTTTTTGAGAAAAGAGGCTCTAAAGTAAAGGGTCTTTTCAAGTGCTTCATCTGTATACCGATCCATGCTAGCTGTGTAATGAATGGGACAAAAAAAGGCTGTAAATGTCTGCTGTAACAACAATGAAGCAATTATCATACTAAGCTGAAATTTCTCATATTTTATGAGCACATCCTTTCTATGACTAATACCAACTTTCAAAGGAGTAGCTTTATCCTTTCAAAAGTTATGAGAGTTGAAAGAGCAGAATGTGTAAAGGGTTTTTCAGAAATGAAAAGATGCCTCTGAGACATACCTGATCACACTAATCTACCCTCAAAAAAGTTGTAGAAAAACTGGTGAAAACACATTTTCCCATTAAGTTTATGATCCCAAACTTAGAGACAATGTAGAAAAAGAATAGCTCTTTCAGAAAATATGAAAAAGTCGAGATTGACTTGGCTGACCCATTTTACCTATTTTGAGTGTTCACGTAAAATCAAGAGGCGTGACTTTTTTGTTGGTTTTGTGATGCATGGTCACACAAGAAGATGAGTGAGCAAGATATTAAGTGATGTCTTGACATGGGTTAGGATGGAAGTTAGCTGACATCCAGAGGTTATCCCATGATCTTTTACATAAACAGAGTTCAAGGTACTACCCACTCCCCTTTAAATCATCCCATATTGAAAATTTTCCCCCTCACTTGCTCTCCAGCAATATAAAATTTGTTTACTTTATGTGCATTTGAGATAAGCGTTGCCTTTGATTTCACCTCTCCGGGCTTACGTTTGATTTGCGGAGGTATATCCGCCCATAGCCCAGCCGGAAAACCTGGCCCGATCCCCACATCTCCTGGCTATCCCTACCGTTCTTTGCCCCCACGAATGACCAACATGCATTGAGAGATTACTGTCTGGGCTCAAAGTGGAGTTGGCAAGCGTAATATTCTGGGGAGCATAACACTGCGGCATTGGACTGCCTCGATGAGGTGTACCCAGATGCTTTGCTTTGAAATTTTATGTGAGATTTTCCTCACGATGCCAGTGTGCCAGATTTATTGCCTTCTCTGGCAGACAGCTTACACGTAAAACACATGGATCCGTAGATACTGTCGTCGTCTTTTCCATCGGATACCTGTCAGCTCATGAGCTGCTTCAAAAGCTATGAATAAAAGAGGAAATACATTGACTAGACTGTAGACGTTTATTTGGCAAGTTTTTAGAATTTGAGTTATACCAAAAGTCTGCCATACTCGTGTGATGAGTTTAATAGCAGGTTATTTTGTTGCTCATTATAGGTGATGGACTGTGGTTGATATGCAGGTGGATCTGTCTTTGTCTTGTCTATCGTGCTCCAAAACTATATCTTTTGATGCCATTTATTATTTAACCAATTGATCACAGAAACCAGATGGCTCATCAGTGATGTTTATTATATCCATTTGTGTGCTTTGTTGTATATACTATCTAAAGTCTCTAGCACAGAAAGGACTAAAAATCATGATATGTGGAGAGCAATGGTCTAATTGAAGGCAGAGTGTTTTTCTTTTATCCTAGTCCTCAAATCAGGGGCATTTATTACTTCTTTTTTGCAATGAGGTCATCTCTCTCAGGTGTTTGGTGTGAGCGGAAAGGCAGAGTTTCTTGGATGGCAAAACCAGGTGGGAAGGGGAGAAATTGGATCACTCCCCATTTGCCGAATGCATCACGATCTAATAAATCTGGTTTATTTAGCAAAAGAGAGGCGTTGTGATCCCGAGAAAGAGTAAATGCGTTGCGTTATTGCCCATAAATCAAATACAGGTTGAAAAGTGCTTCTGCCCTTCTTGAGGCATGCCTCTTTCATTCCTCTCCTGTGTGGCTTATATTTCTAAAAATGGTCCTTCATTAACCCTCTTCATGCCAGAAATCATAGTTGGCGGTTAGTCTTCCTGGTGATATCTCTTCTTGCTTTATATCTTAAAAGATGGAGATTCTGTTGAAGGTCCAGTTTGCCTGGTGGGCCACAGTACTTCGAGGACTGTTTCAGCTATTGAAATGGGCATGCCGGCATCCTCCTATACCGCCCTCGCCCATCTCGACTCTCGCTTTCATGCAGCCGAAGCTTACATTTTCCTCACGTTCGCTTGTCCAGGGAGAGGGGCGTGTTTGGTCATGAGCGCGGACGGCTTTGTGCAAATACGCGTTCTGAGCAAGGGGGGGGGGGGGGACTCACGCCGGTTGTTCACGTCGCTGAAGCCCACCGGGGAGCTCAATCCATCTAAGGGGGGCGCATTGGTGGTCCTATACAAATATGCACCTATTATCACTCTTACGGCAAAAGGAAAGGAGAGGAAAAAGAAGCTGCCACGCACTTTGCCAAGTGTGATCGCGATGTGAAAAGCACATGGACAGATTTTTTTTTATCACTCTTTAAAGGAATCTTTTAGAGCAAAAACTGAAACAAAAACGGTGACAAATGTTTGAGATGTATAGAGGAGTCAGAAGAAATGGATACAGTCCAGGAGATTCCCACTATGTCGAAAATGGGAGATATGTACACCTGGGGAGGCTCTGAGTAGTAGGAGCAGAGTCAGAAGGGTGTAAAATGCATTTGACGTTTGTCTAAGAAAAAAAAAACATGTACTTGTCCTTTTTCTGGTTAGATCTCTAAAAAGGAAGAGATAGGTGTGTTTGAGTGTCTGTTTTCAGTAGCTGTAAAATAGACAAAGTTTTGGCCTCTGTGTGCATAAACTAGTTTGTATGCCACAAACTTTTGGGGAGTATTCTAGATTTTGATGATGTGGATGTGTGAGGCATGCAAGTCAAAAAAATAAAACCAAGACATTGTGCTCTTTAATGAGAATTTGAGTTTAGAAGTTGATACCCCATGTATCATTGCAAACTAGACATAAATATGCAAAGGCAGATAGTGCACATGATTTATTTTACATGGTTGCAGTACATCATGTATTATCCATGATATTATGGAATTCTTGACCTTGGTAAAGAAAAGTGCAGGCACTCGGAATTCATGAGGAATTCAAATCCTTCCCATTACATAAGAAAATGAAATTAACTTCCAGCCAGCTCGAATCTCTCTAAATCTGGGTATTAAGCAGGATTTAAACCTTCTAAACAAGCAAGACAACAACTTGACATTAGAAGCCATTTTACATTTCAAACTTGTATGTGTATCCATCCATCTATATCTATATTGTAAGAACGAGAGACTGTTCAAATAGTCATAACATTCGAAGTTGTACTTTTCTGCACTTAACCCATTGAGGACAAGTCCCAAGTATAGCTCTGGCAGTTGTCTGTGAGAAATGTGTGTTGTAGCAAAATCAGTCCATCCTCAATGCGTTAAATGCATCAAGAAGAATCAATTCACTTTGAAATTCTGTGAAAGCATCATGGATAGCAATCTAGATGAGCAGCAAAGTCAGTCAGTGTCAAAGTTTTGTAAAAGTGGATATTTTCACGCAAGTAATTTTTCGCGCTTGGCCGGGTAAGATGAATTTCATGTGTCTTTTATTCCAAGGAATCAGGACAGTGACTACTGGAACATACGGCATGAATGAAATATTCATGTGCTTTTATTTTCGAAGTGGCCTCTGGTTCTGCGAAATGCGCAAAAATTTCCACACTGCAAAAACTTCCACTTATACAGCAGTTCTTGACTTGGTTACACAGCATTTCGTGTGAATATGTATTATTTGCATGATGTCAGACTAAATATTTTAAGTCTGTACATTAATGACAGTCACGTTAGTAAGTACGTAATTTACCTGGATGACTTGATTAAGGTTTGCGTGACCATTGATGGTGTAAATTGCACAACCTCTTGTATTCTATTGTAGAAATGATGACGCAATTGTGTGGGAGTCTCTTTCTGCAGGTGATCAGAAATAATGAACAGCTCTCATTATTTAACATGAGATGTCCTTGTATCACACAGGTAATGTCTTGTGATAATAGGCACAAAATAGGGATCACAGAGATGACAGAGTCATTAATATATTCTCACCTGCTACTCCATTATACCGTAGATGGTTACAAGTCATTATGAAAGCTGCGGGATCTTGTGACGTAAGACATTCCTCCCCTCCCCCCCCCCCCCCCCATGGCTCCTCCTAATCACTTCATATATGTTTTTTCTGATTAGCACCTGTGCATCAGTCATTACTGAGGGGATAATATTGCGATAATGCCTTGTCATGTTATCATCTTCATCATCAAGTCGTATATTATCAATTACAAGCAATATGCCTCGTCCTCCTGCTTGAACCGTCACTTGGCAACATCTCCTTGGTTACTCGGATGGTGGTGCCTTGATGCTGTGGAAAAAGATGATGTTGCTGACGATGACCAGATATGGCAGTCAGTGATAGAAATTTCTCATATCACATTAATCAAAATCATAAAACTCTTCATGATCTTACTGGAAAGCAGCATTCTGGAGGAGAGTAAATAGCTCTCTTGTGTTCACACCACTATCATCTTCTCCCATCTCTGTTGCCAGGGCAACAGCTTTTGATGATGCTGTCAGGGTAGAAACTGTCATAACCTATCTGGAATGATCATTGGCTCCATTGCCTTCACCCATCCTTCATGGTCCTCCCTGCCTCCCAAAACACCTCATCCTCATCCTGAGGCTTCATCAGCATCCTTCCTTGGTATCCTCCTTGCATCTTGCTCTTTCTCTCTTTTGGTATCTCTCCCTCTTCCTTTCTTTCTTCATTTCTCCATCTCGTGTGCCTCTCATTCGTCTGCGAGACAGATGCATGATAGCCACGGTGATCCGGCCTCATCAATTTCAACTCCTCAACAGCCGAGTGCACTTGATGATGTGGGGATCAATGAGCGCCCGCAGGGCTGTGAGTGGTAGATAGGGGGGCACCATGTAATCCACCATAGCTGTTTAAGCCAGACCCCCTCATTCGAATTTCCCCTCACATGGCTTTACGAGGCTTACTTTGAGAACCGCACTGGTACGCGTCCGTGTGGATTTCAACTCTTGGCATTCGTGGCAACGTATTTTTTGACTTGTCTATCTGCGCTGCTGAAGTGTGCTGCATTCCGGGTATTGGTACATGAAAGCTTGTCATTTAAGAAAGCTGTCACAATTTCTATTTCACAGAACACCGATTCATTCTCCGTGTTTCAGCAGAGGCTTAGGGCGCATATCTCCCTTTTACGATGTCAAGGGAAGATTTGATGAAGATTGCATTCTTATCTTGAGTAGAGAGGTTATAAGGGGCAACTCAGTGCATAACAAGATGAATGACGACAAAATGTATATCGTATGAAAAATATGCATATCATTCCCCATTAATGCTTTCATTCCTGTAGTGTAAAGACTTCCATGATATATTATTTTCTCATGAAAAAGACACAAATTCTTTTCATGGATATCTATCAAACTTCCTTTTTCATATCTTTGAGTCCAACTGACCTTGCTTTGAACAAGTTGCAAAATGACAAAGTATATGATTCTAGAAAGGTATCTGCATCTTTGAAATATATAACAGGACAGTATCAACGAAAAATATAAACCTATGTATCCTTGACAAAATTCATAGGTGATTGATTGTAGGTAGTTACATTTTTTCAGGAGTCATCGTAGTGCATGTTTTAGGATTAATGTTGTGAAATGTGAATAGTTCTTCTTTATCCTTTATAGACCAATTCATTAACATTTCATAAGAGGTTGAATAAAAAGAAGTTTTGTGAAGGAAAAGTCATACGAGAAAGAAATGTCAGATTACACTCAATTTTGCTGTACTGTGAGTGCTCTTCTTAAGATTATTTCATCTTTAGATTGGTTGTATTTTGTTGTGTTTTTGCCACTAATGAGTTCAAGCCTTCAACTACAGTCTCCTGTCACCCAGCCCCCTTTTTACCCGTTCCTGAATCAGTTTCTCCATCTCCATTTCCAAGGCATCATTCTCTTGCTTAGCCTTCTTGTCATCTGCGGCTATCTGAGAGCTGGAGCAGGGTATTTAGACACAAATGTTGTAACTTGTCCCACAACACTCACTGAGCATCAGCGCTGTTGCAAGAATTCCGCACTGAGCTCACCTAAGGTTTTCTGATATTGTAGTGAAAGAGGGCAAGGCTTACCTATAACCGGGCTGGAGCTATTTTAGGTGGGCTGGCATAGTCTGTTGGTGCAGACTTCAAATATCCCTTGTCATTCCAGCAGACACGCATTTCATCTTTCCGAACAAGATGGAGAGAAAGGGGATGAAATTGTAGACATGTTGGTGCAGAAAGCAGGCTTGATACTTAGCAATATGTACTCAAATTCATCCAGACAATGCATCCCATACTGGTGGTTTTGTCAGTTTGTCATATTTTTCCTCTTTCCCATGTTTATATGTCAGTTAATTCATTCACAGGACAGAAATGACACCATACTTGCAATACTTGAAATTCTTGTTTTTAGTAAATATACGCATACAAACATGCTTTTTGGATCACTCTTACAACATGGAAATTTGCTGTCTTGTCATGTTCTTCAATTGAGTAAAAAAAAGAAGCAAAAACCCTCTATACTCAGTTATTGAATTTGACGACAGAGAAGCATCCCCAAAGCAGCCTGAGTTCCTCCTATTTGTGAGGAACCCAGGCCAGGGCGGAATTGCATCAGCTCTTTGTGAAGTACAAAGGCATTACAGGTGAAATGCGACAGAAAATGAGGTAAAAAGGGCTCATGAGAGTTCAATGCTCAAGTCTAGCTTCCTTCATTGGAAGAGAGAATATATGGGTAGGATGGTGGAAGGGAGGTGCAAACTCACATGAGGACATTTCTCCATGGTACATATCGGAATCCCCCCTTTTTTTTTTGGTAATGATAGTAGAAGTTCAAATGCACTTTGCCATCATCATCTTATTCGTAATGATGCAGCCGGCCGGGGCTCGTCGCCATTGACAACAGATTGATGGGGAGCAACAGTTCAATTTCTCATTTACCCCGCCTCCAGACATGAAAGCCGAGATGCTAGCGGGATGCAGGAGAGGGAGATGGATACCATGGTTCCAAAGATGCCGTTTGGTATTATTGTATTTCTGCTTGGTTTGCTGTCTACATGCAGTCTCACGCTGTGTCGTTTTTCCTCTCATGCACTGCCAAGATACAGAGTTTGGAACCTTCCACAGCTGGGCTGAGAAATGACAGATTCTCATTAGTCAGTGTTGGCCTTAATAAAACTTAAACAGTTTTCTTTTTTTTTAAAGAGTCGTGGTCACAAAACACTTGTGATCAAAGAACAGAGCAGCTTGTTGCATCTGGATAACCATCCATCACTGTTATCTGTTTGATGCAGGATATTCAACATTGTGTTCTTTTGAAATTTTGTCCCTTTTTATTGAGTATGTATCACTTATTGGGGGGGGGGGGGATAGCATCCTTCCATTCATACTTGTTCTGTTGTCAAAGTGCAGTTATTGCTTGAAATGAGATTCTTGGAATTCAGTCCCTAGTCTGAAAGCCCAAAAAAGCTTTTATTGCTGACTTTTGATTGGACAAGTTGTCCAAAGGTGGTTAAATGAGCTTGTTTTGTAAATAATAGTGTATAGCTTGCAAACTATAGTTACAGTATGTTTATGGTATGAATACTTAAACATGTGTGTATTTTCAGAAGGGTAGAAATGCATCAGATTGCAAAAGCATCTTCAAATACATTTTAGGTTACGTTTGTTCAGAAACATCTTTCTGTTTCATATCTGCGTTATGATATTTCCCTCCCCACCCTCCCACCCTCTGACTCTCCCATCTATATCTATATAAAAGTAATTGATGAACAGATAGAGAACCAATACCCAACCCTTCCTGAAACATATGTATATAGTTTTACCACTTTCACATGTCTTGCCAATTTTGAGCTACCATTACAACCACCCTCCCCCCCCCCCCCTCCACAAGCCACTCTTCTTTGGTCCTAGGGAACCTTTATGTTGGTAAGAATCTCTTTGTTGAGAGCACTTTGTGTTTAGGCAAAATATCACTTGAGTCATTGGTGGGTGGAAGAGTGATGCTGTACATTGTCGTGTTTTTTTTGGACTGCAGCTAATCTGGAATCGGTTTGGGTTTTATCTTCTGCTCCCTAATTCAATAGTTATCCTTTCTCATTACCGAGAGAGCCATATTGTCTGAGGAAGAAAATTGACAATACCCCAGCAAGTGTAGTATGAGGCAAAACAAGACATATAAAAAAAGCAAGAAGATACAGTCAAACCTGCCTTAGCGGCCACCTCTCTATAGCGGCCACCTGTCTATAGCGGCCACTGAAAAATCCCCCCGAGAGAAAAGCCGTGTTAAAGACCCTGTGTATAGCGGCCACCTGTCTAACGCGGCCAGCGGCCACAAATTTTGTTTTCCGCGGTAGATTTTAACCTGTCTATAGCGGCCAAAAACCCGATGCAGCCGTAGCCGAGCCGATAATTCAGGGTGTTTTTTCTGCTTTTTAGCCGTGCCAGTCATTTCTGGGCAACGTTCAGTGATCGCCACCGTTGCATTCATCACTTATTCAGTCACAATAATGCACTAGTGTTAAGCTTTCTTCATGACTGTGCACCGGCATTGTTCTATGCATGATCACACATACATGTACATGTATATGTATACAACGATGATACATGTACATGTAGGCAATGCAAACAAAGTTGGATTACCTGTCTATAGCGGCCACCTGTCTATAACGGCCACTTTTCCCGTATCCCTTGGGTGGCCGCTATAGACAGGTTTGACTGTACATCCACTCCAAAATCCATATCCTGTATAATGGAGATGAAAAAGACAGGCAATAAGATCCATATATGTAAATGTCATTTTTGTTTAAAATTGTCAACTGAAATGTAAATAGCGTAGAGAAATAAATATTTTGCCTGAATTTGGTACTTAAAGGAAGTCTGGCATGATGCAGCTTAAGGACACATCGTCCGCAGGGAATGGGTGGCTTTAGTGGACGGGTCAGTGAAGGAGGATGGCTTTGGTGATTCTCTGTCCACAAGTCCACAAGCCTTTTATAAGGGTGTTTAGATGCAAAAACAAATTATACTAAAATGGTATAGCTATACCAAAATGGTATAGCATGCTATACAATAAATCAATAGGTCTGAACACTGACTAATGAAACTATGTATAACAAAATGACATATAATGAAGTGGCGGTCAGAGCACCGTTTTGAACTAGAACTTGATAACAAATCAGCATTCCATAGGCGTCTGAATGTATAGTGACCATAGAATGGTATAACTGGGCGGGGCTTAATGGGAGTGCGCACGAAAGGTGACCCTATACAGTATACTAGTACCTATCACTCGCTCGACGTAATGACCATGATAACATGTGCAGTGATAAACTGCATATCTATACGATGTTTTCCAGAATGGTCAAGATTAGCGTCTGAACGGTCTGTCCGCTATAGGATGATTCTTTATATGTCATTTCTTTATCGAGTTTTGGTATAAACTGGCTTGAATCTGAATGGGGGTCACAATAATCGTCTTCGAAAATGAGACAGATCATTTGTGGGAAATTGACGTAGATATGAGGTATTCTCTACCACTGTCCGTCATCCGTGCTTCCAAGGCCATAATGCCGATTGGAAGCTGTCGAGACTCATTTGAATGCGGCGCAATCACTGCAACATTTTGCCTGTTTCAGGCACAAGACAATCATACTGTCCTATTTTTTTGATCTCACATGGCTCTCCCCATAACTCTAAAAATATCTTTGGCTTGTATTTCTCACATTTTGAGTTTAAATGGCCGCAAGGCATGGGGATTGTGCAGAAACCACGATTGTCCAGTACTCCGTGAAATAAGTCCCTGGATGCAATAACCATTTATTCACACCCCTTGCAAATCTCAAATGAAGTACTTAACGTGCAATTTGTCTTCTACGTAATTATCATGCCCCTTTTCTCAAGCATGCAGATACTCTTGGTTTTAAAGGTATATCGGATTTTTGTCATATTTGTTCAGTCTTTCACGGTCTATTTGAACAAGACATAAAAATGGAAAAAACTGCCTGCAAGTGGTATGTCTTGCCATTGATGGATTTGAACAATTTTCTCCACGGATGAAAGGTTGTCACAGGGTTATTCATTCCATCAGAGGGGAAATGCAGAGACACAATCCACGCATGCCAAATGTAAGCCGTCTTTTGCCAGGGTAGTGTTCTGAATCTAGAGATTCATACTCGGTGCACCCTTGGGAAAAGATGATTTTTACCGTGGATGTAGCATTTTGCATCAAAAGCGGTCCCTACCTATGGGGTTGAGGTATTGAATTGTGATAAGAAAACTTAAAGGAAAAGTGTTCAAGTCGTTTTCACAATGAGATAATGAGATTTTTGTCCCTTATTATGCCTATTATTTATTTTAGCAAGAATTTATCTCTCTTCTTTGATCGTCATATGCACTGGGAGCACATAGGTGCTCTAAAGTGACAGAATAATCAACATTGTGAACAGTTTTTTTTTTGAGTGTGTGGCCTCTTTCTGTGGAAGCAGAGACAGGAAAAGAGATCAAAGGAATGCATAAGATAGTGTGATGAGAGAGTAGGAGAGACGGGGATAAAATAGAAAGTGTTTGTGAGAGAGAGAGGGTGATATACATAGAGAGATTGAGAAAGAGAATCTGTCATTCTCGCTGAAAACAAAGCCATTACTCCCAAGTGGCTGTAACAATAGAAACAGTGATCGCAAAGAGAAAGAGAGGGAGAGAGTGAGAAAGTAGGTCAGGTTTAGAGGATCAGACCCTCAAATCTTACCCTTTGGTTCGGTAGCACCGTGATTGGGTTACAACTAAATTTCATTTCTGACAAACTCTGCCACTGATGCTGGCAGCTCTGACAAGCAGGACTTGTAGACACATCTTTATGTATTCCCCTCCCCTTTAATATTCAATGTGATACCTTAAAATATTTTTTTTTTGGATGAGATATTGGCGGCGGTCGTCCGAACCATCGCATATCCCGATTTTTGGTGAAATTTTCGATTTCGAGATTTTCAGTCATTTCTCTAAGGGACATTCCATTATACATATTGTGAAATTTTCAGTTTGTAATTCGGTGTAATTATTGTGTAATTATGTACAAATGACGCACAGATCTGAGTGCGTCAGTCAGAATTGTGTGCATAAGGTAACTATGGAATGCTTAACCCATGCGGTTTCACCTCGTGGGTTTAGGCTAAATTCCATAGTTATGATACCGCATGCACACTATAATCCGACTGACGCACGAAAAGACATGTGCATCATCTGTGTTATAGAATGGGGACAATTTTCTTGCCAAAAATCCATTTTTGATCATGCATTTTATCTGATGACAAATTTACTGGGTGCATTCCCTTTGGGCTTGCCACAGACAAAAGCCTGAAAATCATGCATCCAGAATTTCAAAACCATGCATCCAGTAATTCCTGGATGCATGATTTTTCAGCCAATAGGCATCTCATACCGAGTGCACGAATGCTTGCTCAGTGCGCGTACTCTTGCTATGAGTGCACGATAACATGTTTACCACTACGAGGCAGCGTGTGGCCAGTAGAAAATCAACACACAGTTCTTGACCAATGAGATCACAGGATTTTTGCTACCCATTCTATAATCACAAAAAGCAAAAAAGCAAAAATTGCATATACGATGGTTCGGATGACCGCCGATGTTATAAGCAAAACAAATTTATCGAGTTTTTTTTTTACCATCTGGTCTTGTCTAAAAAAAAAAATTTCAGGGGTTGAATTTGCAATCAAGAACCACAGATAACATCATGAATATACCAGCATTACTAATAGTTGTGGATTGTGTAAGCTCTGCCTATATATATTGCAAGCTCGTATCAGGTCTGAATGCTTTGAATTGGGGCTCGTGCTCTGAATGCAACTTTACTACCAAAATCTGTGAAAAAAAAAATGAAACTATAATGACATATACAGTAGCTGTGAGATCATTATCCCCCCTTATCGCTCCTCCCCCTTTGCCCCCCCCTTTCCTCCCCCCTTCCTCCCCCCCCCCCTTTTTCCAGTCGGATACATTAACCCATAGACACACTTTCCCTGGAGTAAAATTGGGCTTCACATGGATGAAAATGATCCCTTTGCTGTGTACGTGGGCCGTCACTCTGCCGTGGTATGGATGACGCAACGCAAGAACTGCATCAAAGAAAAAGTACAACACTAAATCAATGTGAAGTTCTCTCCTGTATACCCGGATAGCAAGAGCTCCTTTGAGCTTTAACTAGATCATACATATGGGAGTTTGTGCCAAATTTGAGGTAATGATGCAGCGATCGATAATGCTGTGTTAGAATCATGTGTATATTACAGTCGGAAATATAGAAGAATGTTGGATGATGAGAAGCAGAACGGTTTATATTTCACTGCTCTCTTCTCTCATTTTCTGCTGAGAAGAGAATGTATGTGGAGACAACTTCATGATTCTGTCGAGTTTTCTTTCTGATTGACAACACCAACAAAAATTGGGTCTTTCAAAACCGATATTTATATCAGGTTAGCAGTGATGTAGAAAAGATAGGAGTAGAAAAATCAATGATAAATAAGGACAGATGACATTCTTTTTTTCATTCCTGACAGGAGATTTAGAACATGCTTTGTAATCAATATCCAATCAGCCTTATCGGAAGTGTGAAATTGAAAACAGAAATCAAGTTATGAGGAAGAGACATCGTGCATGTATATTTTGGCAAACCTGAATTATTTTTCTTGGGCAGAAGTAAAATAAAATAAAAACACATGTAAAAAAAAAATCAAGACTTTAAGTTTGAAGTTTATGACACCAACTATTAGAAAATGCCTGGCAAGATTACATTATTCAATGTTGTAGTAAAAAAAAATAGTCATTGTTGTGATGTCAGCATTGCTATCATCACTTTTATCATTCAACATCATCATTTTCATTATCTTCTTCTTTATCTCTACATCCAATCTTATTTGGAGTGTGAATAAGAAAAAAAAATAGTGAGTGAGAAAAAGTCATAAAGCAGAAGGACGTATGCTTCAATACTGTACTGCTGCAGATTTCTGAAATATATTAGAAATAGAGGTAAAAATAAATGCTGAGGTACAGCTGCATCCGGTTCCCCCTCCGATGTGTGCCGTGCCAGCAAAATAATTGAAAACTTCTCAGCCTCTAATGAACGGATCTGATAACCTGTTTAGTTGTCAAAATGTCAGCTTTGAGTCTCGCACCATGCAAAGGTGTTAATGGATGTAATTAGGTTAGCCAAGAAAAGCCCCTGGTGAGCTTCAATTCCACGCCTGTGAGAGAAATCAAACTTGTAGAAACTTCGAGGAATCACCAAACATCACAGGAAATAGCTATTTACATCCATCTCTGTAAGTGTAAATTGATAAATGGGATAGGTGAGTGCAAAGATATAAACGGTATTAAGCATATGAGCTATATAAGTTAGAAATATTTAGCAAAAGAAACTATTTTCTTTTAGTCTGCTATATCATTTATTATCTTTACTTTTAATGTTTCTACAGTCCTAAAAAAAAAGGAAAAAGAGAAAACTAAAATCCTGAAGTACGAGTAGGCGATGAAAATTAATATGCCTGTATACTTTATGAAATGCTTGTTCATATCTATACCAATGACAAAATCAAAGATGATAAGGGATATTTTATATTTTCAGGAGCGTGTGTTATCTTTTTCTCTGAACTCATTACCATGCCAAACTTTCATAAATGCCAGTTCCTCTCACATACGCCATTGCACACGACCAAAAGGAAATAACGGGATAAAACTTATTTGCTATGGCTTAGGATATCCCTTGTCAATTTAAAAGAGCTGTTATCTATTTATGCCAGAACCTTGTGAGCAGTAGTTTTCATTGGGCTTATTGGAAGATAACCTGCCATATTTTCCACTTTTTCTGTGTTTGATTGTATTGTTGAAATCATATTTTTATTGATTTATTTCCCTGTTTGGGGGATTCAAATTGAATTTGTGCATCCACTCTCACACAATTTGAAATGACATGCAATATATCTAATGGCATAAGCAAAAGTTGATCCGCGTTAGATATGAACACAGACCCATGGGATCTTTCAATATATCGCTATTTTCCCCATTGCAGCTCACATGGTAGCTCTTATCGCATCATAACTATACAAATTTAATATTTTTGAGAGTGTGTGTGTATAAACATGTCTGAAACAAAAATGTTTTAAGGATGTATGTTTATCAAGAATTAGCAATAAGCAGTGTAGTTTTATATGTCACCACTCAGAGTTTTGTGCTGTTTTTGCATATCTGATAACTGCAATCTAGAAATGAATACAAACAGTGAACCAGGAAAATGTGCAAATGTTACATTTTGAGTAAGACATTTTACTTTTGATAAGTTACAAGTCCACTTTGTTAAATTACATTTCAGTTCATGAAAAAGCTCATGAATTGAAAAGTAGTCACAGTACATTTTAAGTTTAATAATCAGAGACCTATCAAATTTTTACCCTATTTTTTGAACTAAAATTCCTTGTTAAATCTAAACATAATTTTGAGGTTTCATTTATAACCATTGAAAGTTATGATCTATTCATCAACTGAGGTCTATCAAATTTGAACCATATTTGAACTAATGTCATGTTACCCGCATACATAAACACAATGTATGATGTTCCATTTACATCCTGTGAAAGTTGTGAGGTTTATTTATCGATTGAGGTATTAAAAAATATTAAGTGTACAGTGCAATATCATTTGTGATTTTCATGTAAATAACAAATGGGTGAAAAAGTATGTCTATTTCAAAATGGCATCCATTCTATTCCTCTGAATGTGGATTTACTTTTTCTTTAAAAATGATGAAAAAAAGAGTTCTTATTTCCCAAAGTGCATGAATGGCCAACGGCTACACAATATCTCTGGTGCTTTTTACATCATTGAAGTCATTAAAGTATTTGTGCTGTTTTATAAGTAGGATGAAATCAAGAACAGATATTCCCATTTCCATTTTCTAGTTGTTGTTGTTTTCTTCTTTTTCTTGGGGGAGGGGGGGGTGGCATTATTCCACACAATTTGATACAGGTGCAATCCATGATACTATAGATGTGGTATTGTTCAGATTGCTAGCATGTGGCTTAGGGCATCATCACCCCTCTGCCTCCCAGGGTAGGCGGCTGGCGCTTTAGCAACAGTTGCTTCGCCGGATGTATCGAGGGAAGCGAACGTTCCAGGAATAGCTGACATGTAGAATGATAGAAATCCTGTCTTTTAGCAGATGAGAACAAATCACGTACGTGCATTGAGCAAGTATATGAGCGTCCATTAAGAGGGCTGCTGGTAATTCAGACGCTAAGTGGAATCGGCACAGTGTGGCATTTAGCATCGCCAACGGCACTGTGGAGCGGAGAGGGGAGGGTATAGCTCTTAAAATGGCGTGTCCAATTGATACAAATAGGCCCGCATCAGAAACGGTTCAGAATGGATCCGAACGGTGCGACAGAAGACGGAAACTTGCTCAATTGGGGCAGGGGGAGTTTTGGCGATGTCTGCCCGGCTCGCAGAAATTTGGTGTGTCAGAATGTCCAATTCACTCCCATCATTTCCTTAAGTACTCCTCTGTTTGAAGAGAAGGGATGATGGTGTCCAGTCTGAACAAGATACAACAAAAGAGGGAAAGATTTGGACACTGGAAAAAGAAAAGAAAGAAGTGATGGAAGAAAAGAGGAAGGAAGAACTGGTGAAGGGGATATTGCAATATAGAAAAGAGAATGTTACAGTCTTTCTATATATGTGTGTATATAAATATATACAGGAAACAGCCTTTTTAAGGGAAATAGGAAGCAATCTAGGAGATAATGATAGGAGAGATATGACAAGGAATTGAAAAATTCAGAGTGTAGAAAAGACGAGAAGAGAGAATAGAGATTTACTGCAAGGGAGACGGGATATGAGGCATAGATCTTGAAATAGTTATTAGTGTAACAAGGGTTTTGAAGTGCTGTTAACATTTAGAAGGCATGTTTAGAGAATGTATTTTCTGCATTTGATATGGAAATGACCGCATGAACTTAGGAATGGCTCCAAAGTAGGTTCACTCATCTCTAGAGGGACCTTGAGAATGCGTGACCTCAGTGCCTGGTTACCAGCCCTTGCAACAGATGTAGGCAAAATTAGACCCGTACTAAGCCTGCTACTTAAAGAAGAAGGTCTGGCATTTATTAATTAAGTGGGAAATTGCAAACCGTTGATGCAGTGGGTTTATGCAAATGCTGAAGGCATTCTTTATTTTACACAGAGAAAATGAAGAATGATTCATTCATGGAGTGAAATATGATATGTAGATATATATCAAATGTCCTCCTCATCAACTAACTGATCTAACTGATGATGAAATTATTCAAAATGTTTAAAAATGGTGCTTTACCCTTTTTTTTACGATCAAACACTTTGAATGCAGTTTATGACTTGTACTTGTATAAAAACTTACCATCTTTTTCTATCTCTCCTCTCTTCTTTGTATGTCTTCTCTGGTTCTGCTTGGAAAATCTTGCACTGAGCAGGTGAGTGAATACTAATGACCTTTTTGTACGTTCATGTCAAAGAGAGGTTCAAATAAACATTCATGGCGGGTGCAAACATAGATTTGCTCTCCCCCCCCCCCAAAAAAAAAAAAGAAAAAAAAAGAAAGAAAAAGAATAAAATAAGATAAAACAAAAATGAAAATAACAATAAAGAGTAAATAAATGAAGCTGTCTTATTCTTTAAAAAAATATTTCTACCAAAATCACAATTTTTTCATCATTATTTTGGCACCCATGAATTTTACTGCATATCAGATATTGGAGGTTATATAGGATTGAAGTGGTTAAAATCATTATGTCTGCACAAAAGCAGAACAAAGTACAAATATCTGAACATTTGAGAGATAATTACTATCATTGATATTTTGGAAGGTTATGCCAAGCTATAAATCTATCAATTCTTGAGCTTTTGATCATTTTGCAAACAAGATATACAGTTGTATTTAGCAAAAACAGGACTCTAATGAATGTGGTCTTATTCCATCTAATGGAGCACTATCACTGAAATTTAGTAAAAATTATGATACACAGATACAGTGCCAAACTGTATGAAGGTAGGTTATGAGACTTAATGAGTTAACTTATGTTTCAGAGAATGACAGTTGCAAACAAGAAGGAGATTTACGCTTCAATTCCGAATTTGACTGTGAGTGCCCTCACCTAGTTATGAAGCCTGGCAAGAACCTGTCGCGGAACTAGCGTGGTTAACCGCACAGGACCACAGTTGTGAAGAGGTCTTGAGTATGACTCCAGTGTACTGGGGTGTTTTGAATTGCCTACCATGCTTGGTCGTTGTGTGCATGTGCTTGAAATTACCTTGAGGGAGTGGTGGTGAGGTTTTAGAGTGTAAACCTTATGCATCGACAATTTATAGATGATATGGAGAGTGTTGTTCAATAGCAAACACAAGAGAAGTTTTCCAATGTTTGCAGTTGTGTGGTATTTACCTGGGATTCATTATGAATTCATTGCATTATTGTGCGCTGGTATTTTTAGAACGTATGGATGTTTGTGATTTTGGATTAAGTGCCTTCTTCTTCTGTCATATGATGCAATAAAATGGGTGGGTGGAGGGTTTTTTTGTTATTAAAAACGCAGCCATAATGATGCCAAATGCCATATTACTGTAGATAAAACTCTTCGATTAATATTTTTTGAAACACAGTTTTTTGCCTTTATTCATAACAAAAGGTGAGACAAGTGTCACTTTTATTGTTTGGTACAGCTATGAAAAGTGCCATTGTTTAGTGTCACAAATTAAAGATTCTTTCAAATTTTTGATATGGTTTTGAACCCTTTGTCCACTGGAGTGGACTGAAATGACCATTAGACTGTTAACACCACCAGACCGTGACAGTGCACAACCCATAACTAGGCCACAGCTATGACTCCAGAGATTACCAAGGGTGAAATTTCTCTTCAATACTAATTTGAGAATATAGTCCTTCCTTTATGGATCAAGGGCTAAATTTTAGATCAGCAAATGGTGCTTAATATGTTGCTGGCTAATTTATCTCACTAGTATCATATGACTTTATTTCAAATCTCAAATAGCTGCAGTCATATTAATCTTTATGGGTTTATTTTGATATTACCTCCAGGAAAAAGAAATATGATAAGAGATCGGTCAGTCGGTCGTCAGAATATGATAGAAATATAGTCATCAACATAGATTTACAATGATTTGTGAAGTACACTCTGAAAAATACTATATCTGCCATATATTTTGCCATGAGTTTATTTTTGGAAATTTGTGGAAGTCAACTGTTCTTTGCAAAATTATTAAGAATATACACAACGATTGAATTCAATGTTCATTGACTCCAAGGCTGAAAATTGCTAACTTTTCTTTACACACATTTTTATTTTCTAAAATCCATTGCTGTAGTTTGTGGCAACACATTCAACCATGCTAGAAATCCTACTTGCATGATTATATAACATATAGTTTAAAATTATGTCTTTGACTGCAGTGTGTGGTACAGTGTATTTAAAAACTCATGTGATATTATGTGTAGTAACATTGGATTCCATATGAGAGTGTAGTGTTCACTTTCTATGTTTGTTTCCTGGCAATTGAAACAGGGTCTGATATAGACTCATGAAAATAATTTTGGTACAACTTATTTCAGAGATCATGCTGTTACCAGCTAACTTCATATCATCGCTTGGGTGACAAGACCTTGTATCTGAAAGTTTGGTGAAAATGACTTTTGTGAATTAATGGTCAAATAATGGGTTAAGTGATGTCCTGGCCAAATCCCAACTGTCTTCCTCCAAATATGTAGCCACCACGGCATATCAAAGGAAAGGCTATCCCATTCACTATAGTGCTTTGGCTGCCATGTTTTTTGGCTCTCCTGAACATTTGACATTTTGTAGATACGAGGTCTTGTCACCCCAGCGACGATATAAATTGGTGTGAAAAAGTAAAGGCTCTCAGATTTTTTTCAAATTGGAGATGGCTCAAAGAGTCACTCCTTATTTTGGATGCTTTTGTCTTTGGTGATATATCACTCTCAATATTGCAACACTTAATTGATATGCTATATATTGTTGCAGAGCTGTGAGCAAGACTGGAATACAAAAATCTGTCCATATTTCATATCCTAAAGGAAAGCTTTTTAGGGACCAAATGTCCAGATCAGGATGTCCCCAGAGGGACAATCCACACAAAAAGTGAGATTGGAGGTGAATATCCACCCAAGATTAAGCAGTGTATGACGTTCCCCTCCCTGCTTCCAGCCGTAAATCACCACCTTCCTAATTCATGTTTGGAGAACATAGGCGTGATATCACGTAGAGGAGAAATCTTCCACCTTTGACCCATTTAGGTTGTTCCTAACTGGGTCGCCATCAATAATTTGACAAAAGGCACAGTTGATCCACATTTTTCCATGCCCGGAAAATCCTCCGGGAGATCATTGTGCCATATACTTCTTGAGGGAAAAGCGCAGAAGCGTGCGAGCACCTCTATGCAACCGTCACTGGGTGAGGCAATCGCTCAACCCCCGTAATTATTCCATTTTCTTACTGAGAAATATTACCAGACATATTTGGAACATACATTTTGTTTTCCTTTGCACATATTAAGGCACACACAGATACACACATGCTCCCCCCCCCCCAACACACATATACTCTTTATATCATTATCAAGCAATATGCTCTCTTATGTAGACTATTCCATATACTTTTCCCCTTTTGATTCTCTAGCTTGACTTTAAAGTTTTCAATATTTTTATTTGCTTCAAGGCCACCATCTTAATCTAGCTTTGCTTATCATGACAATCTCCTGGTATATCTTTTCTGTGTGTCATGTCATCACAGTTATATTTTTCAAGAACAAATGCAAAAATAAAGCACTGAAACACACCAGTTTGATTTAGTCTGGCAGAAAGTCTGGCACTTGTTCACTGACATATGTTAGGGGTAATATTATTCCCCCCGCTTTCTGCAAAAGGCATGTCATATGCTCCTTTATCTTGCTGGTAAAATGTAAATATGTTAGATTCTCTTTATATTTCCTATATATTGTTGCACTGCATTGACATCGAGAAATGATGTAGTCTTCTCATCCAGCAGTTGTTGCACCAAAACTGTGAAAATTCATAACTTTTCATCATATTCACTTTTTCTCAAACTTCGCTGATGTGTTCTACTGATACTGCTGCATTTACTCCACCAACATATATAACTGAATTTCATTCCCCATTAAGTCTCTCAGAATCACCAGCCTCAGATAACTACTGATTTGTCACACAGACAGGTTGGCAAAGCTAATGACAGAGTTAACTCCAGAAACCTTGTCAAGTTAATGGATCATCCACCATGTGGTTGCAAGTTTCTATGAGGATTTTGGGTACATGCAGTTGTGGTTCTACACAGGGGTACACAGAGTCGTTACTTGGGTGGTGAGTTGGCTCAGGTCCAAATCCAAGGGACCTGGGTTCAATTCCCGAGTCCCACTGTGCAATGTTTTGTGTTATCATCTAGTCCCCTCTAGTAAGAAGCACAATACTCTGTCTCTCAGATAGGAAATGCAATGGAGATCATGTGTGTGTGAGAGTCACAACTCATGCACGTGATCACACTTCATTCATTCTTCACAAAGAGCAGGGTGCTAACCCAGAGAAGTGGTCCCGCCCCACATCCAACTGGACCCCATGGAAGACCAGGGCCCCATTTCATAAAAGATGTTAGGATAGCAACTCTTGTTGGAATGGCAACTTCCCATAGCAACAGCCAATCAGGAAGCTGGATTCTTGTTGCTATCATGACAATTCACATTCCAGCAAGAGTTTTTATCATATTAATTTTTTATGAAATGGGTCCCAGATGATACAGCTGAATATGGGCCATCCAGCCATCTTCTCAGATGAAAAATGACACACACAAACAAACTCTGAATGGTTGAATGCATGCACCATTCACATGTGCACTATGCTATTGGTAAGCATTCAGATCAGGAGCTGTGGTTGTCATTTTTGTCCATAGTTATAACTAAATTTTGTTTGTATACTTTCTTCAATGAATTTTGTTTGAACTTGCACTTTGCTGCCACATCTCACAAAATAAAGGAACATGCACCAGTGGTTATCACACTTTTCCCCTGGGAAAGAATCATTGGGGTGTTCTCCTTTTTTCCCTTTCTCTCAACATTTCTATTCATAACTCTTGAAGTTCATATTGCAACATTAACTTCAATATTTTGCTAACATGGCCTGGGAGCTAGTGCAGGTGTTTTTCGAGCTATACCAATTGTGTGTCAACGTAAATTATTCAGTGCTTGAACAATCAATCATATCACACATTTCCCTTGAGACGGAAACACTACACCGTGTTAAAGAGCTGCCAGTGTTGAGGCTCAAATTGAGTAGCATTTGATGTTGTCACACACATGGTTACATGGGAAATGTGCTTCCAATATCCTTGTGCTGTCGTTGCAAATGGGTCTATTAGTATCTCTCTATCACACTAGGAACGCGAGACCAATTATGAGAGCAAACGAAGTTACAACACAATTTCCCTGCGGATTTTTGCGATTGAAGCAAGTTTACTTCATACCAATGTCTCATGAGGTAGCTGTATGAATTGGCGTTAGTTTCCGTCAAGGAGTTCTAACTCTTGAAAACAAGTTTGATTGTCTTCTTGTTCTAAATATAAATCTCTGTTTGACTGTGTGGATATTGAAAGACAGTTCACACAATTAGTATAAACACATACCGGACAACAATTTTTTGAAGAGATGTCTGAAGCAAAATGCTTGAAGAGAACTTTGTATTGATTAGTTTGAAAACTTTGCTAAAGCTAGCTGGTCTTTGTGATGCAATGATATGGCTAGGGCTGACTTTTACTAAATTAGAAAAAGGGCAGTTTTATCAGTACAAAATTGTCAGATGCTTTATTTTGGCGAAATTGGAATCATCATTATCTATCCCCTGTTACATCTATTAAAGATTTTAATCAGTTAAAGGAAACCTCCGGATGATTTTCAAATTTTTACATTTGAACAACTATAAATTAGTTATACTAAGGACAGAGTTTCAGAATTTGTGACAATTGGGATGAAGAATAAGAGTATTTTCAAAATTTAGAAAAAATTGCAATGAACAAGGATGATGACATGGCAGAGTCACCATAAGAATGTATGAGTTGGGGCTCAAGGAAGCAGAGCAAAAGAAGAAGGCATGCATAGATTGTACACAGGTGAACTCGCAAGCAAGCGGTATTGTAATGGAATTACACTGCTGCATTTCTGACATATGTGAACCTCATAATATGTCATCATCCTTGTTCAGTGTAATTTGTTTAAGGTTTTTCAAAGTATTGTTTCTCTGCCCAAGAACCACAATAAATTCCACAAATCTATACAAGGAGTTGTCTATTTATGTACTACATGATGTGAAATTACGAAAATCGTCTGGAATGCCCCTTTAAGACAGCCTACACTATGATACCCATTGTTGCCATCAAAGATTGCCAAAAAATCAAACTCTACTTGTGTTTGATATGATGTGTGAGATTTCACCATTGCATCTTCATTTTTCAGCGTTTCATTCCTTGTGAGTGAAAGAGAATAAGGATTCATCATTTTTTATCTGCGCCACATTAAATTGAGCTTAGAAATTGTCAATTGTGCGCAAGAGATCACTTTCCATCTAGTAATTTGTATCAGTGACAGGACAGAAATTTACCTGACATGATGCCGGCTGTCATAAATCCATGTCAAATACAAAAAACAAAAAAAAAACAAAAAAAAAAAACAAACAAACAAACAGAAAGGTAATTTGCTCATTGGATTTCAGAGATTATGGTTTGTTTGTTGTCAAGTTAGAAAAACAAATTTTGAGCTCTGAAAGGAATGGTATAGTTTTAGTCAAGATGGAGGATTCAGATTTTGACTTTTTGTGAGATAACTAGAAACCTCCAAATCAATATATGAACAAGCATGAAGTCCTTAGAGGGAGTGGAAGTTTAGGCCTCTTTGGTAAAGATCAGTTTTGAAATGGCTGAGATATCCAAAAATAAGGTAAAAACAAAGTGGTCCGAGTAAATAGTGTGTTTTATCTTTTATCAAGACCTCTTTGTTTTTTTTTAATATCCTTGCCATTTTAAAACCAATTTTTATCAAACCAACTTTGAATTCCTCTAGGCATCGTATGCTCTTTCATATTTCATAGGACCTACTCATTATCCCACACCAAAATAAGTGGAAACCTGAAGGGGAAGGGGAATGCAATTGTCATAATTTAAATTTGCTACTCTGAAGAGATGAATCCTAGTGACACAGATCATATTAGTCTCTGGTGTAAAAGGGGACAGGGGATGTGGAAAAGACAAAGTATTCAAAGCAAGTAACAACGGCCTTGGAGGACTAACTAGGGTATATGCATCCCCTGTTCAGATGCAAGCCAGTTTATATAAAAACTCAATAAAGAAACACCATATAAAGAATCATCGTTTAGCCGACAGACCGTTCAGATGCTAATCTTGACCGTTCTGGAAAATGGCATATACAGCTGTAGATGTGCAGTTTTTCCACCGCGCATGCTGTTATGGTCATGAGTGACAGCTATGGGGTTACCTTTCGTGTGTGCTCCCATTAAGCCCCACCCACTTATACCGTTCTATGGTCACCATACGTTCAGACGCACAATAGATATGATGGAATGCTGATTCGTTATCGAGTTCTAGTTGGAAACAATGCTCTGTGTGTCGTTTCGCTATACGTCGTTTTGTTAGTGTTCAGACGTGTAAATCTATCTTATAGCTATACCATTCTAGTATAAATTTTTTGCGTCTGAACACCCTACCCTGCTAGACATAAGAGTTGTGAGAGACAGTGGACCTAAAGATTTTCTTTCACTTTTCCTTGTGGTTAACCACTGGGTATCAAAATGTCCTCAGATGAACAGGTGCTAAATTCCTGATGGTAACATATTGACCAGGGATATTCTTGATGCAAACTACATCATATCAGCTGCAATTCAAAAACATCTCAGGTTACTTCTCCTATTGATCTATTTTGATTTTTCTTCCTTTATGCGCTAATGTTTCCTGAAGAAGTACCCAGCATATCGACACATTCAGGTTTTTTTTTCTCTATCCCTTTACTTCTATTTTTTTGTATTCCGTTCTTGACAGATGATATTTTATGGATGCGCTTTGATTACCAATTTTCACTTTCTGCAAGATGATGGTCAGTCTGTTGGAAAGATTTGGCCTGACCATGCCACATTTTCTTTTTCCTCCTTAAAATCTCAACATAAAAGGACAAATATATTTTGCCTTACACTCTTTAGGACCGACATTGGTGGGCACGGATGTGACAGATATTGAATATATTGAATATTAGGATTATTTATTATCATTTTTCTTTTAATTTAAATTCTCAAGCAATGACTGAAAAAGTGCTTGGAACACAGGCACATGGGACTCTTTCTCACCTCATGGTTCCCTGCTACTAAAAATAACCATCATAATTGCAGAGAATAACTGCAGATTCCCTAATTCCTTGCTCCAGAGGACATTGGCACCAACTGCAATGTTAATAGAGAGGGTTGTAAATTTTCTCCCTTTTGTCCAAAGTTTATCTTTAGTTTAGTTATAAAAGATAATGTGTTTTATACAAGCTGTTCAGCCCTGTCTAGAAGGAGTTGTCAAGTGGTGTGCAGAGTATTCACAATTCTGCAGGATGCTCTCTGAAACAAAACAAAACATGAAATGACTTTCTTTACTTCCTGGCAAAAAGAATACACAAAAAGAACGCAAAATCTTCAAATAAAGGGTTGCTAAAACAATTTCATGCCAAAGCTTTGCTACCAGGTGAAGTGCCAAAGTTCATGTGTTGAATATGCTGGCTAATTTGATGACAATGACAGAGACTTGTAAAATGAAGTTTCTTCAAATGTTAGTTGTCACATTACATCCATTAACTTGTTCCTGACTAGATTCTCAATATCCTATAGATTTTGCACAAGGTCTGCAAGGTTCGTTAAGGAGAACGAGTTTAGAAACTGGCCACTACGAATGCAAGTTGATACTGTATGCATGCATTTTAATTTAGCGAATTTCGCGAGCTCCAATATTCGCGAAATTAAAATGCACATGAAAGTTCTTGTCTACACTACATGCATTGAATGCCAGTGACAACTCGCGAAAATTTCATGCCACGAATATATCATATGGCACAGTCTGAGCGAGAGCCCCAACACGCTCGGAGAAAAAATCTTATAAACGCTCTCCTGACGAAACTTTGATTTGAAACAGTGTTTCAAAACAATGTTTCAAAACAGTAATTCTAGGCACGCAAAATCTTATAAACGCGGCCATAGTCATGTAAATGTGCAGGACAAAAAGGCCTTTCCATATACATAAGTTGTTATTCTACCTAGGTTCTGAAATGGTAGTGAGCTTTTTTCCCCAAAGTGACAGTGATGTTTGTCTTTCAAATTCACATGTCATGCTGCCTGTGTTGGCACATAATTGTGTTGGTATTGTAACTATAGAAAAAAAGGAAATAAAGTTGATATTATACCATTACTGTTTTCTGATTATTTCATTTTTACCTATTGCCTTTGAGCTGTTGTAATTTCCCAAAGACTCTGTACTTGTCTCATGTGGTTTTTGTAGGCAATGAATAAAAAGTTAGCCCAATCTACACAACT
Organism: Diadema antillarum; assembly: GCF_040938485.1. Lineage (NCBI taxonomy): Eukaryota > Metazoa > Echinodermata > Echinoidea > Diadematoida > Diadematidae > Diadema > Diadema antillarum. Next base: position 1,065,490 of record NW_027270974.1, on the reverse strand, counting down.
GAATTCAGTTCTGCTACAAAATATGAATGCATCTCAATGATTTTTAAAAAAGCTACCTCCCCCCCCCCCCCCCCCCCCACAGAAAAGAAAAATGAGGATGGAATGGGTCTATGGCTTGCGTGAAAGAACAGCTCTCAGGAACATTACCCCAAACTGTACAGACCCTCAAATAGCTAGCTCAGGGACGTAAGAGTGTTTTGTGGAGTGTTGGGTTGCGCAATGGACGCATGTTCCCAACATTTTTTTCATGCCTCGAGTGCGCATGGCAGCTGAAACAGTAGGATCAAACCACTTGAGATATCGAGGCAGGGCCGCTTCAATGGCTCGTCGATGAGGAAAAGTAATCTTGCATGACACGACCATTGAGATGAAAATGTGTGACTGATTGACATTTTGCAATGATATTGCCATCTTGTTTTCAGTATACTATCAGAATGGCGAAAATCTATCTGTGATAGCCTATTTGCTGAGTGTGACTTTTCAGGAAACTTGGCTTGATTCAGTAACCCTTTCATTATCACTGGCAGTTGTAATTTTTTACGATGCCACATAACTAGTAAGTTTATTCCTGATTTTTCAGCTTTTTTTCCCACTGAAGATAGGAAAAGTCATCATTTATCATTAATAAGGAAAATAAAACAAAACCAGTAACAATCTAGCAACAATAACCCTTCTTTTCTACTATGCCGACTAGCTCATTGGTAAATCTAGAGGAAATTGACGGGGGAAGCTGATTCTTTAGTTTGTAATGATTAGTCTTTCATCTGATGGAAGTTCTAGACCAGATTAGTTAGTCTTTTATATCACCTGTTATAAGCTCCTTTGAGCAGATAATGCTTACTCTTGCATGCATTGCAAGCTTAGCTAGGACTGCCCCTCAATTTTTCTGCTAGATGGTATGGCGGCAGAAGAGACGAGGCTCACAAATATGAACATATCAGTTAACAGCCCCACTTGACACAGATCTAGTAGCTCAGCATTGTGACCCTGCTCCTTTCCAGTCATCCATTAACCATAATTGATCGTAAACATTCTGGTGAAGATGGGTAATTTTTTTTTTCTGTTCTCTGATAGGTAGTGTGCAGGTTTGCGGCAAGTACTGCTGCTCTGTTGTAGGGGTTTTCCCCACCCATGTGCATATTTTTCCCTCTTTTTTCTTAAATTCGTGACTCCTGAATCTTTGTATTCTCTCTTTAAAAAAAAAAATTATCCTGCGCTATTCTCTTGGATTATGGGGAAGGAATCATTGAGCATTTCCCTTTTCTCTCTATATAAGTTTCACAAACTTAGCATGCTGCTGAAGATGGAAGTAATTCATTAAATACCAGGAGATGAGGTATATTTGAAGAGTTTGTTTGCAAAAACCGATAAGTCCATAGTTGCCAAATGGAGATATTTGCGATTAAAGGTCAAGAAAAATAAAGAGAATAATAAGGAAATTTTTTCTACTTTTGACCATAACTTCAAAAATGTACCTTTATATGTAGTGACCAATATATCATTTAAAAGGTATTATAGACACCGTACTTTAAAATCTTCAAAAATGGACTTATTGGTTTTTGCGAACAAACCCTTCATTTGGTTACCACATTTTCATTCCTGTGCTTTCTTCCCCTACTCTAGTTTATTGATGTATTATGTGAACAGAATCCCAGTTGTCTATGTTCACAGCATTTTACCATCTCGAGTAGATAGTACCATGCCATGCATATGCCAAACAGAAAGAATTCAGAAAAAACTTGAGATGAGGTGTATTTTGTCACTGAGTTTGCATCACTGTATACTTTTCCCCCTACTCTAGTTTATGGGTATATCATGTGAATAGAATTCCAGTTGTCTTTATTCACAGCATTTTGCCATCTTGAGTGGATGGTAACATGCTGTGCACACGCCTCACTTTTCATTGACATGTACATGCCGTGCATACGCCTCACTTTTCGTTGAGATGAAAAAGCAAATCGAACAAAGCCAGGCTCTCCTTGGTTTTTATTGGTATATCTTTCTGGATTGCTGCCAAGTAATGAATGGATCCTCACCCACACAGGTGATCATTCTCCGTGGTAAGCACTGGTCTGTCAGAAACAATCTGCCATTATCCACGTGCCGGCATTTCCCACGTATACATTTGTAATGCCGAAGGGTGCTAGATCGGAGGCATCGTGTTTTCCGGCTGCCCGCCCATCCCTCCCAGATCTCGATACACCTGAAATCTTGAGTTACATAGGGAATGAAGACCGGTCATGTCTCAAGAATGTCAGGACTTGTCATGACGTGAGATCATGTAACCAAGAATCTCTTTTTATCGTTGTTTGTTTCTGCTAGTTTGTATGTTGGGGCGTAGAAGACAAAATGGGGGGGGGGAGCAATAAAATAAATGATTTGTTTGCTAAAAGAGCAGGAGCTAGAAGGGAGTGAGAGAAAGATGGTTATGGTGAAAGAAAAAGTGAATCACTGAGGAAATAAGAAAAAAACAAACAATTTAACCCATTGAGGATGGGCTGATTTTGCTATAGTAAGCATTTCCCATAGACACTTTCCCTGGTATACTTGGGACTAGTCTTCGATAGGTTAAAAGAGTATGTGAAAGAGGATGGCAGAGATAATGTATTGTGTAGGGGTATATAGATGAAGAGAGAGAAAGAACAAACAAGGGAGGAATTAAGGGAAGATGACAGAGAGGAGATGAGATGTAGGTATCTGATTACTTCTTGTAAAATTGTTTAACCTACCAGAAAGAAGTAGGACTTGAAATGGGCTCAACTGTATCTCACCGGTGTATTTTTTTTTCTTGCTAGATTATTCAGTTTGCAGGTCAAGCTCTATGTAATGCAATAAGTTTGTGCATTTGGGCTAGATGGACTTTGCTGGCGATTATCCTTGCTTTGTTTGAGTCTTCCTCTGGGATCGGGTGGGGGTGGGGGTTGGGATGGGAAGGGAGAGTAGGTAATGCCTTTAGGATTTTACCAGAGTTCCCACCAGTAGACAGGAATGAAAAATTGATTGGAAAGCAGAGGGGGTAAAGCTGATGGAACGGATTGCATCTTCTGGTAAACATGCGGGTCTCGCCAAAAAGACCCTCAGGGTGAATGCACAAAGAGAGGGCAAGGATGAATGAAGACTCTGAGAAAAAAAAAAGCAGGGAGGGGAGTTTCACACTTGCAGACAAGCCCATTCATGATACATGTTTCGGAAAATCTGTTTCTAAACCTGTTTTTTCGTGTTGGGGAGTGTGCAGAATCTGCAATGAGTTGCCTCACGTCACAGATTGATTATCCATTGAAGACTGGTCCTGAATGTACTTCTGAACGTGTGTGTCGGAAATACATGTTATAGCAAAATCAGCATGACCTCAATGGGTTAGGGAGCAAAATAGAAATTGGTATCCACATGTGGAAGTGAATAACAAGTCATCCAACACTTCCCTCTCTATATCATATTTTAGCAGTCCAACTGTTGAGTTTGCATGTATTCATCCAGAATCGATCTTATCTGGACTCTGAATTTAAGGAAGTCAACCTTCGTACCATTCCCTCCCCAAAGAGACCAGGCACTGGTACCTTTTGAGCAGTTAAAGGTATAAAGTGATCAGTTGGATTCTGCTGAATAACCTGTGTTGACAATGTTCTTAGGAGTCCAGTTTTTGTATCGTAAAATGAATCTTTGTGACTAAGGCTGGCCTGATGACACTTAAAATGCAAGTGTGAAATAATGGAACGACTGTGTTGTAAATGATATATAGGCAAAAGATAGAGGAAAACGAACCCCTGCAACTCACAAATGTACCAGTCTTGTTTGCAATGCAACATGCAACACCCATGACAACCACATACCTCCTTGTGACAATATCATCTTCAGAATATTCTTAGCATGCATCTTTAGATGGTTATGAAAATGTTGTAATTCCAGGGAGAAAGAGAGAGAGGGGGGGGGGAGAAGAATGAGTGAAAACTGTTTGTAGCGCAGCTTCCAAACATTTGTGCACGGACGGCGCAGCCAACATGATCAAGCAGCAGTTGCCGTGGGCAACGGCTGATCAAATGTTGCTGGTTGAATTGAATATTCAGGTAAACATTTATCACATTACTAGTCGCTTACGTGCCTGTGGAAGATGATGACGCCACGAAACGAAATCCATCTGATTTCCATGCGTAATTGTGAGATATATGCGAGTAAATGCCAATTTTCTCCTGTTATTAACCACTTGGATGCTCTGAGATTGACGTTATTCTATCATCTCGGTGAGCTGGTTGCCTCCACAGTGAATCGTGCATGCCATGCGCATCAGAATCAGTGCATGTTTGAACTCTGCTGCCGCTACTCTTTCAGCGATGAGGAAGTCATGATAACCATTTGACTTAGCAGCTATCTGGCTGGGCCCGAGTCATTTTCTGCATTCAAACTGCGCAGTTTTCTTCTTTCGTAATCATGTTCTGAGAAAAGTGTCTTAACTGTGCAAGGGTGTGTTCTGACACAAATTTTGCTAAATTCTTTTGAATCATAGTGACGTTAGCTTGTGTTCTGAGAAGTGCAATATTCATATCGGAGTTTAATGAACTGTCAGATTTTTGGTTAGATGTTGGATTTTTGAACACATATTTGTTTATGCCATATATGTCAAAATGGTATTTATGATGCACGGTCTGTGTGTTGTGTTTAATGTTTTGTGCATGTATGTGTAAGGCTTGAAATGACATGAATTTCCAAATGGGCAACAAAAGTTGTTATTCCAAACTATGAAATGGAATTAAAATTGAATGAGTAGTTTGGTGGTAGAAGCAAATGAAGATCAAGCTAAGCCCAGTCTTCATCATATATGTTGTAGAAGTCAAACTCTTGAGATTGCAGGCACTCAGAATCAAAGAAAATTTGATGGAAAACACTTCCGTGATTGGCTAAAATTTGATTTGAAAAATTCAGGTTTCCTTGTCAGACTGCCAATGATTGTGATTGCTACGTAGGAATCATCTGTCTAAACATGTTCACAAACAAATTATTTAACCAGACTGAAAACACTCCAAAGGCTAAAACCACATGCATTGTTTCAGTGTTGCCTGGAGTAAGGGTGGGAAAAGCTGTGTTGCAGTTCCAGAGTTTCTTTTTGAGTTCTTTTGACAGCGATGTCATTTTGACGATCTCCGATACGCTTGTTTAATTTAGCAGATGTCATGGTTGATTCTCGTGACAATGTGAAGAGGTATATGGATCTCTCCTTGGCAATATATCACAGTTTTTACCAAATTACATGAGAATGGGACATTGATATCAGAATATTATTTGCAAGTTAGAATGAAATTATATGTTGTGGAACTCTCATGATTGAAATTTTGTTGACAGACCATTTTTTTTTGGATACCTTGTACTTCTAAATCTAATATTATGAAATGGAGTGGAAGATTCATACTTCTCTTCTTTTGTCCAATTGTCACATTGTCCAAACTGTCACATTTAGTTTGCACACACCCACTCCCGTTCCAGATTCCAGACTCTACATTGCATTAGTGAGGGGTGGCCACGATATTTCTGAAGTTCTGCTCTCATCACAGAGTCTTTTAATCCCCCTTGGTTCTCATCTGAACACGCAGCAGCCATACTTGTCTGGTGGCAGCAAACATTGTGGGATATTTCGTACGCCCCCTTGACGCCAGACAAGCAAGGGGGAAGGGGGGTGGGGGGCTTTCAAGAAACGGAGACTTGAGTTCAACAGAGGTTGTATTCTAGGGCCTTGAGTTCATCATTATTATCATCATCATCATATGGAGGCATCTGTTCAGTCTAGGAAGTCAGGGATCATGTGATGATAAATGCAGCTTTGTAATATCTTTATCTCTATTGTACAAAACAATTTTTATGGATGACAGCTGTACTGGTGACTACCCTCAAGTGTCAATATTCTTACTTGTTGCCTTTGGTACAATAGTGATTGCTTGTAGACTTGATATCAGTTCCTTCTCTTTGTTTATAAGCAGTAGCTTGATTAGGCATTATCCTTTTCATTTGTTGGTATTGTAATCTTATATATTATTTGATTTGCATAATTTCCTTTTTAAACAGGCAGTTGTTGTTATTTTCCAAGTCAAAATCTTCTTTGTGCTCGTGCCCAATGTTGACATCCCTTCATTAGATCTGTTGCTTGGGTTTTTCAATTCCTCGAACCGAACTTAAACCACTCAAACTTTTGATTGAAAGTGAAAGGATGACAATAATGTGCAGGAGAGAAAATTGCATCCATCAAGTTTGCCGTATGCTCGTTAGATGTGTTGACTTGGTGTAATAAGACTCTTCCGCTGCGAGACGAGAGCTGTCAAAATATTACCGCCCCTGTCAACTGTTATTTCCCCTCCTCCCCCTTTGAAATGTTGATCTGTTTTGGCTGTTAATCTTATAGCCCAGAAGTTCATGCTGTCCCCTCTCCCCACCCCCCATTCCTGAGAGATTAAGAGATCTCTGCATCATCTGTCAGTCTAGTCATATTGCTTGTCCCTCTCTAAATCCCAAGCTTACACCACGGAACGTGTTGCCCTCCACAGAGATTGACAGTTCCATATTTTGTCTCCATTTATGAACTTTTGCTGACTGATGACAATGTGTAGGTAAACTGTTGTCAGAGGAAAGAATCTGGCCAATTCCCATATGTACGTGGAACCATCAGCCTATTTTTTTTTTTTTTTTTTGGGGGGGGTAGCTTTTTTCATTATAGTATGACAGTAATTCTTCTTATGCACAAATCTGAATTGAATTTATTCTTTTGAACTTAAAACAAACAAACAAACAAATCAACCAAATTAATTACTGTACGAGCTGAAATTTTGGCGGTGGTTTTATTTTTGCGAATTTCGCGAATCGCCTTTGAACTGCGAAAATAACAATGTGCGAATAACTAAGTTCAGTTAGACCCTCCCAACCGCCAAATTAACAACACGCAAAAATGTCCTCCAAGTAGCAATTCGTGAAAATATCTGTACGCGAAAATTTCAGCTCGTACAGTATAGCCTTTGCTTGAGTTCATTGCAAAACTGTAAGAAGTTGGATTATAGTGACTTTGTATGGGGATGTGGTGGCAAAGGCTACGTGTCTTGACCAGAATCCTGCTCTGTATAATTTCATTATAAGTAGGGAAAGGGAAAGACCATGACATAATTGCTTCATCTCCTTTGTAGATGTAATAACTACTCATACTTTTTCATTCAAAGAACTTAAATTTTATATTTTGTTACTTTTTTATTTTGTTCCTGATTTTAGTGAAATTTCTACTCTGTTACTCTTTAAAAAAAAAGAGTGAAAATGTTCACTTTTGAAGGAGTGAATGACAGAAAAGAGTGAGTTTTGAGTGAAATTGGAGTGAATTTTGAGTAAAAATCTGAAGTAATCTTGTGTGTTTTCAGGGATAACTCTGTCCAAGTAATTTAACTTTGTCATGGTGTAGAGTTCTACTTTAAGGAGGAGCTGGTTCTGCGAGATACACCCGAGTGAAGGCAGAGACAGATAACATGGCACACAACTAGCAAACTTGTGGAGGATTCTTAAAGCAAGCACAATAATGCCATGATACAGGTGGATTAAGTTCACAGGAATTCAAGGAGCAGAAAGGCAGAAGGGGCAGCGTCCATCACACCTAGGTATCCCAGACCTTCAATAACTGGGTGTATAAAAAGAATTGTGTAATACCCACCTCTCCCTGTCATCCTGTCCCAGTTCGTCCTCCACTTCTTCCTCTTCCTTCTTCTCCTCTTCTTCCAGACCTTTAGAGACTTGTTGCACCAAGCATCATGTCATATACAACCTCTGCCAGTCATCCTCCTTTAACCCCTATTCCTCCTCCTCCTCTAGACTTTTAATCATTTGGTAGAACACCTGCTATCAATTAGCATACAGCCTCTTCTTGTCCGCCTTCTACAACTTTTCCTCCTCATCCTTCTCCTCCTAGTCTTCTTCTTCCTGTTTTTTCTCTCTTCATCCTCCTACTCCTGGTTCTCCTCTTACTCCAGCTACTCCTCCTCTAGACCTTTTAATGACTTGGTGCATCAAGCATCATGTGATGTGCTACCACTCCTTATGATCAATCTAACACTCTTCCTCCTCCTACTCTTCTTGCCCATCATCATCATCATCATCATCATTGTACTTGTCTTTCCCTGCCTCCTCTTCCTATCTTCTACCCCATCTCCTCCTCCTCTCCATCTTCTCCCTGCTCCTCCCTGTCTATGAGGATCCTTTCAGAGTCATACTGCAGATGTCATGTACAAGGGATGTTGTACCCTTTGGCACTTCAACTTCTGCAGCGGTCCAGCCACAAAAGTTCTGGTATTCAGAGTTCGTGTAAAACAGACAACATCATTCAGGCACAAGCACCTCTAGATGGTAGGGTTACAACATGCTTGTTGCTTTTCTCCATATCCCGTACCCCTTACCCCATACTTCCCCCTTCCCCCACCCACATACACAAAACTCTTTCAAACTTTTCCCCCAGCATGAAGAACGATGCCCCATATCCAGTGACTTCTTGGTATCCGGCAGAAGTCTCCTGAAGCATGCTGGCGCCCAGCTGCCGCAACTATCTTGCTACGCCTTGCCATAAGGGGCATGACATTCTTGCCACGTGGATGGCCGCTGTCTGGACCCGACAAAAGTGCGAGTGATATCTGCTCTTTCTGCCTCAGCAAGAAATGGGGGAAAAAAGAAAAGCAATTGTGTCTTGCTTTCCGTATCCTGTCATCTCTTCTTTCTCACCTTTCTCTTAAAGGACAAGTTCACCTTCATATACATGTGGATTGAGTGAAGGCAAGACTGTTAGTAGAACACATCAGTGAAAGTTTGGGGAAAATCCGACAATCCGTTCAAAAGTTGTGAATTTTTAAAATATCTGTACAATCACTGCTGGAGGAGAAGACTACTACAGTGTATGATGTCACATAAAAAGAGAATTTCACAAAACTTGACTTTTTGAATAAAGTGCACATTTCCTCGACTTGTTACTGACCTATGTTAGGGGTAATATTATTCCCCCTGACTTCTGAAAGAGAGAATTCGTGCATTCTTTTATTATGTGAGAAAAGTGAGAATATCTTGAATTTTCTTTATACTTTCTTTATATAGTTGTACTCATGTGACATCACAAGCTATAGTAGTCTTCTCATCCAGCCGTGGCTGAGCAGAGACTTCAAAAATTCATAACTTTTGAACGGATTGTCCGATTTTCCTCAAACTCTCATTGATGTGTTCCACTAATATTGCTGCATTCACTCAACCCACATGTCTATGAAGGTGAACTTGTCCTTTAAAGGGATGATATAGTGTTGGTTGAGATGGGGTTTCAGGTTCCCAACTCTTTGTTGTTGCAAGATTATATGTCTGATATATCAAAAAACAAAAAGGTCATAATAAAAGATGATGCCCACATTTTATTAAGACCACTTTGTTTTACTTTGTTCCTTTGATATCTCAGCTATTTCAAAAACAATCTTCATCTAATAAACTTTGAATTCCTATCATAATTATATACTCTTTCATATTTCATAAATTGCTTCTTATTATCTTGCAAATAGTTCAAATCTGAATCCCCCATCTCAACCAAAACTACACCATCCCTTTGAGCTCTCTCTCCTTCTACCTCACTCTGTGTGATTTGACTCTTCATCTCTTTCTTTGTTCTGTTTTCTATCTCACTTGCACTTTTTTTCATATCTCTTTTCTTTCCTTTTTTTTGAGTTGGTAATTGCTAACCCATTGAGGACACGTCCCGAGTATACTCAGGCAGGTGTTTATGGGTGCTGCGTATTGTAGCAAACTGGGTTAAATATGTATAAAAAAAAACAAGTTGGAACACTAATTATTTCAAACACATGGCTGAGCTGATTTTCTAGAATTTAAGATCTTTGGCTCTGGGATTTCTGCAGAGTAAAGCAGGACAGTTGCTTGTGTGTTAGTGGAGATAATGCAAGTGGTTAAAGGTCCCATTTACCTTTGGGAACAGTGATTTAAAAAAGTTTAAGATATCACATTTGATGCATATGTGTAGGTCTGTTGTATCACAAAACATCATACCATATAAAATTTTTGCAATAAAGCATAAAATTTAAAGAGATATCAGTATTTTTCTCATTGAACTGTAACTGTAGACGGTTTAATCTGGCATTATTTTATTACAACTATTGTTCACAATTTGTGTATTTAACACAACTTAACATTGATTATACGGATTCAAATTTTTTCAGTGGTTGTTTCTATCCCAAACTCACATTTTGGAAATATTTTAAAGCACTAATGCTGGGTTTTTGTTTCATCTGCAAATGGTAAATTATGACTTTAAGTTGGTGTATCCTAAGCAATACCAATGAAAGTGCACATACAGGCTTGTAATGTTGGATTATTTGAGAAATAAAGAAAAGCAGTCCTTGGTGAATGGTGACTGCTAATGAGAATGGGTTGGGTGCATGGGGGTAATGTGCAGATCGCGTGTACCTCACATTAATTGCACAATAGGATCATAGCTCAGATCGCGTGTACCTCACATTAATTGCACAAGAGGATCATAGCTCTGAGTCACGATCAGGTACCATGGTATTTGCTTCTACAGTTTTATGCACAAATCATAAATCATCAGCTGAATCAGCATCTAAACTGTGCCAGCATTAAGTGATTGATGCCTTTAGATTTGTTGTAATAGGTTGCACGAAACCGAAAATGAATTTACGACTTTGCCAATCAGCAGTTTAAACTAACAGACCTTCAGTCCAATTTTTCATTTAAACATCCAGTCCCCCCCCACCCTCTCCCCAAGTTCACATCATATTATTAAGCTATCAATTCACACGTATGAATAAAGTCTATGCCAGTGTTCCACCCCACCCAATTCCACTTTTCTTGTCAATTGGTGAAATGGCGCCAATGTATGTCCCAGCGCTTATTCATAGACTTTCCTCTCCCTTTTTTCAACAAAGTACTATTGATATCCATTGACCGTAATGCTATAGTGTCTCGATCATCCGTCTGCCTGATTTGTGCAGAGAGGGGAGCATGTGGGAAAGGACATGAAAATATGGTGTACATTCAAGCTCGACAGGAGCATTCATGCGGATATTGCATTGTGCACTTTGTAAGCACTTCCGTATATTGCATTTCTGTCTATCATTTCCAATTTCTGCTCAGTAATGCAATTCCTAGGTTGCGTTAGCTTTCTTTCTCCCTTTCTTTTATCGGAAGTCATTGCAGAGCTGGGTTTGATCGATGGGAGAATTTGGCTGGAAAGTTCCCGGGGTTATTTCAGCGACATTTATTGGCAGTCATTTTTGCTGGTAGATTGGATGATGCATTCAGGTTAATTAGTGTGAGAGCCAGCCAGGATTCAGCAGAGGTGATGGAAGGATTTCACTGCCGAATTGATCTCCTGTACAGCAGAGGAGAAAATAGAACATTTCATTAAATTCATGAGTGATGTCATGGCCATGAATAGAAGATTAAGTTTTAAGTACCAAATATCAGTTTGTGTCATTGAATGTTTGACATTATTGAACAACATTTTTTTTTTTTTTTTTGGGGGGGGGGGCATCCTGACAGAAGAGGTTTTGCATAGGAAGAAGTTACTAGATAGCTTATGAGCATTTGTATCTGGCATTGGAATTCATTTTTTCTTTTTGTTTCCACTTGCTAATAACTGGGACTTTGATTGATGATCTGCGTGATGTAATGAAGAATGCTACTATTAATTACTTTCATCAGATTGCCGGGAAGATCAGGTGATCATTTCTCCTTTAATAGCGCAGGCAAGGGTGACTTGTATTTCTTTTTGTACTCCACTTGTTGTTGTTGTTGTTGTTGTTGTTGTTGTTGTTGTTGTTGTTGTTGTTGTTGTTGTTTTTGTTGTTTTTGGTAAAAAAATCCAAGAACTGCAATAGCAGTCTTCTTTCTTGTTGTGAAATAACATACGTTGAATACAACTATACAAATGAGAAAAACAAGAATCAAATCTTCTACTCCTACAGTTAAACTTAAATACATATTTTCTTTACTGGGTATGAAATTTCCTACCAACCATCACACTAGTTGTCTTAACCTTGACAGCCATATCCCAGTAATTGATGCATCAATACTTGAATTTATTTCTCTGAAAATGCTACCATTTTATTAATAGTCATTCTCTATGTTAAAGTTAATTTTTGAGTGAAATACATTTTTTAATAAGATATCTTGTTAACTGAAACAGTATTAGTTTATGAGTATCTTTAACTTGACATGATGGTGTTACTAATATCATACATCATGAGTAGGTGTGAAAGAACTGTAAGTTTTTATTGCACAATTTTCTCAGTAAGTAATTTTACCAATGTTCTCATTTGATCCATGGATATCTTTCTGCAGAGGACCAAGTAAGAAAGCTATGTCATCCACCCGTGTACTCAATGCATTCTAATATTTGGCATCCAGGCTTCTTGCATTAAGTTGTTGATATGTCAGGCAAGTGTCAGATGGGCTTATGGTTGATAGGATCAGTCTTTGGAATAAAAGGCATGTCTGGCTTGTGGATATTGTAGCAATTTGTCAATTTCTAAAAGTATTTATTAAAAACAAAAGCAACAAAAGGAGAGAAATTTCCATGGATTAACCCGTTGAGGACGAGTCCTGAGTATACTCGGCAAGCGTCTATGGGAAAATGCGTGTTGTAGCAAAATCACAGCGTCCTCAACGGGTTGATGTAGTTGTTTGTAGTGTGTTGGAATTATGATGCAGAGTGTCATTCATTTTACTAAATGAAAGCAAATTTAATGTAGAAATGGGAATGTCTTCTCATCATCTGTCTCACACTGTATCATGGAACTCATCAGGACCTTCAAAACACACACACACACAAACAAACACACACATCACAAAACAAAAGCACAAAACTGAACAGAAACCAAACAAAACGACATAATTCCATGAGATGCCGTGTGACATGATACTATAGGCCCGCATCAGTTGCCAAAAAATCAGTAATATAGGCTGGGCCAATGGCAGCTGCTCATCTCTCCAATGGAATAAATGTGTGTTTTGTTTGAGTTCCAAACTGCAAACCCATTCAGAGATCAAATAATCCAGCGAACATAGATTGGTAGTCATCTGCCGACCCATTATGGCTAGGGTCTTTAGGTGATCTCTGCTATGACTGTAGGGGAAATGTTATGTCCTTAGGGTAATGTGCTGTTCAGGATATTCTGAACCTGCTCTGTGATGCATAAAGTGATGCAGGAATATGGTATGAGCTGTGATTGATTCTGAGCGTGCATGTATCTCAAATAAGGGGTAGCATCCAAGTATCTACCGGATCTCTGCCAATCATCATTTGAGTTACGACCTTGATATGTGCTGCGGTCATTACTCATGTTTTGGAGAACATCGTATTTTCCATACCATCACATTTTCCATCTTGGGTACAGTTATGATCATGTTGCCATCTGGTGTAATAAGAATCAATTTTTGTGAGTGCTCACAATATTGAACATTTGGCTGTATAAACGACAGTACCTGCATGAATGTTTTGAGTCTTATTACGACATAATGCCATTTTTAAAGTGCCTGTTTGTATATATGTGGATATTTTGAAGGGGGAAGCAATATTCATATCCTGCATACATTAAAGAAAATGATCTGGTTTTTGTTATATTTGTAGACAGGGATCATGTTAAACTTTCATAGAATCATGCAGATAGAGTTTGACACTTGATGTCTTCCGTTTTATATTCAGGATTATCTTAAAGTTCTGATATAAATAGAGCACACTCTCCCAAACAAACAAGAAGTTAAAATCTATGAGAGGTGACAGGTATGTTCACAGCTTTGCAAAATCATGGTACTATCTTAACCCGTTGAAGACTGGTTCCGAGTATACTCAGTCAGGTGTCTCTGGGAAATGTGTGTTATAGTAGAATCAACGGATTAATCCCCTCTTCTCCTGAGTATATTTTTTTTTCCCTCCAGGGTAGTGGGAACTGAAGCCAACCAAGTTCATGTGTTTTGGCCTTTTACTTTCCAAAATTAGACACATCTATTCTTTTTGTTTTCTTTGAGTTATATTGCTGCTTACCCTGTACTTCCATCTCAATTGTCATTGCAGCACTTTTTTTTTGTATTATCAAAGGTGTGCATTTTTTCTGCCCAGGGTATAAGTGCCGTCTTGCAAAAATATCAATTTCCGTAGCCACGCTGGACAGGGAGGGTACCAAAACAGGCAGGTAGCTGAAACAAGTGGCTGCGGAGAGTATGAGGCCTTTGGAGATTTGTTCCTTCGAGCAGCGGGATGTCGCATTTCAAACGAAAATAGTAGGTATTCTAGCCAGCAGGCGTCCTTTCGCAGTTTCCAACCCTGTGAAACTAGGTCGGCTTGTTCTTGATGCAGGTGCTCTTTGGAAAAGTGCTCTTCTTGACGGATATTCTCTTCCCAACTGGAATAATCTCCCTAGCTTTCAGTCCTCATATCAGAGACATGAATTCTCTCTCTATAGTTTGTGTTTTTTAAATGCAATTCTACCAATTCTCTCTCTTTCATACACATGCACAACCTCCCCCACCCCAACCCCACCTCCCCCCCCCCCAAAAAAAAAAAGAAGAAAAATTTGTTTGAAGGTATATTGGAACCTTCAGTCCATGGAACAAGAAACGTGATTACGGAGGAAAAATACCCTCTGGCCTGCCAGACCCGGGATGATGCACGGAGAATTATTGGGTGATGAGGCTTATGCTTTGCCCGAAATTGGTGTTAGTGTCTGTGATTAACATGGGAAGTCTCACTCGAAGTGGCCATTAGTGGTTGTATACCCCCAGTATCACAGAGTTAGGGAAAGTGGATCCTATTTCTTTTCTCTTTTTGGGGTGGGGTTGGGGGGAGGGGTGGGGTAATGGGTTTGGAGGTAAATGTGTCATGCAAGTTGAAAAGGCAGAGCTTGTGAAATCATGGTAAAGGAGTAAAAGGACTAGGTAAGTTACTGGTAGCTTGCCATGAGGAAGGTAGAACAAAATTATGAAAGCTTCATTCATGTCATGTTTCCCTGCATTCTCTTGTCATGTATCAAAATAATTATCTGTCTACTTTCCTTTTTATGGTATTCCTTTGTCTGTGTATGTTTGTATTGTCTCATTTTGTTCGATTTGCTTTCCTTTAGTTATTTTTTGTTGTGCCTTTCGTATTCTGTACATGATTGAAATATGTCCACTATCAGGAGCAGAAAGTTGTGGAAGATTAATTAAGACAAATAAGAGCATAAGTGATGAAGAGGTTGTCTGTTTTCTAATCAAAGAATGAATGCCATTTTGATGTTATTCAGCTTCCCCTAGACACACTGAAGTTGTTGAACACAATAGTTTTTTTAGCGTAGTATGAAAGGGCAACACATAATTATATTTGTGCTGTTTTCATTGATTTAATGGTTTTGATAATCATTGTTTACAGTGATGTAATATTGATAAGATTTTCCTATAATGATGAGGGTTTGACAGAAAGTTTCAAGAAAACTATGAAAGCATGGGTGTTTGTCAAATCTTGGTTTTCATGGCTCAGCAAGAGAGGGGTTAAAGACCCTGATTGCTTCATTTGCCATCTGTTGGCTGTCTGGCGGGCAGTGTGCTCAACTGGGGGCCGCGGGACGTGACAAATCTGGCAAAAGTCGTCTCTTAACGCAGACACTTAGCAACCTCTTCACAGTGCTTCAGCCAGTACCCTGTTTGCGTTTAATCCCCCAAATATGAATGTGCCCCAATCAATCAGCAGGACGCTCTAATTCCTTCCTCCTCTCCCTCTGTTGAAACAAAGCCTGCATGCCCTGCCACCATTGTTGGCAGGAACGCTTCTGCTTCACCCATCATCCGTTTCCCTGTCTTAGTCAGTCGTGTGAGAGAGAGAGCATGGATTCCAGACTCCAAACGGGACCTCAGCCATGTCTGAAGTGAGATTGAACGGAAGACCCACCCGTTTCATCTTCCGTCTCGATCCCCGACAACTTAACTCCTTCGCTCCTCGGTTCCTCCCACCCCCCACCTTCACCCCTCATTCATCAGCTCCTATAAATCCTCGCGGCTGTGGCTTCGTAATTGAAAGTTTGCTTAATTATCAGAGTCAACTCTGATTCAGGCAAGTCCTGCCCGCCATTCATCATGGCCACCGTAACCCCTGTCCTTGCCACAGCATTTTGCTAGTGGCGGATGGTGAGGTAGCTCTATTTGTGGGGAGTTAGTGACCGTAGGATGGATGGTCACTAGTAAGGTTTATAAATATTCCAACTTGATTAAAATGAAGTAACTGGTGCTCAGTGAGTTTCACAGACCATAATTGTTGGTTTTTGTTTTGTTTTTTGTCAGCCAAGTATGATCTTGAGTACCTTTGTTTAGTCATTTCAAACAAATGATAAATACGTGCCTTCTAGATATTTATTTCATTTTTTAGTTCAGTAAAATGCCAATCCATGGGCAAGTCGACTTCCTGAGATATGGCAAAAGTAAACAAAGAGAACATCAATGTTTTACAAGAAACTGTAAAGAAAAAAAGATTGAAGGAAAGTCTTGGACTTTCACAAATGGAAGTCTCCAATGTTTTTAAAAGCAAGTCATATCGGTCTCAATTTCAAATGTGAATTACTCAACTTGAAATGTCATCTTTCTTTTCTTCTCTGTACAGAAATACTTTAATAGCATGAGATATGACATGTACAGATGTACATGAAAATTTTAATGATGATAATGATGAAATGTATTACGATTATTTTCTTTTGAGAATGGCGTAGAACTATCATTTCACCTCTGAAGAAGATTATCAGCGACAAATTTTCTACAGATCAAAAATCATCTGATGCAACTGATATGACTTCTGATGTTGTAATTTATTACATTTCCTTTTTTATTAATTTGTTAAAGTCACACAAGAATGTATGTAGGGATCTTCATTGCAAGTAGACCACTGTGGCCAATGTCACTGCTTTGTGTAAGAGGAAAACTTTTAAAATTCCTTCTTTTCTTCATTTTTCTTCAATTGTGATATTTTCAGGTTTTGTCTGTACCCATGCTATCCTCAATCTACAAAAGTGAACTTGAGTATGGAATCAAAATTACTGTTGATAAATATGATACTTTATTTATGAATGCAACTTGCTCAATCAGCAGTTGTGTCAAGAATATGTTTGTTCTCATGTGATTTTGTAAAAAAAAATGCAGAAAAAAGTCTGTGCCATACCTATTTTGAAATTAAAGATGATGTTGTTTTGAAATAGAAACTAAAACTCACAAGCGAACGCTCTCCCTGACATGCACTGAACCTATAGGTGATAGAAACCTTTTGGGCCGTATGTGGAGTGTGACGAGATTTTTGCATCTTGTGATAGAAGAGTTAAATAGGTGCGGTATCTACTTCCAATATGTGGGTGTTTTAAAAGAGTTATTTAGATGTTCAAGTTTATGGTACCGAATCTTGTTAAAAGCCACTTGTAGGTAGGTTGTGGGATTCTATTTTTAGATGTGTTATGAAAGTGATTTGTAATGTGATGTCTGGCAAACATTGATTTTCTAATCCCAACATTAAGGATTGCCCATCAGGCCCTAAGCTTTCCAGGGGTGTAGAATCTATAATATCAATACTTTATCTTTTTTTTAACTAACCACAGAAATGCCTGGTGAGCTGACCACCAAACCAACACTGTTTGGAGAACATTATCTTTTAAGTGTCAACGTCTTCAAGCTAGCAGTAGCTTAGGCCTTTCAACGTTACATTAACATTGTTACACAATGATATTCTTACACAATAACAACATGCTTCAATTGAAAAAACAAAAAAGAAGATTCTTTCTTTTTTTTTATTTCAAATCATTGTTGCATGCCCTGCAATTAAGACACAAGATAGTATTAACAGGAAAAGTGTAGATTTTTTCAAAAAAAAAAAGTCAAACTGTTCACTTTATAGCCAAATAATCCGTTCTTGCAGTTTCTGGTTTATGTTGCCTGCAACTCTATCAGAGTTATGAGGTGATACAATATAGATCATCTTAAAGACTTTGATGCAGAGTCCTGTGTCTGAGGGATTGGTAAAGGCTATTGACCTTTTGGATTCCAAAATATTTCTCAGAAATTATTGTAATGGAAGATTTCATATTGAAAGTTATTTGGGGGACAAAACTTTTTTTTTCCAATTCATTTCACTTTATTGATATTCATAAAAAAAGAAATATGCACAGTGTAAAATGTGTCAGGGAGTTCACAGAGAAAGCGAAAGGCTTGAGGCAAATGTGATCCCCTTTGTAGAATCAAATACATGACATTATACAGATTCAGAGTTAAATTCATAATACTTAATGAAACTGAGCTTACATACACTGATAAAAGATGAAACATATACTACTACATTAAACAAACAAAACAGACCAACAGAACAAAACTGATGAAAATGTATTGATACATTTGATATGATTTATGATTTAGAAGGCACTTACAAGATGTTTCTATTGGTAGGAAGTATTTTGATTAACATTAACCCATTGAGGATGGGCTAATTTTGCTACAACGCACATTTCCCATAGACCCCTGCCCGAGTACAATGTATACTCGGGACTCGTCCTCAGCGGATTAAAGAGTTATTTCTAGGTAGGATTTATGAGCTATCTTTTGGTATTATTAAAGTGAAGAATACTTTAAGTTGGATAAAGGATTCCACGTTTTGAGTATTTGATAAAAAGTCACTTGTATGTGGGTGTGGGGATTTCATGTTGGGGTATATTCCAAAGGTAGAAAGTGGGACATAAATATCATAAAGCTAAAATGTTTGTTTGTATGTTTGTGGATCCTCAGTTGAAGCAAACAGGCGATATTTTGTATTATCTGATGACATTTGCTGAAGTGATAACTATGCCAATTGTGTAGATTACTGGCATAACAGATTTTGTTGTTAAAGGACAAGTCCACCTTAATATACATGAGAATTGAGAGAATGCAGCAATATTAGTAGAACACATCAGTGAAAGTTTGAGGAAAATTGGACAATCCGTTCAAAAGTTACAAATATTTTAAGTATCTACGCAGTCACTGCTGGAAGAGAAGACTACTACAGTGTATGATGTCATGCGTACAACTATACAAGGAAAATAAAAAGAGAATTTCACAAAACTCTACTTTTTGAATGAAGTGCACATTTCTTCGACTTGCTACTGAAGTATGTTAAGGGTAATATTATTCCCCCTGCCTTCTGAAAGAGAGAAGTCGAGTGTTCTTTTGTTATGGGAGAAAAATGGAAATATGTTGAATTTTCTTTATTCTTTCTTTATATCATTGTACTCATGTGACATCACAAGCTATAGTGGCCTTTTCATCCAGCCTTGACTGAGCAGATACTTCAAAAATTCATAACTTTTGAACGGATTGTCCGATTTTGCTCAAACTCTCACTGATGTGTTTTACTAATATTGCTGCATTCACTCAACCCACATGTCTATGAAGGTGAACTTGTCCTTTAAACCTACATATTTGCTCTTGTCAGGTAATCTGAGTTGTAGTTGATAACTATAGTTGATAACTAGTTCTGTAAGTTTTGCATTTGTCATTTTTTCAATGAATTAGTACAGATATAATGTTAACCCCATCCTCATATGATTATAAGATTCATATCTGCACATACGGCAAAACCAGATAGGTTTGTATGCATGGAACTTTAATGAACTTTGGGAGGAGTCAAGATTTGCACATTGCATTGAATGCCAGTGGTGATTTGTGAAAGTTTCATGAGGCGAACGTCTCTGGTTTTTACAGTAGCTTCTGAACCATCCCCACATACAGATTTGGAAGGCTCTTAGTTTGGTCCATCAGCCCAGTGCAGGTGAGGATACCATTTGTGTCATCTTCTTCCTCTTCCTTCTCCTCCCCCCCCCCCCTTTTTGTCAGACTAGAGGCAGGCTTGGCTGATGGCCATGGGCAAAGGAGGTTATGGGCCTCTGATGCACTTCCCGATAGCATGCAGGTGGATTTACACTGAGTTAATGAAGCCTCATGTCCTTACTCAGGTTTCTTAACTCCGTTAGGTGTCTATGGGAAATGCATGTTGTAGCAAAATCAGTCCATCCTCAGTGGGTTAAAGAGTCTCAAGGACATGCCCTGTGTAAGACTTGAATGTCATCTGAGTCACAGAATTGTGATTAGGAGAGCTTCATTCTGAATGCCACGCAGCAAGACTTCCCAAGTGCGCAGGCAAGGGAACCAATGTGCATTTAACCTTGGAGAACACGATACAAATAATCCACCCGCCTCTCCAATGGTTGGCTGCTTGGTGTTTGAGCTACCGCAGAGCACAAACATCTCCCAGAGTGTTGCAAGTTGAGAATGTACTATACACGGTGCTTAGTGGCTGTGTGCTAACCACCTCAAATGTCGCTTCAACACTTCAAACAGGCATTTAGATTCAGTGCACTATGCCTAACTTGTGTGACGTATAGGAATTATTGTTACGGCAGAAAATGTGTAATTTATCAAATGATGATGTTTGTCTTTCTGTGTAGGTTATTCTCAAGGTGAAGGTGTGCAGTCAGAGACAAAAAAAAAAATCTGTATTCTGTTCAAATCTATTTTGTAGGAGTTTTATCACCCTGCTTAAAGCACCCAATCAAATATTTAGTGGTTTGAGAGACAGTGGAATATCAGCCAATGTACATCAAACCATTTGAAAGGAAGCTAAAATAGACAGCTGTATATTACTTAGTAGTGTAAGATTGTGCATTTTATGGATACTGTATATTTTATTTGAATATGGGAATTAGAAACAACATTTATAACAGCACCATCAACAACAACAACAACAACAACAACAACAACAACAACAACAACAACAACAACAACAACAACAACAACAACAACAACAACAACAACAACAACAACAACAACAACAACAACAACAACAACAACAACAACAACAACAACAACAACAACAACAACAACAACAACAACAACTTTCGAAGCTCCCAGAATAGAAGCATGTCCCCACATAAGGCTGGTCATTAAAATATTGCTTGAATGACTGTACCATGCCAATCATCATAACATATTACAACACAACAAACAAAGAATGCCATAACTCATATCATGCATGAAGATATCAATGAACATGCATTGTATGATAAAATGAATTCATGTGAACTAGACCAACCTCCCCTTAAATTTCTTTTCAGGATGTGACTTCTTCAAATGCTAAGATTTTAACCACAATATAGTTCAACAATGAAGTAAATGACATCTTTAATAGAGTGAGATGTAAACCAGAATGGTGGAATGTTATGTAGAAAACTTAAATAAGGTGTTTCATTAATATTTCTTCCTCCTGTATTCATCATCGGTCCGTCCACAGGCTTTGTAAGTGAAACCATGTAACACGATAAACTTTACGTGAGTGAAATGCCATTCAGAGAATTTTAAAAGAAAAATAAGTGCTTGTAAAACTGGTGCCTCAATGAATAATGTTTGCGCTTCATTTGAAACTACCCCAGAAGGCATAATCGAGATGAAATACTGCAATCAGGCTTAATGTTAGCCCACACACATGTATATTTATACATATGAGATCATATTCCTTTCTCTTGCAGCAGAAGATATTTCTTCTCTTGATCAAAACCCTTGGGAAAAGGCATCATCTAATTCATGCATACTGTCACTTCTAGAATTTTAAGTATAGTGCTAGCACCTTTCGGGGTATTCAAGTTCTTTCTTCCATTTCCAGCTGTATATTGCTTCTTCTGTGATGAATAAACATGCATAAAAATTGTAATGTGAGTTATCCAAGGGCATGAAAATTCTTCTCTACAACATCTTTTGGCTTCTATGACAGGTTAAGTACGTATGAAAGACATGGTAACATAAGGGGTCTGGAGACGTGTAAATCTTGTGATATGTATATCATCACTCAACTAGAAATGAATATAATGAATGCAATTGAACAAATACAGCTAATACTGTTGTAAATACAGGTTTTGAATTAATTGGAATATGCAATTTCCAGGAAAACCAAGACAGCCAACAATTTGCACATATGACACTGTTCCACAGCATAGAATCTCCTGAGCTCCTTCCATTGTTATTTTACTCAATGACCATTCCTAATATGACTGATAACATCCAAGAAACTTAAGTATCCAGTTGCTGTCTCATTTAATGCAATTTTTTTTTTCTGATGCAAAATTCTCTGAAAATTGTTGGAGTAAAAGTTTAGAGGACTTATAAGAATTAACGGTAGGTGTGAAAAGGAGTTCATGATGTACCCCCCTCTCTAATAATAAGGTTGAGGTGATCCAGTGACATTGGTTATATGTCCGGCCTTACTGGCCAGTGGCAATCCTGTCTCGCTCCATCACCTTGCCGCATGATTGACCACCAACCCAAATGAGCATGTCGTCGTCGATGTCGCAGGAGGAATTTAATGGCTTGTTAGAGGTAATGACCAATTTAACTTGGGAGGAGGTATGGCATTCAACCATGTCAGTGAGTGAGTAGTGACCCATATTTTATGCCCAAAGAATGAATTCATCCAAACCACATAAACCATGCAATTGGATGGCCTGAGCACTGGTAGATATCTATCTCAAACCTTCTAAGTCATCAGAAGCATGTTCTTTTTCTTTTGTGTGTGTGTGTGTGTATGTGTGTGTGTGTGTGTGTGTGCGTGCGTGCGTGCGTGCATGCACGCGCCTGTACATTTCATTTGAGAGATCTGTATCTCATAAAAAACAAAATTATAAAGAATTAAAAAATATTCTTATTGTGCATTTTTAGTACAAAAACTTGTTTAGATAAAAATTAATAAGTGTAATGGATATTTGGGAACAAGCCTGCCACTTATCAAACCCGGAAGTCCGAAGATAACACATCGATTGACAAGCTTGCAGCATCGTCCATCTTGTATTGTTACATGAATAAGAAGTGTGAGAAATGTCCCCCCTTGGTATTCTTTTCATTCTTTTGTGTTGATCTAGTGACAATTCGTGATTGAATAGATGCTTTCTTAGGCTTAGCGTAGGATTAGGTAGTCAAGGTACCGTAACTGGTTTAAAGCGACTACTACTTGATGGCCTTGTTTGTGTTTGTGTTTTATGATGATTTTGCAGTGGAATAACTGTGTTTTGAGGGCTGCACACAAAGTGAATGACTGTTCACAGCTCCGCCGCATTTGCAGGCATTTGCTGTAGTAATGTTATCCCTCATGTTGGGCGATAATTAAATAGGTGGTCGCTAGTTTCACGAGCGCCAAGATACGCAAAATTAAAATGCATGCAGAAGTTCTTTGTCTACACTCTATGCATTGAATGCCAGTTGCAATTCATGAACGTTTCATGCTGCGAAAGGCTGTTGGCTTTACTTTGTGGAAATTTCATGCTGTGCAAAATATCTTGCTTTAAAGTTTACTAGCTGGTTGGCAGAAAAAAAAGGAGCAGGTAACATGTGACCCGCTACAACAAAAGGATCCTAAAGTCGCTGACGGTTTTGAAGTAACATCATCAAAATTGGTTTAAAAAAAAAAAATTGGATTTCTGTTTTGGGCATAATTTTGTAGTCTAATGTTTTGTCTTTCATCTGCCAAAATTTCGAAGCTAAATGATCAAAGGAAAGACAAGGAATCAGCATTTTTCTGGGCCATGATTTTCCGACTTTCAATGTAACAGAAACCTGTCCGAAGATTTGGATTTAGCGCCGCAGCTAAACTCCGCCCCTAGCAATGAGGGAGTGATCTTATTGGTTAGTGCGTGGCATCCTGATTACTGATTGGTCGTGCGTAGACTGCTGGCGCTAAGCTTGAATGAACATCGTGGAGGTCGCTAGGAGCATACCTTCTATTGTCAAGCGGTGAAAACTGTCTCGCCTCCCCTTGATCATGATAGCGTCGGAAGGAAAACTTTGAAGGCGTAATAAAATCATCAATATCTCCGCAACCGAGTACTTTTATGAGTTGTGCTACATATGAAATTAAAGTAGAAGAGTAACAGAATAATGTCATGCCAGTTTCAGAAAATTGTCCTCCCGATTTTTGGATCCTCTTGTTGTAGCGGGTCACATATGCATTCTGTTCCCACATGTTTAGTTGACCCTTGGAAAATTTTGGAGAAATTTACTGAAACCAGTGTCGCTTTTGCTGAATTAAAAAAAAAAGTTGAAAATGACAGAGGGATATAGAATGAAATCCTTGAGATGGAAATACTTTATGTATTCTTTTATAGATATAATGGTTGCTGAAGATCTCCGAAATAAATATAAATTTCCCTCTTGTGTGCCTGGAGTAGTACGTACACAGCTACATTACACTATCTGGTCAGAGCCTATTTTCTGTGTCAAGTTGTTGCTCAGGACACTGGCAGGACGTCGTCGGTCCCCCGTCGAGTGCCACTTGCCCGGAAGATCTGGTTCCATCGCTGCCCACTCCCGCAGCTTGATTTATCCGCTTTCCAGCTCCGATTTCACTTCTTTCTTCAGTATCTCTTTTGTTGTTGTTATTATTGCTTCATATCTCTCTGTCCACCCCTGTTTCTATCTGTCTCTGTCTCTTTCTGGCCTCTTGTCATTCTTTCCAGAGCATTTTGGGTTGTCAGTGTCATTCCTGTGTGTACCATGATGCACCAACTTTCCTTCATCCTGCTTAACTCTTTAAGAGCCATGTTCGCACGCTTGACTCAGTCGACGGCGGGCCAACTTCGCATATTCTGCTCAAACACACAAACCCGCCCAAACCAATCGATAAATCGCCAAATCCCACAGTATAATGAAAGCGTTTCTCGCGATTCCTTTCCTCTCATATATAGCTTGCGTTTTATGAGGTGATTGACTAGCAAGCGGTGTTCCCTACTTGATTTGCGTATAGATTACAAATTTCTGTAACTGTTTTGTGTGGAAAAGTCATGCCTTTACAGTAACGTAGCTACTGGTCATTTGAAAGAAAAAGATTCATAGATTTGTCATGTAATTTACATCAAAGCAAAGCTTGGCATTTTCTCAACAACTGTGCTCACTACTTGTCCAACTAAACAGAAATCTACATAAGTTGTATAGATTTGAAAAACAAAATGTTTTCTGAAAGCATGACTATGTTGGTGTCTCAGAATAACGTGGCACACAGGGGGTTTCCACCATGGCAAATAAAGAGTTAACCCATTGAGAACGAGTCCCAAGTATACTTGGGCACGTGTATATGGGGAATGCTTGTTGTAGCAAAGTCAGTCCATCCTCAACGGGTTAACTTGAGTTACAAATGTTTTATGGCCTGCCACATTTGTCATGTATTCATCAAAATGCTGTTATTCCTCATTGTTATACATGGTAAGAAGGGAAGGAGGTGATTAGTAGAGAAAGGTGAGAAAACAACCTTATTTAGGGGTTACCATCATGCATTCAAATGTATATATTTATATACAATCATGTATAAACTTTTTATGTAGGTGATTTAATTTGATATTCCTGCACCTGTTTAGTACCTTTGTTGAACCTTCTTTTAACTCCTGATCTATCTTTTGTTCATACTTGTCCCTTGGTGTGACAAGGTAGGCCTGGCTTTCTGCTTTTTGAAGATAATCTTCTGTTCTCAGTCCTCATAAACTTTAATGCATTGCATCTTCTCGTAGCAGGCCACAATAGTTGCACACATAGAGATATATTTCGGATACCACGTTATAGATTAGACATATAGATCTACATTTACTTGCAAGTTTTCAAAATTCTATGTGGCCACTTTCTCCACTGGCAGCGAATTTTAGCATGGTGTTAGAGTTGATATAAACACATGTACAGGTGTGTTCTATTTCTCTCTATTTTCCCTACTAAAAGATTTAGATGTTTGGAACACATTTAAGACAGATTAGAAAATAGAACAGAAGAAGGAGCCTAATTGGGAGATGTTTACCTCTTGTTATTCCTCTTGTAATCTGTCTGAGTCTAGAATTAGAAGGTGACATGTTCTGTCATCTCCTCCCAGTTTCCTTTAATTTCTTTTGAATGATTTTCCCAGCTTTAGATGAGTAAAGGAAGATGGCAGTGGTCTTGAAAATGTCACAAGGTCTAATAATTTTATTCCAATTTTCTGTATTCACCTTATAAACAGGAACAATATACACAGCTAAAATGATTAAAAAAACATGAATTTATTTTAAAAAGCATGTACAACATATCAAAGCATACAAAAATTATGTAGAAGTATAAATATGAAAGACAAAATATATATATAGTTATGATGATATAAAGATCTGGATTTTGACAAAGGAAAAGCTAATGATGAGTATGCTGATAAGAAACAAAGTGTAGAGTTAAGTATTTGGCATGCTATCTTTGGAAAGTAAAAGTAAACCTCATTCATATGGGGCTCTGTGCCTTCCATGCAGGTATTATCCCCCACCAGCCTGCAGGTGATTTCAGAGACTTTGCAAAGATCAAAGTTGGCCGTCGTCGATTGCAGTATGCCCGGAGATTTACGGGGATCACTTTTGTTTTGCTTCCTCAAAGTTTTCATGTAATCCCGACCACATTTGATGGTCTCCAAAAAGGATAAGAGAGTCTAAATTGTGTAAGATTGTGGAGTGCAGAATGGCAAGGGATTTATGAAGATCACTTTTGTTTTGCATCCCCGAAGTTATCATGTAATCCTGACCGCATTTGGTGGTCTCTAAAGGATGAGGGATTCTAGACTGAGAAGATTTCTGTATCTGTGCCATGCGATCATGAGAAACTTTAACAAAATATCTGATTGTGCTTTCAATTTGTCTTGGGATGTTTTCATAGAAGGATTTACTATCTAGGCTGAGTCCATCATTTCATCTGATTTTTTTTTCCTTCTTTTTTTTTTTGCAATGTAGAGTGGTCTGTATTGATTTACTTATCTCGTTTGTTCTTGCTTTATATGTCAGCTTTTCATAAACAAAAGGTGTTTTCATTTCATCAACAATAGCCGCGGGAGTGGGAGAAAAGACGATCAGCAGACTTGTCTCTATAACAAAGTCAGCTGCATCAATAGACGACTTGTAGGTGCTGATGGATGGCATGTTTTTCTTTCATTTCAGTGATGAGGGTTTTCTTTCAATTACTGACCCTCCAATCATTCCTCCATCACGCATCATTGTGTTGCCGTGGCGATCCATCCCGCTCCCTCCGATTGGGCGGAACAAGTCTCGAATTGCGGATCGGAGACGGGATGACGCCGCGAGGCTATTGTCGCATCGCTCACACCTGGTTTCACGCCAGCATGGCCCATTTGCTCCCTCTTTAATCCCACTGTTTGTTCCCGGGACTAATCTCCCTCTTGCCGCTGATCACGATGTCTTGTTTGGGGTTCTCGGAAGCAAAAACCAGTTCTTTCTCTCCTCATCGTAGATGGAGTTGATCATGTTTTCCAAAGGTCTCATAATTTTTTGCAGGGTGGCAAATTCAGTGTGTACATAACCTTCTTTAGAAGCCAATGTGTCCCACTGTGGATACTGTTTATTTTGGGAGTCTTTCTTTCTCTAGATATTCTCAGCCTTGGAATGTACGCTCTACTGGCTAGACTTATTTTTTTAATTTGTCGCTTGCTTTAATCCTTTGTGCTTCACTGCTTTAGTTTCATCAGTGGTGGAGCCCCATTCTGTTACAGTGTAATAACTCTTTCTTGTAGTCATGTCGCACCCACAAAGATGGACTCCTCGAAAATTATGATATCAAAGATGCCGTGTAATTTGACAATTTTGCAAGACTCATAATCCATAGTAAAAAAAAAATGTTCTGAGAAAGCTATGTTTCTTCAAGAAGGATATTATTACTGACCAATCATTATAGGTCAGAATGTTGATTCTACTGATAGCTACACAGACATTGGTTTTCATGGAGTATTTTGATAAAGTCCTGCTGCTTGGTTTATTTATAGACATAGCTTTATGCCTATTTCATATCTTAAAGGTATCATACAGTTTTAGTTGAGACCTAATTTCAAGTTTCTAACATTTTTGGTGAGATAATGAGAAACCTCTTATGAAATATGAAAGAGCATGACATGGATTGTCATTCTATGAGGAATTCAACATTTATTTGATAAAAAGTGGTTTTGAATGGCTGAGATATCCAAAAAAGAGCGATTCTAATAAAGTGTAGGACCCACACTTTATTATGATTGCTTTGTTTTACTTTGTTTTTGGATGTTTCATTCATTCCAAACCCAATTTTCATCAAATAAACTTTGACTTCCTCTTAAAATGGTATGCCCTGTACTATATCATAAGTGTTTTCTTGGTATCTCGCAAAAAGTTGAAAGCCCAATTCTCATCTCCACCAATACTGTACCATTTCTTTAAACCTTTGCATTGAGTGCTGATTGGCTCAGAAAACCTCTAGCATTCTATACAGTGCCCAGTGTCCCTGACACAGAAAGGGGTATAACCTTTGTGATTATTGATTGCAGTGCATCGGCGACCTCTTTCTATATATGCATCAAAGGTTGCTGAACTCGACTAGAGTTTCAAATCATGTGACTCCCACGTTAAAAGAGATAAAAGGAAGGAAGGAGGAGCTGATGATGATGATGAAGAAGGAGGAGAAAATGAAGTCTTGGTGATCAAGATAAGAGGAAGAAATGAAGTAGAGCTCTGGCGGTGTTTGAGCAGACATTGACACCAGGACGTAGGGTGAGGATTAAATGTCAATGTCTAGCATGTATACCAGTGATCGAGTGACTACTCTAGCAAAGTTCTTCCAAGAACAAAAAGCCATCTGATGTGGAAATACTTTAGTGTTAGGCCATCAAGAATGCAATTCCTTTTTCTTCTTCCTCTTCTTCTTCCTACAAGGCAGTATTAAGACAGAGAAAATGAAGCAGGAGAAAGGTTTTTAGAAGCGCAATTTTTCTCCCAGGGCATGATGGGGGTGTTGCTGCGGAAAATGAAGTCAGAAAAAAGAGAAAGGGACAAAGGTGGGTGATATTGAGGGGAGGAAATGACATAAGATGAGCGGCAAAGTGGCAGCTGATTGGCATTTAATGGAAGATCGAGCCCAGGAAGGGGACGGAAAGCGGCGTGTAGACTGCATTATTTGCATGCACGCTCATGCAGGCGTATATATCTGTAGCTCAATGACATTTAGATACCTCTGCAGCTAAGATTGAGACCTGGGTGACTGTATAACTTTCTCTCCTGTCGATGATGTCTGTGTTAATATCTGCGACCCAGTTCTCTCCTCTCCACCACCTACTTTTTTATTTGCCCCCAACTAATTTTAAAAGTGTGTGTGTGTGTGTGGGGGGGGGGGGGGGGGATGAATGGACGTATAGAGAAGGCATTAGGGTTGTGCACCATTAAAAGCTCAGAGTTGCTTGTTTATCCCATTCACATATATATGGTATGCCATTGTCACCAGTTTAAATGGCCAGGTGGACTTCATTAACTATGGTATACTCCATTCCATTAAAGCAACAAAAAGATTACCGCACAAACCCTCATAGCAATTCAACCTCAAAAAGCCTTATCATATAGCTATATTATATATTCCCAGGGGCGGATGAAGGAATTCCATAAAGGGTGGGGGGGGGGGGCCAAAAGCAGTTTATTTACCACTTCTAGGTTTCATCAGCTGACAAGCAGGAAATGTAATACAATCAGCTGCATAAAAAAGACAAAAATTATAAGAGGCACACACACCCCCTTTCAATTTTTTTCTTTTTATTTCTTTTATCTAAAAAGAACCCCAGAAAACAAAATTAAAGGAGGCGCGCACCCAGTACACCCCTCCTGGATCCACCACTGTATTCCTGTGTATGGTGTAAGATTATTGAACAAAAAAAAAAAAGAAATGCCTTGAAGCTTAGGAAAATATAAAAACTGCTTTGAATTTGTGAAGCATATAAACTACAAAACATATGACTGTTTTCTTCACCACAGCTGTGCAGACAAAAATACCTTGTGTAAAGGTAGCTGAATTGATCACTGCCTTTTTGATAGCAACCACACTGCAAAAAGATTGGTGTTAGAGTTAAACCACTGGTGTCAAATCTAACACAAACCTGTGTCAATTGAGGACCACACGGAGAGGTGTAGAAAGTATATTATGATGATGTTGAAAAGTTTCACCTGGGATTTTGTGGTGTTAATGTGACAATAGCTGGTAATATTTTTGACACTATGCTGGTGTTAAGTCAACAATGACACTACATGGTGTTGATTTAATATTGCTGGTGTTGATTTCATTGGTGTAACACCCAGCCAGTGTGAATAGGTGACCAAACCCTCTGGTGTTACTGTGGTGTAAATGTATGTTCATTTTTTTTTTCTTAAATCATATACTTCATGTAAAATCAAGTTCTTGTTCATTCTGTTGAAGTTCAAAGTCAACATTAAGCAAGAAGAACAGGAACTAAATGCCTATTAAAAGAAAAGTTTTATGTTTTCAAGTGACACCCATGTGTGTTAATGTTACACCACAAATGAGCTCCAGAAATTTAACACCAGCTTGGTTTTTTTATATTTAACACACCCGACTTTTGGTAGTGCAGTGTCTCTAGAGCAACACTGCTTTGGTTATATTGTCATGTCTTTGTTATCATGAATTATGATTTTTTTTTCAAGAGAAAAGAGATGCTCACACAATTTTTGTTATTCTGTTTCTCAATTTAAAAGACATTTATTTAAAAAGAGGGGTTTGAGAGTAGTGCCTATGTATGAACATCATCAGGAAGTTAAAATATGTGCTGTTTTATGCTTTTGTCAAACTTTTCCACTTATACAAAATTTTCTAACTTGTAGATGTTTTATCCCCCCTCCCCCCCCCCAAAAAAAAATCCCACAATATGCAGTTCTTTTCAGCTTTGCTGAGTAAACAAGTAAGATACTAGAGGATAAAGGAAAATACTACTATTATTAGATGCAGACATGGTAGAAAAGAAGGAAGGGGGGCTGTAGATATGCTCGGAAGTAAATTAAAGCCGTCTTATCATTGCAAATTGCCAAATACAGGAAAAGACTGTCATATAATCCATCATATCCTGCCGCCCATGGCACTGTCTACTGCCGCAAAAGGTTTTTTGATCCTAATTGTCAAGAACTAGCATCTAATTTCATTGACAAATGAAGCCATCAACAGAGCCAGAGGGGCAAGAAAGCGAAATATGTAGAAAAAGTTTTTGCTGCAACAAACGTGTTTTGATGTTTTTAAAATTCCTACCATAAATTCTTAAAGTCTCACCCCCGAACAGTATCCATAGCCCTAATGCACTTTACGATAATGTCGTTTTTGCGTTACATCGTTCTTTGTGGTTGTCCTTATGGAGATGAAATTGTGGCATCCTAGAAATGGCTGACCCATCTAAACCAGATCAAAACTACAAGCAGAAAATCTAAAACTGACGTCCAAATGGCTGTTAATGTTTACAGGTAAATATTAGTGAAAGAAACTTCAGTCTGAAGAAACAGTATAGTGTCAATCAAGTTTTCCTCCATAATGACCGTGTGTAGCTTGTGTCGTACATTCCAGTTTTATATCTTCTCTCATTTCAAGTCAACCCTGATAGACTTCAAATGTACCTCTGTATTTGTCTTGAGTATCTTCTAAATTAGCCTTCACTATAAAAACATCGGTGTTAGATTTAACGTCGTTGGCGTTAGATTTAACGCTGTTGGTGTTAAATTTAACACTGATCAAGTGTCAATAGAGGACCACACCCACAGGTGTAGAAAGTACATGTTGTGATGGTGTTGAAAAGTGTTCACCTGGCACGTCGTGGTGTTAATTTGACACTGTAGCTAGTGATATTTTGACACTGCGCTGGTGTTAATTCAACAGTGACACCGCATGGCGTTGATTTGATATTGCTGGAGTTAATGTCAATGGTATAACACCTACCCAGTGTCAATAGGAGAGCACACCAACTGGTATTACTGTGGTGTACGTGTTCACACCTTTTTTTCAAAATCAAGTACTTTATCGGAAAGTTCTCGATCGTCTTGTTGAACTTTAAAATCAACAAGAAGAACTGTAACTATTTTTTAAAAAAATATATTTTGAAGTTACACGTGGAAGTGTTATCTAACACCACAAATGAGCACAAGAAATTTAACACCAGCTCGATGTTTCATATTTAACACCATACTTTTTGCAGTGTTCTATTCCTTGAGGGTGCGGATGTTTTCGACAGATACATTCCATCTTCTCTATTTTGTGCGAAAATAACGGAAACATTCATGCTTTCAGAAATGATAGACACACTCCCTCATTGCATGTTGTTTCTTGTATATCATGATAGCCGTTCAAGCAGGAAAAAATCCTACAAAGATGCAGTTGTTTGCTCCCAGAAAGTGAGAAAAAATACAATCATTTGGTACACTTTCACTAAACAAATCTGTCAGATTTTTCTGAAAGTAATGCTCTGTGAATAGTAAGATCATCACTCTCTGGATCCAAAGGTACATGTTGTAAATACTTGCCAATTTTTTGAAGGGCAAGTTTTTAAAGTGAGCAGTGTTGTAAGGGAAAATAAGAAAAGTTTCTAGGAGTATGTGACATTGCTCCAATAAAGATAGTAACATTTTCCTCTTCTTGTAAACCAAAATATGACGCAGCTTTTGAGTAGCATTGTGCAAAAAATATAACTATCAGTGAGCAGTCCTGACTTTCTGTGTTAATTTTTTGTTGTTGTTTTAGTTATTTTGCCTTTTTCTGCCTGAAATTCAGAAATACGTGCTTCCATTTTGCGAGCAGACACAGGTACACTCTCACACACATTGGGTGGGATTTCATTATTCAGTCATCAGCATAGCCTAAAATTTGATACAAGAGACATTTTCAGTAATTCCGTGACCTGGCGAATATTTCGATTTTTGGGGGCAGCTTTTTGACAGGCGGACAAATCTTCCTCAGTGCAGAATGCATTATTTCTTATAAGTTATCTTGTAAGAGTTCATCTCAAATTCTGTAGACCTCATGAATCATTCTCTTGTCACTGGTGTACAGGTGATTTAGCTTTCCTTCCCTCATTGACTTATGCAAAAATCTCTCCTCCCCTCTTTTTAGTATCTGAATATTTCATCATTAGAGCACAATACAGAAGATGGTCATACAACATAGATGTTATTGGAGCGCTGGTTGGTTGTTTTTCCTGAAATGATTTCAACGAGTAGCTGGGGTATGGAAGTCCAGTTTGTTAACATTTCTTATTCATCATCTGTATTTTTTTCTTTTGATTTCACAAGGTCAGAAAGAGCAATGCTTTTCTCCTTTTTGTTTGCTTTTCAAGTATTTTTTACTATTTCCAGCATAACAATGACCCATAATCTTATGTGCGTGCATGTCTCTCTCTCTTTCTCCTAATATCTTTTAAGCGTATGCATGTCTTTCAACAGTCTCATGTTGCACATTTTGGATACATGCATTATTACGCCCTAGCATAATGATATGGGTTGTATGACATTATCAGGGGGGTTACAGATAATTAAGGATTCAGCTCCAATTAATACCATACTCATCATTATAGGGGAAACATGCCCATCTGTGGCTGGACTAATGGCGTAATGTCTGCCTCGCCTTTTCTAACCCCGAGCTGCCCGCAGCATCATACCAGACACGAGACTTGGGCACCTTAATGACAAAGCATCAGCTGGGAGGGTGTTACAACAACCCCCCTGTTAAGGAGTCAGCTGGGTTGATAACCCAATTCATGCTTGCTCTGTAATGGTTTTCTCTCTCTCTCTCTTGGCAAGTCTGTCTCTTTCCTTTCACTTTCTGTTTCCATTCACAGATGATTTTCTGAAAACCTCAAAAGAGCAATTACTTGGTGGAAACAGTAATTTAAATGGTGCATAATGCCTTTAATTCTATCTTTACTGCTGGTGACATTATATAGATGATGACTGGCTGGGGAGGGGACATACCGAATGTTCCACCCGAAGGGTTTGAAATGCTATTGAGGGAGGTTATAAGTCCCGAGACGAAGTCGAGGGACTTATAGCCTCCCGAAATAGCATTTCAAACCCTGAGGGTGGAACGTTTGGTACATGTTCCCGACAACAAAAGTCATCATCTGTTATATTATATGGGTTAGTCAAATACGTCAACCACCAAAGATCGTAGAGATTCAGTGTACGATCTTTGCAACCACCAGCATGCATTCAGCACAACACACTCGATTGCTCGCTCGCGCAGAGCCAAATTCACTGTGTGCGCGCGGTCCTAGGCCTTCTGTCATTTGTTACATGAAAATGTTTTCCCATGGGAGAACATTACCAAGAATGTTCGCCCATGGGCGAATGTAACGAATGTACCTCCATCACATGACTCTGTTTAGCTAATCACTAACTGGTATTTGACTGTCATCATGCAATTACTCATGTAATTTACAGGTGGCTGATGCTTAAGAGGGTGAATGTACTTTGTACCTTAGCATGAATGCA
The DNA here is from genome assembly GCF_040938485.1 of Diadema antillarum. Taxonomy (NCBI): domain Eukaryota; kingdom Metazoa; phylum Echinodermata; class Echinoidea; order Diadematoida; family Diadematidae; genus Diadema; species Diadema antillarum. Next base: position 1,031,135 of record NW_027270974.1, on the reverse strand, counting down.
TTGCAAACTGGTTCATGATGGTTCAATGAAAGTTGTATGTGGTGATAGAATGAAACAATGGTTTTTGTAAGTTATTTCTTTTGGGTGGGGGGGGGGGGGGGGGATGGGGTGGGGGTGAATTGGAGGGGAGAATATTGTGAGAACATTTGTCTTTAATTGCCTTAATGCATATTGCTTGCATCTCACTCCCAAACAGAAATCCCACTGCTCTATGATTGTGAATTTGTGTAAGCTATTAGAATCTATAAATCAAGTTTGCCTGTTATATCAATTGCCTTCGATGATCGTAGCATCGTCACCTCTTTTGCTTGGCAAGACAGCAGTATTCGAAGGTAATATGAGTGTCTGGATAATCATCTAGAATGATTCATTCATAAAGTAGATGCGTTTTCAGCAAAGACTTGAATTATGTCAATTGTGCCAGGCCTGCTTGTTGTAATCAGGTTAGCTGTTCTACAAATCCATGACAGCTGTTTTTATCAGAAATGCAAGCTCAGTAAGAACCGAGTTCCAAATGAGTGATTCATTAAGGCTCATTAGACTTTGAACCGAGATCTTCTCCTGAATGGGATTCAGTACACTGTGACATTTTGCTGTGATAAACATGAGAAGAAAATAACATGCAGACTGAATTATGTAACATTTTTTAATCGCTGAAATTCAATAGCATCTTTAAGTACATGGATAACAAAGAATCTTTAATTTGAGGTCAGAGGCAATATCAATGAATACAATTCTCGTCTTTACCTGTTACTACTGCAAATTGTATAAGGCCCAAGAAAAAAATGCAGACATTTGGTTTTATCATTAGCTACAATGGCAAATCATCACGAGAGAAGCTCTAACACAGTACTGAAATATCTTCAGTAGATTTAGATTTGGTAGATACAATGTTAATGAAATTCTGTGTTGAATTTCCAAGAAGACTTGTGCGTAGGAATAACTCTTAACATGCTTTTTTATCTGAATTCTTCTATTTTCACATTCACATAAGAGTAGGAGAATATACTATAAATGAAAAAAATTTTGTGGTGTGAAAATTTTTGTCCATTTCGTGCAACCAGAAACCAATGCAAAATAAAAACATGCAAATATTTTTGCTCGCCATATTTCCCATTAACAAATATCTTGATTCTGCAGAATTAGAAACATGCAAAATTTGTCTTATCCATTGGAGGGAAAAAATCATTAGCACAAAAATGACCTCTTTACTGCAGTAATACATGCAGAACAGAGAATGCTTTGCTTAAATTGAAGAAAAGTGTAACATTATGGCAATTGATTATTCTAAATGTACAGTAATCACAAATGTAAATGAAATTAAAAAAAATGCCATTATCACACATTCCTCCCATTAGATTGCACTGGAAATATCGCAAATGGTTATATTGTGTATAAATGATTAGCCCTCAGTCACTCATTGCTACATCCCCATCATTCAAAAATTGACTTTGGAATAAGGGATTCAGTTCCTTCTTTTTTTATATTCAATTCAGAAAGTACTTCGGAAAGGAACTTGTCAAAAATATGTCACTTTACAAACTAGCTCGTGCTATGCGGAGAATTTTCTCACATTGTGGCCATGCCTCAGCTACTATTTGCACATGCAAACCATCTGCGAATGCAGGGGGAAATTGCCTGGCACTTTGTGGGATGCTGTTTTTAGCTGACAGGTGGTAAAAAGGGGTAAAAGGTGTGAAACCTTCCTCCCCACGCACCTCTGACAGGTCGGACATGGCACCTTGTCTCCAACATCAGCTCCTAATTTCCGAGAAATATGGTGAGCACGCACCACTGTGACATTCGTGATTGTTTCACCTGTCTTGCTTTTTCCAGGGTCCTGTTACTTCAGTGCTCTGTATGCACGTCATAGACGAACATGAAGGGAATCGTGAAGTTATCATTATAATTGTCGAGAGTTCTGATAAATGACTACATTTTGACTTTCCCAGTTACGTTACTTTTGGCATTTTGTTGGAAAATATTACCCTAATTCAGGTGAAATTAGTAAATATGGGACTGCCCAGCTCGAAACCCACAAAATGTTGCAGATTAACATTCCCTGTAATGAACAAAAATATGCCATTTGAGTTGATTAAATCAAGTTTTAAAGTTTATCTCACCTGGGAGAGTAATCTTTTATCTACATACTGTCAAAATTTGATGGCTTAAAAAAATATGAAACTGAGATATTAGCAGTTTTTTCCTTTTTTTTCTGGACTGTATTTTTTCGGACAGAGGTTATTTGCACTGGAAAGTAGAATGTGTTTTCATTGATAATCCTGCACTGCATGCCTGAGTGACCCTACTCTTGTAGATCCACTTTTCTCCCTTTTCTATGAAACTGCACCTCCTAACTCTCTCTCTCTCTCTTTATTTCAAGCACTGTTTGAATGGGTTAGGATGGCCCAATTGACCAAGTTATGTATTACTTTTAAAGATTAGAGCTTTATGCTCCTTTAAACTATGCAGAGATGTGGAAATTCATTGTCGCCTCCTTAAGGACGGATTGATTTTGCTACAACATGCATTTTCCATAGACACCTGCCCAAGTATACTCGGGACTCGTCCTGGACGGGTTAATGTGTGTTTTGCGGTGGGAGGTCACACATGTTTTGGTCTTGTGATGCTGTGATGGGTACTGGCCAGTTATATTGTGACCAGAGCCTAGGGGGAATTAACCAAACATCAGTAAAAGAAGAAGCTTTGTAAATTTTGGTTACATGCATGGGCAGGGTGGATTGGTATAATTCATATGATATTCCAATTACAGAGGGATAAAACAAAAATTTATTTTGGATGATAGATGGCAAAGTAATTTATGGGTCACTGATTGTCTAACACCACCCCCCCCCCCCAAAAAAAGATAAAGAATAGAAGTAAGAATAAAGAGTGTAGTCTATGTAGGCACATATTTCATTTTCACAAATGAGGAATATCCCATGCTGCCCAGTAAAGATATATTAAAATGTCGATTTTCATTTTGTAAAGTACTGATGATTTTTGAGGAATTAGTCTGATCTGTGTATTTCGAGAAAATCTATTGATGAAGACTCCACATGGTGTTACTGTAAAAGCAGGAATTTTCATGCTGTTGCACTGCATTTGCACAATATCAAACTAACATGAGCATTAACCTGTTGAGGACAAGTCCCGAGAATAACAACAAGCACCAGATGCTTCAAAGGGGTCCCGGCATTAATTTCCATAATATGTGCATGTATGTTTATACACATTGCTTTTGTTTTTATTGCGTACATAATGTACTTTTGATTTATTTTGTGCCGAATAAATTGAATTGAATTGAATTGAGGGGTCTATGGGAATTGCATGTTATAGCAAATTCAGGCCGTCCTCAATGGGTTAAAGCACATGATTAGTTTTGCTGGTAATATGTAATGATATATTATCTCTTTTATTCCATGGAACAGAATACACATAACGATTATTCAATATACATATTGAGAATTCAAAAAAAAAAAAAAAAAAGATTTGTGTGAAGTAATATGCAGTTACTTCGTTGAGTCATTCTCATCAGTGCTGCATGGAGGTTAACCCGTTGAGGACGGGCTGATTTTGCTACAACACTCATATCCCATAGACTCCTGCCCGAGTACTGTATACTCTGGACTCGTCCTTGATTCATGGAATATTAATGCATGTGACATGGGGTGATATAGGTGTACTATGGTTTGTCACCTTTAACTCTTAATGTGCCAGGCCCAAAACCCCTAACGTGCCAGAGGTTTTTACCTAAAGCCAGAACGTTTCGAAATTGGACCGACAATGAAATTTAAAACCGCCATATCTCTGAAACTTTTGACTGTTTTGAATTGAGTTCTACACAACATATATCAAGAAATGTTTGTTCTTTCATGTCATGTAGTCAGTTTGCCATAATTTCTATCTGAACCTGAAATATTGCAGAAATAATTGATACATCAAAAAAATTATTAGAAATTTTTGTGTAGTATGGCAAAAAAGAGTCAGTCGCGGTTTTTCTTCAATAGAACGCTCCCTTGACTCTGTGAGAAAGTTTTAGAGCAACATCTCCTCTTTCAAATGATAACAAAATTGCCTTCTAGAATTGTATGATTCCAAAGATACTAGCAGTTTATTTTGTCTTAGCAATTTCTCTTTCTGCCTCAGTAATTCATTCCCAAATGTGACTTCTTTAGTCCCAAATCCTGTATTTGCAACTGAAGTAATGTCCCTGGCCCTGGAAGAGTGTCTTTTGTCCACTTGAGAAGGAAGAACCTACTAATCCTCCTTTTGTCTAAGCGGACCGGGGGCGGGCGTATTCTATTGAAATCGGCTAGCCTTTGTCCGCGCGTAATTCCTATGCTAGCATGGGGGACGATTAGTGATGTTTACCAAAACAAAAGGATGAAAGACTTGACCGATGAACAAAAGCTGACCCTCTTTCAGGGACAAAATCAAAGCAGCTTCCCGCAGGACAGCATCCAAGTGGAACAATGCGAGTGGAACCGCATAGACAATACACGCTGATTCAATAGCATACACACGCGTGGTTTACCAATGAGACTTTTGGTCCATACACATCTTGCGGAGGGTGCGCTCACTGCGGATTTTCCCGACGCGAAAAAAGTACATCTAGCTGAAAAATCATGTATTTACTCAAAAATTTCCAATGTAAACATGGTCATATTTTCAGTGGAAACGATGGTTATACTAATCAGCTACCAGTACATATCATTGGCAGTTTCTTGGTGTAACACATTACGGTACCACAATAACTTAAATGATCAATGCTTTTCTCGCTCTTCTTAGTCACCAATCGGCGACCATGGCACGTCAGGACTAAGGTCGCCGTTCGGCGACCATGGCACGTTAAGAGTTAAGAGGGAACTGGTGAGGTGTTTCAGTCAGCAACAGGTTGCTGTTAGCACCCTTCAGAATGCTCTGATAGTATCCTGTGACATTTGTTTCTTCTTCTTTTTTTTTTGTTGTTGTAAGAACCAAGAATGAGTGGCCATGTTTTCAGCTGTATGCTTATGATTGAGCTGTTATCTATGCTTTCTGTCAGACTTGGTATACTACTTGCAGAAAATGTTGTGAAAGATACAAGTTGTACCGATGTAGGGAAATGTTTGCCAGACTTATGAAATCAGGACAAAGAATTTGATATCCAGTGCTTGTTTCTTCGATTGTTTGGTGGGTAAGGTTCTGTTTTTAGTTATGTTCTGTTTTTCATATTTTTTTTTTGGGGGGGGGGGGAGGGGAGAGGAGGGGAGGTCAACCTCATGTGAGGATGCATGTTTGTTCCCAGAAGAGAAAGATGAATACATTTCTTAGGGTGTCTGTAAGCCTCTCTATCTGAAGTCAAATTTTGTAACTCCAGAGAGAGAGAGAGAGAGAGAGATGGAAGGGGGACATTTATTTGTGGAGTGGGGTTTGATGGTCTCATCCAATCTGAAAGCACAGAGAGCAACATAATTTTTGTCACAAGGACCACTTGGATCGGTCCGCGGTGCATTCCGCAACCCCCTCGACATCTGCAGAGTGTGTCTGAATCACGTTTTGTGGCCGCCAAAGAAGTTTTCTCTGATCCCTTTCCTCCTCCATCTGCCTTTTTATCACCCATCATCTTTTTCTTTTCTACAAAGTACGTGGGCACAATATTCTGTATGTGATGTTTGTGCTAGGCAGGATTTAAAGCTTGTGCATATCCCTTTTGTAACCCTGAAAATAAGATTCCTTTCATAAGCTTGCTTACTGTAGACCTAGTTAATTCGGACCTTTCCTCAGAATAGTACAACTGGAAACTACTATATGATGGAGGAGAAAACAATGCACAAGATTTCCAGGAAATTTGTCCAGACCCCGGAAAAAAAAACCTCCACCCATTATTCTTGGTACCAAAGAGGAGCATATTCTCAAGTGACAGAGGGTTATTTTTTTAATTTCTTTTTAAAAGATTTTGAGTTGTATTACCATAAGATTTCTTAAAGGATGCTGGGAGACATTTTCAACCATGCAAAATTTTGTGATGTTTGAAAAAGGAATCATATGTCATACTTCGGTAGAATGACTGCTATTTCTCCTGAACATATATATATTTTTCCTGAATGTAATGGCAAATATCAAGTAATTCTTGGCTGTTCTAACATGCAGACTACAAATATTATCTGTACATTTCCACTGACAAACAGGTTGTTTGTAGTCCATTGTTCAGGCATGCAGAGAAGGCTGATTATTTGATGATCATTGATATTTAACCCGTTGAGGATGAGTCCCAAGAATACTCATGCAGGTGTCTATGGGAAATGTGCGTTATAGCAAAATCAGTCCGTCCTCAGGGGGTTAATCGTGAATATACATCTTGAGTGCCAGAATAAGAAGTGTTGACTTTGATTTGGGGCTACCTTCTTCATCTTTATAGAGTCTCGAAGGGTGCATGATTTAGCCCTCTTACAACTGGTGGGCCCTTATCTTATGTAGATATTAATTCACTACAAACTCTTTATACCTCCATTTTATTCTACTTACTTTCATCCAAGAGAATATGTAAATTGTAGGACAGATCTTGAACTAGAAAAGCACTCGTGGCTGAGGTTATTATGTTAACATGTTAAGGGGGAGATGTCAAATTATGGTTTCTGGTATTACAGTAATACCTGCTATGTCCGGATTCTTTTGGTTTCTATCACTTTGTCCCTCACACACCCACACACAAACAAAGAAATACACCAGCATATACAAATTATCTATCTTCTCTTTGTCCCAGCCCTACTTTTCTATTTGTTTTCTTTTTCTCATCCACCAGCCCATCTGTCTATCAGTTGTCCCATTTCTTCTACCATTCTATTTGGCTCCCTCTTCAAGTATGATCCTTTTTTTCCTTTTCATCCTTTCCCCAATTTCATATCTCCAGTTCTTATAGACTACATGTACCCTATCTTTCTCTTTTATGTTCCCTTCTATTTCTTGTATCATTTTATTTAATATGTTCCTTTCAGTCCCCCTCCCTCTCTCTCTATCTCTCTCTCTCTCTCTCTCTCTTATTTGTTCCTTACTCTTTATGTTATATGCTCCCATCTTTTTCTCTTACATGTTCCTTTCCTTCTCTTTTTCATATTTTTCTCCCTACCATCTCTTTGTCTTGTATGTTCCATCCCTTCTCCTGATATATGCTCACGTCTCTTGTAAATGCCCCTTCCATTCTGTTCCTCTTAATGCTCACTTTCATCTCTTTCCTGTGTATGCTCCTCTCCTTCTCTTGCTTTTATATGTTCCCTTCTCTATCTCTCATATTCTCCCTGCCATCTCATTGTATGTTCCTTGCCTTCTCTTTCTCTTGTATGCTCCCTTTCATCTCTTTCTCTTATATATTCCTTCCCTTCTGTATCTCTTATCATGCTTCCTTCCATCTCTCCCTCCTATATATATATTTACCCCCTCTATTTCTCTTATTATGCTCCCTTCCATCTCTCCCTCTCAATATTCATCCCCCTTCTCTATCTCTTATATGATCTCTTTCTTCTCTTTCTCTTGCATGTTCCCACTCCCTATGTTCCTTTCCTTCTCTGTCTCTTATATGTTCCCTTCTATCTCTTTTTCTTATATGTTCCTTCCCTTCTATATCTCTTATGTGCTTCCTTCCATCTCTTTCTTTTGTATGCTCTTCCCTTCTCTTTCTATTATGTTCCCTCTTCTCTTCTTCACATATATACTTTCTTCTGTCTCTTTCACTGCTTGTTCCCCTATCAACCCTTTCTTCTTCCTTCTGTCAATCTCTCTCAGGGACCGTTCCAGGTGTTATCATCACCTCATTATCCCTCCATCGCCATTCCCCATTTCTGACCTTCGCCATCATTAAAGTTAAAGGCATCCCCGTGGCCTAGACCTTTCCGCCTCCCATTTCTCTGATTTGGTTTGCTGGTGTTAGTCTGATTGGATATATTTGCAGGATTAGCGAATGTTCTTTTTGCTAAAGCACACTCGCGTGTGGTATTCATTTCCGCCGCAGCTAATCCTGCAAGCTTATTTGTAAGAACCTGAAGCAAGTAATTCCCAGGGGGGTAATCCAATTTTTTTTTTATTCCGTACTGCTCTGTAGACTGCAGTATTGCTGTATTACCCCTCTCCATGTTTGTGGACTTTAGAAAATTTACGATACTCTTCACTATGATTATTTATTTGAATTGGTATTGTATTCAAAACACCAGCAGTAGGGAGCTTAATTCCATCTCTGACATGGTGATAAGGAAGGTGTATCTGCTGCATTAAGTCTTAATTTGCCTTGCCCATCACGAAATTTGCAATATTACCCCCACATAGTATGTGTGTGAAGAACCTTGAACTTTCATTAAACAAAAATAAACCTGGCTTCTTTCTAAATAATTTGAACTGCTGTACTGCTTGATTTTCCCTGTGTATGTTTCAACAGGGTCATTTGTTTGTTGCTCATTTTATTGCCAAACTTTCTAATAGCAACGTTGCTTTTTTCTTTGGTGTTTCAGCTTAGGCCAATATCATTAATTTTACAAGATATTTTCAGATCACATTTCACTTTGAATGACATTATGTACTTCTTTTTTTGGTCTTTTTGCGATATGATTAAGCTCCTTTTTATGCCTCCGCCACGAAGTGGTGCCGGAGGCATTATGTTTTCGGGTTGTCCGTCCGTCCGTACGTCCGTCCGCTTTCGTTTATGCGATAACTTGAGTAATATTGACTTGAATTCTACCAAACTTGGTCCAAGTATGAAGTATGATAGGGCAATTAGTTGATTAGATTTTGGGTGAAATCCGCCAAAGGTCAAAGGTCAAAGGTCAAGGTCAAATCATGAAATTGTATCCGTTTACGCGATAACTCAAGACTGGATCGGGCAAATTTCACCAAACTTTGTCGGAGGATGATGTATGATTGGACAATTACTTGATTAGTTTTTTAGTGAAATCGGACTGAGGTCACAGGTCAAAGATCAAGGTCAAATCCTGAAATTTATCTGTTTACGTGATAACTCAAAACTGGATGAAGCAGCTTTCACCAAACTTGGTCCAAAGATGATGTATTATGGGACAATTAGTTGAGTAGATTTTAGTGACATTGGCAAGAGGTCAAAGGTCAAAAGGTCAAGGTCAAATGCTAAAAATGTTGCTATTTCCCCAATATCTATGCAATGCCCCAAGGTATTTTCTTGAAACTTGGTGTAGATATGTACTACTGCATAAAGATTCTCCAGAGAGAGTTTCATGTCATAAGGTCAAAGGTCAAAAGGTCAAAGGTTAGGTGAAAATGTTGTAGTATCACTTTTCTCACAAATGGTTCAATGTATCTTCATGGAACTTTGTACATATGCATGTACTGACTGGCAGAGATTATCTAGTGAATTTAGGGGTCATAGGTCAATAGTCATGGGGTCAAAGGTCAAGGTCAACTCCTCAATATTTTACTATTTCCCTCATACACTAGTATATGAAATGCTTGCATTATTAGTTTTCAAACTTAATATATATTGCCTAATGGAGATTCTCCAGGAAATTTCCAGCCAGAATGTCAAAGGTCAAAGGTTAAGGGTCAAAGGCCAGGTTTCAATGCCCCCCCCCCAAAAAAAAAAAAAAATCTATTTTGAACTGTAATTACACTCTTTCTTCATACCTTGGAAATTACTCAATGCATAAACTTATGAAAGGGTCCGTCAGAATTCAAGTAAAAATTCTCAAATCCCCAAATATGTGTACCCTTCACTCTTCGACAATTATAGCAAACCCAGTTCAAGGAAAGTGAACATTCGAGTCATTTCTGACAAACCTGTCATATCAATATTTTGCCAGTTATGTGAAACTGTCATGGATCACACATTGTGAAGACATTGTACTATATGCCTATTGGGAGAATCATGCATTATGGCGGAGGCATCAGTCGCCATAGCGACATTTCTAGTTTGTTTTAGAATAACAAGGAGTGGATATAAAAAGAATAGTTTGAATGCATGCCTCCAGCTGTATACAAAAACAAATCTTGTCTAATAAAGCATACAACTTTATTTCCTTATAAAAAAAACCTCTTTGATTGTCTCTTACACAGAAGCGATATTCAAAGAAAGACAAAATGCATGATGTAACAGTCATCCGTGCTTTGTCCATCACCCAAAGCTCTTAGGTTTATGAATGACCTTGACCCTCTGGATGACTGTCTCACAGGTTTGCTGGCTGTAGCTCCTGATGCCGTGAAGGTATACATAACATTTGAAACTTTCGTAGTCCCTGTGTGCAGGCCGATGTCACAGCTTCAGAGGGTGAACTTACACAAATCAGAAGCTACCCTGGGAATGTAGCAACCTGTTAAGGTACTGTAAAGGGAACAGAATCCAATGTGTCTTTTCCACACTTCTCATGAAACTTTGCTGGGAGGATATTTGTCATGAGGTGGAGTAATCCCGATCCTGTGAAATTGTATCCCCCAGACAACAACTCCATTTGTCCTTGCCAACTGAGTAGTCATGACCTTGACCCATTTAAATTGACCTGGTGGTTTCAGTGAGCCCAAGCTCGTCCTCGGGAAGCAAGGAAAGAAAAATGAAAATTTTTTATTTTTGATGGGGGGAGGGATTTGAAGAATATTGCCTTTATGATGTTTCTCCACTTTGCTCCTCGTAAAAGGTGAACATGCATCTCCCTAGTGAGTCAGAACATCAGTGTCCAATGTAAGTGATAGAGCTCTCTCACTTTTCTTTTAGCAGCAAAAAAAAAAGAAGAAAAAGTGGTGATACGTGTCATCATTTATAGACCATCCTATTTTTTTTGCAATGTAATATGTACATGTGAATCACACTCAGAATGTGATTTATCTGATTGCACATTTTTGACAGATATGAATATGATGAAAGGTAGAGAACCTACCAACTTCCCTGCCTACCTCGATGATAGATGAGGCATTTACAATCATAAAATTCATCACACCTACAGTATTCTGACACACAATTCATTGTCCTCTGTTCAGTCTTTTAAAGTTGAGTTATTATTACTAATAACTCCTAACTTTATCTATTCATTCAGAAACATTAGTGTTAATGACAATAACATTGTCATACATATGTATTTCTTCATGATTGTATGAAAGAAACATGCTTGATGTTTTGTTATACTTTCATGCTTTGGTTTGATGTGAGTAGTAATACTGAATTAACCCCTCCTGTGCCAGGAACTTTTGGCCAGTGTGTACTACACAATGGGCTTTTATGTGCTGTAGAGATAGATGAATCTAGTACTGTACGAGCAAATAATTTCAGAAGATAATGTGAAAGGTTGAAGCTGAATGGAAATGTTCCCCCCAAATCATTAAAATTAAAGTGTTATGGCATAGAGGCCCAGACCTTGCGTGAGTTTCACTGACGCATTTACTGTTCTAATGTTTTTAACGAAATCAGTTGACTCTGTGATCTAACAGATTTCGTAAGTTTCAAAGAGTGGTTGTGTAAGTGCCAGTCCATTCAGCTTTGGTTGAGTGTGGCATCATATATCCAAAATCTTTTGATCCCACGAAAGAGCAAACACTTATCATTGTTGCGTCAAAGGTCTTCTCACTCCATAGACATATCAATAAGCCTTGTAAATGGATTGCAGAGCAGTGAGGACAGAACCACAGAATATTCATGCGTAGGGCAGACGGACCGTTGGAGAAAAACAAAATTTGAGCTGTTCCTGTCTGTTCTGAGCCTCATATGAAACACTTCTGATGGTTTTGCATTCCCCTCATCCCACAGAAATAGTCTCTCGTAAACAGCAGCCGTGAAGGTCACTCGCAGGCAGCTACCTCTAACGTGGGGGAGACTTCTCTCATGTTTTTATTGGCCACGAGCCCCGCGAAGGACGTGACCAGATTTCGTGCCAATCCAACATCTTAGGCAACGCTTAAGCAAAGGAATAAGATGAAGAGGAAACGCAAGAAAGCAAAACTGAACGATACTTGACTTTGTGTCCGTCTGTTAATGTGGAATTTTTGTCATCGGTCATTCCCAACAAAGAAAGGCGATCTATTTTGAAAAATGTATTTTTCACCACTGCTTCACTTCAACTTTGACATTCAAAGAGAAAATGAAAGAAACTGGTTTATAAATATTTGTAATCACTTACAAGGGTATGCATGTAGGAGACTACCAAAGAGTTAATGCAGTAGACATTTATTTTGTTTTGTCAAAGATGAAATATTCAGTCTTTTAAGTGTTTTTCGTGCAACGGTGTCCGTGGATGGCTTTCTGCTAGTACTTTATCATATGATGTTACTCGTCATTTATGCTTTCCATTATTTATTTCAGTGGTCCACTGAAATTGTTCACATGCAAATAGTTGACATACGTCAGGATGTCTTTATTTCTGTGAAAACTGAGAACTGAAAGTTTGTTATCCAAGGTGTGTGTGTGTGTTTGTGTGTGTGTGTGCACTTACCCATGGTGTAAAACGAGGACACACGTACAAACTTTACATTTAAACTGAGGACACACAGAGAACCGAGGATGCCCTCAGTACGCAGACCATTCCAAACGATCTGCTTTTGCATGCTTTTGCATGTAGGGGTACATGTTTGTATGTCCTCGATTTATAGCAATAAGTCCTCGGATGGATGGTAATATACGAATGAGTCCTTGGTTGACAAGAGTCCTACCGACACACAGGTCCTCGGTTATTTGGTAAAATTCTTATGGGTATAAAACAGGTCCTCGGTTTCCACCAGAGATGCGTATGTGTGTGTTTGTTTGTTTGTTGTGTGCACACACATTCCTCCATGTGCCCAAGACAGACATTGCTCAGCATTCAGCCGGAAGTGTTGACATTGTTATGTTTCCTCTCTTTACTTTGCTCTTTGCAGTGCAACCCAGGGCGGGGCACCAACATCTTCTACAACCTCCTCTACACCCCACCCACCAAGATCATGATGCTGACAGGGTGCAGCACAGTGTCCACACCGGTAGCTGAGGCTGCGAGGATGTGGAACCTTGTCGTGGTAAGTTTCTGGACAAACCAACGGACAGTCAGACAAACAGACAGACAGACAAATTGCAAACCAACATTGGTCACCTGTTGGAATATTTATTATAATACGTGTCCAAAAATAGTTCTGTGTCAATATATTTGCATGTGATTGCCAAGACATACAGTCATGCACACATAAATACATACATACATACATACATACACATATCCAGCATGTGCACCTGTGTCTGCATGCACACATTTTGATGTGCTGTAAAAACAATGTAACTATACACAAGAGGTGATAACCTGTGCATATTCAGGCACAAGCTTTGAAAATCCCCCCCCCCCAAAAAAAAAACAAAAAACAAAAACAACACAACAACAACAACAACAACAACCAAATAACAAATAAAAAATGAATAGAATAAAATAAATAAAGTAAAGAAGATGATAGGTTAAACAAACTAGTTGACTGTTGGTATAAAAAAAGGACAACGTGGAACACAAAAACAAAACAAAACAGAATGTTCAATAGATATTCAAGCTGATGAAATGACAAATAAGTCAGTGATATTGTCTGCCTCTTTGCCTTCTGCAAGAGAGGAGAATGTGAATATGAGCAAAACATGAAATCAATGTTAACCAGACTGTACATCCACAGGGGAGGTTGCGGAGAAAGCCTGTTTGTCTGAGAGCACATGGCTCCAACCACATTCACATCTCATTGGACACAGTCTAAATCTCCTCGGCAGAATTCGGGGATGCCAAGCTAATTGAATTAGCTTAGGTATTGTTTCTTCTCCCTCTGATATTTAGTCCCAATATTGTCAAATAAATTACCGAGTGTAGACTCAAGAAATTACCACTCATATTCTTCCCAGCGTGAAGCCAGAATCAGCCAGAACTCCTAATCATTGGAGATGTAGAGCCGATGGACAAAGAATGGTTAAGGCATGATAGTCATTTTCATTCAGTAAGTTTGAGGATTAACCCGCTGCACCTCAAAACCATCTATTTTCTATCTTACAGTGTGTAGAGTGGAATTGTACCTCTCAAGGCTCTTTGCATTGTCTAGAGAGAAGATTTGGAAACAGAATTTTAAAAAAATGAGTGGTCAGATTTCATTATAACACGGGGATCCCACCGTAACCTTATTGAATACGGTCCACTGCTGGGCGCAGCAGGGGACGGTAAAATCCAAACTCAAGGAAATAGAAAACTGGGTAATTACGCCGAGTAATGGGCCATAATGCGCCCTAATGATGTTGACGCAAGAAAACTTTCTTTGTTTGTTCTCTTTATCTCTTCCTTTCTCTCTCTCTCTCTCTCTCTTTCTCATTTACTGTTGTTTTCTTTCTCTGCACCACAGGGGGGGGGGGGGTTGACAATATCACATCTGTTTTGCACAGATATTTGGCTTTGAGTGTGTTTTGTGTAATAGAAACAGCCATATCAATGGAGCTCTGTAGAGAGACGTTTCCAGGAATTTTGTTTAAATTGCTTTTTTTCCTTCATGTTGCAAGATCTCTGCTCCAATATATTTCTGGAACTTTTTATCTGATTAGACATAACATCGTTGCTGCAGTCAGTTTGATTCTTTTGTTCCGCGATAAATGCCATTTAGTGCCTGCTTCTGCCTGTTGGAAGTAATTTGACCATCCAATAAATAATATCATCTTCTTGAGGGTAATCTGCCTTCTTCAATCTCAAAGATTATTGCAGATATCAGCCAGGCTCTTTTTTTTTTTTTGGTCTCTTTGACTCCTTCACTAGGATTTTACCCTGCTCTTTATGAGGGTAATGAAGGTTGTTCCGTTCTTTTTTGTGCATAGGTCTAGGTATGTAGGCAAGGCCATGTATCCCTTTTGCAAATGTCACAAAATTTTGCGTGGTTGAAGATTAATGTCTCTTAATGTCGTCCATCAAATCATGCAGTAAGACACCTCAGAGTTCTAGAGGAGAAGTGAAAAACTAACCCCATGTCACACAAGAATATGCTCCCCTTTTGTGCCAAGAACAACAGTTGAATTTTTTTTATGATCTGAATGAATTCATTGGAAATCTATACTGTAAAAGTGGACATTTTTGTGGTGTTGAAATTTTCACACATTTCGTGCAACCAGAAACTAGCGAAAATAAAAGCACGCAACTATTTTTTGCTTGCCATATGTTCCAGAACTTGATGTCTTGATTCCGACGCATCAAAAACACGCGAAACTCTTCTTACCAGGGCGAGGGCAAAAATGTAGATGCGCGAAAATATCCACTTTTACAGGAGTAGTGTAATCCCCTTCCATCATGAAGAAGATTCCAGTTTTATTATTTAAAAGAAAGGTCTGCAATACTTACTGCTGCAGTATACCAGCTTATGAAAAGAATCTAATTTCTAGGGCTACAAAAGGGACACACAAACTATCAGTCTCCTCTGAAGACTTTTCAGTGAGGGAAAATTGCCTTGCAAAAGGGCACTATTGCCAGATTGGGGTTCAAATCTCTTTACACATATGTGCATGGAAGCCTGCGTGTGCATTAGCATGGTCTTATTGACTCGGCCAAAGCAACTCCCCTATCTTGTTGCAGTACACAGAATGACACACAATCTCAATGTGTGTTGATTTAGAAATTACGATAAAAATGCATCCAGTGACTTAGCACATAGTGATGGAACATGTCAAACATTTGTATACAAACAGTCCATAACAGTAACTTTAAACTGCTCAGATTGCTGACATGAGTTGATTAGGGAAGTATACGTGTTGAAAGAATAACTCCAGAAGGTGATATGTCCATAAAACATGCAGTACTGTCCTAATTCAGGTTATTTTTTTAACCCGTTGAGGACGAGTCCCGAGTATACTCGGGCAGGTGTCTATGGGAAATGCATGTTGTAGCAAAATCAAACCGTCCTAAACGGGTTAATCAAAATAAACTCAAACCTGTCTTAGCGACCACCTGTCTATAGCAGCCATCTGCCATATACGAATGCTAAAACAATTTTCTCCAACATGAAAAGCAAGTTAAAAAACCTGTCTGTAGTGGCCACCTGTCTATAACAGCCACTTTTTTTGTCTCCCTTGTGTGGCCGCTACAGACTGGTTTGACTGTATCATTATTTTATGATGTGTATGTGAAGCTGAAATTTATGTTTAATGTGGTGCTACTTCCACCTGTCGTACCTTTAATCTGTTTGAATGATCCTGACTCTGTTTCCTGAAGCCAATGACAATGTAGAGAGGAATTCTGCTTTAAAGGGACTGTACAGTACTAATTGAGGTGGGGATTCATGTTTTGAACATTTTTAAGTGAGATAATGAGAAACCTCTCATGAAATATGGAAGAGCATGTAATTTTAAGAAGGATCCACATTTATTTGATGAAAATTGGTTTTCAAATGGCTGAGATATAAAAAAGTGATAATAATAAAAGGTGACAGGCCACGCCTTTTATTAGGATCTCTTTGTTTCACCTTGTTTTTGGATATCTCAGCCATTTCAAAGTCCATTTTCATCAAATAAACGTTTGTTACCCCTTAGAATTGCATGCTCTTTGACATCTCATAGAGTGGTTTCTAAATATCTTGCAAAACATTAAAAGCTTATTCCTCACCTCAACCAGAACTGTACACACCCTTTAAAGTTAAGTGATATTTTGCCATGATCTTGCTCTCTTGCTATGCATGCATGCAGTATTGTGTTTCTCAGCTATGAATGATAATTTACCATCTCATAAAATCCTGGCGAGTGTGAATTCTCTGCTGCAGTCTTTTCAAACAGGTGATATAAAATATACTTATTTTGGAATTCTCAATCGTATTTCCTGCAGCTTGCCTTTGGCTCCAGCTCACCGGCCTTGTCCAATCGGAAGCGCTTCCAGACTTTCTTCAGGACACACCCCTCGGCAACGCTGCAAAATCCCACCCGCCTCAAGCTAGCCAGGTTGTTTGGCTGGAAGAGAATATCCGTCATACAGGAAAGTCAGGAGGTGTTCACATCGGTGAGTATCTTCAACGTACTGTCCCCAAAGTCAGGGTATCCAAGTGAGGATAAACTGTGAATCAGAATCTAACTCTACTTCCACATTTTTAACTTTTCTTGACCCTTTTAAAAGCAAATCTATGTGCATATATGTTTGAGTATATCACTTAGGATTATATGTGTATGCAAAAAGAAGAAAACCAAATATCTGATCTTGAAGGAGAAGAAAAGTTATGAAATGGGCCATGTGCAAGTCTTGTAAATTTTAAAAATGGGAAATCCTGCAACTGAGTCTTGTGAAGTGGCACAAATGACATGATTAGAATTTCACAGTACTGTGAAACAATTTTTTTTTTTTGCATGCATGCATGAAACCATCACAAATTTTGCAAGAATTAAGCCAAGATTCATGAAAAAAAAAAATACATGTGGAAGTGCGTGTCTACACAATGCACTGAATACCTGTGGCTATCATTCAGGAAAAATTCATGCCACAGAAAAGGCTGTTGGCCCCAATTTGTGATAGTTTCATGCAGTGAATGTTTCTAGTTTAACAGTAACCTCTTTTGACTCTCCTTCTCAGACGATTGAGGATCTGGAGAGACGTGTGAAGGCCTACGACATGGAGATCGTCAGCAGGCAGAGTTTCCTCACTGTCCCCGACAGCGCCGTCGGGAACCTGAAGAGACAGGACGCCCGCATCATCATCGGTGTGTTCTACGTTGGCATGGCACGGCGGGTCTTTTGTGAGGTGAGTTTCAAGAAAGGCTTTCATGACTACTGCACATATCTCAAACGAACCCCGTTCATATTCACCAGCTATCCACAAAATAAGCAGAGAACTGGTAGCAATTTTGCAGAAAGTGCTACCAAAAGCGATGCGTACGAGCAGCCTTGACCCAAACAATGTAGTATTTGCTTCCCCCTTTTTTTTTTCAGCACAGGAAAAATAATGCAATATTGTGGGTAGCAAATGTCATTAACTTTATCTACAGAAAAACAAATAAAACACAAATCTTGCAGCTTTAAAACTAGAGCACATTATTATTTGAGCTGCGGGGGCAGAATTCAAAATGCATTCTGCAACATTTTCTAAGCATTGAATATACCACTATATTTGTGGATGCTGTTCATATACCTTGTGACTCAATACCCCATTATTGCAGTAATGATCTGGTATTATTTGGCGTTTATGAACAAGGGATTTTGCAGTTTGTAAGAAAGCAGCTTACTGACATGTTAATCAGCAATTGTGTGGGTTTTGGCATATGTGAACAGGGCTTCTGAAGCACAGCGTGGTTATCTTCATGAAGGTGGGAACAGCTTGTTAAACTTTTTAGGATCTCTGATCCATCAAAATTGAAATATGGGTGTAATAAAATGATGTTTACAATCGTGCATCCCTGCCCCTCCTAATGAGACAATCCATGAAATCTGAAGAAGCTGTAAACTCTAGTTAGCTGTTGCAACGATGGAGTAGAGAACCTTAAAGTCAACCGCAAGCAATCTAGTACAGCTCATCATAATGGGATGGATTTGAGCTTGAATGAATTGACATATGAGTCTTGGAATGTTTTGCAGTTAATCCCACATAACCAAGACAGATGTTGAGTTTGTTCTTAGGAATGGCACAAGGGATATTATGTTATTGGCTATTTCCAACATCTGTATCAAAATAGAATAGAAACATGGACCACACAAACAGGACTGGCTCAGAATTCCTTAGAGATGGAAAATTAAAGAATTTTATTCAATTTCTATCTAAAATATGTGTCGTTATTTCAACTGTAGCATAATATGGAGAATATGCATTGGCTAGATGTTGCATTGTCATTGTAAAGTTAATCTATCCCAGTTCAAAATACTTTTGGACCTATTGAAAAAAGAGGAATCAATCATTCAAAGAAATATAATCCACAAGATTGCATACAAATACATTACTTGCCTCATTAGCATACTCTAATTGATAACATAGAAACAGAGTGGAAGACCCATGTAAAGCCATCAAGAGGCTTGATTGAAATGTTTCCATTGAAAAAGGAATAAAACTTAAAATATTTTGACTTGCAGTGATTAACTCATTTTTTTTTTCAATTTCTATACACAATTTCACCTACCCTTCCCAGATAAACAAAATGAAGAAGTTTTTTTTTTTTTTTTGCAAGTGCTGTTTATCAAAACCTCCGTAGACTCTCAATGTCTTGAAGATGAGAGCACCCTGCTCTCAGCGGTCAGTGGAATTTTGTCTCAACATCAGTGGAATTTGAGCACCGAGAGTAAAGTGCGGCAACCCACACCAAAGGAATGGACAGTATGAGGGTGATATCTGCTCATACACCAAGGAACTTGTGCTTTGGCCAGGGAAAGGGGGCATTTTCATTCAGGCAAACACATTTGTTATGTCTATTGACTCGTGGTTGCATCAGCACTTGTTGCCGAGAGATGACAAGCGTAACACAGAATTGGGCTCCGCAATTTTTTTTTTTCTCTCTTCGTAATTCTTTTTTTTGTGTATGTGTGTTCCCACGATGTTTCTTTTTCTTTGGCCGCAATGTCTGGAGAACCACATTGATTCAGAGGGAAGGGGTGAGCGGAAGAGGGACTTTGGAGTGTTTTTGTGACAAGAGGAGATTTGGCGTTCAACTCCACTGCATACCTCAGCCAGGCATGATGTCAATTATGGGCATAAGTAGGTTCTCCAGGTAGCTTGTGCTATACCTGCCCATTATGACTAATTGAATTGCAAGGTAATACATTTCTTTTTACTAGGTTTGCTTTTTTTCTTCATCAAAAAAGCAAGAAAAAGGTAAATTTAAAAAAAAAACCTGTTTGTAGAAAGAAAAATGTTTCTTGGAATTTGATACATTTGTGTGTATTATTTCCTAATATTTGTTTCCCCTAAAAATTGTAAGTTTTCACTCTCAGAAAATGATTTTTAGTGTAAATCAACATGTATGCCAACGTGTATGAGGTATGAGGTTGTTATTCTTGGATTAGTGATTGGACCAGCAGATAGTGTAAATAAATACTTGCCTTTCATTTGTTGCATCAATTGTAATGCTTCAAATATTAAAGTCACAGATGTTGAAGATACGAATACTTCCTACTAAGATGATTTTGCAGAAAAAAATGTGACTCTTGATATTTGTTCAAAGTAATAAAAGATTAATATATTACCTTCTTCCTATCCAAATTTTTAAGTCTAAGAATATTTTGAAGATCAAAACTATATAAATTTCATGATGCATTCCACTCTTTCAGCCCTGTATAAAGAATGCCATATTTCCCCAGACAAATGACTGAGCCTTAGCTTAATATCCATTTCTCTCCCTCCAACTCATCTTTGTTAAAAGCAACCTAAAGTATCATTTCTCCAGATTCTTTCTTTTTTTTTGTATGAAAGTGGCCCAGATATATCATTTGCATACTTAGAGTTCAGGAAATGAAATACAATAAAATACGTAATGCGATATTTGACTACTTAATCAGGTTTTGGGGGAAGTGGGCCACATTTGTTCATTGCAAAATATGTTTGTAAAAACTGAGCTCTAGTGTGACTTCCAAGGCATCTTTTATATACTAAAATCCCCTTAAGTTATTTTGCAACTAATATGATAACCCTTATCACTGTGTCTCAGGCAAATAAAGGCACCACCAATCCAGACAGGATTAACCGTATTGCAAGTTAGTGTATGTTTATGATATGTTTAGTTAAAGGACGTGCATTACCATTACCAAGTATCCGTGAGCAGAATGCGAGCCATGGTTGAAGGGGGCACGAATTCGATGAAAAGTGACAAGGACTATGTGAAATTCATTTACCTCATTGAGAAATGACAGTACTGTGGAAGAACATGAAATTAGGACAGCCCACTCTGGAAGAAAAACACTGCAGTGAAAAAGCAGGCAAAAAGGAACATATGTGTGCTTGAAAACTGCGTTGAAAGTAATGCAGAACCAATGAACTGTGTCTACTGCGGAACAGGTCCACAAAAATTTAGTTGAGAGTTGTGTTTGTAATGTGCATGCTGATGTTTTACTTTGCTGAATTTTTAGCCTTCACGTGACTTTAAAAGTCTGTTATTACCATCAGGGACTTGCTCGTCGAACTCTATCTATATTTTATCTTGAGATGCTGGTCGAGAGAGGGATTAAAATCCTCTTGTTAAAAACTCTTGTGTGTCTCATCATAATCTTTTAACAATCATGGCAGACCATCAGTAGTTCATCGCTCTGCATGTGCATCCGCTTGTGAAAAATGATGCTTAACAAGACTGAATAATACATTCAGTCTATAGGTCATTCTTCTATGGCATTTATGTAAATTTTTCATCAACTCAAAAAGCAAAATAAAAGATGAATTAATAATAAATGTGACGCTGCACCACAAAGCCAACAAAAAGTCACCAGACATGGATTTTCAGTCAAAGGCAGATTCTGAAAGAGTAGATTTTAACCCGCTGAGGACAGGCTGATTTTGCTACAACACACATTTCGTACAGACACTTGCCTAATTATAATCGGGATTCATCCTCAACGGGTTAAGCTTTAAAATGATGTACAGCTCAATTCAAATAGACTCCCCTAGCCTATCTAAATATTGAAAAAAAAGCAAGCACTCTGGAAAAGAGTGTACTGAGAAAAGAGGCTCTGACACTACCAACACTATTCGCGATGCTTTGACAGTGAAAACGCCGTCCTTTACTTGTGGTTTCGTTGTGATTTAGTCGTGCAAAAGTCGTGCTTTTGCACTTACATATTGTCCCCGTGGTTTTGCCGTGATTGCGTTGTGATTAGGTGGTGAACGAGTTGTGAAAATGTGCTGGAATCGATGTGATATTACCGTGGATTAGTAGTTGTTACGTCGTGAAAAAGTCGTGCTTTTCGGGCAGAACAATCACCGACATCCTGCCTCGCCCCCTCGCCGGGTAGAGTGACTCTTTTGTTATGCAGCGTGAAAATCGAACAAAAGACACATGCTATTCATGGTGATAATCCGCCGATTGTTACATCGGCTTTTGTCCGCAGCTCTTGGGCTCCAAAACCACGACTTTTTCACTACTAGTTCACGGCCGAAGAACGATCAAATCATGCTGTTTCAGTGCTTCTGGAGCGTTGCAAAGTTTGATAATCCGCTGATAATCTTGGTTCCAGCACCTTGTTTATCCATTTCGATACAACAAACGAAGCTCCACTTGCATTGTTCATGTCGTTTGTAACAGTATAGTATGGTTTCGTCGATCGACGCGAGCACCTATAGAATAGCATGAAAAGACATGCAACGAAGCATGTGTATTCGTCTTCGTAAATCCCTGCGTTCGCTACCACATTAATTACGACAAATCGCATGCGTGTTTATGTACGTTACCATGCAGGTTCTTCAATGCGTTATATCGCGGCAGGCGCGTATCACGTGTCGTGTTTACCAAGACCATCTCAAAGAAGTGCAAGATGCCTGAGCGGGACGTGAGACATGTCGTTTAACATTCATTCAGCTTCTAATTTTATCGTATCGTCCTTATTTCTACATCGGTATTGAAAGCCTAAAACAAACAAAATTGTATTAAAAGCAATCATCCAATTTTACTATTATTTAAGCACCTTACGGAGCCGAATGTTGCCGTTAATCATTCTCAAATGTAAAAGCAAGAACCGACATTCATTTTAGCATCTTACGGAGCTGAATATTATCCTTAGGCCCTATTCATTTCCGAACGTGAAAGTAAACATCCGCTATTTATGTTAGCACCTAACTGAGCCGATAGATACCGTTAATCATTTCCAAATGTAAAAACAACAATGTGTTATTTATTTTAGCATCGTACGGAGCAGAATATTACCGTTATTCATTTCCAGATTTAAGAGTCAACATCCAACATTTATTTCATTATCGCATGGAGCCGAATGCTATTGCTGTCCACTTCCGAAAGTGAAATGAATAATCTGACAATTGTTTAGCATCGTATATACGGAGCCGAATGTTACTGTTTTCATTTTTGAACGTCAAAGCAGACATCAGACATTATTTTCTCATGCAACGCAACTGAATGTTACTGTTATTCATTTCGACATGCTATAGTAAAATACTGACATTTATTTTAGCATCGTATGTTGCAGAATGTTACTGCTATTCACTTCCAAATGAATGTAGGCCTAAAAGCAATCATCTGATATTTATTTTGGCATCTTCCGGAGCGAATGTTATTGCTCTTTACTTTCGAAAGTAAAAGCAAACACCCGACATTTATTTTATTTTATCATTGTACGGAGTTGAATATCATTGGTATTCATTTCCGAACGTTAAAGGGATCTTTCGATATTTATTCTAGCATCTTCCGGAGCTGAATGTTATTGCTATTTACTTTCGAACGTAGAAGCAAGCATCCGGCATTTATTTTATCACCATACGGAGTTTAATATTATTGTTATTCATTTCCGAACGTCAAAGGGATCATTCGACATTTACTTTAGCTTCTTCCGGAGCTGAATGTTATTGCTATTTAAGTACTTTCGAACGTATAAAAGCAAACATCCGGCATCTATTTTATCATCGTATCCGGAGTTGAATATCATTCTTATTTATTTCCGAACGGCAACGCAAACATTCGACATTTATTTCAGCATCTTCTGAAGCCGAATGTTAAGAATCCTTTTCATTTCCGAACGCAAAATCAAATATCTGACATTAATGTTAGCACCGTACGAGGCCGAATCTTACCGTTATTCATTTCAAAAAGTATAAGCAAACATCTAACATTTTGTTTTAGTCTCATACGGAGTCGAATATTCCCGTTATTCATTTCCAAAGTTAAAAGCAAACATCTGACATTTTTTTTTTTTTTTTAGCATCTTACGGAGCTGATTGTTACCGCTGTTCATTTTCAAAAGTATAGGCAAACATCCTACTTTTTTTAGTGGCCCGATCGGGCCACCAAAATCTTAATTTCTGACATTTTAGGGGCCCGACGTGTGTTTTTGGTGGCCCCGGGCCACCGTTAGTGTCGAGCCCTATGACGTTGAAAATTTTTTTTAATGCTTTTGATGATGATAATGATGGATCGAGGGCGCTTGTGATAATGATGAAGACGAGGTGTTACGATAATGACAGTGATATATTCGGCCCCTGACAGCGTGCAAATGCGGACGAAACTTCCACGCAGAGCAGTGGCAAACTGAAAGTCTCTTGCAGTTTCTCTTTCAGATATAGAACTTTGTTGATAACACAGCCTACAGACAGAACAATTTCCGTAGTTTAAATCATGAAGCTTAAAACGCTGATATGGATATTCTCTTAAAGAAAATTATATATCTGCTCAAGAATCAGAAGTGCTAAGAAGTTGCCGCTCATTTCATCCAATCATTTTATCGAGCGGGATATCGTGAACTATGTCATAATTATGTACAGTATAATACGTAGGGCGAGTGATTGTGTCTTGGCCCGTTCAAAATATGACGGAGTATTGTTACAAACAACATATATATTGCACGCGGAAATAACTAAGCGGCACTCGTTATTCTGATTATAGCAACATTCCGTATCATTAACAGCAATATTACGATTCAGTGCAAGGTAAATTATCGTAATTACGGCATCATGAATTCCGTTATCAACAATAATGCAATTCTGTCCTTAACAAAATTTGATAGAATTAATACGGGATAATCTTCATGTATATTCTTTGTGGATAGATCAGATTTTAAGTGCCCATGCATGTCCAGTCAAGTAATTTTCATTTGTATTCACGAATTCACAGTTTACGTCGATATAAAACAAATTTTCAATTGGTTGTAATGAAAACAATACGAGGCAAGAATTTCATTTATTGATATTTTCGAGAAATATAAACGACATGATCATGACAATGCAAAAACCCATACGATCTCACGTTTTACCGAATTGCATGTAATGAACTGCTTACGAGATTAAAGGGAGTTAAATTTTGAACTGTGAAATTACTCTGAATACTACTTCGAGGATTTGGTGATCAACAGTAAATAACTGTTAGTCGTTTTCTGACAACGAAGTACACTATAATGTCCATGTTACCTTCTACATCGAACCAGGGAGGTGGAAAAGATCCATCTCCAAACCGACCCATTATATCGGCACAGCTCGGTCATCGTTGGTCATGCATGCGCAGCTCAGCGACTCAATGCCGTTCCACCTTTTGATATCATCATCAAGCACAAAAGCTTCCAGCCGCAAGGAGTTAATGAATATCCGGGTCATTGTTAAACAACCTACGATGGGGCAGGGAGCACCTTGGCTTTTATGTCAAGAAACAGTTTGTATACGTTTGTAAAATTAAATGCAAACAAAATAGAAAAAAAGAACATCAGGCTTTACAAATCGGGGTTGGCCCCTATATGATTATCTATGAACAGTTCTTTTTATTAGTGACCCGACTGATGTGACCTCTATGGTAAGAGCTTAATTTAAGAGAGTACCTATGGTAATTGTTACTTATCTACGCGGTTTTTTATTCATATAGCGTAAGCAACATCTGGCGGAAACTCCATGTAACGATTGCATTTTTTTTTTTTGGGGGGGGGAGGGGGGGGGGTTAATCATACCCTCGTATGGAACAGTGTCCAAAGATACATTGTAACAGGTATAGGCACTATATCCATATTTACGTGTGCGGGAGGGGAAGAGCACGTAATCGAGGGAGAGCTGGAGCATAATAGAGAGCACAGAGCTTGTGACAGACCATCACGGGTGAATTTGTATTTTTAGATATGATATTCAACACCATTTTTATGGAATTCATCATGTACACATTTTTTTTAAAGAAAATGTAAGAAATGTAATACTCTGGGACAGTGGGCATGGCTATAAAATCGTGATTTTTCTGTCACCTCGTGAGTCCCGTTCGCGTCTGTCACTGTGTAAGAACTTTATAGATGATGATTAAAGGTGCGAGGAAAGTTTGTATCGAGATCTGAATTTCAACGATCTAATTCACACTTTGTTACAATATTTTTATTCTTTTTCAACAAAAAAAAAAGCAAGAAAAAGAGAATGTGTACTGATCGATCGGGGAACAATGAGAATGGCTACAACCATCTTCTGATGGACGTGTGCGTCTTTCGCTGTAACCAACTTTATGTGAGTGAAGAGAAGTCTATACTAGTAATGATGTGTGGTGAAGGGGGTGTCCCCCTCTCACACGGGGGAGCTTTTGCATTTTTAGAAATGAAATACAACAATCTGGTATAGACACTTGGTGGAATATATATTTTCTAACGATGTTTAATATTCTGAAGAGGTTGGCAGGAAGCCTACAATGTCTTCTTATACACGCATACAAATTAGCAGGTTACAAAACTCGGGAGATTTGTAATCCGCTAGCAAACTTTTTCGCACGTAAGAAAGACACAAGACACAAATAATGGCGCGAACAGCATGCTAAACCCAAGAAATCTTGCTGCCCCGCGGTGACTTGTGAACGGTCGACCAAACTGCGTTCTTGTTTTTTATTCCATCATTAAAAAGAACGTTTCAACGGCATACGCTCCACACCACTGTGAGGCACAAGAACGATAATTTTAACTTTATCGATTTATCGATAAGCAATTAGCAGGTTACATTTGTTCTTATTAATGGTTTTAAAAAAGAAATATTACTCAGTTGCCTTGGAAATTCCCGAAATTATTGTCTGAGTATAGAGCAAGTTCGAAGGTTCACGACGAACGAACGCTCTCAGGCATGCATGCATCATGATTAACATGTGAAGCACATGAAATAAACCTACTCGACGGTTATTACATTTCAGACTTCGAAGAAAGAAATGGCAGAAGAATACACGCCCTGTCTAGTAGTATGCGCGCATTCCTTACGTGCCAAACATGATAAACAAGACACACCGCAAGTTCATGAACTTTAGTTTCTGAGGGCCGTGGGAAAGGCAATGAATTAATATTCGAGAAATTATAGCTTCAAGTTAAGAATGTATTAAACTACAATGTACACGTATTAAACGAACGCTAACAGTATTCTGATTGTTTGTTTCCCACCCCCCTCTCTCTCCCTCTTTCTCTTTGTGCCTGACAAGAGAAACGAATACATGTAAGTTTGTACATTGTACTAGTATTCCATCGACTCATGAGAGAAAGTATACTTCGGAAGCCTACAGACCCCATATTGGAAGTGAATGAAAAGGCTGTGCTGAAATTCTTATCCATGCAGGCATAATCAGTGTGAATACTAGTCATCTTTTAATTGATTTGTGATCGACACTTGTACCCGTCGCGTCGATCTTGTCCGGTCTTCTCATCCATGTGGAAGGAGTAAATTTAAGGTTCACGCCAGTGCCGTATATAAAGAGAGTCTGGCCAACTGCTAATTTGGACGCCATGTCGTTACCGCGCATAATAATTACACGTAACAGGGTTAGCGTGTACGCTCAGACGTAACAAAATAACCAAGCCAAAGGGGTCGTAAACACAGAGTTTTGTGGTCGTAAACAGTGGGCACTGCATTATGAGCGCACTTTAGTAACGACATGGCGCCTGTAGATCATCAAAACACATAAGCCAAAAAGCGAGATGGCCACTCTCTTTATACGGCCCTGTGCATGGTTCACGCCAGAGTATCAGGTGCACGCATCACTTTGTACAAGTGCTCTGCGCACCTGCACTGACCGCTCACTGGTAGTGCAGACGCACGTGGATGCATGCCAACGCATTACTCTCATGGACTCGTGTTAGCTACAATGTATGTAGTGTGGCGTGGTAGGGTACATTGATACAGGTTTACTCGAATGTGGTTTGTGACAGTCATTCGGATTCCGCCACACGGCATGGGAGAAATGACATGTTTATCTGCATTTTAAATACCCTCATGACAAAATACGAACGATCACGCTTCCTACATAATTTAAATGTTGATAACTCTCGCTGTACATCAACATTTATCAAGTGGCATAACTATACACAGCCCAGTCGTAGTAAAAATCACATTCGTGCGCTTCTATATACTCTTTGGTAAAAACACGGCGTCCGATCGGGCTAACATGCCAATGACCTTGATCAGGGCTCCACACTAACTTTCTGGTGGCCCGAAAAAAAAAATCAAGAAAAACTTAAGAAAAACTACATCGGTCCTACTACAAAGAAAAACAAATATCAAATATTACTGAAGTGCGTCATGTCGAAAATAAATGAATAGAACATTCAATCATCTTACTGTTATTCTGAGTTCTAAGATTTAGCAAATAGGCTTATAGATTATTATGAATGTTATTGCAATTTACTTTCGAACATAAAAGCAAACATCAGACATTTAGTTTATGGGTGCTGTTCGTTATTCCGATGGTTTGCTATTCCGAAGGTTCGTTAATCCAAAACACACAAAGTCTCACTAGGATGATACCTAGAGGTTCGTTAATCCAAAAATGAAGACGGGTTCTTTAATCTGGACATTTATTGTGGCGTTATTCCGAAGGTTCGTTATTCCGAAGAATAGTTAATCAGAAAATGAAATTCGGAACAACGCCGGGAACCTTGGGAATAACGAATCTTTGTACCGAAGAGCCTTCAACGAACCTTCGGAATAACGAGCTGTAATCTATTTAATCATCGTACGGAGTTGAATATTATTGTTATTCATTTCCAAACGTCAAAGGGATCATTCGACATTTCTTGTAGCATCTTCCGGAGCTGAATGTTATTGCTATTTAATTTCGAACGGAAAAGCAAACATCCGGCATATATTTTATCATCGTACGGAGTTGAATACTATATTGTTATTCATTCCGTACGTCAAAGCAATTAAACATGAAACGTTAATTTTACCATCGAATGCATCTAAATGTTACTGTTATTCATTTCGAAATTTAAAAGCAAACATCCGAAAGTTATCTTAGCTTCGTACGGAGCAGAATATTACTGCTATTCACTTTCCAACGTAAAAGCAATCATCATGACATTATTTTTATTCTAACATCTTCCGGAGCCGAATGTTATTGCTATCTACTTTCGAAAGTAAAAGCAAGCATCCGACATTTTAATCATCGTACTGAGTTGAATAATATTGTTTTTCATCTCCGAACGTGAAAGTAATCATTCGACATTTACTTTAGCATCATCAGGAGCTGAATGTTATTGTTATTTACTTTCGAACGTAAAGGCAAATATTATACCCGGCATTTATTTTATCATCGTACGGAGTTGAAAGTTATCATTATCCCTTACCGAAAGTCAAAGCAACCATTCGACATTATTTTATTTCAGCATCTTCCGGAGCCGAATGTTATCCATATTCATTTCCGAACGCAAAATAAAATACTAGTATCTGACATTAATTTCAGCACCGTACGGAGCTGAATCTTACCGTTATTCATTTTCAAAAGTATGAGCAAAGATCCGACATTCATTTTTGTATCATACGGAGTCGAATATTACCGTTATTCATTGCCAAAATTGAAAGCAAACATCTGACATTTATTTCAGCATCTTCCGGAGCTGAATGTTATTGTTATTGACTTTCGAACGTAAAAGCAAATATCCGGCATTTATTTTGTCATCGTACGGAGTTGAAAATTATTGTTATTTATTTCCGAAAGTCAAAGCAAATATTCGACTTTATTTTATTTCAGCATCTTCCGGAGCCGAATGTTATCTTTATTCATTTCCGAACGCAAAATCAAATACTAGTATCTGACGTTAATTTCAGCACCGTACGGAGCTGAATCTTACCGTTATTCATTTCCAAAAGTACAATGTATGAGCAAAGATCCGACATTCATTATTGTATCATACGGAGTCGAATATTACCGTTATTCATTGCCAAAAATAAAGCAAACATCTGACATTAATTTTAGCATCTTACGGAGCCGATTGTTACCGCTGTTCATTTCCAAAAGTAAAGGCAAACATCCGACCTTTTTTGGTGGCCCGATCGGGCCATCAAAATCTTCATTTCTGAAATTTTGGACCACCGGGCCACCGTTAGTGTCGAGCCCTGCCTTTGATACATCGGAATATTCGGAAAATCATTTTCAGTACCATTGATGTTCTAGACATTTTCGTTACGGCGACAGGAACGGATTACAAACTCCATCGAAGTGAAATTTGGAGTGGAAATCGATGCAGATTAAGGGAGAGTATACAGATGTTTTGAGTGAGGCAGGGTGTTTACTGTTTCTCCGATTTTACTGAGTTCACGCTTTACGTTGACATTGCGTTCACGGAGGTCTTATAAAACGTTTTTACGTAAAATACAAATGATTTTGTTGCACATTTTACCATGTAATTTGCGACGGAAAATAAGCGATCGATTAGATGCATGTTTTCAGAATATACCTAGAGTCTGATCATGCACTTTCGCTAAAGTTTATATCTTTTTTTTCCGTCCTCACTGTGTGCACTTCGCAGTCGAAGCGATTATCGTGTGCCCGGGCGGCAAAGCGCGATGAACTGAGGGAATTCAAACAATGTAGTAATCTAACGGTAAGCCA
Source organism: Diadema antillarum (assembly GCF_040938485.1). NCBI lineage: Eukaryota > Metazoa > Echinodermata > Echinoidea > Diadematoida > Diadematidae > Diadema > Diadema antillarum. The sequence continues at coordinate 1,000,760 of NW_027270974.1, read as the reverse complement.
TGGTAGTAATCTAATCCACGCGACTATAGAAATTTGCGGACGGCTTGCTGCGCTATAACAAAAGCTTTCGAGAGTCCGATCAAGACACCCTCGCCAGAACTGTGCTTTTGTTCCGATTGTTACATTTTCTAAAGAGGGCGAACAAAGATCTATTAACATGACAAAGGGGCTACCTCATTATCTACCTCATCGATTTCACAGCGATATCACAATAAAACCACGACTTTTTCACGACGAAAGCACAACCATAGGACGACTAAATCACAGTGTAAGGACGGCGTTTTCACTGTCAAAGCATCGCGAATAGTGTTGGTAGTGTGAAGTTTAGGTTCAATTCAAGTGCTTTATCTTACCAAGCCATGCACTGTACAACGAATGGGACAAAAGACAGGATGTAAGACTCTGTGGCAGCAATAATGAAGGGATTATAAGATTAATCTGAAGTTTAGAATGTTTTATTGACACATGCTATTCATGACTAATACCAACTTTCCATGCAGTAGCATGATCTTTTCAAATGTTATTTGAGTTTAAAGTAAAGAGTGTGTAATAGGTTTTTTAAAGAAATGAAAAAGACACATGCATTCACACTATTCTAGAAAAAAGAACTGTTCCATAAAAACTCCAAAAAATGCATTTTCCAATTCATTTTATGATCCCAACTTTAGTATAATCTAGAAGAAAAAATTGTACTTTCAGAAAATATTGATTGACTCGCTTCACTTATTTTGAGTCCTCATGTATCAGGGCTTGTAACTTATGTGTTGGTGTTGGTGGTGCACGGTCACATATGATGGATTCATGCAGGAACTCACTCACAGCGCTCCTTATGAGCAATGGCAATTGAGAATACAGTTGAAAACTGGTGTGGGAGGGAGCATATTGAGTGTTTATTTTGACTTTTTGAAATGTCATTCAAGGAAGTTTCAACTCGCCAAATGAAGTTAGGGGACTCTAACCTGCTCGAGGTGGCAGGCAAACCCCGAGGTCAAAACATTTGGCATCTTCTCAGGAACAAAAGCCATAATTATCTCTAATGTTATACCTGGGTCCCGTTTTATCAAAAGATATAATGGATTATGAATGTCCTTAACACACTGGCTGCCATAGACTTATGATAGAAATCAACTATAATCAGTTATAACTCGTCATAAAACAGGGCCCTGGTATGTTTTACTCGAAGTACTCATGTAACATTTACTTTCAACATTACCTTCTTTTTTTTTGTAGCTGTTTTGCCGCAACACCACAAAGCTGTGACAGTGCAGTTTGTGTGCATCCAAATCACAGTGCGATTCCATTACGCCCAAATGACTCTAATCACATTTCCACAAGCATCAAAACAGAATAATGTATCAAAATAAATGTGATTTTATTAGACTAATTTATTCTGGTGATTGCTATATAGACATTACTCTATGATTTGGTACTCTCATGTATTGGTTTTCACATAAGTGGTCTCCCATGGGTGAACAGAATATAATATTCTACTTATGGAAGAATGTAACAGTTCAACACCAATCATAAGATCATGTTCATTTTATTGCCAGTCGCCATTTTTGAAAACCTGCATAATTTTTCTTGAATAATTGAAAACATGCAATGACTGAAACACTTTCTTGAATATAAAGTTACACAGTGTAAGATATCTAAACGTACACTTTAACTGAAACATTTTGGAGATATCACTTTAGAAGAGCATAATCACTAAAGTTCAGCTTTTAGGCTTGGGATAGTTATAAAACATGACTTCTGAAGAAGGTGTCCTTTCCAAGTGTATGGGAAATTTGAGCTCTTTTATTTGAATGCTTACAGGTTTGTTCACAATTACATTTTTTGGCAACATCATCTGTCACATTCTTCATAGCCGAGGTCACAGGACAATCTGTATGAAAACTTTCCCCAGTGTGCACCTCATCAGACTGATGATGACAGTAGCCTTCTACACATCTCCTTCACATATAATGCATGCTGGGGGCATAATCTATATTGTAGGAAGTGCAAGGCACTTGAGGTCTATCTTTCTCTCTCCTTCTCTCTCATATTCTTTATATATATATCCCTCTCTCTCTCTCTCACATTCTCTCTCTCTCTCTCTCTCTCTCTCTCTCTCTCTCTCTCTCTCTCTATATATATATATATATATATATATATATATATATATCTCCCTCCTCTCTCACATTCTTTATATATATATATATCTGTCTTCCCTCTCATTATCTTTCTTCCCCTCTTTCTATCCTATCTTGCTATCTCTCTGTCCATCCTATTTTCCCTGTCTCTTTGTACTCTTTTCTCCTTCTCTACCAGTCTTTGTCATCTTTCTCTCTTTATTCTGTTTGTTTCTTTCTCTCTGTTCCCTCTTTATGCTATCTTTGTATATTTCCATCGCTATTTTCTTTACGTATATCTTCAGGTACTATCTCTTTCTCTTGCTCTCTCTACTACTGTAAACTCGGACAATTTTGCATTAATTTTCATGTATTCTACTTCTGGCTAGCGCAAATTCTATATCCCGCAAAAATATCTTTACAATTTTCTCTGCACATTTTGAATGGGATGAAATTGTGCATTGCCAATTCATACCTCATTCTCTTTCATCATCGTAGTTCTCTCCGTCTCTCCTCATACCTCTTATCTATTTTTCTCTCGTTTTCATTTCTCTGTTGTGCGTCCCACCCCACTGCCTGTGCGATGGTCAGTCATACTTTGCTGTTGTTGTTGTCGTTGGTTCGTAATGGCAAACATGAAGAGCATTTTATTCTAATGAGCTTATTTCCTTCTCATTAGTGTGCCAGAATCCATAAAAACTGAATCAAGGGCATGTTGACCTAGATGGCAAGTCCTCATCGCATGTTGAAGTATCATGGGCTAAAGGGGGACAAGGGAGGGGTAGCTGGTGGAGGTTAGAGTTGGGAGGAGAAAGGGAGTGGGGGGGGGGGGAGACTACAACACTATGATTGAAAGAATTAAGAGAAGAAGGCAAGGGTATAATGTGGGGAACTGGAATAGTGCAGAAGGGGGAGGGTCTGATGAGATATAAGGAGAAAGATAGATGACAAGGTGGAAAAAATAGGTCAAAATGGAAAGGGGCGGAGCAAGAGAAAAGGAAGGGTGGAACAAAGGGGCTCATATAACAAGACTCACAAAGGATAGATTGGAAATTAATTGGAGCGCTGCATTGAATTATTGTTCATTGCAAGGACAGGTACTAGGCAAACATGACTTGACCCCACTTTCCATGACTGTTCATCGCTAAATGCTTAAAAGTTGTTTTAAAGTGATGACTTGACCCCACTTTCCGTGACTGTTCATTGCTAAATGCTTAAAAGTTGTTTTAAAGTGTCCATGTTAATATGTTACTATAGGGAATGTGGCCTACTGTGAGGAGGAGAGAGCCAGAAAAGGATAAGGAAAGGAACTGTAAAGAAGATAGGACTATTTTAAGGATTGAAAGCTCCTTCTAAAAATAATATATTAATAAACAATACAAATGTTGATGTTAAAAGGGAGATATTTTCTAGCTTTGACACACCAAGACAATTAGGTTTGTTCGTTAGTAAGAGGCGTAAGTAACAGAGGAAGAGAACTATACAGATGTAATATATATAGAGACAAAAAAGAAGCAATATATTGGAAGAGAGAAAGGTAAAAAAAGAAAAGATTTTGAGAGAGAGATGCAACGGAGGTGAGTATCAAAACAAGCAAAACTCATGTTGCAAACCTCTTTATCATCTACCTCAGGAGGAACATACAAAATGCTGAAATTGGCAAGAGAAACAATGACGAATGAAATATGAAAGAAGTGGTATCATTGCACAATCGTATGTTTTCCTTGATGGAATAAACAGACAATAAAGCTTGAATCTACTAGAAATAAAAGGAAAGCAGGTTGGGGATTAGCAGGGGGAGAAAAGATGGAGGCACAAGCCCAGGAAGAAAAAGGAGGATGAGGATGATTGTGGACGAGTGCCGAGATTGGCCACGAGGAGATAGGTATATTGCGACAGCTGATAATCAGAATCAATTTGTCAAGTATGTCTACTGATGGAGAATAAACAGCAAAATGTGTTCGCATCCAATAGCTAGGTAGCAAGGTGTACCTCACAGAAGGACAGCTCCCTACTTTTGCCGTCCATGACCTTGTAATTGAGTCTTCTCGTCAACTCGTGAGACATATACTAACATGTGATCTCCTTTTTTTCATCTCCATCAAATTGCCCAGCAATGTGAAGACCAACAGTTTGATGATGTGGTCCCAGCCGTGTCCAGACTCGGCTTACAAACACGAGCATCGACACCCATCGCCGACTGTAGTCAGAGTTGCCAAATGCTGGGTGAAAACCAATTTGGCCGGTTCTCCACCATTTCCCCTCCAACCCACCTTCTCTCATCCACAACGTTTGGCTCGATATTTGCGCAATCAATTAAGTGAGACGCATAGTTGAGTCTTGGGGATACGGGCACAGTGATATTGATGCTCGCAAAGTGCCTGCATACAACTGTGGGCTGTTTAACTTTGGCAACACTTTGCTGAGCAAGCAGTCAGTGAATGTCAAGGCATTTTAGTTTTTGTGTTTCCTTCTTCTCTTTTTTTTAAACTAAACTTTCCCACTCTTTAGAAGATTGACTTCCACAGCATAGACTTGTCATGATATGTAAAGATCTTTCATAATGGAATTATTTCAGGTATTTACGTGGGTAGAATATTGACTTTTGTGCTTTTGCTTTTGTATCATTTCATATGACAGGACAAATTGTGTCTGGAGTGGTTTACATACCAATTAAAGATCCCCATGGATATATGAATGTCTATTAATGTTAAGCAGCAATTAGTAATAATAAAAAAGATGATTGGGTAGGGGCCATAAGGCTTGCTATTTTGTAGATTTCTTCTTTATTCAATGAATTTCTAATCTGCTGCAAGTAACACTGGCACAATAATCAGATCAGCTCAGTCAGATGCAAGTCATTTGTGAGTGTACATGTAGATTGTGGGTTGTTAATCCATTGGGGATGGGCTGATTTTGCTACAACATGCATTTCCCATGGACACTTGCCCGACTATTACTCGGGACTCATCCTCAGCGGGTTAAAGAGGATATACTTGTACTCCTATCTAGGGTAAACATTCTAGAACTAGAGAAGCACTCTGAGAGCGCAGACCTCCGCCAAGCATGCAGCTAATTTCCATCACTGATCTTGTTCTTCCATATATATATCAGTGATTTCCACCCATACGTACTTATACTATAGCATGCTGAAAGTATTTATAATAGTGTGCTGAAAGTCTCCCGATTTCCCAATATAGAAGCCTTTGCTACGTCATAGGCCCTCAGCTGCACAGCGCGCCTCAGAAACTAGAGCACGCACTTTAGTGCGCACATGCAAACCTCAAATACGCGCAGCCTGAACTCCCAAGTTCATCGACCCTACCTGCCGAAATATCAAAAATCCTTCATAAATTCCCCCAAAATTCTCGGATCACTACCAAAAGTTAATCGTTTGTTACTTGTGTCATTCTCAACCTTTCCTGCAAGTTTCATCCCAATCCATTGTCTACTTTTTGAGTTATTTTGCGCACAGGCAAACGAACGAACGAACGAACGAACAAACCAACGGTAACGAAAACATAACCTCCTCCCTTGGCGGAGGTAATTATGCATTTAGATCTGACATACAGATACACAGACCGACATAGTGAGAGGATGTATCAGAAGAGAAAAGTGAAAGCTAAGAGTTGAAGTCATCCAAACAGATTTTGCAGTTTAATTGCCAATTTGAAAGATGTTAAAGATTTCCAGGCATTAGACCAATGAATTCTGTCATACCTCTACCTAAAATTTGTGAATTTTTATTTGATCATACTCTCTAAAAAGAATTGAGTGAAAATATTCACTCTTAAAGGAGTGAATACAAAAAAGAGTGAATTTAGAGTGAAATTGGAGTGAATTTTGAGTGAAAATGTTCATTTTCACTGGAGTGAAAATGTTCATTTTCACTCCTTATAGAGTGACCTCAGGGATCACTCCAAAATCCTTGAGTGATCCTTGAGGTCACTCCAAAATAAGTGATAATGAACATTTTCACTCAAAATTCACTCGAATTTCACTCTAAATTCACTCTTTTTTTAATTCACTCCTTTAAGATGGAATATTTTCCCTCGATTTTTTTTTAAGAGTAGAAGAGGAGGGGAAATATGGTTGCTCTTTGTATGTGTTCAAGAGTGCAAATAGCTCACTTCTCTTGTCTTTGCTGACATGATACATGCTGTATGAGGGCAACATTTTTCATCACTCCTTGTTATAATCAGGGTGACACAACATTTGCTCCTGCGACAATTGCTCCAGTCTTATTTTCTACAAGGGCTTAGTGTTGGGTTTAGGGATGTGATAGGGTTCTAGGTTTAGTTTGATGTGAGGATTAGGATTAGGATTAGGGTTATGCTTGTGAATAGAATTTATGTTTGGGTTTGGCAGATATGCCATGGGAGCGATTGTCACTGGAGCAAATGCCATGGAATCCCCATTCAGATGTAGCTCTAGCAGGCATACATACATATGGTATGTGCCTCAGTGAGTTAACTCAAATCATGTGGAGCAACACACATAACTTCCATGGATTGGAACACTGACTCTTACCTTGACAATGCCAGCATACTTGCCTTCAATACTAATGCCATTCAATCAAGTCTGTTTCCTGTGACGAAATAGCGAGAGAAAAAAATTAACATTTGAAAAGCAAGAAAAGATTTCTAATGGAAAATTGTACTCTGGGTTATCATGTGATCATGTCATCAGCCATATTTATGTATTGCAGCATTTTTGGGGTTCCATTTTTTTTTAAGATTAACCCGTTGAGGATGAGTCCCGAGTATACTCTGGCAAGTGTCTATGGGAAATGTGTGTTGTAGAAAAATAAGCCTGTCTGCAACGGGTTAATTTAACAGTCTCAGCAAAAACTTGCCTTTTCAAGATTTTGCTTCAAGTTGACTTTACCTTTTACAAGCATATTTAGTAACTGTTTTCCGTTATGCTTCACATTGATTCAACGCTGTATTCAACATGAAACTTTTTGTGTCAAGAAAGTTGCAGAGGTTTTTTCCAAATGAATAGATGTTGATCTTCGGCCCCAAATGAAGACCCTGTTCCAGTGTTGCGTGCAAGGCACATATGCAGCCATAGACACACACACTGTTGCACAGGACTTTCACAGGGCTCAACGCACGTGGCGAACGTCAATACTCTGGTCGACCTTACTGATGGGAAGTATATTTGTCTAATGCAAGCCCCTGTATCCACCTCGCATTGTGATATCTCATATTGTGCATGAATTGTGACAGGCGCGATAAGCCTTCTACGATGAAAGCAATTCCATCAATTTTAAACCTCACACCAGAAATCATCTCCTCTGGATTGACTTTTAATGGGAAATTCCATCCCGATATTGTGCTGCTTCATATGATCAAAAGAAAAAAAGAGCAGTGTATCAGGGGAAAATCTGTGAAAAAATTGGACACACAAAAAAGTTATGAATTGTTAGAGTTGAGAGAGAGAGACAAATGTACAACTCTGTGTGATCTAGTGTTCAGCACCTTTCCATTTGTTATGTGCACAAAATGTCAGTGATTTCCATTTTTCTCAAATATTTGGGCACAGACAGAACTTAGCAACTGAGGGAGACATACACAAACATCTTACTCTGATTACATAACTTGAACAGGTCAAGAAAGTGGTGTTTTCTTGTGAGAAAAAAAAAGATGAATTTTTGTGTACAAACTGCATAGAGAGCTGTTCAACTCCTACATCACACAGAGTTACCACTTTGTCATACTCTCAAAACTTAAACAGTTCATATTTTTTTTTTGTGTGTGTATGATTTTTCTCCCCAAATAATTACTTATCTATTTTCCTAATTTTGTTGTTGTTGTTGTTGTACAATGCAACATGATATGTAAATTTCTCTTAATGGGACTGAATACCTTTGGCTTCCAAAAGAGAGTGTATTTCATAGGCATATTGTGATTGTTCTTTGAGATGTTTTGGAGTTACAATTTGACAAAAGGCAAGAAAATCTTGTTTTTTGTTTTTTTTGATTATGCATTTGACACTATTATTTTACTGTTACTTGAAATTGTAGAGACATAAATTACAATTTGTTTAGGTTTGGTTTATGTCTTTGTGTTCCCATAGAGTTAACTTATGCAATAGAAATTACAAAATTGACAGAATTACAAAAATTGTCTCTCTTTCAAAGTTGTTTTTTCCTCTTGACTTTAGTCTATTATGAAGAGAAGACAACAACTCTTGTAAATTTGCTACTACCCCCTCACAACTTTTAATTCATGTTTATTCAAGAGTATATCTCTCGTCCGTCACCCAAAAGCACTTCTCCGGTGAAATCAATCTCTACTTTCTCATGACTTGCCCTTTAACACAGTCATTTACTCTGTTCTTCATACAGGGGGGTTAATCATTAGGTTTTCATTCACTAAGCCTAACTAAAATTTTTACCTCAGCCATGAATTCATTGCATTTAAATATCATTTATGTGATGCTTCATCACCTTACGCATATAAAGTCAGGGTTCATAAAAGGAAGAAAAAAATGCATGTAGAGCCAACTTCGGCAATAAAACTGGTACAATCTTCTAATACTCAATGCTTTTTAAAAATTGTTCTCATCTCATGAAGTCGGGCAAATTATATATCAGTTTATAGCTTAGCATCTGACAAATTCATATCTGTCAAAAACCAAAAAAATTATTTTCCCAACGTTGTATGACTATTGTGATGACACATCACATATTGGCAACTATTTATAAGGCAATTTAAAGACACGGCATAATATGCTCAAGCTCCTTTTCTTCGTTTCTGCCCTGGTGTTCAACCAATAGCAGGGTGTTCAATCTAAGTATAACTTTATGTCAGAATGTAGATGAGTTAAATCTAAGCCTTTTTTGCACTTAGTGGAAGCAGTAATAACCATCCTCATACATCTCCTTTAATGATGAGAGATCCAAATGGCTAAGTGATGAAATGCAACCATCAAGTTCAAATGAAGTTACTTCGTGGCTAGTGAAGTTTTCTGAGTGTGGTTAAAAAGACTTGCAGGCGAGGGTACCAGGTTTTTATTGTTGTTGTTAAGTTTGTCTTTTTGCTCATGACCGTCCCCCCCCCCCCCGACTTTCTTTCTTCAATTCTGACACTCAACGTCCAGCGAAGCGTGTACACGAACTGACAATTAACTGCCTGCAAGTGTGTCTGGTTTGAGATGGCAGGGGGAAGAAATGAAGAAGGAGAATTAGCATCGAGTCAGACTGGAACTTCCGCTACCTAACACTTTACATAGTGCACAGATCGCTGAGTTTGTCTTGCAGACTCTCTCACTTCTATTGGTCCTCCATATATCCCCACATCCTACATCCATGCATGTTTGAATACATACATCATACATACATACAGACATATGTACACACATATGTGCGGACATACACTCGCATAAGACCTACATCTTACATCCTCATTATGTCAACACAAGATCATGAGAGTTTTAAGCAGTTAATGCTTTCTGAATCCACTTGGCTAATTAATCTGTTCCATACTGAATTCAGAAATCCCCATACATTTAATACACAGGCCACCAGGTTTCCGTATAGAACGGGTTGAGAAACGGCATCTATACCAGTAAAAAAAAAGAAAAGAAAAAAAGATGGTTCCAACAGCAAGAAGCGTCTACTCAAAGCGTGCATTTCTTCTTTCATTCATTCATCCATCTTTCCTTCGATTCAGTCATCCATCTATCCATCCATTAATTGATTAATTAATTCATTCATTCATTCATTCACTCTTTTTTATATTTCCATGTGAAATTCCATTGAAGTATATTACAGGCTTAAGCAAATAAGCATACTGAACATAGTCAATCTGCTCATGTCGCCCTAAGGGGAGTAATCAATATGACAGATCCTCTATACAAACAAACTTGTTTCATAGCAGGTACTATTACAACAGTGTTAAATAACACAAAGAATGGATCTAGATATGTACTGTAAAAGTAGATAATATTGCACGACCAATTTTTGGAGCTCGGCGGAGTAATAAGAGCTTCCCGTGTTTTTAATGACGCGGAATCCAGACATCACTAGCTACTGGAACACATGGCAAGCAAAAATATTTGCATGCTTTTATTTTTGCGCTAGTTTCTGGTTGCGCAAAATGCGTGGTAGTTTCAGCGCTGCAAAAATTTCCACTTTTACAGTATACGAAAAAAAAACCAAATAATCCACAATGAATGTGGAAAGACAAAAAATGAGAGGAATGCCTAAACTATGTGTTCCATGAATACTGTATTGCAGTCATCATGTAAATGTGATTACTCTATTTCATCACAACATTGCTCTTTGCAGCATTTTAATTCCCACATGGAAGACAAGGAATGCATGTGAATGCATTGCCCCCATTTATTAGATGGAGGAGGGGCTTTCCCCCATTAACCTTTAAAGAGCTTTGACATTCAGCGTTGATCCTTTTTAAACAAAGCTATTAGATCCAAATATCTCTTGTCAGTTCGAGTGCTGAATATATACGGCAATCAAAGGCAAAATGTGTCTCAAGGGGTGAGAAAAGAATTGACATTTTGGAATGCTCTTCTCTCTTTCTCTCTCCCTCTCTCTCTCTCCCTCTCTTTTTCTCTCTCCCTCTCTCTCTCTCTCTCTCTCTCTCTCTCTCTATCTCTCCCTCTCTAGCCATGGTAAGACTGGCAAAAGATCAAGAAGTTTAAGAGCTGTATGATCTCAAACTTTTGCCAGTGTGACCACAGACTTCCCACGAAACTTCCCACTCAAACTAGAGATATTTCCCCCCACTTAACCAATATGAACCCTATAGCAACAGAAAGTTTGCAAAGTTTGTCACATGACCAGTCTACCACCTGTTTGCGGGCGGTGCCTCCAAAAGTGCACTGCCATTGTGGGGAACAGGGGGGCGTTTCATGAAGGAACTTGTCGGATAAAATGTCCGACAAGTCAATCATATCCGACAAGTTCAGAGAAATCAGCCAATCAGAGTAAAGAATTTCTCAAAACTTGTCGGATATAATTGACTTGTCAGATATTTTATCCGAAAAGTTCCTTCATGAAATGCCCCCGAGGTGTTTGTTGTTACATCACAATCGCAAGCCATCAGACTGCGTGCTATTTCTTCTTTCTTGCGCACAGCCAACGAGAGATCGCAAAGACTTTGCAATCTTTTGCCAATGTAACCACAGCTTCTCTCTCATCCCCCTCTCTTTCTGCATTCGTCCCATTTCTGGTGTTGATGTGGTGAATGTGTTCATTAAATAATACCACTAGAAACCTTGACTTCTGGTTGGGTTTCCTCACCTTTCTTTTCATTGTCAAGCCTTGATCAAACGTGGTGCATGCATATTGTAATTCTACATTGATGTGTCAATCAAGTTGCCACAGAAGTGAAGAAAGGTGTGAATGTTAACCCAATACCTGCTAAAGTTCACACTGCAAAATGCTATGAATTTATATACATTTTTTAGGGGGAATATAGACAGTAGGGCCATTCACACTTGCGGCAAAATGCTGCGGTATTTGAAATATTTGTTTTGAATATTTTGTAATTTGAATGCAAATACCTCCCAAAATATCCTAGTATCTAGGATGGGTGGTAATTCAAAGTTAGTGTGCAAATTATGCATACGGCATTTGAGTGTGAATCCTGGCATGAAATACCACCTTTCAAACAGCAGTGAATACCTGACATACTTCCTTGTGTTCTCAATGTGCAGTGCTTACCTCGGAGAAGTGCACTTTCCTGCAAAATAAAAAAATACCATGGTATTTTGTCAGTGAGAGTGGTAATAACCGAAATAACCACAGTATCTAATACTGTGGTATCTCACCAATGAGAACAATGTGAGTGCACCTAGCACCTTTAAAGGCAATATGTACCATTTGCATATTAAACAAAAACCCAGCTTTAGTGCTTCAAAATGGTTCTAAAATGTGAGGTAGGGATAGAAACAACCAATGTAAAAATGTTAATCAGTATGATCAGTGTTAAGTATTGTTGAATATACAAAATGTGAACAGTAGTTATGATAGAATTGTTTCTACAATAAACCGTGTACACTTATGGTTTATTGAGAAAAATATTGGTATCTCCTTGTATTTTAGGCTTTATTGTGAAATTTTAATATAGGTAGTATGTTTTGTGATACAACTGACCTACACATATGCATCAAATGGGATAACTCAATACATTTTTCAAATCACTGCTCCCAATGGTAAACAATACTTTTAAAACAAGCCTGTATTCCACCCCCAAGTAGCCTATCATAATGTATTGAAATATATTGAACACTTTAACCCGTTGAGGATGATTCCCAGGTATACTTGGGCAGGTGTCTATGGGAAATGCATGTTGAAGCAAAATCAGTCCGTCCTCAACGGGTTAAAGGAAGTAGGCGGGAAGGAAAAGTGAGGGAGAACTAGTAATCTGGGGGGTGTTTCATCAATTTAGTCAGTGCTGACAAGTTGTCAGTCTCTGACAATTTTAGCAAAATCCTTGGTTTTGATTGGTTGAGGTGCTCTGGTCACTGACTGTTACTATGGTGATTGTCAGAGACTGACAACTTGTCAGCGCTGACGAGCTTGATGAAACACCCCCCTGAATGACCATCCCACCTGTTTGGGGAGGTAACTGTTGATCTTTTCTTCTCCCTAATTAGTCACCTCTTGGGATATGACTTGTGTGAGGGTATCTCAGAATAGTATCCTTCAGGAAATTTGAGCATAGAATCACCTTTCAAATCCAAATCATGTCGCTGATTGTGGAGCTTTTCCTCTTCATGTTACACAGTTCGAACATTCCATACCTTCTGTTGCCAGAGGCATTAATCTTTTTATGGAAAGAAAAGATAAGGTATTTTTTCATGATTTTTTTTTTCCAAGACATTTTGTGAAAAAGGTACTGCTTGCACCTAACCATCATAACCATTCTGTGCAGGGTTTGAAAGATATGGTGCAGGATTTTACATTATCATCTATATAGGACGTTTTAGCCGTGCATTAAAAACGCATATTGTTGTCCCCGCAATTTTTACCGTTCAATATCAGAGCATATTGAACGAAACGCATAGGCCAATGTAGTAATTCCCCATAGGCTACCGTTGTTACTGGCCGTTCAAGATCTCACCATATTCTCGTCTGTTGTGCGAGCACTTGCTGAGTTTGCAAACGCTTGCTACTTGTGCGCATCATTTTGTTACAATTCACACGAGCGCAAACATCTTGCACCACGCAGTTTTAGGGGCTTCTCCTTTTCAGCGTTGGGATGTAACTGCCGTCCGAGTTACTGAGTAGAAGCCCAGTAATTTTGTGCAGTTTATGCTTGCTTTACCTGATTGTAGATGATAATAATGATATGAACGTGGTAGATGATAACAATGATATTGGATGGTATTAATTCATGGAATACCAGGGAATATTGCACTCGTTAGGGCCAATATTGCACTCATCTTCGATTCGTGCAATATTGGCCCTAACTCGTGCAATATTCCCTGGTATCCCATTCATAGCTATCCACTATGATATAATTATTGATCTGTTTGCTTTTGTTCCAAAACTTTCCCCCCTGACTTGAAATTAAAATGTTTTCTTGCATTAGTTTTCCTTTGTTGCACATTTTGGCCATCACTACTTTGAATATATGTCAGTAACAAATCAGGGGAATGTGCGCCTTTCTTTAAAAAAAAAATGAAATTTTGTGGAATTCTCGTTATATTTTCTTTGTACCATCCTCCACAAGTGATCACAAACTGTAATAGTCTTCTCACATAGCAGTGACTGCACAGAAACTTTAGAATTTTTAAACTCTTGTACAGAGTTCAATTTTCTTTAAACTTTCAGTGATGTGTTCTACTGGTATTGCTGCATTTACTCAATCCACATGTATTTTAACTCTTCATGTGCCGTGGTGGAAACCCCCTATGTGCCACATTATTCTGAGACACCAAAGTAGTAATGCTTTGAGAAAAAAAAAACTGTTTTCAAATCTATGTAACTTCTATAGATTTCTGTCACGCTGGACATATAGTGAGCAAGTTTTGGAAAAAAAAATGCCAAGCTTTGCTTTGATGTAAATTGTACGACAAATCTATGATTGTTTTTTATTCAAATGATCAATAGCTATCTTACTGTAAAGGCAAGACTTTTGCACACAAAACAGTGACAGAAGCTTAGAACTTACAAATTCAAAAGGGAACACCGCTTAATAGTCAATTACCGTACCAAATAAAATGCAAGTTTTATGTGAGAGGAACAGAAGTGCGCAAAACACTTTCATTGTGCTGCGGCATTTTGCGATTTATCAATGGGTTTGGGTGGGTTTGTGCGTTTGAGCATAATATGCGAAGTTGGCACGCCGTTGACTGAGTCGGACCTGCAAACATTGCACATAAAGAGTTAAGATTATCCTGTCCTTTAACTTTAAGATTTCATTTGTAGACATGAATACTGGATATCAAGAAAGATGAGGCAGGGTTGGGGATGCAGGGTTTAAAATACATAGTGATGCAGGGTCAAAGATTAAGCTATTTTGTGGGGTAGAATTACCCATTTTAAATTTGAGCATTACTAACGCTATTGTTCTGTGTTCTCAGTGTATCCATATCTACTGCCGATGTCTTGTGCATCCTTTCTATCCCTTTGCAAAGTGTATTTTTCTTTGCTGGCAATTCACTGTAGTATATCTTGGTGCATTGCCTGATTGAGTTCTTTATGAAGTCATAACCTTGCAGCTACCCCATGTAGCTACAAGAACTAATAGATAAGGTTAGTTGTGATGAACAACAGTTTGATAATTCTCTATAGTAAAGAAGGTTTTCAGCCAGTGCAGATATTGGGCTGGTAGTAATCATGTTCCTCTAAAAAGTCTGTGTGAAGTCTGGTGTGAAGGCAAACATGGCATCTTCATGCCACTGTTCGTGTTTGCTCAACACTAGGGGCAGAAGGACTTAAGTGTCTTTGCTTGCAGCTGAGCCCAGCACAAATACCCAGCTCCACATGGAGCCCTACCTCAGCTTCGTCGCAGGGCTGTATCAACATCTGATTCCACTTTGAAATCCCCTCAACCTACGTGACATGACGTGACATGCAGATCAGGACATTGTAGGACAGGAAAAGACATGGCAGGACAGAACAGGACAGAATGTATTTATAGTATACCAGCCCACATACTTAATCCATGACATAACCCTTGTTGAAAAGCCTTTACGACAGTAACAGAAAAATGAGAAAGCCCAGAATCTTATTTTGTTTCATATTTCCTTTAGTTTTCATTGACTCAAGAAAATGAAATGTCTTTGACATTTTAGATTAGATAATGTGCCATAAAGATCTGGAAGGCAGGTTCACAATATATTTGCCCTAACACCCATTACAGATAACAACAGCTACTATGTAGATTGACTAATTTATTCATATTTATGCATATTTTGCACAAAGGATGAGCTTTTAGCTTCTGGCCCTACTGGATAAATTTAATAAAGTGAAATCAAATATGTAGTACAATTTATTGCTTTGTTAGGTAATCCCCATGAAACTTTTCTGATCCAAACACACAAAAAGCCATTGAAAACCTTCCATTATAGCATAGTTTATATAGCGCTGGCTTTTTCTCACCTTTGTATTTCTGCAAACACACATCATACATATTGTGTGCAAATGAGATTGTGTATTCTGATCTCTGAAGATGATACAGAGACCATATGAAATCAAATCATATCAAATCAGTGATGTAATTTGTAGATAATCTCAAGTGCATTGAACCCTTACATCCTTCAAGTTTGTCATGGTATTGAGACATTATAATGTAGGAGAAATGTGTCTTATTTATCCCTCCTGAGTGTTCACAGGTATAGGACATTTAACCCGTTGAAGACAAGTCTTGAGTTAAATACTCGGGAAGGTGTTTATAGAAAATGCATGTTATGGCAAAATCAGTTTGACCTCAATGGGTTAAACAGTGTTACAGAAATGATCTGAAAGATTGCAATCCAACTTTCACTGACATGATCTTTATACTTTTTTTTTGGAAAATGTTGTTCCAGAAATTCAGACAACCATGCAAGTGATACAGAATCATGCACCCATACATTGATTTCCAGACTCATTCTGTCCCATAGGGAAATTTATTAGCACTTCTGGGACCAGTAGAAGAACTTGTGGAACAACATAAAAAACAAAATAGATGCAGAGTCAGGTACAACTTTCACCAAAGTCATGTGAAGGCCTGCAATACAGTAAATGAACATCATCAGATTTCAATCAAGTGAGAGTGAAAAAAGATGACTCCTTTGTTTGCACCTGTATGCTTTGTAGGACATGAAATAAGGTCAGTTCTTTGTTGCCAATTGCCTTAGTGTTTTATCATGTTTAAAGTATTGCCATGTTTGAAGTACATTCTGTATTGGCTTCCCATGTGCCATCATCAAGGGCCATACAGTGATTTTCTGACAGTTTGCTGTGAGTTTGCCGGATGTTCATCAAACATTTCCCCATTTTGAAAGGGAAAAATGGGATGTTAGCATGGTACTATAAGTCAATACTGTTTCACATCTTCTTTCTTAACCAGTTGAGGACAGACTGATTTTGCTATAACACGCATTTCCCATAGACACCTGCCCTAGTATTCTTGGGATTCTTCTTTTACCCCGTTGAGGACAAGTCCCGAGTATACTCGGGCAAATGTCTATGCGAAATGCGTGTTGTAGCAAATTCAGTCTGTCCTCAATGGGTTAAAAGGTTAAAACAAAAAGAGGAAACATGCATGTGGGTGCCATTATCTGCTTTATGCAATGTGAAATGACCAATGTCTACATGAGTATCATCCTCAGCTTTCTTCATATTTACCCTGCTCTAATTAAGACCCAGATTTTCTCCCCTTTGTATTTTTGTTTGTTTTTTAGGAGGGAAGAGGAAGGGGAGGGGGAGGGAGCATGTAGCACCTTTTTTTTTTCTGGCTCCTGTCTGCCTTGTGAAGTGTCCACATGCCCCAGCATTTAACCTCATCTCCACTGACAATAACAAAAAAATGAAACAAAATGAGAATGGAGGTGAAGAGGAAAGGAAGAGGAAATTCTGGCAGCTGCTACAAAGTTTGAGACTGAGTTTTATCTCTCGTAAGAGGGCAGGGGGAAGGGATTAAAATGGTTGGAGGGTAGTACAATGTACTTTTTGAAGGATTCTGATACAGGTGATGGCAGGTGAACAGCTCCGCTGAAAAAAACAAAGCCTTGAAAGACGTCCTACTCAATGTCGCTTATGAGAAACTAACTTCCAATTTAAAACTTTGTTCATGTGGGAGTATGGTATTGATAAGTCTGGAGTTGTAAACATTTTAGTTCAGGGGATTCTCGGAATTTGCATAATCTCTGTTTCAGCCTTTCTGCTTAAACCAACAGCACACTAGGCACTTTTTGTTGTCCAACTATATCGTGGGTTTGTTTGAATGTCAGAATGTTGTGAATTTTTACTCTTGTGAGCAACTACGTGAGTGGAAAGTTCTACCACAGTTATCTAGGAGCCCTTGCCTTTTGCTACCTTGCTACATTTCTGAAAGTTAGTCCTGCAAAATAAAACCCAGGCAATATGAATTCAAGGATACAGTGAAAAGTGTTTTGAAATAATTTGAATCTTTACTTTGAATATGAATAGGAAGAAAATAGAGGAAAGGAGTATGAAAATCCCTCCAAAAACAACAACATGTTGTTTTCCTTTACACTTCAAGAAGAAAACTAATGAAGTGTTTGCATCATTATCATAGTTTGCAAACTTGTTAATAATGACCTTATCCTATGCGTAAGAAGACTTCCTGTCTCAACATCATGAATTTTCAGGAGAGCAACAACAATTTCACACTTTTGTCAAAAAGCATCAATGATGATGTCAGATAATGTGGAAAAGTATTGCAATTGATTGATTAATATTTTCCCATGTATCAATGTAAATAAGCACTGAATTGATCAGTGTTTCAGTAGTAGCCATGATAAAAGAAATCATAGGTGTAAGTACTCAAGCAGGATTCGAAACCTGCAACCTCCTGATCTCCGGACAGGCGTCATCTCCACTAGATCACCGAGCTTTTGCCCGACAGCAAGTGCTGGTTCTATTCCTTGTTTTGTATCGTTTTAGATTAAACAAACAATCGCACCATTTTTAAAACTCAAATCAGTACTTTGGATATTCAAAATTGAGTCAGGAGGTTTTAAATAGTATGAGGAAATTTGTGATCTTGTCACCCCAGGGTCAATGTGTATTTACCCATTTGTAAAGGTGTTCTTTGTAATCATTGCATGATACATAATTCACAGCTATAGGTATTGTTCTAAGTGAAGTCCGAGGTAGTATCTCCGTGCAATTAGACAGCATCTGCGTAAGTAACAGGTGTCCAGCCCAGACATCAACATCATTATTAAATCCCCTGCATGTAATTCTACCATTTTGCGTGACTCTCTGGTTTTGTTTTGTTTTTTGTCTTTGAAACCACCAGGCCTACAAGCAGAAGCTGTACGGCCACAAGATCGTCTGGTTCCTGATTGGCTGGTACCCAGACAACTGGTACGAGGACCTTGAGGACGACAAGCACGTTAACTGCACGGCGGAGCAGCTGAAAGAGGCTCTCCAGTACCATATCACCACCGAGGGGATGATGCTGAAACCGGATGACACCCCTTCCATCTCTGGCATGGTGAGATCATCATCGTCATGACCATACAACTTTGACTACTTCTCCTTCTTCTTCTTCTTCTTCTTCTTCTTCTTCTTCTTCTTCTTCTTCTTCTTCTTCTTCTTCTTCTTCTTCTCCTTCTTCTTTTCTTCTTCTTCTACTTTTCCTCTTTTTTTTTGGTTTTTTTCTTCTCCTCCTCCTCTTCTTTCTCTTTCTCACTGTCTCTCTCTCTCTTGCTTTGTTTTTATTTTCTTTTGTTTGTTCATCTCACGTTGTTACCCTTGTTATTAGTTGATAATGCCCAATGGTTGTTTTCTTTGTTTCACTGAAGTAATGATAATAATAACAATAGTGGCCTCTAACAAAATGCTGAAGTCTGTCAAAAATGATGCTTATAATATTGGTCCAAAACCAACATGAACTATACATTGTGCAACCATAGGAAAATTAAATACAATAACTTACTTGAACAAGTGAAGTACAAAACAATACTACTTTCATACATAAAGAAATCAGTGTTAGAACTTAGAAAATCGACCATGTGCTAATGATAGGATAATGAGTACAAAACAAATTAAATCAAAAATATTAAGTACAGGAAGCTGCAAGCATTTCAAGCTAGAGCTTCACCATGTTAGTGTGCTCTGTGTCCCAATTGATGAAGATGATGTGTGTCTAAACAGGTGTCTAAGCATTAGAGATAGACATGACACCCTGTTTAGATATTTTCGGAGTGGATGAAGGTAGCTGAGTGTCCCTCTCCCTCATAGAGGGGTGCGTGGATCATGCTGAGTATCAACTGACCGATGGTCAGTAGCTAAGGAGGAACTAATGAGAAGGTCAATGTCCCAACAGACTTATCAGTGTTGCTTCATTGCGGTCCTTTGACTGACCACTCTCCTTGGTTTTCAATCTGCCTCTGGAGATGGGTGAGATTGGATTTAGAATTGGTCATGAGTGTCCCACACCAATCAGAGACCGTAGGTTCAGTGTCCTCTCTGAAGCAGGAGAAGTATATATATCTCTCTCTCTCACTCTCTGTCTTTCTTCCCTCTTTTTTCTCTCTTCCTTTTTTTTCTCTCTTCCCTGAGTCATACTCACTTTGTAACATTATTCCTCTGTGATAGGTCTTGGGTATTGAACTTGGGATGAATCAAGTTTCCATGTGCTAGCCGCAAACTTCCCACCCATTCTCAGCCTGAATTCTCTGCAGATAGGTTGATAGATAAATAACCGCGGAATCCCATCGAGCAGAACAGTTTCCCCCAAAAGTATGTTTGTCAGCTTTGCGGCAAGCATTTTTAGCAAGCCTTCTTCAAGTTGGTCCAGTAATGGCTTGCTCGTGTCAAGCACACTCGTGCCTTTTTCCGGACTTTGTCAGAAAGAAAATGGACTCTTATCTCTCTTGAGGCAGGCAAAAGGTTACCTCAATGGATTAACCTCTCATACATAAGCGCACCGCTCAATGATACTTTCACATTCTCACTTAAGTGCTGAGTTGTATATTCCGCCTTCTGCTTTTATGTGCCTCACGTGGTAATTGTTCATTTCCTGAAGGACATGTGTGACATCACACTTTCTTTCATCAGCTTGCATGCATCTGTTGACTGCATTTAAATGTCATGTCTTCATTAAGTTCTTTGTTTTTAACCATAAATGTGTTTACGTACTATGTTTCCCTGAATGTAATGGCATTTTGCAGAAATATACAGCTTGCAAGTGGTTTTTACTTTCTTTCTTTTTTGTTTCAGCTTGTGGTGGTTGTAGCTGGAAATCTTGAAGCTACAAACTGGTATTTTCCTTGAGTAGCACTCATAATAATGATAATGTAACATTTAGATACGCTCATATGAACACCCTTTTTATTCATTTTTTTTCTAAGGAGAGAAAGGGAATTTTTTTTTAATAAACCTTGGAAGGGAAGAATGACACCTTTTGACATGTCATTCATATTTGCAAAAAGAAAAATGTGTAGGTCCTCATATACTTAGCCATTATATTGATGTACAAATAGATAAACAGACTGTCAAACATGATATAGTTCTTGCAAATCATTCTGTCCATATTGAGATATATTGCCACGCTAGTAAAACATTTTAAAATGATTTATTTGGTATCTACTGTCTACATAAAAGCTTACATGCAATAAATCATGTCACCCACTGATTCTTACATTTGGCATTTAATAATAATTTTTCATAGACAATTGTTTTTCAGGCTTTATTTTTTTTTCTAAGTAACTGAGATGTTGAGAACATGTACGTTTATGTGACTTATTAGATTACCATATGATGGCTTCAAACATAGGTATGCACCGTTTATGGATGCATTGCTTTGCTGTGTTTGCTTCCTAATTGTGGGGGCAGAACATCAGAAGAAAGAGGATCAATGTCTGGGGGTGAAACATGGACTGACAGATCTGTTTATCTGCACACATGAGACCTTTGGATTTAGCACTAGACTTCCATGTTCGGAGGGGGGGGGGGGGATGATTTGTGGAAAAGGTAATGCTCGGGACAGCTTTTGAGCTCACACTCCAAGTTTCGATCCCCCGCATCCCAGTTCGTCAATCCGCTTACGAGGCCTAATGCCATCAACTCGCGAAGATCCGTCCCATGTAATTGGATCTTTAGGCCAGGTCACCCAGGTAGTGATGTGTGTGTGAGGTGTGTCAGTCTGTGTGTTTGTGGGGGTGTGTATGAAGTGAGCCGGTAGACAAGTCGCATGTAACATTCCATATGTTGTAGAAATTTTTGTCTCACCAGGCAGGATGAAAAATCAAAACAAAAACAAACAAAAGCCAGAAAAGCTGAGGAAGAGAGGTTTTTGAATAATACCATGTATAAGTAGACCCTACAGGGATTGTTGCCCTGTTGCTTTGCAAAAGAGGCGAGTGAAGGAGCTCTCCAAGCAATTGCTTTGTCATCCAAACAGAGCACTCATATAATGGGTGCATACAATAGTCTTTTGATCTTTCATACAAGAGTTATGTGTCATTTACAAGATAGCTGCGTTATCATCATTACCCATGTCTGCTGACCTTGCTGGCTGTAGTGTGAGTAGATGTTAACTCAAACGTTTAAGCCAAGAAGTCTGCGTGCGTAGGTTATTTCCTCTTCTTCTTCGTCTTCTTTCTTGGTGTTGTGTGTTCCTTTCTGGAAGACATCCTGGCAGGGAACTCTTGTCTGCTCAAGGACGAGGGATGTGAAAAACAGGTGTTAAAACAGTCGAGACAAGGCGTAATAGGTTCCCGTCCACCTCATTGTTCCGCCTTTTAGGCATATGATCACTGCGCCCAATCATTGCCCGAAAGGAAACGGATGCCGCTTTTTCGGTGACTTAAAGCGCAACAAAACGTAATGTACCTGGACGATTTTAATGATGTTGATGATGTTTGAGGGTTATGCCGTGTTTTTCTCTCTTTTCAGGAATATATATATTTGTGTGCTGTCTGCTGATTTAATGTCTTTGCAAGACATGTTTCACCGTTTCACACAAAATACAAAGCCTTGACTATATTTGCTGAAATATTTTAAGATGTATCAGTGTCTACTTTGTTTTGTCAGAACCCAAGGCAAATACCTTTATTCTTTCCTGATTTTTCTAAAGATTAATGAGAGTTATTTCTAGCATTCATGCTACATCTTCTCATCTTTGTGTAACTTTAATGAAGTTTGTATACCTTTTTTTTTTTCCTCTTTGTGTAATTATATACAGTCAGGCAGAAGAAAATGGATAAGGTATAACAGATCATATGTAGCTTCTCACATACTTGTTTTTCTCCATTTTTTTCAACCGAATCTTTTTTTTTTCTTTCTTTCTTGAGTTACTTTCTCTCTTTACTTCTTGTTTTCATTAATTTTCTCTATTATGCTTTTTATGCTTTCTTCTCTTTTCTCTGTCTCTTTTCTGTCATATTTCAAGGATTTTCTCTCATTCTCTTCCTATCTCTCCTTCTTTCCATCTCTTTTTCTTTTTCCCTCTTTGAACAATTTCTGTATATTCCTCGAAGCCCCTAAACTAGCTCTCTGTGTACCACGGTGCCAACCCCTTGTGCGCCATGTTATTCTGAGACCACAATGCTCAAGTGCTTTTCGAAAACATTTTGTTTTCCGAACTCAAGTATTTTTTTTTTCAAGCTTGTATGCCTGACATGCAAGCAACATTGGAGGGGAAAAATTCCAATCTTTGCAGTGACTTAAATGTTATGACAAAGCTATGATTATTTTTCTTGCAAATGGCCAGCAGCTATGTTATTGTCCAGGTCTAGGAGGTGTAACTTTTGTAGACACAAGTGCGACAGAAAATTTGAATTTACTTGAAAGACCCCGATAGAACACTGCTGTTCAGTCATTAAGCAATGCAAGCTTCATGTGTAAGGAATGAAATCACAACTGAAGCTGTTATTGTACTGTTGTATTTGGTTTTTGATCTACCAGTTTTTTTGCAAGTTTGTGCATTTGAGCAAAACATGCAAACGTGGCACATAAAGAGTGAACTCTTTTCTTCCCCTTTTCATTTCATTCTTACTCTGTGTCCATTGTTTTCATCATCTTCCCTCGATCTCTTCTCTTAACTGTAACCCCTGATCACTCTTACTCTATGTGAATATGTCTTTTGATGCATCATTGTCTTCGAAATGTCACGAAATCACTGCGGTTGTCTGAAATAGATACCAGCATCTAGATAATGACACACAGGCTACACTTGGCATTCTAGTGTTTTGATGTTATGCCAGATTGCGATGGTCAGCCACACCTATTTGGCTGATTGCTATGTATGCATGCCCTTGGAAAAAAATTGTAGGCAAAACAGACTTTGGCACAGACACAGTCTCATACAAACCCACATTTATACACCATTATGACTTCAGGTGGAAGGGCATCTTTCTCATTTGTAAATTCTTTGAAGCATTAAGGAGAAAATTAGACATATTTTTCTTTCATTTCATCACATAGATCTATTGTAAGACCTCTATCTTAGCCATCTTTATAGTTATGATTCTTTGTTCATAGTACAATCATTAGATGAACAGAAATATATGTTACACTTTTTTGTGCTGTGACATTTACACTATATTCAATATTTTCAAGTCAGTGACAATTTTGTGCTTCAAGTCCTCAGCTTAATGAAACTTTACCATCAGATGGGGCAAAAAGAGTGCTTAAAGTGCGTACTACACTCAAAATCCATGAATGTTATTCTGTTGTTGTTACAGAATATGTTCTTTTGAGTGCCATTCATTCCTTGATTATCATCTGAGCTGAAATGCTTTATAATCCCTATTGATTTTCTGCAATGTCATAGATACATTTTGGTGTGGTGGCAGGTAATTTTGTAAAACTCGTATTTAGTTTTTGTTCTCTGTTTTCTGTATTCATTTACCTTCGGCCATTGTGCTACTTTTCTCTGAGACAATACCCTAGCAACATGGGAGGCTTGAAGTATCATATCTGTATACCAGTGGCCGACGCCCACTCCCCAACACCCCATCCTTAATCCACCTGACACACAAAACATGCAACCTCGCTCCACTTTTTTTTCTTCTTCTTCATTTTCCCTCTCAGCAGACACACTCCATTGATTGAAATGTAAGTGAATGTTCGATGCAGATCTGACGGAGTGTCGCTTACAGAGCTCAATAACCAATGGGATTTACTGGGAGTCACTGGATATCTGCTAGTGGTGATGTTTTCCTCTTAAATATCTGTTTTGGTGCAGTTGCGGTCGGATGTTCTATCTATTTATTGGCCTGTGCTCATCTATTGTATTCAATTGTCAGGTTTTCTTACCATCCTATTTCACATCATTCATTTTGTTTCCGACTACAATGCATTCCTGGTTGGGAACAACAAAGTGAAAGAAAAAAAAAGTTTGCCGAACAAAGTTTCAGAAGTAGGATTGCTGTCGAAAAGATTTTGAAGTATAAATCTCCAACCTGTGTTTTGCTTTTCTTTGCATTTTATTCCAGTGTTTGAAACTTCATGAACAAACTTTTGCGCCCTCCTTTCTGTGTAGAATGGATTGATTAGAAAGTGGAGAAATGGGATATGACAAACCCGAATTCTATCGAGCCTCTCTATCAGATGATTAAATCACCACATACTTCCTAAGAGACCAGCAGGTCACAATAGGCTGAGGGTAAAGTTACCAGTACACAAATGAGATTACACCTTCCTTCTCTGAAATTTAAAGATATGGCTTTATCAGCCTTGAGTATCATTTTTCTTCACTGTTTGAGCTACACCTTGGACGTCATCATTTTGCATTCCTCATCAGAGTTGCAATTGGCTGTAATACATACTGTGTCGGCATTCAGGGCTTTGTCCATCTGAAAGTTGATGTGAAGTTGCATAAGGTATTGTTGAAATGTTTAGGGCTAATTCTGAATAATGCAAATTGGTTCCACTATTTTTTTTTCAAAAAGAATTTACTTTGATAGTCATTGATGGTATTAAATCTTTCTACAGGATATCTCATCAATATAAACACTGTCATTATCAAAACACTGAATTATTTCAAAACTATAGGAACTCTGTAGGTTTTGTACATCTCTTAAAAAATGCAAAATAACATGCCATCAATTCAAGAAGTGGGCCCCCTGAAATCAATAAAGACAACAATACACTTTTTTTCTGCACTTACTTGTGAGAGGTTGCGCAATTCGATGGAGGCACCTTGAATGTGCAATATTTCTCATTGACCCGAGAACAGATGGCTTAATCAAATTTTTCCGGACTCAATCCAATCTTCGCTATCCCTGGTATTGTTACCTCGCAGGTGCGAAGGGGGACTGTTCTTCAAGGACGCTACTGCTTTTAGCACGCAGTCTAGATTGGCATACATTTATTTGTAAACCTGTAAGTTGCTGTTGTTTCGTTTTTCTTTTTTGCCTCTATTGAAGAAGTACTCTACCAGCAAGTGCTTGGTGTTAATATAGGAAGTGATTTAGGCTCATATACAAGTGATGATGCGGGCTCCATAGCAACACATCTCTCTCAATCCGATACCGTTGTCGTCTCCTCATCTCTGTCAGTCTTTCACGTTTTGCTTCCGTTCCAGTGGTGATATGATTGAATGCTCAACTGGAGCGGAATGGCCGTGACATACATTTGTGGTTCAGAGGACTAAATACTACCATATCCCCTTCATCAGGCTCTCCCTACCTCTTCCTCTCTTTTCCCTCTCCCCACATCCCTCCCTCTCCTTGCTCCTCATCTCTCTCTATCTCTCATTTTACTCTCTCTGATGTTCTCTTGTAAGAATGTTTACGAGTTGTAATACCTACAAACCTTTTCAGAGCTGGTAAGGTGAAGTCATGTGATCACTTTGGTGTCGAGAGGAGGAAGTACTCTCAGTTCCCGGTTACATGTAGTGAAGATAACAAGACATTCTGTGGCTCTGCGTAATAGACAAGATGATGATGGCGCGTGCACAAAGTCACAGAACATCAAGAGTAGCTATGGCTACGATGAGATGCTACTCTCTCCTTTTCCCACTTTCTTTCTCTTCTACAAGTATTGCATCAGGTCATATTCCTATCATTTTGTTCTTGCTTGCCCCTTATCTGAGTGGGTCTAATTTCCATGTGTTTCTCAGATGATAGATTGAGCAGATATTGTATTTTCTGTAACTTTGAATAACTAATTACATTGGCAAATCCCAACCACTTATCCGAAGTTGACACTACTGTTCATGCTGATATTTTTGTGTATGGTTATGTTTTTGTGAGTGACAGTTGATCGGAAATTTTTGAGAGTTGCTGATTTCATACTTTGTGTTCTAATTATCATGTTAATGAAAGAAAAATAACACAAATGTTTAAAAGAAAGCGTGACTTTTCCAAGAAATCAGCAAGTCATGAGATCAAATCTTTGAGAAAAAAACACACTATTGTATTCCACACATTTGAGCAGGGACCACTATTAATATGTCTATGGCTTCAGGGTTCATGCTACTAGCAACTAACCCTTTCAGGACAAGGTCCGAGTATACTCGGGCAAGTGTCTATGGGAAATAGGTGTTGTAGCAAAATTAGTCCATCCTCAATGAGTTGATATTACAATGCAATGCTGCAGCTCTTAGTGACACTTGTTCACAGATTTAACCAGCATTATCAGAGATGCCAGCATTGATGATTTAATGATAGTGATCATAGGTCATGCTTCAAGACTGTGTCATCATTTTAACCCGTCATCTCTGAAAAAGTAATGATTCTAGTTAGACTCTACACATGACACATCCAGAGGGTTAATCAGCTATTCAGATTTGATATCCCAGCAGCCCTTTGCAGGAATGCCAGGTCTGATATCTTTTGTTATCACTCTTTAATATCACATTAGGAGGCAACTTTTGTCTGATAAGGCAACTGTGAAAGGTAAATCAAACATCAGTTACATCACTAAATATCCAAACTCTGCCCCTGTGAAAGCACAACAAGGTAGAGATAGGCAGAGGATGAGGGTAGCTGAGGTTCCACGTAGCTGCGCAGGCTCCGTCAAAAGAGAAAGACAGAAAAAAAACCCCGAAGAGTCATACCACGCTCTATTAAAACTCGGTCCGCTTGACCTGCATACCAGCTTGCGAGCAGCTCGCGATGGTCAGTAGGTCGCAGACTAGGCCCCGCCTCCCGGGATGGGCTGCGATCGGGTTGCCTCCGCTGAGACTTTTCCGCACAGATGAGTTTAATCGCCAGAGCTGGGTAAATTACACTCGCAAATGAACAAATAAACGCAGGCTCAGCTGCAGTGGGGGGTAGGGGGTGGGGTAGGGTGGGGGTTGGGAAAGGGGAGTCAAAATATGGATATGAAAGAGATATGAAGTAGATGGTGAAGACACGTATATAAGGAGATGTATAAAAAAGAAAGAAATGGATAGACAGGAGTGTGATATAGAAATAGAGAAAGAGATTAGAAAGAGAAAAAGAGAAAGAGATAGAATAGAGGAAGAGAAAGAGATAGAGATAAGAGAGAAAGAGATGAGAAAGAGATAGATAAAGATAGAGAAAGAGAAAGAGATAAGAAAGAGAAAGAGATAGAAAAAGAGAAAGAGATAGAGTAGAGATAGAGATAAGAGAGAAAGAGATGAGAAAGAGATAGATAAAGATAGAGAAAGAGAAAGAGATAGAGGAAGAGACTAGTAAATGAGTTAGATATGATATCAGTGACACCATGAAGAAAAAATTTTGCTCTGGCCAAATGCCATGCAGAGGTGTCGTATGTATTGTACTGGGCATTACACATTAACAAACAATGTTTGCTAAGCGTAGAAAAATAGGGTCATGATGAAGAATAAAGGTTAAAAACAACATTGCTGTGTTAATGTGTGTGTTTGTTTGTTCGTTTGTGTGTGTGTGTGTGAGAGAGAGAGAAAGACAGAGAGAGAGAAAGAGAAGGAAGAATAGCTTGGCTGTCAAATGAAGCATATAGAAAATTATTTGATTTGTAACATCATTAATATTATTATCATTTTTATTATCATTACTACTGTAATTGTTATTATTATTATAGTTATTATTATTATTATTATTATTATTATTATCATTATTATTATTAAAATTATTGTTGTTGTTTTTGTTGTTATTATTATTGTTATTGTTATTATTACTGTTGTTGTTATTATTATTATTATCATTATCATTGTTATCATTATTATTATCATTCTTTTGTAATGATTGTGGTGTACAGAGCAATCAATACTGAAGAGAGCTGTTTGCATCCAAGGACCATACCCCTCAATCTTATAGCAGTTGGTAACTATCAAGGTTATTCCAAGCATTTTGCATATGAAATTCAGTTGTAGATTCATATTCTAAAAT
The DNA here is from genome assembly GCF_040938485.1 of Diadema antillarum. Taxonomy (NCBI): domain Eukaryota; kingdom Metazoa; phylum Echinodermata; class Echinoidea; order Diadematoida; family Diadematidae; genus Diadema; species Diadema antillarum. Next base: position 972,204 of record NW_027270974.1, on the reverse strand, counting down.
TTGAGAAATTCATTGCAATTTTGACTGCCATTTCTCTCAGAAGTTTGCCATTGACATGATATTTCTATTTTGCAAGATGCTATTTAGAGTTTTGATAATCATCTATCATATCAGGACAATAACACCCCACCCCCCCCCCCCCATTCCGGTTAGTGATATGGTTAGAAATTTGGGTAAGGGTCAAGATTAGATTCAGGATAGGGATTAGGATTAGGGTCAGGGGAAGGGTCTAGTGTAATTGTCCAGGGAGTTGATGTCTTAGAACCATCATCTGTATCAGAGAAAGGTCAGATTCTGCAGAAACGAAAGCTGCTGACCCAAATTTGAAATCCATGGCTCGGGAATTGTCACGATGCATGGAAATGTCAGACTGACCAATGACAGCATGATTCTCCATAAAAGTCAGCTCAACGGACAATCCGTAACTTTGTCTTTTTAAGATGACGTGCTCTTCCATCTTTTCATCACGTGATAATAAAGGGTTCTGTTTGCGTGAAACCGATTCACTCACCACTGCACAAATTGGAACTGTGACTAAAGAAATTATTCATGAGGAATAAAGCTTCCCCGCATGAGAGCCCAGTCCACTTTAAGATTGGATTGCATCTGGCTGGACACCACGTCTGACCAGGCCTGCTGTTGGAGTGAGAGGTCGCATGAGTAATGCCCCGAGGACACGAGTCTTATTAGCCAAGCCCCCAAGCAGTCATTTCCGTATTGCTGGAAGCGAATGGCCACCAGACTATAATCAACTTGTCCACATGTCCAACTTTCCGGCCTGAAGGTGGTGATAAACTGTGAGACTTGATGAGCCCCATGAGAATAAAGCAATTTATTTCTTCTCTATCTTCAGTCTTCATTTAATCACAGGAGTGATCCAGTGATTCAGAAAGTGGTTCTTACAAAATAAACCTTCATTTGTGTCATAGCTGTACTTAACCTGTTGAGGACAAGTTGATTTTGCCATATACACATTTTCCTTGGACACCTGCTCGAGTATAATCAAGATTAGTCATCAATGGGTTAACTCCAATGATGAAGAGAGCATTGAGCATCTTGTTGGTATATTGTGTTCCAAGTTGAATGGTCTCTCTATGGTTCTTGTATGTTATGAAGATGGATGCACACACCTCTTTCACAATGATCTGATTTTCAGGTCATTTTTTCAGATAATGTTGTGAAAGGACAGGATATAGAAACATCTACTGCTATCACTGCTGTGATTAGTGATCCTAGAAATAATCTGAAAACAATTACAGTGGCAGTAGTGGTACTTAAAATGATGATAAGTTGTGGTATATCATTAATGTTATTCATTCAAGCATATGGCATAAAGTGAATGGTTGATACCGTTTGCTGACCATTGCTAGTCACCTGGTGCGAACCATGAGGGGTTGGCATCATTCGCCCATTTTTTTTTGTGTGGGTGGGTAGGGTGACCACTTCACCGGGTTGGCACCCTGCTCGTTGCGGTGAATGAATTATTGTTAATGTGATGATTCTTGTTTTCATTGTGTTTGTGGTATCTAATGTGATTATTATTAGCAATGTCTTTATTATGGGCTTACGTGTTCACCAAATTTAAATTTCATTAAATGTTGTACCGTATTATATCGGTGGGGAAACGAGTTGATGCAAGTTTGATTATCTGGCATTGCATTAGTCTTGGCAGGAGTTACAGCAAACTGGTTATTTGGATGATGAACACTCTCATTAGTCCATTAGCTTACAGTAGTTCCCTTCCCTCAAGATCAAATAGATTGGATGCCCGAGGTACTCAAATGCTATGCATGCCATGATATATAGCTAAGCTTGTTCCTGGCACAAAACAGAGGACTTGTCCTAGGCTTGTAGGACATATCAATGATTAGTTTATGCTAAATATATTCCAAGGAAGGGAATACAGATGTACTTGACAGGAAGAGATGCATTTAATGGCTCTTAACTGAATCCTTAAGACAAAGGGTAAATAAATTTGAATACAAACTGGCTTCTTGAAACATGCTGCCAAGGACATCAGTCAAGCCACCATTAAACTTTATTTGGTCATTACTTTGTCATGTGTTTTAGTTACAGACTTTAGAGTAAAGGATTAATCTTCAGGTAGGAATTAAACGTGGCAGTCTTTTCATTAAATATCTCCAGTCATTTGTTGGCTGCCTCAGTAGCCATGATTCAGCCAACTTGCTGGTTTGGCCTCTATTTCCATCAGTTTTGTCCAGATGACCTTTTTCAAGTGTAGTTTTGAATACTGAGTACTAGAGGGTTTGTTTGTTTGTTTGTTTGTTTGTTTGTTTGTTTGTTTGTTTGTTTGTTTGTTTTTAAGCAAACTATGCAAGCATTAATTTATGCAAACAAAGAAGACAACATTTTGAAAGTGCATTCATGAGTGTATTTTATGTTGGCCCCAATCTCAGACCAGTAGACAAAGGGAGCCTGCAGCCTAAGATCTTGTGGTGATTACAAATGGTGTAAGCATTGAGTTTTCCAGATTGAGTACAAAATCCACTAGCTGTGTGAAGAAACAGTGCGCTCACCCTCAAAATGTGAGGGCAATTATTCTCTTCTTTAAATATTCCAGTGTTCTTTCCCTTCTATCCCTTACATCCATTATCCCGAGATTACAGTAATGTTGCACTCTAAATGCTGAAAAGTTGACTATTTTCTTCTACTCTTTATTTCTGTACCTCTTTTAATCTTATCATAAAGTTATAGTAGTCTTGCCTTCCTCACTCAGAAATTCAATATTCTCTTCATTTAAATTTCTTTATCTCTGTTTTCCCTTCTATCTTGCTTCATTCAGACTTCCAAAGAATTCCTGGCCAGGCTGGACAAGAAGATTGAGCAGTCTCCGGCCTCAACCTCTGGCTACCCAGAAGCCCCTCTTGCCTATGATGCTGTCTGGGCCCTTGCTCTGGCACTAAACAAGTAAGTGAAATGGATGTTAGTTACCACAAGAGAAAGAAATAGTCAGCCACCTGTCTCTTCTGGATGTCTAAAAAGACATATTATTATGACAGACTGAAATATTCCAGTAAACTAGAGCAGCGATTGTGGTTCCAGTCAAACTTTAGAGACTTCAAATGAAAGTGTAAACAGTTGCAATTGTTACGATTTTGTAGTGGTCTGCAGTTACGCCAAGTGTGTGGTAGCCATTAGAATGGTGCTGTTTAACATTTGAAAATAATGTGATATGATTTGTTTTGGATAATTTCTGCCAGAATAGTCACCAGTCAGAGATTGATGTAGTCAGAAAATGCCTGAAATCAGAAAGGATGTTCAGTGTACTTCAATGAAAATTACTCTCTGTTGGTATTGACTATCTTCATATCTTCAGTAGATTCAGAAGGTTCCAAAGTGGTTTGGTCCAGACTACATGCAACTGTGCATCACAAAACCGACAAGAAGTCTAATAATCCAATTTTGCATTGGAAACTTGTTAACTGGGTCAACATAGTAAATATTCAGGGTTTTTTTTTTCTTCTGAAAAGCAATTTATTCTTCTTGTACATTTTCCATTAGTTTTAGATCATAAAATGAAGGGGAATTGTGTGTGTTGTTTTTTTTTTGCAGTTTTTCTAGAACGCTTTTTTTTAAAGAATAGTGTGATAAGTTTTTGCCTCAGATGCCCCTTTTCATTTCTAAAATAATCCTATACACACTCTTTTTATTCAACTGTAAAACCATTTGGAAGGATGATGCTTCTGTGTTGAGAGTTTGTGTTCATCATGAATAGACTGTACTCAATGAGTGTGCAAAATTTAAGCTTAATCTGATAATCCTGTCATTGTGGTTGCTACGGAGTTTCATATCCTGTCCTTTGTCCCATTTATTGCACAGAGCACCACTGGGTGGGATTAGGCACTTTAGACCCTGAACATCAAAGCCTCTTTTCTCAGTAAACACTTTCCCCCATGGGGTATACTCTAGTTACATGATATAGATGAGTTAAGAAAGTTCATTGTATTGAGTTTGACATAATCTTAAAGTTTAAGTCTTCTCTTTTAGAATCTGCTCTTAACTAAAAAGAATCCATGCCTGTGTGACTTTTTAGGGGTTTTATGATGCACGGTCATGCATGCAGACGCCAGCTAGTATAATTCTACGGTTTTAAGTATGATATAAAGATTAAGAACCATTTTTTTTTAATGCAAGCTGTATTGTTGTTTTCTAAAGTTTGATTGAGTATGCTAAGTATGTACAATCTTTCCACTTTTTAATATTTTGCTTTAAACATGACTGGATCTTCAGAGATGAACAGCCTGGCAATGATAAATGTAGTGTCTTCAGTCTTCTTCCAAAACTGCAAGAACTACATCTTGGCAATTCTTTGGTTTTGTTAACTCGTTGAGGATGGACTGACTTTGCTGTAACACACATTTCCCATGGCCGGCTGAACCGTGGGGGCCGTGGGGGCTCGGCCCCCCCCCCCCACTTTTTGTGCACCATACAAAGGAATACATAAGGTGTCATTACTTTGGGCCCCCACACTTTTTTTAACCCAGAAGTACGTAAGTGGCACTAAATAGAAATAGATAGAGATCTTGAAGTGTGAGCGCGGTAATGTTATGTTTTTCCACTGAAGACCTTTTTTTTTGGGGGGGGGGGGGGGCTTGTCAGCTGAAAAAACCAGGAAATGGAAGGGGGAGAGATGAGCTGAGGACCTTTTTTTTTTTTTTTTTTTTTGCTTGTTAGCTCATGAAACCCAGAAGTTGGCCCCCACACTTTTGAAAACATTCCGCCAGCCCTGTTTCCCATAGACACCTGCCCGAGTATTCTCATGAATCATCTTCAACAGTTGAAAAAGGCAAAGATTAGATTAGATACCAGCACAAGACGGGCAGGTGGATTTCCATATGGGAGATAGTGCACATAACTCTGTGCCAGCTTGATGGTAAAAGGAATTGACAAAACTGATGAATTCTGGGCATCAAAGTGAGAAAGTGAGGCAGTCTTCAAAACAAACCAGTGTAGAGGGTACGTGCCATGAGTACCTTGTCCCAAGGGTCAGATTCAACAGCCAGAAGGTGAAAAGTGAGAAACCACTTTTAGGTAAAGAAAAACACGAAATCAGAATATTCAAAGACTTCTTTCACCACTCGATGTCACCAACAATCATCATGTTTCTGAAACTTTGGACTCAAACAGAGTGAAATTGTGTACACAAGTACTTTTTTTTTTCTCCTTATCCAACTCAAGATTGCCGAAAATGTACTCTCACCTTTTTTCTTTCTGCCTAACCCACTGCATTTTTACTCGTTTGAGCATTTGTATGCCTGGCCCATTGATGCGAATGAGATATTCCCAGAAATGGGGAATTAACATCGACAAAACTGGGTCAATTTAGGTTTCTTGTCAGCATGATATCTAGGGCTTTTTCACGGTGCGGGAGCAATGTCAAAGTTTTGCTTTTCTTTTCTCTCTAATTCTTGCCTGGATGACATGAGGCAGATACCAAATGATGTGCCGAATGCCTGCCATGTATCTCAGTTGCTATTTACCCACACTTAAGCTGATTGAACTATTTCAGTCACCGTTAATATCACGCCCACCTCACTGGACTCAGCAGGGGATTCAGGTCGCCATGGTAGATACCAGTTGGCAGCTCCCAAAATTGCCCCCGGACCAACCGACGTGTGTGCAGATGCAGTTTTTGCAATGTTGGTTCCGGTTTCTGTGGAGATTCAGTTCTTTAATGGTGTGTGCACACACCTCACTGGTAAACACTGAGCCCTAGATATATGTTAAGGCTGTGGGATATGAATAGCTGTGGGCAATAACATTCATCCACTCTTTTGTTCTCATTTTTCATCAGTGTACAGAAATTGGTTGCAGTGGGGGGGACTAATAAGCACTGCTTTAAAAAAAAAACAGTATTCCCCGTGATTTGTGACGCATTAGGAAAAGATGATTTAAGAAAGCCATATTATGATCTTATGAATCTTTAGACCGCCTAAGGATATTCTCTATTTTAGGCCCAGCATGATTTGTTGGTTATTGGGGGGGGGGGGTTTCAAAGAGAAACAAAAATGTTAAAGGTATGTTTTATTCAGAATCGTTTGACTCACCAAGATATTGTTACAAATGATGACTTTTGTTCTAAGGATCATGCAATACGTTTTAGCCGGAGGGTTTAAGATGCTATTTCAGGGAGGTCACAAGTCCCACGATATCATTTCAAATCTCTCAGGTAAATGTTCTTTATGTTTCCCCCACATTAGTCGTCATGTGGCCCCAAGGGGAGTGTTTGAAAAACACTGCCTGAGATTGGATCACATTGCAGTTGAGGAGAAGTACAGCAATAATATGCTTTTTTCCCATCATCCCTGAAACAAAGGCAAAGCAACCACTCACATACTAGTGAGCGTACGCACACACACACACACACACACACACACACACACACACATATGCACACATGCCCACAGGTACACACACAGACACACTTGAAAAGCTGCAAAAGTTCTGAACATTAACCACATCAAACCCAAAGGCAAGGCAGCTGTGTGTTATAGACTTGTATGTAAGTTGTTCATCATCTGATGTTAAGTCATGTGATAGGGTTTCCACAGAGATGAGAAGACATAAAGAGGCAAAAAATATATATATATATGACCAAATATAATTGTTAGGTAAAAAGGCATGCATTGCAGGAATTATGTTTCATATGTGCTGCTTGAAGAAGAATGAAAAATAGTAGAAAAAAGGTCATATGTAATATTCCCTATCTCACCCCTCTGCCAAGCTTGGCTGTACTTTGAGTGTCCCAATTGTAAGGACCATACAATCTTCCAAATCCATGCATCTAAATTCATTCTGTTGGGTATGTGCTATCATTTTATTGATCACAACAAGTGCTCGAGAGATTACTCCTACACTTTTGCTCAGTTACATATCACAGTAAGTAGTACCTCTTGTCCAAACTCTGATCAAGTTTAGCCGACTCTTGTAATTGATCCTCTTAACACATCTAAGCAAGACAGGCATCAATGTTATATTTGTGGTTGTTCTAGATTTGTTTGGGTTGGGGATGGGGGTAGGGGTAGGAAGAGGGGAAATGGAGACATTGACTTATTGTGTCACCTTGCTCAAATTAATCAATTCAGTTCCAATCACATTATGCTGTGCTTTTATTTTGTTGTGTCTTGGTTTTTTGTTTTTTGTTTTTGTCTTTTTTTTGGGGGGGGGGGAGGGGGAGATGGGTGAAGGTAGGAGGAGTAATTATGTAATGCTTAGCTGCTGGTATTTTTGGCCATTTTGAGAGGGGGGGGTGCTAAAGCAAAGGAACTTTTACCTCACTCATTTCAAGCTGAGAAAAATTGCAAGGGTGGAGGAGATTCTATGATCTTTTGGATTACATTGAAAGCTTTAAGAGCTTTTTAGTTGGATAGAAATGATCTGGTGCAATTTAGATAGATTAGAATTCCTGCATCAATTACCATGTGGTTCTGACAGGTTTGTATAACTCCTTTATCTGCCATAAACAGAAGTGTCTGAATTACTCTGCTATAAACATTCGTTTAGTTCTAATGTGATAGAAAAGGCAGAGAAGTTCAGATCAGGAGGGTATTAGAAGAGTATTTTGGTAGAGTATATCTTACGCCATAAATGAGAGTTGTTTCAGGTGTGTATTAGAAAGAGATGAGTATGTTTATAGAATCAGTTGTTCTACTGCCAATAACACATTAACTCATCACTTTGGTAGAATGTAAGGGGATGCCTATTGGCTTGCCTCCATCTTCTGTGGACACTGTTCCAGAAAGTGTTATTTGATGCAGAATGAAACCATCAATGTGTAACTCTTGCTTGTATGTGGAAAATAGTAATATCTTTCATGATTTTGTCAAGTTTGTAAAATAAAGTGCACCAGCTTCCCTGTTTGAATGAGACACTTTCTTTGATTGAAAATAATTGATATGCATTCATGAATTCAGATTATATGTGACCCGCTACAACAAAAGGATCCTAAAGTCGCTGACGGGTGAGCCGAGAAAATTGAGTTTGAAGTAAGATCACCAAAATCTGTCAAAACGTTCGGATTTCTGTTTTTACATAATTTTGTAGTCTAATGTATCTTGTATCATCTGCCGAAATTTCGAAGCTAAATGATCAAAGGAAAGGCCTGAAAATAGCATTTTTCTGGGCCATGCTTGGCTCGCCCGTCAGCAACTTTAGGATCCTTTTGTTGTAGCGGGTCACATATGTTTTGGACAGCAGCATGCAGGATCACAACCCTGAACAAGGAGTTTGGATTAACCATAACACACACCAATTCTATGAAATGTTTCATTCAGAATCTTGTGTGACTTTATGCAATTGAAATAAAAACTGTTACTTATCAAAACATCAAAGCAATAAACCTCAGGAAAATACACTTTAAACCCGTTTAGGATCTTGCTATAACAAGCATTTCCCATAGACACCTACTTGAGTATTCTCAGGATTTGTCTTCAATGGGTCAAGTCATCTTTGAATTTCATTAACCCGTTGAGGATGAGTCCCAAGTATACTCGGGCAGGTGTCTATGGGAAATGCTTGCTGTAGCAAAATCAGTTCCTCCTCAACGGCTTAATGACTTTGTTATTATAGAGATGATGAGAAATTTGTTGAATGTTGCCATCATGCATTTCTTTTTGACCTATAATCTATATCTATTTATATATTTTTCTAATATGTTTCTTTGAATTATGTAATCAAGCACATTTGTTATATACTTTCTTTTTGACTGCAGGACTCAGACAAGACTGGCAAACAGCAGCTTACGTCTGGAGAATTATACGTACGCAAACAAGGAAATCGCAAATGAAATATACATGGCTCTCAATTCTTCCAATTTTGAAGGCATCTCGGTGAGTATGGCGTATAACGAGAGTGTAAATGCACATGTAGGAATGTATGAATATATTTCTATGAATATGAAGAGTTTCATTGCAAAATGATTTAACTCTGTTCTCATTGACTTGAGATGTGTATGATTAAAAATGCTAAAAAAAAAACAGGGGAATACAAAAGAAAATGTGTGATATCTTAATCATAAGTTCAAGCATATTCTTAGTTATGCAACAGGTGAGGTATTATTGGAAGCATTTTAATTTGCTCTATCTAAATCTCTTTAATGAGGCATAACCAGTTTTGCAATAAAGCTCTTCATATGTACACACGCATATGTATTCATATACAGTTTATCCAACAAAATTGACTGTGGTTAGAATAGCATACCAAATTCACTGTCAGCTGTTGTTCATTGGCATTCCAGTCGCAGCGGACGACTATAATTAACTCCCCCGAAACCCAAGAAACGTTTTGAATTTTCAACCGTCACCGAGGCAGTGCGAATCGGGCATTCTCATTTTCACCAAAATTTCACCTTCTCATATCTCCGCTATACATTGACCAAAATCGCTCAAACTTTCAGTATCAATGCAAAATTATGATTTCTATCTACATACGAAAAATCACGAGAAACGATCAAGGATTTTTAAAGTTATTCAATATTTCATGTTTCTCTGTCTCGGAAAACTACCGTCCGATTATTTCCAGACACATCTGGACGCACCACTTAATATTCATGAAACTTAACATACATATTCATAAGACATGTGCGGACGTAAATGTAGCCCTGTTGGCTTTGCCGAAGACCTATTTTTGAAGTTACAAGTGAAAATAAATGAGGTATCTTGTCAGAAATCTTGGAGCAGCAAACCAGAATAATGACGTCATATTCTAAGAAAAACTGATTTGCGCTTGCGCAATGAATGAACTTTCCCATGCTGCTTCGATCCAGCGAGCTGATTGGTCGATGCATTGCAGCGTACTGTTACTGTGCGATGCGAGGTGGCTGCTGCGGATGCCTAGTAAACTGCACATGCATGCTATGAGAGTGGAACGCGGTGTGTCGATAAGTACAATGTACAGCAGTGTGCTCGGGACCTCGCTATACCTCAAAGACAAGCACTTACGTTATCAGAACTGTCCTATTAAAAAGAATATAGCAAAAATTTGAATATATATTCGGCTATGATACCATTTATGCAGTTGCAAATTCTTGACATTGGATTATTCGGACTTAACGCAGATTTTACTGCACTATAGTAAGTAACATTACAACTACGAATTCCCGGTACGAGTTACGATCAGAGTACAGCAGTGCCGTACGGCACTGAAGTACAGGTGACGTTAGAGCGACAAAGATGTGGGTACGTGGGACTGTACCCTGTCTTCCCGTATGCGAATGACTATGAAATTTCGTGCTCGGAACGAAGGTAGAAAGTGCACCACTTTCGATTATTTCCAGACATATCCGGACGCATGACTTCTCGAATGTGATATTTTAGAATTCCGGAAAGAAATACATACTTAGTAACATACTTGAAAGTTTTTTGTTGTTCACGAAGTCAAAATGTGAAATTTTAGCAACGATTTCTGACAATTATTTTCCGTTTTGAAAGTGAAGTTATGCCCCATTTTGGATTATTTTCTCGTCGTTATTTAAAAAATTTAACATAATGGTAGGTTAAGATGAGGTTTTTACTTTTCATAACCGTTTGAATTATCAAAAAATATGAATAAATAGTAAAGTTATGGCAGTTTTGCTGCGACACTTTCCTAGCGGTTTTCGCGCGAAACGTGTTCATTCAAGAGGAAAGCGAGGTCAGGTCAAAATGAAAACAGTGAGTTAATTGCACCCGTCCGCTGTGACTGATTCCGAGTGTTTCTTTCCCTCACTTGTGTGAATTTCCCTCTATTGTTTTTTTAAGTATTCCTTTCAATACCTGATAAACTTTTTTACCATTGCCTGAGTATCATTTCATGAAAGCCCATCCACCTGTAATAGATCAATACATTCCACAGATTGGATTTTTTTCTCCCTTGTGTTGGATACAATGTTTAAAGGAACTGTGTAATGCAAATGCATGTTGACTTGTGTTGAGTCATATTGCCCTGATCATCACATATGTGGCCAAATAAACATCTAAATGACTTTCATGTCTCCATGTTGCTAATCTGATTAACAAAGGACCTTGCTTGGGGGGGGGGGGGAGGGGAGGGAAAGAACATGCAAATCACGCTTAGTCTAAGGGAAGGTGCTTTCCAATGTCTTTTCATATTAATACTATACATATGATTGACAGATAATGTCACTAACAGAATCTTGGTTTAGAAGGTATTTGTGGGTGTATCCAAGTAATCTGAATAAGTAGAGTAGAAGTATTATTTTGAAATAGATGGCACATATTTAGGTATTCTTTTGATGACATATTAAAAGGTGGTGATCAGGGTATTATAAATCAGTACAAGTCAGAATGCAATTGTTGCATTTGCAGTGCATAGTCCCTTGAAACAAAATATTGCATTTAAAGAAAAAAAAATACACTCTTACTCATGTGCTGCAGGAGTAAAATTTATATCATACTTTATCCTCCTTTTTAATGCAATAGTATATGAAGATTTTATATCGATACACATGAAAGATTCATTTCTATTTTTGATATTACATGACTTGATTCATTCATTTGAGAAATTCAGCTGATTTTATAGAGAATTTGGTGTAAAAAAAAACAATTGTGACAGCGTTTGGTGCTGTGACTGAAAACATGAGTGTGGTGAATGAGTTAGGGAACACGCAAGCTTTCACGTCTGTAGGCATTGTTTCCGCTATGAGTCAGCCGTACATACACGGCGAGAAATTAGTGTGATGTTTCACGTGCAAACTCAAGATCACCCCGTGAGGTAATTGACTTTGAGATGTGAATGAAATGGCAGCCGTCTTCTCTTGGGCCGGGAAACATTTACAGACCTGAAGAATTGATGCACTGCGTGTCGCGCATTCCAGCTATTAAAATGACTAATAATTCCACCTCTGTTTACTTTATGATTTCTCCTAGAAGAGGAGCTGACGCGAGGGAAAAAGAAAGGAGAAATATGTGAGAGAGAATCTCATAGAGGGGAAAAGATAGGTGGTTAGAGAGAAAGAGAGAGAGAGAGAGAGGGAGAGGGGAGAATGAGGTTGGCTGAACAAGGTGGTAGGTCAAAAATGCTTGGGAAGGGAGAGGAAACTAATATGAATTTTAGGAACAAACATAGCTAGACAAAAAGAAAAATGAGCTGTCAAAATTGAGAGAGAGAGATAGAGGAATTGAAATCCAAAAACTTAGGGGTGGGGGGAGGGCATTTTATAAAGCATTTTTGGTCAGATATTTTTCTGACAAGCTGTTATAAGCTACTGAAATCCTTGCATCTGATTGGCTGAGAGCAAATTTGTCCAACCAAAATGTCAGACAAAACGCTTCATGAAATGCCCCCTAGAGTGTGAGGAGGAAGTCCAGAGGAAGAGAGAGAACAGAGAAATGAATGCTATAAACAAAGAAAAATACAAAGCATGTACAATCAAGAGAAAACAGAAGACAACAGAAATATGCAAAACCAATTGTGTATAAGCAGTTATTTTTGAGGGGTTTAATTATTGAGAATTTTGTGAACCACTGTAGAACAGTAAATTTAACAACTCACAAAAATATCTCCAACTGACAGCCATTAGTGCACTTATGATAGCCTCAGAATCAAAATCGCAAAAACAACATCATTCTAAAATGTCTGTGACCTCCTCATCCATGGAAATATACGTGTACATGAAGATATCAGCCTATAAAGTATATATACTGACAGAATTACATACATACACACACATACACATACACTCACAATCTACTGATTTTCAGGATTATTAGATACACAGATGTAATAATTTATACAAGGAAAGGAATAGATAAAGATATTGAGGGAATGAGAGAGAGAGAGAGAGAGAGAGAGGGGGGGGGGGAGAGAGCGAGGAAGAGAGAGAGATAGATAGACAGACAGGTGGAAAAGGGGAGAAGCAATAGAGAGAAAAAAAAAAGTTTGCCTTTGATAGCGTGATCAGCAACCACGTACTTGACTCTGTAAATTCCAATTACGTTACATCAACACAGAAGCAATGTCTTGCCAAGAAGAAGAGATATAAATGGCAGTGTGTGAGGATATGACTCAAACTGTCCACACAATGCCAGTCATTCATTGAAAAACAAAGTCCTTTGTAAGAGTCTCCTCCAAACTCAGAGTAATTGACTAAATAACATCTCAAGTGATTTCCAAGTAGTAACCTTTCTTCCTAGTCGTGACACTCTAATGTTTCTTGAGGAAAGGATCTTAAACAGTGACAAATACTTGGATGTGTATTATGTGGGGATTTTTTTTTCGTGCTGACTTCACTTAGTTTCATTTCTCATTGAGACATGAAAATCAAATCTTTTGTTTCCATGTACCCTTCGGAACTACATTGCAGCCATTAGTTAACAACATACTGATCTACTTTTTCCAACCAATCTGAATACTATTCATTCATTAAGTCATTAAATGTCTGTGATAATAATTCATTCTTACAAAAAGAAATGTATATATGAAGGGTTTGAATGGAAGAAAGATAAATGTCAGTTTCATTTTTTTTCAATGTAAGGTCATCATCAAATAAAGAAAAATAAAATCTCTTCAGTGATACTGCACTCATTACATACAAAGATTTTTTTCGAAGATGTTATCAAAATTATATATTTTAATCATATTCTGTGTTTTTCAGTAGCTTTAAGCTCAAATACCTTCAAATTGAAATAAAGATGGATGTGTATTTTTTTTACATGTAAACTATCATGGAGAGCACCACAGGAATATTACTAAATCTGTATCAGCTATTTCCTTTCAGTATGGATTGCAAGTCTGATTTAAATCAAGCCATAGTTATATCAAATCAAATTAAATCACTTCAAGGATCATGCAATTCAATGCAGATTCAGTTTACATCATTAACATGACCAATACATCTGTGTTTTCTATTACTTCCATCAAAGGTGATGATGCCACTCAGATAGAAATTCATTTATTCATTTATTTATTTATGTATTTATTTAATCATTCATTCATTTATTTATTCAATAATTCATTCATTCATTCATGTATGCATTAATCTTACAATTTGAATTTGTTTATTTACTCATTCATTTATTTATCTGCTTATTTGTCTATTTATTCATTTTTCTATTCATTCATTTGTTTGAATGTTTATTTACTTATTTTTGTCCCCTGCAGGGTACTGTGGCCTTTACTTCCACTGGAGACAGGCTGGCCAGAACTCAGATAGAACAGATGGTTGGTAGGTATCTAACATTCTCATGCTCATGCTAAGATGAAAGTCTTATCAACAAAAACTTCATCAAAGAGTGGATAAAAGTGTAGTTGTGAATAACAAATTCCACCTTTGGAGCTTTAAGAATGGATGCAAATCTGATTTTGAAAATGTTTGTCTCACTTCGCATGTTTTGTATGTGTTTCGTGCAGATATTCACTCGGATGAGAACATGGCGTAAGATGTTCAGCTGATGTTTTGAATGATTGATTTTCAAATGTACTGTGCTTTCACTGAGTCAGCTACAAGTCATTGCCTATGATTTGTGCAACTTGTATTTGGCTTATTTGGATGTATGTAACCTTGAACCATAGTAGATGAGTTGTTTTATGGCTCCATAAAATGGACAATTTGAATTAAAGGGAGGTAGCTGACAGCTGAATTATATCAAATCATATTTGATTTTGTGAGTCACTACAGTTTATGGATCTGTTTACGTAACATCATTGCAAATACTTTCAGTTTGTACATGTTTATCCATATATCTGTATCACTGTATTTTTCTGTCATTTAATCTTCCGCTCTATCTTTATCAATATCTTTATCTTTATGTATATAGATATGCACACATATACTTATATATAAACACACATATACTAGTATTAATAATTGTGTGTTTTATCTTTAGTTTAATGTATCATTCTTTGTATATAGTAAGAATGACCAAATGCATTCAAAACATCTTAAGAAAGGGCTAAAATACTTGCTATGCAATTGAACTTGAGACTGGAAAGAAACCAATTCTTCTTGAGGTTGGTTTTATTGAAATTGACCAAAAAAAAAAAAAAAAAGGACCGGGCTGATGCATTTACAAGTGAAGACAGTGTCTCATCAGTCAGAAAAGCAGAACTATTTTTGGATCCAGTACTGACAGGTCAGACGTTGCTGCATCTCCTAAGAAATGTATCATTCTTTCATTTCCTTTTGCAATATTCACTATAATGGCTATAAAGTAGGTCTCTCTCATAAAGATTGCAGCTGTTTAAGATGACGGCTACTTTTTAATGCCACTCTTTGGTGTTAGTTCTCACACAAAATAGGCTCTGTAAGTGCTGAAGCTTTCCAGGATTAAAAAGTTTTATAAAATGTGCTTTAGAATCTCTGCAGTCTGATTGGTCAGTTGTCATGCATTGATTTTTACTGATCCACACTGAGCCATGCGTCCGTTAAAATCCGAAAGCATGACTGAAGACTTGTATAGTGTTGTAGGTGTACCGAACGCATGATGGGGAAAATTGTGGTATTTGATGAATTTACAGGCCAATTTTATCACACAAATGATGCACAAGCCTATTTCGTGGATCAGTGAGAATTTGATGCTCTCGTTTAACTTTGGATCAGTCTAAAACCAACTCGCTGCACTCGTGATTTTAAACAGTTCCAAAGTTAAACTCATGCATCCAATTCTCTCGGATCCACTCTGTCCTATGCATCATTTGTATAATGAACTATGAATCTTTCTTGTATTGGATTTAATGGCTCTTGAGGTCCATGATCTAACGCAAGATGGCAATCAGTCATTTTTTAAGGGTTTTTCAAGTAATTTCGTAGGAGATAAAGACAGCGAGGCAGTGAATTTTCAGAGAGAAAATGCACATTGATCTGGAAGAATTGTCCTCCGAAGAGAGTGAATTGATCTCATTGTAAAGAATGCAGGAAAAGAGCTCTAGGGGGAGAATGCTCTGTGAAATGTGTGGATCGGATATCTCTCTGAAGTATGTTCTACACAAGACATGATGCTTACACGACATTGGACCAAAGTGAGAGAGAAAGAGTGAAACAGAGGCAGATTGTGAAAACTTATTACCCCAAGATCCACTGCAGACTGTGTTTCTTTGCTTCTATTTATGTTATTTCTGTCATGGCTAGTATCTGTTATTTCGTTGAAAAGAAAAGCAAAAAACACCCCCCCCCCCCCCCGAAAAAACAAACAAACACAGGAAGTAGACATACCTGCTCTTCCAACTATTAACTCTTTATGTGCCATGGTGGAAACCCCCTGTGTGCCATGTCATTCTGAGACATGAAGGTAGTCATGCTTCGAGAAAGAATTATATTTTTCCAATTTGTATAACTTCTACAAATTTCTGTTAAGATGGGCATAAATAGTAGGCAAAGTTAAAGAGGAATGCCAAGCTTTGCTTCGATATAAATTGTATGACGACCCTTTTTCCCATTTTTTCTTTTGAATGACCAAATGCGACATTACTGTAAAGGCATGACTTTTGCACATAAAACCGTGACAGAAACTTAGAATGTACGATCAAATCTAGTTGGGAAGACCGTGATAGTCAATCACCACATAGAATGCAAGCCGTATATGAGAGGAACAAAAGCATGAGAAACGCTTTCATTGTGCCGCGGGATTAGCAGTAATTAGCGGTTTATCGATCGGTCTTGGTGGCTTTGTTTGTTGAGTTGAATATGCGAAGTTGGCACGCCGTCGACTGAGTCGGACGTGCGAACATGGCACATAAAGAGTTAAGAGTAAAAAATGGTGCTCTCTGATAATGGCTATCACCAGCTTGTGCACCTGCGATTATCCCCACCCTTGTCTGTTTACGTCATCAATGATTGCGGGAATTTGCAAATCTCGTGCTGGTTTCAAGGAAAGAGAAACAGAAAAGGTTTGCAAATTTATGCATTCTGGCTGAAAGATCTCATTTGTAATTATCAGTTTCTCTGGGAGGCAGGAGATTGGAAGGGTTGCCATGACATCGTGTTTCCTCACCTAGCTGTGGACTACCCAGTATGAGTTGAACTCTTTATGTGCCAGGTGTTAACCTCCTGTTTGCAGCATTGTTCTGAGACAGCAATGTAGTCACTGTTTGGGGGAAAAAATATGTTTTTCAAATCTATGTAACTCACAGAGTTTCTTTGTATACCTGGATATGTAATGAGAAAAGTTGTAGAGAAAATGCCAAGCTTCGTTTTGATGTAAATTGTGTGAAAAATCTAGGATTGCTTTCAAATGATCAGTAGCTACATTATTGTAGAGGCATGACTTTTGTATACAAAACAATGACTGAAACTTAGAATTTACTCCGAAATCCAGTAGGGAACACAATTTGATTGTCAATCATCATATAAAATGCAAGCTACAAGTGACATGAATGGAATCATAAGGAACGCTTTCATTGTACTGTAGCATTTGGCGATTTATCGATCAGTTTGGGCGAGTTTGTGCGTTTGAGCAGAATATTTTGATTTGATTTGATTTATTCATTTCAACACAGTAAAAAGGCTGCTATCAGCTTTGAAGCTGCTTTTCAGCAAGGCTGTGTATAACAATTTATAAAACTGAATAAAAAACAGAGGAACAGGTACAAGAATAATAATAAAAGAAAAACTGACAAAACACAACTTAAATAGCATACAGTGAAGAGAACTAAAATTGGAACAAATATGAGTACAAGGCACACTGTTGTGAACTTGGCACACTGTTGACTGAGTCAGTCCTGCAAAGTTGGTGCATAAAGAGTTAAAAAGCACTTGTTGATGTAGACAGTCACTGCAAGGGATGGCTGGAACGTTCACTGTCTACTTGGTGTTCATCAGTACATGCATTACCCCCGCAAACACCTATGCATTAAAAACAAACAAACAAACAAACAACTTTTCAAATGATTTCTTTTGCTTTTGGTAGGCACCCTTATCAAGCAGGTAATAAAGTATGATATGATACATAAAAGTTGATATTTGCTGCATGATGATTGCATTGTGATTTTTCAAATCACTGTCTTTTTTTATTTCTTTATGTTATCATACATATGTGCACACTACTAGCTTTGCATTTAGAGTTCAAATACATAAAGCTTGCAGAGCAACCACTGCGAAGATTTTATTGTGCATTTATAAATCGCATCCCCAACATGTGATACTTTCCATGATGGGGGGGGGGGGGGAAGATTCTGCATGCAAGGAACTTTACGGTATTACAGACAATATATCAGTTGATATCCCCAAGCTCTTTTTACAAATTCTTCCCCAATGGCAAATTGAAGATGCCCTATGCATGGAAAGTAGATCATGCCCACCGAAATTTGAGGAACGTCACCATAACGTGTTGCAAAGCTTGAAGGTCATTTCCTTTATCTTACATACACAGTTTAGATAATGAAGGGAATTGTGGATTGATAACTTTGGAAATCAGGGAATTTCCCTCAAATCACCTTGAGACTACAATTTCATTTTTTTTTATCATTTTGCTGTGCTCAGTGGTGGCCTTCAAAGTCCCTAATGTGAAATCAAATTTTATCTGTCCCCCTTTTTAGCTCACCTGAGCCAAAGGCTCAAGTAAGCTATTGCAATCTCTCTCCGTCCTGCGTCCGCCGTGCGTCATACGTAAACTTTTTACATTTTCACCTTCTTCTTAAAAACGCCATGACAGATTTTCACCAAACTTGGCAGGTAGCATCCCTAGGGGGATACAAGGGGGCAAGGGGGGGGGGGGGGGGGGGGGGACAAAGCCCCCAATTAATGAATCTTTGAAAATATTTTTCTCCAGTGCTATGTGCAATTTAGATGGTGAGCTTGTGATACTCAGGTGAGCAAGAGACCCTTGTGGTCTCTTGTTTCTAAATGAAAGATAATCCCAAATCCTTGAATACTGGGCAATGAAAAAACAGATTTCTTCTTTTTTTCAGGTGGAGTGATCAATGTTCATTAACAGGCAATCACAGTTACATTTATCCTGATCTATTAGACAGACAACATTTACGAATTAGGAAAAGCAAGAAATGGAAATGTACTTGACCTGATTAGCATTCGCATTATACGTGGCCTGTTTTTTCCATTTCTCATAGATGAAATCTGTAACGCAGTTAGCGGTGCTCCCTGAAGCAATTTACTTCATGCACTGTATGATTGCTCCGAGCAATACCAACTTCTATAATCGGGTCTTCACCATTCTCACACGTTTGGTCAAACTGTTGACCCACATAATTGTGATTTAAAAGTGTCAGAATTGATTACTCTCATGAGAAAAGAACAAATTCTGTATTTTCCTCATATGATTGAGTTATGAGAAATGTAAAATGCTAGCCAGCTTGCCCTCATGGTGAAAGAGGAAACAAATCAAACTGGGACATAAGATGGAGACAGAAACTGGACTGGTTGCGTCACAAATAATTGGAGCAACCGTGAGATGCTGAAAGGAACAGTGGAACACTCCACGCTTCTGGGTAGTATTTACACGCCCTGGAAGTGTGGGTGAGGGAATATTCTCCGGCCAAACTTTGCAAAGAGACGTATAGCTGCTGCTTTCCAATGGTAGTAGTTAATCATGCACTGGTCTTCTACCACGGATCGTAACAGAGAGAAGGGGGTAGGGATGGGCGGAGGGACAGCAGTAAGCAATGTCTTTTGTTCCGAGTCACGTAAAGTGAGGAAGAAACCAATCACTTTTTTTCCCCCCGATGCTCTGTGGGCTCTATTTCTGTAGACTTCATTTCATTCCCATTCTGTGCGTTATTTGTCGTGCCCTTTTCTCTCCACGCCCCCCCCCCCCCCACATTTCTCATTTTCTCTTTCTCATGCAATGATCAAATGCATTCCCATTTATTAGCTACCAGCTCTCCTTAGACTTCAATATTTCATTAGCAATACCCATCCTAGCCAATTACACAGATGAATTATTTAGCTTGATAATGCCATACACTATGGTTGCGGGGGTAATTCCCTTGGCAGTAATTACTTGTATGCAATGCATATGATTAGATAATACATGTATATTGTATATGATGTATATTTGTGACTCTGCACCTCAAAACAAACAAAAAGTCGCCAGACATGAATTTTTAGTTAAGACCATATTCTGAAAGAGCAGACTTTAAGCTTTAATATGATGTATAACTCAAATCAAATGGACTCTCCTAACCTATCTAAATGTTGGAAAGAAAGCACAAACTCAGGAAAAGTGTGAACTGGGAAAAGAGGCTTTGAAGTACAGTGTCTATTCAAGCGCTTAATCTTTACCAAACCGTGCTGGCTGTGCGATGAATGGGACAAAAAACAGGAAGTTAACCACCAGAGTAACAACAATGAAGGGATTATCAGATTAAACTGAGATTAAGTGTGTCTCATTAACACTCTCTGTCCATAATTAATGCCAACTTTCAAAGCAGTAGCACTATCCTTTCAAAAGTTATTAGAGTTGAAAGTGAAGAGTGTGGACAAGGTTTTTCAGAAATGAAAAAGGAATTCTAAAGACACACCTAATCACACTAATCTTCCAAAAATGTTCGAGATAAACTGCTAAAAAAACACACTTTCCTGCCCGTTTTATGATACCAAATTTTAGCATAATGTAAAAGAAGACCCGCTTTTTCAGAAAATATGAAAAAGTCAAGTTCGGCTAGGTTGACCCATTTCACTTATTTTCAGTCCTCACGCAAAATCAGTGTGTGCGACTTTAAGTTCGTTTTGAGGTGCACAGTCACATTTATATGTGCGTAAATTGGTGTGTGTGTGTGTGTGTGTGTTTGTTAACACCGTCATTTATATAGATTTACATAACACTATAGAGCATGCACACACACACACACACACACACACACACACACACATACACACCTGCCCACTCCCTCAACCCTTCCCATCCCACCTCCCTATACACTTAGACCCCGTTTATAGCAAGTGAAAAGGCCGGGCTCTGCCGCCTGCCGAGCCCTGCCTTCATTTCATTGTAAACGCACAAACTTGGCCAAATGTGGGGCCAAAATTGGCCGTGCATTTGGCCAAGCTCTAGAGGTAGTCTCACTGTAAACGCAAACTGGGCCAAATGCAGTACCAAATTTAGTCTGGCTTCCATACCCTCTGCCCGCACTATTTCACTATTTAGGATATTAACGCCCTCAATGTCGAAAACTAGTATAGTGAAAGATGGTTTTTTCCTGCAAAGGATCTTTCCTTCGGCAAAGGCAGCGACTTCGTGGCCGCGTATAGTCCAGTTGGCAAAGGGTCTTGAAACCAGACTATACCAAATTGCATGTGTTTACAAGCAGAGCACCACTACGACAAAATATTGAAAGATTTGAATTAAAAGTCCAGGCTGAGCCAGGCACTGTAAACAGACAGAGTTGCCGGGCTCGGCCCCACAATTGAGGCTGGGCTCTGCCGCGGCTCAGCCCAGCCCCACATTGTAAACGGGGTCTAAGAGTTTTGTCTTTATGATACTTTTAACAACCAGTAATTCCTTTCATGCCTAAACAAGACAAAAGCAATATTTGGGGAGATGTATCATTTGGTGTTATAATGGCAGAAATGTACATTGAGTCATAATGGAACTCCCTCCCATCTTTCCTACGTGAAATTGACAAACTGGATCACTTCAAAGCCTTACTCAAAACTCACATTTTTCACTGGACGTTCAATTGCTAACTGTCTAGGAGGAGTCTGCGCCTTTGAATGTTTCTATAACAGATACGTGGCGCCATACAAATGCTGTAGATCATCATCATCATCATAATCATAATCTTACCCTTACACAATGACTGTGGACTACTGTCCCCTTCTATTGTGTGGTGTGCACACTTTTCTGAGTGTCATTTTCAAACAATGCTGTAAGAAAAGGAAGCTTTGCACAAAATGTGTTTACTCCACGCTGGGCGTATTTCAGTGAACTCTTCATAGTTTTGCAGATGATAATGTTTCACATCATTTAACTGATTATCTGACCATTAATCAAAAAAAGTCATTTTCACCAAATTTAAGATATGAGGTCTTGTTGCCTCAGTGATGATATATCAGGGGGCATTTCATGAAGCATTTTGGTCGAATATTTCTCTGACAAACTGTTGAAAGCTACTGAAATCCTTGCATCTGATTGGCTGAGAGCAAATTAGTCCGTCAAATTTGTCGGACAAAATGCTTCATGAAATGCCCCCCAGATTTGAAAATGCTGCAATTGCTTTTCTCTTGTGCTGCCATCTTGTTTGGACATCCCTTTGATGTGGTATTGGTGCTTAAAAAAGCTCTCCTTACCATCTGATGAAATCTTTTGTTTTTTCCTTTTCTTGACTTCTTAAAAAGTAAGTTCAGAATTCTCTGTTTTGTTTTCTTAGGTCTATCTTGAATGTTCCTTGTCCCCTTTATGCCTATATTTCCTGAACTCCACTCATTTGTTGTTGGTTGGAAAGCGTCTTTTTCCCGCTCTTGTTTCAAATTGTCTTCATTTGAATCAGGACGCTGGCTGGAACTTTTCTTTAAAGCGTGTTTGCCACAAACCACACAACTCCCGGAGAAGTAGAATGCAGCGTAGCTGGCAACTTGGAATAGATGAGAGTAGATAATGGCCTCCGACAATGACGAGCGCTCTCCCCTCGACGTGCGAGCGTGTCCGGGTGTATATCGGGAAGAAAATCCCAACCATTATGTTATCATGTTTTCCCTATCAATATCCGGAGAGTTGTTGCGACACCAGCACCCAACAATTCCCCCCCAACCTGGTATATATGTGGATTTATACATCTGCATTTCACTCTACCTCGGCCTCTCCTTTGCAAGATATTTTGAGAAACCACTTCGCGTCACGGAGCGGATGTGGGGATGGCGTGTGCCGGTGCGAGTCAGCCAAAACTTCGATCATTTGATCAGTGAAGAAGACAGGATTTAAATCCTGTGCTTTTTCCTCTTCCCCCCCCCCCCCTTCATTTTCCTTTATTCGTTTTGTTCCGTGAAGGAACTTTGGAAATATATAACTCGCTGCAAAACTGCAGCCTTTTTGTTTTCAAGTTCTATGTGGTTTGGGGTGTGTGAATGTTTGTGTTGAAAATGTGGGTATGTGGTGGTTGGTGTGTGAGTGACAGCTAGCCAGCCAGCCACAGTCATGTGAAAGTGACATTCAATGTACAGCAAAATGAGCTGGCAAGTGACTGCATCCCTCTCTCCCTGTTTCTACCTACTTTTCTCAGATTTTTTAATTTCCTCTTCTTTTGTTTTATGCCTCTCTTTATTTTTTTCCACTCCTCTGTTTGCAGTCTTTTTCATTTTTTTTTCAATTTTCATAAATTTGTTTTACACTCCCTGTATTTTTTTTCTTATCTTGTCATCGTCATGCCATGTTTAAAGTTGTTCATGTCTTTATACCATTCTCAAGCCCTGACGTTCTTACATTAATGTGTACTTTTTTGGTCGCACTTTTTTCCCCTACCCTCTTGCAGATGGGAAGTACCACAAGATTGGCTACTACGACTATGCAAACGATAACTTGACGTGGTTGAAGACCGACCAGTGGCCGAGTAAGTAACAGAAAATTAGTGTAATGCATTTGAAGCTATGTATATTCTACGAGACTTGTGCACTATGTGAATGGGTTGAATCTGGAGCGAGCGCTCATTTCAGCCATCGTTGGATTGGCAACATCAGAGGAAAACTGGTATGTGAGCTGCTCATGCTGGTGAAATTGCGGATCCCACCTGCGCATTGATATTCATAGTTTCGTGGAATGAGGACTTAAATGGAATGATTTAATAATGTTTACGAGAAGGGAATTCAGCAATAGACCTACATCCTAGACCTTGACTTTGACAAGGAAGAAAAGTGTAAAAAAAAAGGAGTGGGGGGGGGGGGGGAGAACAGTTGTTATAGTTTCTAAACTATGATGGCAAATTCCTACTGAACTGATATTAGCTGGCCTATATAGTTGAAATATGTAAATAACGACTAACGGTAAGCCTCTATTTGCCAATATCTCATTTGTGTAATTGCTGCATCGCGTACCACATGGCCAAGAAGAAGTCATGAAGTATTCATTTTTGTTTTTTCTTGTAAGACTTCAAAGAGTCGATTTGTATGCATATCAGGTGTCCACGCTCCTTCAGAAATTGGTCAAGATTGATGGCTATGATAATTTTCAATTTCTTTTCAATTTCCATAGTCTTTAAGGTTTTCCAGTGAGATATATTTATCCTACTGTATCTACAAAATCCTGCTACAGACATGGTAGGGAACCAAGTCATGAAAGAAAACAAACAAACAAACAAACAAACAAATAATCACATGTACACACACTTTTTAGAAAACTGTCAATCAAGTGTGACTATGGTAGCAAACAAGAGAGAAAAAACATGCAATGCAATGAGTCAATTACATCAAAAAGAGCATTTTACCTCACACACACAAACGCACTAATATAAGTTTAGATTTTAAAACATTCTTCTACTTGATATTTGGTACCAAAGTAGTTTATATATCAAATTTCCAGATTATGACAGAATACCAATTTTCACATTTTTCAAGTCATCTAGGTGGGAAGATAGGTGGAATAAAAGAGACAATCACCTTGAGACAGAAGTATATAGGTCAACAAATAAGTACTATTTACATTCATGCTATACATATAAACCAAGAATATACAATGTAGATAAAAAAAGGGGGCACCAAAACCCTCAACTCAGCGAAGTTGACTTATAGAGCACTTTTGCACTAGGTCTATTGGAATATCCATACGGGTAACCTTTTTTTCAGCTTTGTTGATATATGACCCATGGGTATATGTGACCCGCTCCAACAAAAGGATCCAAAAGTCGGGGGAGGACAATTTTCTAAAAATGACACGATTTTATTCTTTTACTCTTCCACTTTAATATCGTATATAACATGACTCATAAAAGTACTTGGTTGCGGAGATATCGATGATTTTATTAGCGCATGTCGAGTGGTTTAGGAAATCAGCGTTTCGATAAAACCACCTTCAAAGTTTTCCTTCCGACGCTATCATGATCAAGGAGAAAGAAGCCGGTTTTCACCGTTTGACAATAGAAGGTACGCTCCAAGCAACCTCCGCGATGTTCATTCAAGCTTAGCGCCAGCGGTCTACGCACGACCAGTCAGTAGCAATGATGCCACGCACTGACCAATGAGATCACCTGATCCCTCTTTGCTAGGGGCGGAGTTTAGCTGTGGCGCTAAATCCAAATCTTCGGACACGTTTCTGTTCCGTTGAAAGTCGGAAAATCATGGCCCAGAAAAACACTATTTTCTTGCTTTTCCTTTGGTCATTTAGCTTCAAAATTTCGGCAGATGATAGACGATACATCAGACCACAAAATTATATCAAAAACTGAAATCCGAACATTTTGACCAATTTTGCTGATCTGACTTCAAACTCGATTTTCTCGGCTCACCCGTCAGCGACTTTAGGATCCTTTTGTTGTAGCGGGTCACATATATTCTGTCCTGGCATGGGAGCACAACTCTGTGAAAGCATTCAGACTTGCATGGACAATATGGCAGCTCGCATTTATGTATGATAGTGATTGCAGGGCCTTCTGGTAGAATGGCATCATCACTGAAAAAGCTAAACCCTGGATAAAAATAAAACATACTGTCATAATGATGATGGTGATAATAATGATAACGATAATATATTGTTATGATTATGTGATTCTCATTCTGAGGCCATATGTGACCCTGCATCACAAAACCAACAAAAGTGTTGCCAGACATGGATTTTTAGAGCATATTCTGAAAAAGCAGACTTTAAGCTCTAAAATGATATATAACTCTAATCAAATGGACTCTCCTAATCTATCTAAATATTGGAAAGAAAGCACATAGTCAGGAAAAGTGTGAACTGAGAAAAGATGCTTTGAAGCACAGGGTCTATTCAAGCATTTAATCTTTACCAAGCCATGCTAGCTGTACGATGAATGGGACAAAAAAACAGGATGTAATCCACTGGAGTAACAATATGGAAGGGATTATCAGATTAAGGTGAAATTAAAAGTGTTTTATGAACACATTTTGTCCATGATTGATGGCAACTTTCAAAGCAGTGGCATCATCCTTTCTAAAGTTATTAGAGTTTAAAGTGAAGAGTGCGTACAGGGTTTTAAAGAAATGAAAAGGGGACTCTAAAGACACACCGAATCACACTATTCTAAAAAAAAAAAATGTGTTTGAGATAAACTGCTAAAAAACACACTTCCCTGTTTGTATTATGATCCCAAATTTTAGCATAATGTAGAAGAAGACTTGCTCTTTCGAAAATACGAAAAAGTCAAGATTGGTTAAGTCGACCCATTTCACCTATTTTCAGTCCTCGCACAAAATCAGTGCGTGCGACTTTTTGTTTGTTTTGTGATGCACGGTCACATATGGACTTTTGGCAAGCTTTGAACACTGTGAGAATAACATCTGCAGATCCACCAACTAGTGTTTTTATGATAGATAATATGTGTGTGTTTACCATAAAATCCAAGAAAAAAAAGTTCCTGAAATGAAAAAAAAAGCGTATTCTTAGATTTGATCAGCATGAATAGTGTGTGGCATTGTGACAGTTTTGCAGCAAAACATGTTTTTCACTGTGTATCAGTATGTGTTTTGATCGACAACAGACCCTAGCTTCCCTGGGTCTGTATTGGAATAAAAATTGGGCCAAATCACCATGCACTTAAAAGATGTCATACCGACTTCTAAAACACATTCATACCAGATCTTTGCAGTATGATTTTAAAAAAAAGTATGAATAGTATTACGAAGAAAATGCTCAAAGCATGGATCTGGCATTCAAGGGCTAATCATATGGCTTTCACGATAGGCCTGCAAGTATTAACCCGCTGAGGACGAGTCCCGAGTATACTCGGGCAAGCGTCTTTGGGAAATGCATATTGTAGCAAAATCAAACCGTCCTCAACGGGTTAAGACAATCTTTTTTTTTTTTTTTTTTTTTTTTTTTTGGGGGGGGGGTTGTGTATCACTGTCGGATATCCATGTGAAAACACTCTAGTCATTGGGGACAATTTCTTGTTTGTGTGAAAGCTGGTCCCACGAGGGGGCTCTCCTTAATCAGTGTCAGCCCAGTTTTCACTGGCCTGGTCTTTGGCTTGGCTGGCATGGTCAAATGTGCATGGGATTTTAGAACACGCTGATTAAATCGGGCACTGGGGCTTGAGGAGCACTGATGGAGTGATCGGCAACCAATTTTATGGTCGGATTTGAGAACTTCTCAAAGTAATCTCACCCCTTTGCGCATCGTGGCGGGCATCAAGAGCTGCTTCTGTTAGTCGTCGAGATGGAATGAAAACAAACATGGGGTATATAATGACCTGCTCACTCATTATTGCTGGATCAATGCTGATATGCTCACCTCTGTTCCCAAAGATTCAGGAATTTTAGCAAAACAACAAAGTGGACCAAGTGCAAGGAGGATAACTAGAACATACGGTGGTGTACTGTACTCTGTTCACCGACCGGTTTACATGCTGGAATGCTTCTGTGCAGATTGGCACAGATGTCCGGAAACTAATTGTCAACGAACAGAGATTACCTAATTCCCCCTGCGCCACGTAGTTCCTGTTGGACTAAAGGACATTGCTATGCACCCGATTTGAGCCTGTTAAACTTTACAATTAGGTCAAGTCTGAATGGATTGCATAAAGCGGATGGGTAAAAAAAAGCGTGGCAAGTTAAGCTGGGCAAATGAAAAGTTAACTTTGGCTTCTCCGGCCCCTTTCACATCCTGACTTTCAACCCTGATCTTAGGGTAAAATGCTCTTGGCATGTATTCACTTCATTCTTTAGTTGCTAAGACTGCCTCATTTTGGTGCCTAGACTTGATTTCCAGTTGTTTCGCCACTTTTCCTATCACTCATTGCACTGACAGAAATCTTTGTGCATTATCTCCCATGTGGAAATGCATATATCCGCCAATCTTGTGCTAGATTTGAAAAGATTAAAGCATGATGCCCCCTATTCATTCCCCTTAAATCTTACTGATTGTACATTATCATACATCATCAAACAGACATGATGGTTGAGTTTCATTGAGATCAGACACAAAGTAGGATCAGATCATGCCATTTTTACATTTTATGTGTTTTTACCAAACAATGATTTTGGACACAACCTCATATGCCATATGTCATCACCTCACACCTCATTGTTCATATGTAAAAAAAAAAATGTTGTAAAACCAACTGTAGGAAAAGAAACATCTCTGAATTGTAATACATCACACAAACGGCATGTTGTAACACCCCAGCCACTTTCAGGTAGTGCATTATGGATACATGTATGTTTCACATTAGCAACATTCAAAGTGCTTGTTGGCTTCTATAGCCAGATAAGAAGCCCACTTTCTCACTCCATTAACCACACATCTTGACAGCAAGTGAGAGTATAAGACAGAATGTCACAAAGTAAGAGTTACAAGGCGTGAGAGTTGGAATACACGACGGATGAAATACGTACACTTGTAGCTGGCCAGAGGCAATAGGGAGAGTGTGGCTGCGTTGGAGCCGCGTTCACGCAGGCTTGGGGGTATTCAACAGGAATCATGATTTGGGGATGCTTGGAAAAGAGGATTTGCACTTAGCTGATGTTTTATCAGGCAAAAAAAAAAATATTTTGACATTTTATCTCTATATGTTTTGTTTGTTGGTTTGTTTTGTTTTCCTTTATGGGGCATCCCTCATATAGTAATGACATCATCTTCCAGAAATACTCTCTTTTGGGCAGGTGATCCTATGGGATGTTTTATGGGGTCATGAACCACACCCGCCCCCCTCTTCCACCCACAGAGAGGCCCATCTCATTATTGATCATCCCTTGGGGAGAGGAAGAAGGAAGGGGGTTGTTAGATGGGTGGAGGGGTTGAGTGGAAGTGGTGTAGGAGTGGGAGGAAGGAAGCTGTTCATGAGACATTTAAGGCATGTTCACATTCCAGAGTGGGTATCGTCTTGGATGGGAGGAAACATTACAAAGCTAGAGATCCTCTCACTCAGCGTGCAGTCATAGGGAGAAGTGCAATCAGGGCGTTCCAAGACCAGCACCCCAGGCAGAAGTGTGGTGTGTGCAGAGCTTAGATGTTTGTAGATTCCCGCTCTAATGCAAAAAGGCTTATGGAATTTATGCCAACGCCTTCAACAAAAATGTTTGATTGCAACTGATTGACAAATTTCCCGACACTAACGTTGATGTAGGGCAATTCGTCAATCAGTTGCAGTGAAAACGTCGTGAGGGGAGAATGTCATGAATATGAAAAATTTTTGAGAAGAAGATTTGTTTGTATATGTGCGTGCACTCATTGAAGTTATCTGCGGTGTAAATGACACTCGTATCAGTAGGTAGGCTATAGTCTCTTTTTTTTTTCTAAAGATTTCTCAGTTGTGTGTTTACAGCTTCTAAATTTTGGTATGGATGTCAACCATGCGGGGAAACATTTGTGCTGGCCACTCCAAAGAAGTTGTCTTGTAGGGCAATAGGTCTAAGTATTGATCCGAGACTACCCAAATGCATACAAGTAAACATATGTTCGAGGGGGGACGGTTTAACCGTGGCTTGCAAAAACCTGTCTGGAAAGAGCCCACAGCTAGTATGGCGGCTGATATCAGTGAGTAGCAATCTACATGTACTTGTTCCAGATTTTGCGGCCAAAATCTTTAGCATGTGCCATCTTTAAGGTCATTTGAAGCTCTTCTTTTTTTTTTCCTATCTTGTCCTGAACACATCTCTTTCCTTTTCTTTTCTTTTTTTGTCTCAAACCGTTCAGTGAGGAATGTGCGGCTGTAGTGTTTACGTCACGTTTGGGAAGGGGTGTTTTGTGGTGTGTTTGGATTGATTCATGTTTGATTCCATGTTGCCAAGAGGGAGGCAAAAGGAGTGGTAGGCAAAGGGGTGTAAGGGGGGAGAGGAGGGGTGTGGGGGGGGGGGGGCAAGCAAGAAGGAGACAGGATGGTAAAGAGAGTGGGGGGGGGGGAGGAGCGAGAGATGAGAGGGAGATTAAAAATATACAGGAAGATTTAGAATATGATGTAAGACATTAAAAAGGGTTCACGTTTGACACAAGTGCTTGCAATGATGCTAGTGCTGATAACTGTGACAGTGATAATGATAGTAATTGCTTTTCATTTGACAGTGTAATGATAATCGTGGTGATGATGATAATGGTAACAATACTTATAAGAACAAATGTAATCTAATTCCATTATATTGCAATGTGAATTGACTATTCCATTTTCCTGTTATTTATATGCATTTGATGGGGTTTTTTCTCGAAATACAAAACACAAGGATTAATTCAGAGTGAAATATTAGGAATTAAAAAAAAATCTTCTGATTGCAGTGAAACAGACTTCAAATCAACTTTGCATTTAACCCTTTAAGAAATTAGGATTCCATGAATAATGGCCTATGGTTCCCTAGAAGGTACAGCAATATTGCTCTGATTACGACAACATTCTGAATTATGTAAAATAGTTTGCTGCAAGTTTATTTTTGTCTATTGCAAGTTATGTGTATTTGAAAGCCTATTACGACTTTACTAAGAGAATGATGTGTCATGAAAATAATTCTGACATACTTTGTTGACCTTTGAACTCTTTCAAATTATGTAA
The DNA here is from genome assembly GCF_040938485.1 of Diadema antillarum. Taxonomy (NCBI): domain Eukaryota; kingdom Metazoa; phylum Echinodermata; class Echinoidea; order Diadematoida; family Diadematidae; genus Diadema; species Diadema antillarum. Next base: position 941,652 of record NW_027270974.1, on the reverse strand, counting down.
TATGAAAACGATAAAATGGTAAGGCATAAAACTATAAAAAAACAACAACAATGAACGGGTGGTTTAGGTGTCTTAGGGAGTAATAAGGCGGGCGGTTTCAGGCGCTTCATTTACTAATGGGTGAAGAAAAATGTGTAAAAATGATATGATACCCGCATATCATCCACCAGATGAAACCTTCAACCTTGAAATTATTCTACGTTATTCTGGAAGAGCAGTGTAAAGATTTTCAGAATCTCTGATCTAGGTGGTCCCTCCACAGCATCAAAACCTTTGGAACATTAATCCATTCCAGAAAATTTCCCCTTACTAATCAAAATGGACACTGTGCTTACAGCCCAGTGACAAACCTCCCCCTCCCCCCCCCCCCCCTCCTTCTTCATTTTTGCACCCTTTTAATCAAACTTGCACCCCTGTCTAATGCTTGGCTGCAGCTCAGTTTGCATTTTGTCAAGTTAATACAGGGAGCCCTCGCGTGGTGATTTTGCCGCCAAACCCTGGAAATGGACAACTCTGCGTGTGAAAGTCTCGCGCTGGGTAATTAAGAGTTCCCCTCGCTGAGGCAGTTTTTGCCTGGTCTCTGGCTGCCAACTGGTATGGCTAAGTGTCGCGAGGTCGGAAAAGGGAGAGGGGGGGGGGGGAGCTCAGGTAAACCTTGGGATTTACACTGTCAGCTGTGATGTCACCTGAAATGGGTTTGCCGGGTCTAGGAGGTAAAATTAGGAGGGTCTTATAACCTTGGAATGATTAAAGATCTTGTCAGGAAGCTGGATTCAGTTTTGTTATCAAATATCACCTTCCCTTTTCCTAACGGTAATGGCAGCATTAGGACAATTTTCAGCTGTTCAAAGAGCTAGCCAAATATCTACTATGTGACCATTTTTCCCCTTCTCTCCCCTACCTATTTTGCTGAGCACATTCAGCAGTGTATACACACCACCTCAAATTTCCTCTCTCTCTCTCTCTCTGAGTATATCTCTATCTCTTTCTCTCTCTCTCTGAGTATATCTCTATCTCTTTCTCTCTCTCTCTCTGAGTATATCTCTATCTCTTTCTCTCTCTCTCTCTGAGTATATCTATCTCTTTCTCTCTCTCTCTCTGAGTATATCTCTCTCTTTCTCTCTCTCTCTCTCTCTCTGTATATCTCTATCTCTTTCTCTCTCCTCTTTCTCTCTCTGGTCCTTTTTTGGTGCCATTTTCTTTGCTCTGTTCTCTATATCCTTTTCACAAAATCACAGTATGCTTTACTTGGACAAGTAACGCAGGAAAATAGAGTGTTGAAATCAAAATGAGATATAATTCTGAATGACTGCAGTTGAAGGTCAAACAGATGGATAAGAAGGTTCCTACATTCATCCAAGGATATCATCCATCATTAAACATATTAATGCTCTCGACTCCCTCCCTCTTCTCTCTATCTTTCTCTGTCTATCTATCTATCTATCTATCTATCTATCTCTCCTGTCCTTCACACACACACATACACACAATATATGTTTACATATATATGAATATATACATATAAAGACCTTTATGATATGGAAAATATGAACATTCATATCTTCATAGATGTGCACATAATATTAGTAATCTATTGAAAAACATATCTATATCTACTATAGATCACGACACACATTTTTCATTCACTGCATGTTTGAATTCTTAAATCAGTTCTTGCAGAAGCATTAGTACATTGTATACATGCTTGAAATGTAAACATACATACCAGCAGAGACATTTTGTAATATTATCCTGCAAAGAAAACCTTTAACCCGTGTAGTTCCACAAGGCTAAAATCCCATTGACTTTGCATATAATCATACTGTTGACAGGACTGAAAGTGTTAAGTGAGAACTTAGCAGGTGACGTTGTCCATACTCGGTGCAAATGGCTGTGCACTCATCTAGTGGGTGACAATGGTTTAAATTTTGCATGACGCTCTCACCCTTTTAATTCGGTGTGCCGACTGTCCCGAGTGGAGTGTGAAACCCTTTTTTTAGGGCTCGCTGCTCTGTTTCCCTGGGATTAGTTTGCTGCTTAAAAGCTTTCCACTGACCTCCATTTGAGTTGTGACCCAATCCTAGTCTCAGTATACCATTTCCCGACTTTGACTTTCTCGCGATGATCCCCAGCAACTTGCTCCCTCTTATTCATTCTTCCTCGTTCTACTCCATTCGCTGGATTTTTCTCTTTGTTACATTTCATGAAAATCTTCTACTGATTTCTCTGTGATTTACAAGTTACAAAAATCTACAAATAATTTCTCTCACAGGAATATTTTTTGTGTTACTTTACATGAATATTATTTCTGTCTTTTTATTTCTCTTTTTTCAACCCTTTATGCACCTCTGCACTTTGCATTAACTTGGCAAGGTTTTTACTGAACATCCAGATTATCCCTCCAAATTTGACCTAATTAGTAAGAAAAATGAGGTGTAGCAATTTGCCACAGTCAAATAAGGCAACACAATAGGGATAGTGGGGATTAGATATTTTCTATTCATTTTGATTAGTTTTTGTGCCAATCAGGGCAGAAAGCATTTCAATTTCCAATTTCCAATATCCATGTGCCTCTATCTCACACCTCCATTAGTCATTTTATATACATATGTGTGCCCTTATGTGTGTGTGTATGCGTATGAATGTGTATATATGGATGTATGTATAACTATGTGTATGTATACATATGTGTATTAATGTCTGTCTGTGTGTAATAATGTATGAACGCATGCATGTACATTTATGTCCGTGTTATGCGTGCATTTTTTTGTGTGTATGTTTGTGTGCAGACACTTTTATGCAAGGTGTTTGTCCTCCCCTATCTTTCTTCAAGGTCAATACTTAGCAAAATGTTAGCATGTCTTGCTGTATAGACGAGACAAGAATGTACTATAAAAACACAGAACCATCCAGATGCACACACTGGCTCACACACAGAGGCACAGACAGATAGACAGACACACAGACACACAGACGCAGACACACAATTAAGAGACGTCGTCTCCTCCTCACCGTGGCAAGGACATGTCAAGTGTGAGGTGTACTTATGTACGATCCTTCTGCTGGATTAGGGTCGGGAATTCGATTAGTGGACACTTCATGTCCCACCTAAACAAATGGTCCCATGCCAGGACTGCACGGATCGCTGTTTTGGCCTACAAATCTGTCCTATATTTGCTGCTGTGCAGAGAGCATTAATCAGATTTTGGTTACTTGACAGAGAGAAGGGGGGAAAAAAGGAGTGAAAGAAAGTTGAAGGAAAGAAATGTTGAGAATGTGAGGAAAAAAAAGTACAACTGAAGAGGCTATGCATGATTTAGAGAAATTGATTTCGCTGTTACAAGGGGGGTGGGGTTTCTGGGGGAAGGAAACAGACAGACAGGCAGACAGACAGACAGAGAAAGAAGGTTAGAGTTGAAATGATTTGAGCTGATTAACCCGTTAGAGGACGAGTAAAGAGAATACTCGGACAGGTGTCTATGGGACATGCGTGTTATAGCAAAATCAGTCCGTCCTCAACGGGTTAAAGATCAGAGATACACGTAGATGATGTACTGTAAGACTTCAAGGTGAAAAAAATTAGATTATAATTAGATTAGATTATAATTAGATTATAATTAGATTATACAATAAAAGTGTGTCAAGATGATTTTTCAACAACAGCATATTTCACAAGAAACCCAAAGAGTTGCTGTTATGAATATATGTCTTTTTGTACACATCTATGCTCTGATGTATATCAAAAGAAAGGTTTCTTGAATTTCTTCCCTCATTCAAAATATTCCTGTACTATTTAGCTGCTTAATGTTTGTTTGATATGATGTGGGGACAAATTATGATGGCTGCTTAAAAACATGCATTTCAAGGAATAGTTTCCAAGTTATATATTCTAGCATATTATTTTGTGATATAAACAAATGTTGTATCAAAGAAGAAAAGTGTATTGCCCTATAGATTGTCATTTCAAATCTGTATGTACACGTATGCCACTATATATTTTTGAGGGTTTATATTCCAAACATATGTGAGGAAGATATCTGGTATACCTTCAAATGAGATAGGAGTTACTACTTTTCATATACTTTGATATATATTAGCATATAAACATAACTACATAATGTGTTTAATCTACTGGCAACAAACATAGTATTTTAAATTATATATTTCAAGTTATATATTAAAACATATGACAGAAAGGCACTTTAATGCATAGCAACAAGGGAGGGTGAATTTGCACTTTTTGTAAAACGTGTTGTTTGTACTTGTATGTGAACATGTGTTTCAGGTTTTTAATATTCAAGCAGTGTGAGGAGGAGCCATGTTACACTGTCAAAAGAAGAGAGAGAAAAAGTTGAGAACACCTTGTCAAGATTTTGAGGGAAGAGAGCAAGTGCTTGATGCTCATAGAGTTAGCCAGTCAAGGCTGCGAGTGAACTTGAGCAAGTGTGAGCCGGTGGAATCGATTCCACCAACAAAGGCCAAGGCTGCAAAGGCGGACAGAACACTGAGGCCCAAAACAAGGAAACTGGGAGGGCCTCGGCCTCTGAAGGACATCGGCTACTTCAGTTGAAGAGAGCGTGTTTCTCGTCTCTCTCCCAACGCCACATGCCATACCTCTTCAACAAATTTGGGCTTGATGAAAGTTTTGATCCGCTGAGCCTGCTCGAAGAAAGAGATTTCAATCAAATGATCTGAACTGAAAGTGCATATATTTTGATCGAAGAAAGTAGAGTTTGGAGGATATATTGAAATTAAGAGTTGGGAGGATAGATTCAAATTAATAGCTTTAATCTGTGGAATTTGCAAAAGACAACATGACAGTTTAATTCTAAAGATTTGAATTATAGGTGCTGATATACTGCAGTTTAAAGGATTCAAATATATGAATCTAATCTAAAAGTTAACAATATGACATGAATGATATTCAATGTTCACAATTCTTTATGTTGTATTGATATTCATAGAACATCAAATGATAGAATTTACCTCAGATATTACTGTCATCTGTGTCCAGAAGAACTTTGTCCACAATAAGAAAGATGAAAACAGATGAAAAAAAAAAATTGTATCACTTTGGATTATGTCAACTTTTTCTTTTCTTTTCTTTGTGATGATGGAAATAAATAAACTATTGAATTGAATTGAATAGTCAGCAGAATTGATCTTAGCTATTCTGATGTCATTTGTATCTACAAATGAACCTTGTTTGAGTGGGTATAGGTTAGCCATGTAAAGCTATAGCCATATAGATGGAAAACTTTTGCATAGAATTACCACCACTGCTATGTCTGTGTCAGTCATTCCTTCATGCTCTCTTGATCATCTTACTTGCTACAGGTACAGGAATACCCAGGGATGGGGTAGATACTGAGATCCACCTGCAGCGGATCTCGCGCCAGCTCTTCATCTGCGTCTCCGTTCTGGCCAGCGTCATCATTTGCTTTGCAGTCTTCTGCATTGGCTTCAATCTATGCTTCCAACACACCGGGTAGGTCCGAGAACAGTGACAATAGCTGCGGTCACACCGGCAAAAGATCACAAAGCTTACAATTATGGTCTTTAAGATCTGGAAGTTTTGCCAGTGTGACTGCAAACTTCTGTCAGAACTTCTCACAAAACTTTCCACACAAGCTTGTGATATTTCCTGGACCCCCACTAATCTTCTTGATCATTAGGCAGTGTGAATGCTTAGCAACTAAAACTTTGCAAAGTTTTTCATGTGACTAGTCCACCATCTCTTCGCAGGCCATACCTCCAAAGCGCTCTTTCATTGTGATGTACGTGTGTACATTGTTACATCACAATCGCTACCTGTCAGACATTGTGCTCTTTCTTCTTTTTTTGCGCATGTGCACCAGTTACCTAAATTTCGAGAACTTACAGGTCAAGAAGTTTGGCGGCTAGAGTGGGCGGATGAGCAAACTTCGTGAAGACTTTGTAATCTTTTGCCAGTTTGACCGCGGCTATTTATGCTGGTGATATGTAATTGTCTAAAAAGTTTTGCAAGTGTGAACAATTCTTGTCAATAGATATTTGTTGCATTGAGTTGTTGAAATTCATTGAAAAGTAAACTGAAGGCAGAGATTGAAAAAGTGATAAGTATTGTCTTTCTTCGCGAAATTCAACAGTGGCATTATTTTCATTGATCCATTTTACTTTGATGCTAGGCAGGGATTTTTATTTTGGATACTGTATAACACAACATTTTTTACGGCATGGAATTTTTGTGAATGGGAGGCGATGGCCTTATTCGCAGCATGAAATTTTCATGAGTTGCCTCTAACATTCAATGCATATAGTGTAGACAAGATCTTTAGCATGCACTTTAACTTTGCAAAATTAAAATGCACATGAACATTCCTCATTTTAGAGTGTTACCAATTATTATCTTCTTTTTTGTCTAACTTTAATCTAGATACATCCAGTGTTCCCAGCCTCATGTAAACAATGTCACAGCTCTCGGCTGCATCGCTGCTCTTATTTGTGTGTTTCTGCTTGGCTTCGACGGCTCCAATTTTGACGAGGAGAAAAAAGATGAGCAGTTCTCCAGAATTTGTCATGTGAGTATCAGTTCATCATCATCATCCTTATCATCCTCATTTTCATTTGTCTTCTTTTGTCAGAGAATGAATTTTTGTTTATGTACAATTATCATGATGGAGCAGCAACCATGTGAAAAATTTCTCAAGTAACAAATGTTGTACATCTTAAAATTCTCTTATGTGCCTTTCATGTTGCAACTGTTTGATATCTTTCATTTTGTTACTTTGACAGATTTGCAAAGTTTAGGGGGGTTTTTTTCACACAGAGGGCTTTTGAGCCCTGTGTATTCATGCTGGTACTCCAGATTCCCTTTAGTCATGAAGTGAAAAAATACAATTTTCGTGCTTTGATGCTGCTGGAATGCTACAGTTGTCAACGTCATCTGAGAGGCTTGCTATGTACGCATTACAGGGAACCGTTTCATGAAACTTTTTGTCAGTGATTTACACTGACAACTGTTAAAAGCTACTGAAATCCTTGCGTCTGATTGGCTGATAGCAAATTTGTCGGTGAAAACCTCCGACGAACTCATTGATGAAACGCCCCCCTGGTCACTCAACAAGGTGCTTAACCTATTCCTCCCACAATTCTCGATAAGCCTTCAATGCCTCGAACAAGATTCTTTTTTGCAGAACAGAGAACAGACAGGTTTGTAAATCCTCAGCGCACAAGCAGTCAAGTTGTTGGCCTATGTGTATCCCCTTTCCATGGTCAACTGCATGTGCCATCAAACAATGCAACTTAATGATTAGGCATGGAGTATGAATAGAGCATGTGCTGATAGGCTTGCAAATTCTTTTTTGTTATAGGCAGTAATGGTACATGAACAGGGTCAGTGAAAGCAAAAATCTAATGAGCTCAACCTTTGTAGCTACATACTTTTTCATACGAGTTTTGTAACAAAACAAAGACACTGCTACTATGTAAGAAAAAGGTAAACTGGACAAAAATATATGCAGTTTTGAAACAGAAAAAGAACAGATATTGATAGAAAAAATTCGAATCTTTTGATCAAAGTCTTTTTTTTCATGCAAAGATGAATTTAGACCACTAATGCAGATACTCTTGTCTACATTTTAGGAGCCTGGTATGATATACCAGGTTCCTGTATATCAGCTGATGCCACAGGAACCTGGTATACCAGCTAGCTAGGTTCCTGTAAGGAACAGGTTAACTTGGTGATCCATGGATTGTTCACCCAATCAATATGCAACCCTCACACTTCAAAAGTCACATGGTAATGTTGCCCTTTCTCACTCCAGGCTGGATGGGATACCTACTTCACTGTACAGGGGTAAATGTAGAGCTGAAATGTGATTTCTGACATCCAAAACTGGTGAAGTATGGGTCCCAGAAGCCTTTTTTTCTCCATGTGAATACAGAAGCAAGCCAGTGAAGTGAAAGGAGGAGAAAAGGGGGGGGGGTACATTAGAAACCATCCCCCGATCATTGCTCACTGCAATTGTGTCTGGTCGGGTTATCATGGACTAGCAGGTATTTGCATAATTTCTTGTGTCGCACAAATCCCCAGGGGCTGCACAGTGTGAGATGAAGCGGAGAATGTATTCGTGGTCAGCCACATGCAATGTGAATGACACAAAAGCAGGAGATAGGCTGGAATGAAAAGCAGAAAGAAGGAAAAATCATTCCATGCTAACACAAAAATTCCCTTGAGCATAAAAATTGGCCTAGCAAGTTGACATTCTTCTCTTAAAGGCATAATTTACCATATGCAGAAGAAACAAAAACCCAGCATTAGTGCATTAAAATAGTTCTAAAATGTAAGTTAGGGATAGAAACAACCACTGTAAAAATTTGAATCCGTATAATCAATTTTAAGTATTGGTAAATACACAAAATGTGAACAATAGTTATAATAAAAATGTTTCCAGACTAAAATGTCCACAGTTATGGTTTAATGAGAAAAATACTGATATCTCCCTATATTTTAGGCTTTATTGCAAAAATTTCAAATGGTAGGATGTTTTGTGATACAACAGACCTACATAATTATATGCATCAAATGTGATATCTTGAACATTTTTTAAAATCACTGCTCCTAAAGGTAAACATGACCTTTAACCCATTGAAGACCAGTCCTGGGTATACTCGGCCAGGTGTCTATGGGAAATGCGTGTTACAGCAAAATCAGCTCGTCCTCGACAGGTTAAACAAAGGTTAGGACAGCCAAATATCTGTCAAAAATTATGAAGAGTAATAATCTGTGGACATACAGTCATCTTTTCTGTGAAAGAGGAAGTTTCCTTATAAAGGGGGCAATGAAAGATCTAAACTATCTCTTCTCTGCAATTCTGATACTTTTATTGGGGGCGGGGGTGTAAGCCTCCCTTCAATACAGAGCCTGAAGTATTGTGAAGCAGCTTAACCCGTTGAGGACGGTATGATTTCGCTACAACATGCATTTCCCATAGACACGTGTCTGAGTATACTCGTGACTCATCCTCAATGGGTTAATCCATAAACTGCTGAAACGTTTGCCCCTTTGTATAAATTTCATTCTGATTTGTCTGAATTTTGTGGGTCTTGCACCAACAAAATCTGGCAATATGTTCAAGGAGGGTTTGAGTTTCTTGAATTTGGATTCATGGGATTTTCAGTCCCTTGCTTTAGTTAGTGTAGATGCTATGAATTAAAAGTTGGGGGGGGGGGAGCCAGTAAGGTGACCTCCTTTTGAAGGGGCAATTGTGACCCGCTACAACAAAAGGATCCTAAAGTCACTGACGGCCAAGCCGAGAAAATCAAGTTTGAAGTCACATCATCAAAATTGGTCAAAACAATCAGATTTCTGTTTTTGGCATAATTTTGTAGTCTAATGTTTTGTCCATCAGCTGCTGAAATTTCGAAGCTAAATGATCAAAGGAAAGGCAAAAAATCAGCGTTTTTCTGGGCCATGATTTTCCGACTTTCAATGTAAGAGAAACGTGTCCGAAGATTTGGATTTAGCGCCACAGCTAGACTCCGCCCCGTAGCAACGAGGGAGTGGTCTTATTGGTCGGTGCGTGGCATCCTGATTACCGATTGGTCATGCGGAGACCGTTGGCGCTAAGCTTGACTGAACATGGCGGAGGTCGCTAGGAGCGTGCCTTCTATTGTCAAGCGGTGAAAACTGTCTCGCCTCCCATGACCATGATAGCGTCGGAAGGACAACTTTGAAGGCGTTTTTCTCGAAACTCTGATTTCCTCAACCACTTTACATGCGCTAATAAAATCATCGATATCTTCGCAACCGAGTAGTTTTATGAGTTGTGCTATATGAAATTAAAGTAGAAGGGTACGGGAATAATATTATGCCATTTTCAGAAAATTGTCCTCCCCGACTTTTGGATCCTTTTGTTGTAGCAGGTCACAATTATGCCATTCTTGTGGCCTAGCTTCTGCAGTTCATGGGTTTGAACCAGTTGCAGGAGGAGGGATTAAAGAATTTAAGTGTTATTTTCTCAGAGAAACTTTTCAGAACCCTCAAATCCCGGACGCCTGCATCATCCAAGGTCTGTCAGATTTTAATTCAGTTTCTGCAGATGTGCAAACAAACATACAGAAGCCTAGGTTTAAATGAAGATAATATATGGATGATCCACGATGCATCCAGAGATTGAAATTGTCACATTCACCTTGTCTGTCTTTCTGTCTCTCTTTCTCTTCCATCTTTCTTTCACTCTCTCTCTCTCTCCTTTATTCTCACATTGTTTTTTATCAATTCTCTCATTCTGCCTAATCCATCTACATGAAGAGGGATGAGGCAGGCCATTTTATCTGCTGGTAGAGCAGGGGTACTGCTCTAACACTGAAGAGGCTACCCTAGAATATAGTAAAAGTAATAGTAATAGTAACAGCTATTATGGTTCTTTTATCATTGATATTATTATTAATATGATATTATTATTATTATTATTATTATCATTATCATTATTATTATTATTATTATTATTATTATTATTATCATTATTATTATCATCATTATTATTATCATTATCATTATTATTATTATTATTATTATTATCATCGTCATCGTCATTGTCATCATCATCATCATCATCATTATTATACTTGTATGTAGGAGTATGAGTGCAGCATTCACATGAGTGAAATTTACACAATAGTATCATATTGATATCTTGGAAAATATTGCACATGCCAAGAGTAAATTTATGGAGAAGTTACTCATATTACTGCCATCGGCAAAAATGCAAAAAAAAAGTTAAAAAAGAAAAATCATCCTTTTGCTAAGGAAAAAGAGATCCCGGGAATGTCAGTGGAACGGCATGTGTGGGATATCAGGGTATCGTTTTCGGGTTGAGCTGGCAGAAAATGAAATTCACACGCCATACGCGCGTATGGTTCGGCTGATTAATCTTTTATCTGGTGCAAGTGCGCGTATCGATTTTCATCTGCAAACTGCAACAAGAAACTTTGAAGACGGTGGAGATGGAAGTTTGCTGGCAAAAAAAAAAATAGAAATGAAAAAGAATGAATGTAGGGCAATCAGAGTCTTAGAATGTTGTTATCGGAAACTGTGGTTTACAGATGATATGCTGTACATATTGAGTGGTAAAAAATTAGACATATGATACAAAAGTAGGCAGTTGTATGTCTCTGAATGGCCAGAAGTGTTATGTTTTGGGGTTGTCCATCTCTGCTTCTATTTCATTACTGGCTATTGCTATTCAATACTCTCTGACTTTCTCGTTTTACTTGGCTCAGGCATGTACACAAGGTGTAGATGCCATGGTTGAATTTTTCATCAAGGTCGAAGGTCATTGAATTGTGGCTAGATTTTTTTTTTTTCAGCTGTAACTTAATTAAAGCATGTCCAGTGGTAATAGAAATCTACAGGAGGGCAGACATAAAAGACGTGTAATTGATGAAGTTGTTATGAGTAGCAATCAAAATCAAAAGTCACTTCTTTTTTGCGCTCTTTGAAAAAAGTTATTTCCAGTCATTAGTTCAACAAGTAATGTTGAATAATTACATAAGTTGCTAGTAGTGTTAGTAGTGGTGTAAGTACAGAGCATAAAGTGAAGTCTTTTCTTAAAGCTTTCCTCCAATATCACTCCATGTTTCAGAAGATAAAGGTAACGGTTGAATACAGTGCGTTTACAGCAGGAGACCTCTCGTAGAGGGTAAACGACCTGCGAGCTCTAGTCTTCCAGCTATAGGGGCGAGGGGATGGGTAAAAAAGATTAGTGATAGTGTTTAAGGTATTTATACCCCTTAAAGGCTTTGGGGCGGGTGTCGAGTAAAGCCACAATTTTCTATCAAAACCTTTATTCATTTTTCTTTCTTTTCCCTTGTATGCCCATATCGTCATAGGATATGGTTTTAATGATAAAGGACTTCCATGAAATATTAGTCTGTGGGTTTTTTTTTTTCAGAAGCTTTGTTTGACAGGTTTCAGACAGAATGCTTTTGCAGTTGTGAAGGCATTGTTTTCAGGTCTTTAACACCTCCTAGATACAAATCACAATTTGTCGGCTGAGAATGAGAATAGCATTAAGGTGCCTTGAACGGTATGGCTTTAGTGGCATTTTAACGCCCTTATCATTCTCAGCCGACGAATTATCAAAATTCCATCACAGCATCAAATTCATCTTCGGGGATAATCCCCCACCACTTAGAGTAAGCAGGAAAAAAAGAAAATGATGCTGAATCAATATCTGATGTCTTTTCTTAGAAAGAGTGGCATCATTGTCGCAATAATATTCCCAGATGTAAAAAAAAAAAAGTAGAGAGAGAGTGGGATTTTCATTATGTTTTATTAATGATAGAATGAGAGTCTGTCTGCATTTTTTTTTCAGGAGTGTAGGCTGGAACATTTTGAGGTGAATCATACATGGAATGTGTTCGTAGGTGTGACTCATCTTTTTACTGCCCTCTGACAGTTTGTGGGTATAATGAATCCTTATCCATTAATTTCAGTGAGAGCATTCTTAACCAGTTCCTTAACCGCAATTCCCTGAGTGTCTTTAATGCCCCCAAACAACATTCTATTCTCCCATCTACAGAGAACAGACAGGTTGGTAATCGAACTGTGCGAAAGCAGTCAAGTGGTTCATGTATCCCCCCTCCAAGATCAACTACCTGTGTCTTTTAATAATGGAAATATCAATCGAGTGCGATGTATGAATAGAGCGTGCACTGATGGGCTCACAGACTCTTTTGTTCTACACAAAACCAGACACCTGAATGGGATGACTGGGGTCAGCGAACACACAAATCTACTGAGCTCAGCTTTGATCGCTAATGTACATGTTCATAAAAGTTTTGTAGCAGAGCAAGCTCAAACTAATTCAGAAATAAGGTAAAAATACTGTGATATATGCATTTTTTAACAAAAAGAGAACAAGTGCGGAGAGAATAAACTCTAATCTATTTATAAAACCCATTTTGGGGGACATAATAACACAAAGAAACATGAATTTAGACCATGAAAGCAGGCACTCTTGTGTTCATATTGGGAACCTGGTATACCAGGTTCCCGTATATCAGTTACTTCCATGGGAACCTGGTCCCATTAGGAATGGGTAAATGTACTTGTCGCTGTTGCTCTTCCTTGTTCTCCATGAAAGTTACAAAACTCCTGCGTGTAAAGGTATTTGAGTGATGAAATTTGTATTGATCATACCTGAGTTGCTTCCTGTTCTGATGTTCTGTTGAAGGATTTCAGTTTTAAATGGTATTAAAATGCAATCTCATTTTTTTGTTGGGGGGGGGGGCTGCTTTTTTGTTTGTGTATATGTTGTTAGACACATAAAACCACAAAATGTTTTACAGTGTAAGCTCTTATGGATAATTTAATATTACAGAAAATTCTTTGGTAAGGTAGATATGGCCCACAAAATAAATTAAATTCTGAACATAGGACGTCCCCGTAATTAGGGAGAAGGGTCGAGCAGTTAGGTCTCGAATATCCTGTGAAAATATTGATACTGGCTTTGGGCTATAGAGAGTGAAGTGCATTACAGGCGAATGAAACCAATAATTGAGTGAGTGAGATATATATATGTATATATGTTTATATGTTATATATATGTGTGTGAATGAAAGCAGAAACAGTGGTACACTGTAAAATACACCAGTGAAAGTTTGAGGAATATTGGAGAAACAGTTCAAATGTAATGAGTCTTAAAAGCTTTGGTGCTATCATTGAAGTAGAAGATTACAACATTAGTGACAGTGATATATTGATTTGATTTGATATGATTTGATATGATTTGATTTATTCTCTGTATGCCATTTTTTTTCAAATACATCAATTTTCTGCAACTTCATAAACATAGAACAAAACAGTAGTATAAATACTTTCAACGATTATCATCATTTTCATCAATTATACAATACATCAGTAATATAATTACATGAGTTACATCTTAATTTGCATACAGAACGATTGCCAAGAATAAGCACATTCAACACATTTTTACATTTTAGCATAATGACAAGAGCACTTGACCTAGTAAGCTATGTTAAAAAAGCAGGGGGAATAATGTTACCGTTAACATGTGCCAGTATGTTTCACAAAGAAATAATTTTGTGGGATTCTCTTTATACATTCTTTGTATCATTTTCTGAACATGACTTCACAAACTAGGGTAGCCATCTCATCCAGTGATGAAACTTTAAGCATGGATCACTTTTGATTGAATTGCCCCCAATTGTCATCAAACTCTCCCTGATTTTGTCTTCTATTATTGCTGCAGTCACATGTGGGTTTCATTCCTCTTTAAGGTAGTCTGAAAAGATCACAATGATCAGTACCAAAGACTTTAGTTGGCACAGTGAGCATGTGTGTTGTATTTATTTTTTCAAGGGAAATAAAACTTGGCATAATCAAGGATGAAAATCAAGAACAAAACAAAAAAAGAAGTCATGTTCTCGGCAATTTGACTCATTGGCAAGTGGTAATGTGATTATGATAGTTCACAGGGGGTTACACAAATAATAGTTTCACAGAACACGGGAAGCGCATGAAAATTAGGAAAGTTAGGCCCCCCCCCCCCCTCACCATGACCAAAAAGAAAAGTATTAAAAAAACTGGAAAGAAAGAAAAACAACTGAAATGAGAGAACATTTCATTCAGGTCGAAGAGTTTTTTTCTTGTCGGATGTGGGTGCAAATGGAAACATTCCCTTCTCGTGGTTGTTGGTGCCAGAAGCAATGTGCAAATCAAATCCGCGGTCGTTCCTTTTGGTGACTCTGGGTTGGGCTTGAATTGCTTATGAGGATTGTCGCCCATCCAGGCCCCTGCTTCTGGACATGCTTTCTTTCTCACCTCCCTGTAAAGCACCGAATAACGACTGAGAAATTCATCTGCACTTTTCCGCGACTGCAGCCTCATTCAATTAGGAACCCGCGCTTCCTCAGAAAAATGTTTGTCCAACACATGAAGGGAATGTTACGCACAATTATTGTGGGTGCTGAAAAGTCTGAGCAAAACAAGACAAGAGGAAATTAATTTCCACTGTGATTGGTGAGCTGTTTTCTTTACCTTTTGTGGTTTATGTTGTCTTATCATTCTTCCTTTTTTTGTATCTGCTCTGCCCAATGGGGCTTTTTTTTCCTTCATTTTGTGGATGAATTTAAGATCTTGTTAACAACTTTTTGACCCGTGTGATCCAGTTTCTGGTGTACTTTTTGTTCCACTGCTCGTAATACAATTGACTCTTCCCTCGTGAAAACATCTGATGGGAAGTTGTTTTGTTGTTGTTGTTGGTCTCTCCCTCTTGATCTTTGTCTCCTTATCCTTCTCTCTATCTCATTCATTCATTCATTCATTCATTCATTCATTCATTCATTCATTCATTCATTCATTTGCTTGTTCATTTTCCATCTGAGAAGATGGCTGTATAGCCCACATTCAGTTATGCTAAGCTGATTATCCTTGGGGTCCAGTTGTAAACCAGTGTTGATTTACACTAGTCTGCAATATCATTCATTCATTCTGTTTGGTCTGCTAGTTCTGCTGTGGTTTATTAGGGTATTGCAGTCGGATCAGAGGGATGGGATGGTTGCTATTTTTGTTTTTCAGAACATATATAAATATCCTTCACTTAATATTTTGCATTTTATGATTTCAATTCATAAGCTGGCGACATGACTATTGATTTACACAGCGGCAATATCACTTTTGCTATCGGCTTTGTCCCCTCCCTCTGAAAAATAAAACAACAACAACCCAGACAAAAAAGCATATCAAATCATTGTAATTAAACTGAATTGCTTTGCTGCTGCTCTGGGCGTGGCATAAATCTTGTATGAAATTTATTTCTGCTGTTTGGAAGAGTGTACGGGATCGTTAATGACTGTTGTTGTTGTTGTTGTTTGTTTGTTTGGTGTTTTTTTTTGCGTTCCAACTTGTTATCAATCAAGGCTGGGTATTTACATTGTCTGTACACTAATTTTCTTCCGTATATGTCCAGGGGAGAAAAATGCCTATATCCATGATGGCAATACTTAACCTGTTGAGGATGAGTCCCAAGTATACTAGGGCAAGCGTCTACTGAAAGTGCGTGTTGTAGCAAAATCAGTCAGTCCTCAGTGGGTTAATGAAGATGAGAGAAACCAGGAATCTGGTGTTTTGCAGGAAGGGGGGCTTCCTCTCGCCCCTATCTCCCTCTTTCCCTCCTCTTACACTCCTTCGCACTCCCTTGCACTCTGGCTTTAATTTATACCTGTGACTGTAGTTCCCTGGCTGACTGGAGGCAAGATAAGCAATCAAAATTTGTGTGTGCTGGCGATTAGCGACCCACAAGCAACATACAAGATTAGGAGGACAACTAAGCAGATTATATTGACTTGCCCCAATTGAAGTAGGGCGGAGAATTGAAATTAACACCGCAGCGGGAAGGCATCTGGGCGGCTCACAAACGATGGAAGTACAATCGCACGGCATGGCGTGACGGCAAGAAGAAAGAAAGAGAAGTGCAAGGAACTGATTGTTTGTCAAACTTCAAGATGATTACTTCTGTTCAAGATATTTCAAGATAAAAACTGTCACTTGCTGACAATTTTACATGAAGAGAAATAAGAGAATCAAACAAAAAAAAAAATCACAGAAAGTTGTATACAGTATATGTGTTCTTATTGATCTCCTCTTTTGATATCTCTTTTTCCATTTGTTCGCATGTCTATTCATCAAATGAAAATATAGCACTTCATACATCTTGGTATCAATCAATATCCATGTCTGTTCCTCGCACTGTGTCCGATATCTTCTAGTCTCTCACCATTCTGATAGATATATGTTTCTCTCACTCTCTGTTATATTATTTCTTTCTACTTTCCTATCAAGCATCCACTGTCATAACTTATCTGTACTCTTGTCATCTTCCCAACTATTATTCATCCATTTTGTTCCTTTCTTTTTGATCTGTATGCTTTCTGCATAATCTCTCTATATTCTACACAAAAAAAAAACACACATATGTTTCTCATAGAGAGAGGTTTGGATTATACCACATGGGGAGACCTGAAAATTACTGTGGTGAGAAGAGAAAGTGAGAAGCAAGGTGTAGAAGAGGGGGAGTAGAATCTTTTTGTGTTTTGAATCAGTATGAGGAACATAATATGTTCCTATATGATAATATAGAAAAACAAACAGAAACATATGTTATATGTTTCTGTTTTATATATAATGTTTCTGTTTGTTTTTTCTGTCAGTATACTCCTTTGTAATATATAAATATCTATCTCTCTCTATCTCTCTCTGTCTACCACCAGTCCATCGCGTGGCTCCTGAGTACCGGCTTCTCCCTCGGCTATGGCTCCATGTTCTCCAAGATCTGGATGATGCACTCCCTGGTAACCCAGGAGAAGACGGATAATGATGATGGGAGGAGAAGGAGGAGGAAAGTTAGCTTGCAGGTGAGTAGAGAAACTTTGACAAGTAGAACCCAAGATAACCCATTCAAAGTGTTATACTGCATCACAAAACCCACAGAGAGTTGCAGTGGTCATCATTTCTGTCAGCTTTGAAGAACATCAGATTGGGTGAACTCATATGAATGAAACAGCAAGGCAGATTCAATAAGACTCCCTTCATCTAGTGGCATTTCTTCCTCATTGTATGATTTGTGGTAGATTTTTTTTTTTTTTTTTAAACACAGCTGAACAAAATGTAGATACAATATCGTGCTAAATGATGTGAGTGTGGAGAATGATGATGGGTCACACTAGTCAAAGAATCTTAGACTTCTGAATTTATGTAAAGTTGTGATAGTGAGAACTATGTAGAAACATAGGTATTAGCCACCTTATCTTATTACTTTGAAAACAAAAACAGATATGTGTATGTATCACTCAAAATGAAAGGAAGAAAAAAGTGCACAGTTTTATCCACTTTATCAGTTGCACAGCTAACAAATTGAATGACTGTTTGGAAAAGTCTGTTTTTATACCAAGAGCCAACTTTCCAAATTAAGGTTTGGTTACAATCAACTAGATTAAGATGTGGTAAACTGAGATGAATGATTAGAGGCTTGGCCTATGTAGCAATCTGTAATGACAAAACCATGAAAATTCAATTCAGAAGGAGAAAGTCGGGTTAGACCGATGTCTCGTATTCAGTAGAGAATGGAAACAAACTTTACGACATTTGTAAACTTTACACTCCCTTTTCCCATGCCCACTCAAAGCAGAAAGTCAACACTTGGAAGATGTACATCATGATTGCTGGCATCTTCGTACTGGACTCGTCCATCATCGCTGCATGGCAGGGCGTTGACCCCATGTACCGCATCACGGTCAACTTCACTAAGGAGAGTATCCCTGAGGATGATCTGGAGATCCTTCCACAGCTGGAGCACTGCAAGGCCAAGAACCTCCCCATCTGGCTAGGTGAATATTTCCCCCACATGCAATATTAAGTTGATATTGACCGGCGGGAAACCTTGCAAATAGCACTATTGCACGTTGTATGTTTTACATTCCTAGATCTCTTTGAAACAGGCTGTACTGTGCATTCACATGCTGTAAATTCCCTCTTGTCATGCTTTCTTGTTACACTTAAAGGCATGATTTACCATTTGCAGATGAAACAAAATTCCAGCATTATTGCTTCAAAATAGTTCTAAAATGTGAGTTAGGGATAGAAACAACCAATGTAAAAATTTGAACCAGTATAATCGTTGTTAAGTGTTGTTAAGTATACAAAATGAGAACAATAGTTATAATAAAATGTTTCCAGACTTAGCTGTCTACAGTTATGATTTAATGAGAAAAATAGTGATATCTCCTTATATTTGAGGCTATATTGCAAAATTCTGATATGGTAGGATGTTTTGTGATACAATTGACCTACACATATGCATAAAAAGTGATATCTTGAATGTTTTTTTTTAAATCACTGCTCCCAATAGTAAACAGGACCTGTAAGTTGATATTGACCAGAAGGCAACCGTGCTAATGGCGATAGTGCATGTCATGTGTCTCACATTTCTAGATCTCTTTGAAATAGGCTGTACTGTGCATTCACATACTGTACACTCCCTCTTGTCATGCTTTCTTGTGACACTTAATGGTGTTTTTACTCTAAATGTTATATTGACCACCCTTGAGTGAGGTTTGCTCAACCAATATTGCCCTACCCTCAACCATGCATCTTTAATCCTCTCTTGGTTTTCCAATCATTAAAAAAGAAAATGTGGTTGGGCATCTCACAAATGGGGATAGACCTCAGAAGCCAAGAAGCACTTGACAGGGCTTACTGTCTCAAAATAGCATTGCAGACTTGTGGGTAACTGTATACACGACGTTATTGCCCTTCAGTGCAGGGCCCCGTTTTATCAAAAGATAAGATCGATTTTAAATTTCCTTACCACACAGTCTGCCATAGACTTACAGTTGAAATCAACTTTATAGTCGATTTTAACTCTCCTTTTAACAGGGCCCAGATCATGTTGATAGGTTTCATCAACGATATGTACTTCCTGGTATCTTGTATGGCTTCCAGCACTCAGAGTTTCTTATGATAAGGTTTATGTATTCAAGATGTGCCTTGGTATATATATATATATATATGATAGATGTACGTATATCTATATATATATATACACAATGTGTCTTTATATGTATTCACACATATCTTGCCCTTGGCAATTTATTGTTGTAAATGTCAACTCTTGTCTGCAGCAATCATACCTAATTTTCTTCCCGCCATCTTCTGCCCTCATTTGTCAGGTATCTTGTACGGCATCAATGGCCTTCTACTCATTTTTGGCCTTTTCCTGGCCTACGAGACGCGGAATATGACCGTCCGCGACCTCAACGACTCACGTCTGGTTGGCATGGCAATCTACAACGTAGCTGTAAGTCGGTGTAGTCCCTGTGTAGGCCCAATTAGTCTCGGAGTTTGAGGGGTTTCTTGATTTCAGAGCACAAAGTAGTCACTGTGAAACTAGATTCCAGTTGTATGGGTATTTTTTTTTTATGTTCACTTTTATATCACAATCTGCTCTAGGTAGACAAACTCATGTCTTGTCAGGACTGAGATATGCTACCAGAAAAAAAGAAATGTAATTCAGTGTGAATACTCCCTGAGCAACTTTGTCTGTGATTAAAGGGGCCCTGAAATCCAAATGCATGTTGATTTGTGTTGATTTATGATGCCCTCAACATCACTTTCGTGGTGAAACAAATATCTAGAAACATTCCATATATTTTTTACGATTTTTTTCTTCTATTTTTCTTCAGATTACTTGGGAACGCCCACAAAAAATCCTTCCAAACTAATATTCCTCAGATGACCTCATCTGTCAATCATTGCTACAGCGCTGAAATGTTTAACAAAAGACATTGGGATGCACCTTCACCTCGACTCAGCATAACTTGCATGTTTCTGTGATATTAATGTGACTGACAAAAGATGTGGCGAGGAAACACGCAAGTTATGCTGAGTCAAGTGATGTTGAGGGTATCATAAATCAACACAAATCAACATGCATTTGGATTTCAGGGCCCCTTCAAATCCTTTCCCTCCAAGTTTCTAAAATCTCTGTAGACTTTGAAGAGGTTCCACTCGCTCCTCATTTTCAATTATGTAAGTTATTATGAAGTGCGCATGCAAGCGATGTTGAATTTCTCAATTTTGGGTACCATGGTGCTCTAAATTTTGTTTGGTGTTCTAGTAGCACCTGGGTATAGTGGAGGATGTGGCTCCAGATTCTTAAAGACTTGTGCAATGCAAATAGATGTTGACTTATGCTGATTCATAGTACCCTGATCATCATTTACTGGGACCAAAAAATATCCAGGTTTGTGCCCTATATTTAATACTTTTTTTTCTACTATTTTTATAAACACGTTTTTAGTGCCTCTGAATGTTCTTTACAGATAAATGGTACTATATACTGTAAATGCTGTTCATCATCATCATCATCATCATC
The DNA here is from genome assembly GCF_040938485.1 of Diadema antillarum. NCBI lineage: Eukaryota > Metazoa > Echinodermata > Echinoidea > Diadematoida > Diadematidae > Diadema > Diadema antillarum. The sequence goes on along the minus strand of NW_027270974.1, from coordinate 920,710 downwards.
ATCATCATCATTTTGCCCTTTTCCTTATCTTATGTATTATTGTTTTTGTGTTTTCTTCCTCATCTATGAGTATTTTCTTTCCCCCCATCCAGGTTCTGTGTATCATCACAGCTCCAGTCACGCTGATAATCAAGAGTCAAAACAATGCTGTCTACGGCTTCACTTCTTTCACCATAGTCTTCTGTTCGGCCATCACGTTGGCCCTCATATTTATACCAAAGGTAGATCATTCTCAGCTTTGGAAATCATATTTTTCTTATCCTTTCATACTTTTTTTTTGTTATTAGCCCCCTAGTAAGGACAAAGACTCATCATTGATTAGCCCATTGATGACTAGTCCCAAGAAGACTCGGGCAAGCATCTATCGGAAATGTGTGTTGTAGCAAAATCAGTCCATTCTCAATGGGATAACATGAGTCAAACATAATGGGGACAGCTATATCTGGGTGAACACATTTGAGATCAAATGAAGATATCGAGTAATATATTTTCTTTGTCATTATGATACAACCACCTACTTTTTTTGTAGCAGCTTGACTGGAATGGCCATGTCTTTGTAAAGTTTTTATAAACACATTTTTTTTTCAGTCTTGTCACATTTTGTTACTCTTCCTGAAGGATGATGAAACAAAACACAGATATGTGTACTGTAGAACCAGAATCATTTGAGGCATGGAACTTTGATGAATTGGCGCCGACGGCCTTTTTCGTTGCATGAAACTTTCACCAATTGGCACTTATATTCAGTGCATTGTGTAGACAAAAACTTTTGCAAATCTTGGCTCTTCACAAAATTTGCAAAAGTTTCATACATGTGAAAATTGGTGGTTTTACAATTTATTCATGTATATTTGTGTGTGTGTGTGTGTGTGTGTGTGTGTGTGTGTGTGTGTTGATGTGTATGAATTAGGTGTGTTCACACTTCTGTCTAATCATGCTCTACCCACAGGTGGTATCCATTGCACACAATCCCCAAGGCACGTATAATAAGAACACTCAAGGTTTAGCTGCCCCGAGTAGAGAAGACGAGGAGAAGCACACCCGGCTATCAGCAGAGAATGAGGAGATCAAGAGGCATATCAAAGAGGTAAAGACAAACATAAGAAAGGAGTAAATAATATATGAACTATCCTTTGCTAATTTAATAGTACTGCTGCTGCTACTTCTGTTAATACTGCTACTATTGATGATGAAAGGATATCAATAATAATGACAATAACAGTAATAACAGTGCGATGATACTGTAAAAGTGGATATTTTCACGCAAGTAATTTTTCATGCTCGTTCGGGTAAGACAAGTTTCATGTGGTTTTAATTCTGCGGAATCAAGAAAAGGACTGCTGGAACATATAGCAAGCACAGATATTTGTGCACTTTTTATTTTCGTGCTGGTTTCTGGTTGCTCGAAATGCGCGAAAATGTCCACTTTTACAGTAGTAGGCAGTAGTAGTAGTAGGAGCCTAGTAGTAGTGGTAGTAGTAGTAGTAGAAGTACAATGCAGAAGTAGTAGTAACGATATGAGTGATATTCATAATCATGATAGTAATGATAATGATTTGTCATAATACCGTAATGATAATGACCAATGATAATTATCAGGTGTGAGTTTCTTCACTTTGTCTCCCTCTACAAATTAAATTTGTCAATATCGCAACTACTGATCTGTAAATTAACAAATATGTCAGAAAAAAGGAACCAGTGGGACTGGAACCTGTCATCTACTGCTTTCTTGGCAGCGACACTACCACCAGGCTGTCCCTGGTTGCCGGCAGTAATGATCATTGTCATAATCATGCATAACGATTATAAAAAAAAGAAATGAAAAAAAAAAAGAATGAAAGTACTTAAAACTTGTTAATTTAGCAATTGTTACTGTAAAGGTTGAATATTCACTTTCCGGTGCTGATGACGATCTCATTGTATTTCTGTTTTTTCTCTCAGAGAGAAGAGAAGATCAGGATATTAACAGAGAAAATCCAGCAGAAGACGAAAGCGCTTCCTCAGGTTAAAGGCAGCTCCGCCTCCTCCTCCCCCGTCTTTGTCCACCACGCGCCTAGCCCCACCCCAAACACACGGACTACCCTCGCGGTTACCGACAAGATCACGCCGCCCCACATGTCAGTGGAGGACAGTGCCTATGTCTCGATGACCGCGCCCAGTGCGTTCACGCCCAAACTCATCCACGGGGAGAAGGTTTCCGGCATAACGGAGGACGATTTGTCAGAAACGTACATATGACAAGCCCGACTGCGGTTCTGTGTTTTTTGTATACAAGACAAAATCTCGTCTCTGCTCATAATTGGATCTTCTTTGTTGTGGGGAAAAATTAAATGTGTGTGGCCATGAGGGTTAGAATTTTCTTTGAGCCTGACGCATCTGCTGCATCACAATTTTTCCTTCCTGTGGAAATGTCATCTGAAAGCGATGGATAGGAGGTAACCATGAGGCACCCCTTGAGTCTATGTCGCACTGAAAGGAATCATTGGGATCCAAGCCGTTTCCTGGATTGGAAGTGAGTCCAAAGGAGCAGCACAAATGCCAAAGTCTTGTCAGCATCTACAGCAAGAGTACAGACACAGCCAGTGTTATAGAAAGGACTATCATTGTCTTGACAGGGGTGATGCCCATACTTTGTCAGTCAGAGAATTTTACTGGTCTAGTGTTTGGGGGTGTCAGCAGGGGGATGCCTTGTGAAAATTTAAGTAACCAAAGGGGAGAGCAATATGGCAGTTTATCTACAGACTCACGGAAGAATGTAAATCTGCGAGAAGAGAAAACAAAGCAAAGGATCTGGACTTTCCTTTCTTTCTTTATCAGAACAAAAGTTGCTGGAGTTCAGATGAAGATCAACAAAAATCCTGAATGGACTGAACTTCTAGCAAGAACAGCGATGAATGAAAAGAGACTTTTAGCTGGGTTTCTGCAGAGATAGTCACATACTCGGCTGGCTAACAGTTTGTGATTCTCGTTTATTTTTTATTTTGTATCCTTAAAAGAAAGATGTCAGGAGTTCATCTCAATTCACTAGGAATTGTTACATGGAGAGATTTAGTAAGGATGAATAGTTTACCTAAAGTCTGTCTCTTTCTACCGAATATACCATGTCTGGTTGGGCAGCAGTGTTTCTCTGTCTGCCCGTAGCATATAACTATGTGTGTTTCAGCGATTCCGTGCTCGCGGCACAGACTTTTCTTGTATGTTATGGAGACTTCTGTAAACCGAATTACCTCACATCACACACGCTGAGTCTGAAGCGCATGGTCTACGAGACTGAAATTCTTGCGTAGGCGTAGTGCATGGCCAAAAGGCATGTTTGCTGTATAGTCAAATCCAAAGCAGAGGCTGCTGTGAGAGATGGCTCTTCCATTACTTTCATCAATTTCCAGTCCAGAGAAGCAGATATTTGAAGAGTTTGCTCGCAAAAGGAGTTAACTCCATTCTGTAGATTTCAGATATTTGCATTTAAAGCTGCTAGAAAAGGAGAAAATGATAAGAATATATGGTACATTTTTAATCATGACTTCAAGAATATCCTTTGCCATGTAACAAGTAATGTGTCCCTGGGAAGATTTGATAATGGACTTACTTCAAAATATTTAAAGGGATCGTATACTTCTTGTGAAATATGAAAGAGCATGTAATTCCAAGAGGAATTCAATGTTTATTTGATGAAAATTGATTTTAAAATGGCCGAGATACACAAAATAGAGCAATCCTAATAAAAGGTGGGACCCACCTTTTATTGTGATCGCTCTATTTTACTTTGTTTTTTGGATGTCTCAGCCATTCCAAAAATGAGTTTCATCGAATAAACTTTGAATTTGTCATAGAATGGTATGCTCTATACTGTTTCGTAAGTGGTTTCCTGGTATCTCACAAAAATTTAAAAGCCTAATCCTCCCCATCACCAATACTGTACCATCCCTATAACAATGGTACTTAACCCATTTTACAATCTAACCTTTTTTTTTTACCTGTGCTGGGCTCCATGGATATGTACTTTTGGAGCTCTGTAGCACCTTACTCTGTTCCATCCCAACCCCTCCAAAAGAAATTGATGTCTTAGATCTACATTCCTTCTTTTTTTTTTCAATCAAAGTAGGAAGAAAAATATAGTTCATTGTAGTAAATAGATGTGATAATGTCTGGCGTATAGAACTACGCAAAACACCTCACAGCAGAGAAGATTGCATGTCATGGAAAGATTAATATTCACTTTGCATGTTGCATCATGATTTCATTGATCATCTCAACAAATATCTGAAGATTAATTGCTATCATATAGGTATTTTCAGAGAGAAAAAGTAACATAATCATATGCTAACACACCCAAGAAGATAAAAGTTACCAATCACCCTGAATCATTCTAGCTGACTCACAATGTCAATCAGAATTGTGCTCAGACTTTTTCCTATTTTTTTTTAACCTAATCATCATGAATGATTTATTGTTTTTATTTTGTTTATTGCTACAGGAAACAAATACTTAAGTAATATAGTATGACACATAAGCCACAAGAGATACTTTAGATTGCATGATTACATGAGATCAGTAGCCAGTTTAAGTATTGCCAGTACTTTGATAGCAATCCCTTGCAAGAGTGTTTACCTTTTATAATAGATGTATGGAAAAATCAAAATCCGGAAAGAAATAAGAAAAAACAGTCATTAGTCATTATTTTATTTCAAATTCTCTTATAATGCCATCACTCATGCTCATTCTCCCACACATCAATTTCACCAGTCTTGTGGACAACACATCAGTTAAACAAGACTCCTTTTTTCACTAAAAATAGATAGAACCTTTGTATTGATCCATATTCTATTGAAAATAAAACCTTTGAATCATTGTCACATGTTTTGCCAGTTAGTACAATGTATATCATACCTTTTGTTTTCTGTAGAGTATTGTTCACACTTATAAATTCTGTTCAGTTTATTCTAAGTTAATTCTCCAGCAACATTTGGGACAGAGAAAAGAAGAGAACAATTCATTAGAATTGAATATTTGCAGATAGTAGGTATAATTGCAGTAAAAAAAAAATCATATAATTGGAGTTCCATACTTTTTTTAACTGCTCTGAAATGAAACCAGGGTGTAAGTTGTTTTGCTCTGATTTATTTTGTTAGCTTTTTTCAGTTGAGAGCTTGCATAATGATATTAAATATCCATGTTGAATTTAGGATGATAAAACTTTCAGGAAACCTAAATTTTATCATCAAATGAAAGAAATACCAATAAAATAATTTTTTTTTTGACTGCATAGTAAGAAAAAAAAAGATACTCACTCCAGTTAACCCGTTGAGGACGAGTCCCGAGTATACTCGGGCAGGGGTCTATGGGAAATGCATGTTGTAGCAAAATTAAACCGTCCTCAACGGGTTAAAGAATGATTACTAGTGCTATGCTGAATGAGATTCCCACTTTTCTTTTCTTTTTTCCATTTTTGTATATCCGAACCAAGATAGCGTTAGATTTCTTTTCTTTTTACATACTGGATTTTAAAATTCTAAGGTACTAAGCTCTAAAATATTCTTGCATACATTCAAGTGATTCTCACTGTCAGATACCCATTTTTTTATCCCGTTCTGGAATTGTAAAGATAATATGTGATTCTGAAGATCTTGAAGAACATCAGTAGGTAAAGGGCTAAGAACATATAAATGTTGAAAAAAGCAACATTTATTTTCCAGACGTTCATGCAATACAGCAATATAGATTGCAACAAGAGAGAAATGTTCATACATTATAAGTGTACATGTGTATGTATATATATCAATAAATGATGACAATGTATAGTTTATATAGCCACTTGAAGTATGTTGCATCGAGTATGATCTCACATGTTTGTATATAAAGAATTCAGAGACTGTATGTGTCCATGGGAGATGAAGACAGATTTCGTTATTACGCAACGTCAAGGATGACCATGTGCTTTAGTGTAATGATTTTCTGGAGCAAGTGTCATGGAATATGACTTCATTGTTTTCATATAAGTCATTGATTCTTGAAACTAATCGATCTTAGCTAGCAACTGTCATTCATTTACAGTTGTAGCAATGACTGTGAAATAGTACACAGGTTTCTTGGTATGTCACTAACATTGTTGGATTATTTTCCCTCTGTAAGACACAAATGACCTATATTTGCCTTTTGTCTTCAAGTGTAAAACTGGATTGACAGACACATAGGCCTAGTCAATGTTTTGGTACAGGTTATGTACAAACTCTAGTCTTGCAGCATGCAGCTAGGACACATTGCATTGATCACAAGGGATTTTTGAAAAGCCTGGTGCTTGATTACAGTCAACACCAACACCACACACTGATGTTATTTAGTGCATGCTGTTACACTGCTTCAAGTACACTGAACACCGGATAGTGAACACCCTGACACAAGACATGTATGTAGTCCCTATATGTGTCAATGATTGCACTGCGGTTTATTTACACAGAATATATTCATGGTTGACACGTGTTTTGGGCTGGAATCAAAAGCCAGCATGAAGCACCAAAGTCATCATCACAAATCATCATTTTGGTATCATCTCTTATCGGTTTCTCACACTCCAAATAGCAGTGCACTTTCTGACCACTCTTCACTGTAACGCTGTAGCGAACACCGATGTTTGAACTTGTACGGAAAATACAGGGCTTCCAAACCAAACTACAACATCTTTCCTTTCCAACATTCTGTGTCAGTGTATCAACATGAGTTTGTCAATTCTGTTATTCTTTTTTTAGTTTTTATGTGTTAAAAATAAAAGATAAACAGATACATTCAGTTTTTTTAAAGTGTATCTGGAATGTCACAAAAAGAAGTCCATTGCATTAAAGTGATGGAAGAAAAAACTTTTAGGATGCAATTTTTTGCTGCTTCCCCTAACAAATATCATTCCTGAAAATGGAAAAAGAAAACGTTTTTCATTATGTGAAAAAATCCACCTAACTTGTCTCTTATTATGGTCAGGTACTTTGAACAGTTGGCTCATATGTTGAGCAAATATCATGTGAACTCGTATGTTACAATTCAATTTTTGTAAGCCACTTGAATTATACTGTCAGTTATGAAAACCACAGTCAAAAGACACGTTCATGTTCTTCATTCTTAAATTCTTCCCTTCTTTTTTCTTCCTTGTTACGAGTCATGCGATGGGGGCTGTTTTGATTGGGAGAATCAAAATTCTGCAAATTCCAAATTAATGAGATGCATTTTGTGTAGCTGATTCATATTCACATTTTGGCCCGAATTCACGAAGGTGGTACAAATGAAACCATGGTTTAAACCATGGACAAAAACCATGAAACACCAAGTGTCGCACGGAATATTTCGTTACGAAATTGGTCATTTCATCAACAAAATGACCGTTTCGTTAACGGAATCATCATTTCGTGGACGAAATGTTCATTTAGTTACAAAATGTTGTCATTTCGTTACAAAATAAACATTTCATCGACGAAATGACTGATTTCGTATCGAAATATTCCATGCGACACTTGGCACCCCATAGTTTTTGTCCATGGTTTAAACCATGGTTTTATTTGTACCACCTTTGTGAATTTGGGCCTTTGTGTCTGATAGTGCCAAGTCATCTTCTTCAACTTTTCAATTTTCGAGGAGCCTTTTGCCAAGTACTTTGCTTGCCTGCCTCACATATCAAAATCTATATGATATCATTTGTAATAAATATATGATTTGGACAATCAATCTCTTATTTATGCATTCTTTACAATGCAATTACAAGGGGACATTTTTAATTATATGTATGATCTAATGGCTTGATTATTAACTTTGATTGGAAAACAAAATGTTTTTTCTCCCAGCCAGACTATTATTCATCCAGTATACCAAAAATATAACAGTTTGTACACTGAAAAAAAAAAAACATGAAGAATGAAAATGGCATGCTTCAGTGAGGACCTTCATATAATTTTGTGAACCATCCTAAGAAAAGTTTGATAAAGTCCCCAAACATTGATTTCCAGTTTTGCTTTCTTTCTTTCTTTCTTTCTTTCTTTCTTTCTTTCTTTCTTTCTTTCTTTCTTTCTTTCTTTCTTTCTTTCTTTCTTTTTCTTTCTTTCTTTCTTTCTTTCTTTCTTTCTTTCTTTCTTTCTTTCTTTCTTTCTTTCTTTCTTTCTTTCTTTCTTTCTTTCTTTCTTTCTTTCTTTCTTTCTTTCTTTCGACAGTTGATTTTCAGGCTTTCTCAGAAAACGTCCCTTATTATACTCTGGCTGGATGTTGGGAATGGTTTTATCATAATAGGATTTGTCAGAGTCAGATATCATTGAGGAATGTCATCTGGTTTCAATGCCCAAACATTTGCAGAGATACTGTCATCTATAAAAGCAAAAAGAGATTCAAGGAAATGTGGCCAGGCTGTTTCTTGCATCTTGACGCATGCAGTTTGTAAACTTGCTCTTCTTAAATTAGTCCAAACTGGCTAATCAGTCAGTCCCAAGTTACATGGCAACACGTCCTAGTCTGGACAGCCCTTGAGTCTCATATAATGATTATATGCAATGTGCATTATTAAATCATATCTAATGACAGTACTGGGTTTAAAACGTGGATATATCTATATTCTTGAAGTATACAAGATGTTATTTGTCTGAACTTTTGCCTTATTTGTTTGTTTGGTTTTTTTCTTCTTCAGACATATAATGTATGCACATACTAAACACTTGTGACTAGTATTTATGGTTTCCTTGTTGTCAAATAAAAAAAATGCTGAAAACTTACAATGTAGACATTAAAAAAGATCTGGGAAATCTTATAATGGTCTGTGTATTTGTCATTCACAACAGTTTGTATCTCACATGTCACATATTCTACATGGAGTCGTCTTGCGTGCGATTGTCGTTCAGGTGTTGGTGAACTCACAAAAAAATATATGTGACCTATCAACAAGACACTTGGATAAAGCCATAGACTTCAAAACCCAGAAAAGACTTCACAAGTTTATTTGTTAAAATATCAGAAGCTTGACTTTTTTTTAGCAGCCACCTGTCCAAATTTGAGAATCTATATTGACTTATTAGTTTTATATGGCATATCATTCTGATGTTTTGAATTGTGTTGGATGGATTTCACACTTGACCACATGTTTATAGCCAGTTTTCTGTGTTTTTCTGGAAGACAGCTTCTTATTAATTTGGGTGGGAGCTTAAATTATATTCAATGAAGATAAACTTGGAAGATTATTGTCTGATAGGTCACATATACAGTATGTCCCCCAAAAAAATTACAGTCAGATTTTGCATTTATAACTTTCAATATGATGAAACTGTCTGAATGCTATTTCAGGGTCTAAAAATATAACATCTTACCTATATTTTGCAGAAAACCCCATTCAATATGGTTATGTTGTCACAGAGAAATGTGAATCGTTTTGAAGCATGTCGTGGATGTGATTCTTCCAAGTTTAACACTTGGATGCTCTTGGAATTGCATATTAATGTGTGAACACATTGGACAGAAGTTGGACCTGACATGCTCTACAAAAATCCCAATTTCTCTGTGACCACTGAAGCAAATCGGATAGGCTTTTCTGCAAGAAATGGTAATAAGTTATAGTTTCCTTCCCTGAAATTGTATTTGGATTGATTCAGTTTTTTTCTATTTTTTCACTATTTGTTATCATTGTGGAGGGTCCCAATGTAACATTTTTGGGGGACATACGGTATAGAGAGAGAGAGAGAGTGTGTGTGTGTGTGTGCGTGTGTGTGTATACTATTGCTCAGTGACTATTACCTTGTGTGTATATGCATGCGTTTGTCGGCAATGTGTCTCATAGAGTAGCATGCTTTAAATCTGCAATGCGAACGTTAAGATGATGGTTGCTTGACTATTCTCTCTCCCTGTGTCATGTTGCAAAGTAGCTTTAGCTTTCGCAAAGACGCAGCCTATACAAAGTAAAATAGAGCCCCCATATGTCATTCGTTATCATGGTATCAAGTAGCTCTCTGCGTATTGAATTTGAGCGGATGCTAAAATGGCCCAGAACCATCATGAAAACTCAGATGATGCAAGACGGATTTTAAGAAGCCATCTTGGGCATGTGCAGAACAGGTTTTATTCCTCTTAACGTTCACATTGCTGATGTAAAACTCCTCTTTATCTTGCACATATGGGTGTATAATTTTATAGTGTGAGTGTGCTTTGAAATAAAAACAAAACAACATTCACTTGTTTTAGTTTTATGTTAATAACTTCACAATTTAAGAATGCAAATTACCAGGGAGAAAAGCAGTTTTTGTCTGTAATTATGAATTTATTTACAGGCCACACAGAAAAATGTAGACAAGGAAAATCTGTGTTGATAGGATATGAATAAATAAATACAAGTGACAAATATAGAAATTGCTATACAGGTTTTAAGATACTATCACTACATCCAATAAACCACAAATGGACTAGATACAGTCTTTCATCATTTCACTCTAGCTTGATACGGTGAAGTTAGTATGTCAAGATGATCGGGAGGGCAATATTCTTTATGATGCGCTAATGATGCACTCTGGTTAACAAAAAGATATATTTGAATGGCTACTGCTTGATGAGACAAATCTGAATGGAACAACGTGATCTTTGACACATACATGGGATGCAGCCGTAATTTAGAACACATTCTAAGCATTTCAAACACTTGGCATAAATATAACACAAAGATCTGTGGCATTGCATTGTTTATGCTGAAGTCATGTAGTAGAATCTCCTATATACTAATCCATGACTAAATGGGGCAATACCAAAAATAATGATAAATCATCACATATGAATGATTTCAATTTGCTCATCCTTACTGGGACAAATATATTTGAAGAGTTTGTTTGCAAAAACCGATAAGTCCATATTTGCCAAATGGAGATATTTGCGATTAAAGATAAAGAGAATAATAAGAAAATTTTTGCTTCTTTTGACCATAACTTAAAAAATATACCTTTATATGAAGTGACCAATATATCATTTAAAAGGTATTATTTTGTACTTTATGGCAGAGATCATACTTCAAAATCTTCAAAAATGGACTTATCGGTTTTTGCAAACAAACCCTTCATTTAATCCTCTGCTGCTGTAAGAATTTCTGACACATGATTTAGTAGCAGTTAGTTGTTATAAAACGTTCTAGGTCGCAAGTACACATACATTGTAATGATCGATGCATTCCCGCACGGACCTACGAGTTGAACAGGTGAGGCTGCCCTCCATTGGTGTATTCCATACAGGAAGAGCTCCTTTTCACATCCTTCCACATGTAACCACTGGAGTCTGAAATTTCTACAAACTTTGCACTAGACATTCCAGATTCCTGTGACCAATGGAATAACATTGGTCTGCATTTAGAGGATGTAGTTTTGCTTTCTGTTGTTTGCTTCATATAGATTATTAATGATCAATGATGGAATGCTACTATGTAGGACACAGATTTACATGTGAATTCAAGGTTTAGAAATGCATGAGCCTGCAGCTCTATATCCACTGTCATTCCTTTGACATTTATATATTTCTTTAATGTTATGTGATAATTAGGATAAACACAGCAACACCCAGTTTTTATATGCTCCTTTTCTTCTGTTCTTGCTGTAGTCCTTGTATCGCTGATTCCTGAAATACCATTTTTCTCAATACCTCCTTTCTTGCTCTCTATCCAACTACATAACTCTGTTTCTCTGTTCTCTGACATCATATTTCTGACATCATATTCTTCACATGATTACATGCAGTGCCAAATCTTCTGTCATATATGGTTCATATGAATGAATTGTAAATGGCATAAGGTCCTATGCAGTCTAGAGACACAAAATTAACCTTTTTTTCCCCCTCTGGAAAAAGTTAGATCTAACAAAAGTCAGCTAATCATCCATATTATATCAAAAAAGAAAAACAAACGAATGACATCTATGCACAGTACAAAACAAGACGATACACAATAGCCAACAGCTATAAACCATAATACTCAAAAGAAACCAGATTTAAAGCTAAAATGTTTTCTGTTTTATATAAAATCAGTTCAATCTGGTAATATACAGACTAATATCAAGACAGCTAGCTGTACAAGTGTTTTAATGATATGCCTCAATGCAAAGGGCAAATCAAATGAAATATTGGCAAGAATCGTATATCAACCCTTATGTACACTGGACTGAAGAGTTTGGATAACTTGGATGACTAGACTCTTCAAGAAGGCATACGTGACAAATGAGCTAAATATTTTGCACAATGATAGAATACTGAGCAGGGGAGTAGCCTTCTAGCACACAGCCTAATGATGCTTCTTAAGGGAATTCTATGCATGACAAACTACAGAGCTTGACTTCAGTTGAAAACAGCCAGGGGGTGTTTCATAAAGCTGTTTCTAAAGTTACGACGGACTTAAGAATGACTGGTGATCAGTTCTTGTGCTGAATAATTGAAATTCTGATAAGTATAGCACACCAGAGCGTGTTCCAGTCATTCTTAAGTAGTTCATGACTTTAAGACCAGCTTTATGAAACACCCCCTGTACTGTTATAGGCATGAGCATGTTTGCTAAAAAAAAACATGCACATAAACACCATAAAGATACCCAACCATTGTTTAGTGCATCTACTTATCGCACCACAGACTTTACATATGGCAGACAAAATTTTATGCATAAATTTAGTGATATGTGTCTCACAAGACTTTTTTCTGGGAGGATTGCAGAAAAAAAAACACATTGAGACTTGCATCAAAATCTCACCTGCACAATGGTTAATGTATAGCATCTGCCTTGCGCTATCTACCCACACATGATGATATTTTTTATCTGAGTGACATTGTTAATAGCTTTCAAATATTTCATTTTTATTGGCATATTTGCATACAATGACTGTTGATAATAAGACATTACTCGCAAGGGACTGCTCTAGACGTACGAGTTCACCGTTAATGCAGCAGACTTGGTCTGGACTGTGAATGCAGAAACTCATACCTAAAAAAAAAACAAGAGTTAGCTTTGTGGCAAGACCCAGTATTTCATAACTCAACAACAATCGCTACAAATGAACCATTACACATGAATGTTCATTCAACGTTGGCGAAAGAGAGATGTATTCCACTTGGAATATTTTTAGTACCAAGGCCATGAAATCACAGTCCTGCATTCACTTGTCAAATGTGATTGAAAATCACTTTTATCATCAACTTTTATCATCCACCCTCATCACTTTTATACACTCAGTTTATACTTTACAATTGGATGGAGACAAAAACATCCTTTGCAATGATACAGAAAAATCATACACTTATCTAGTTAAAGAAGTTTATAAATAAACTCACAATCTAAAACATGATAAATGTCCATTATGCAATTGTCGAATCACTTTTTCTATGCACTAAAAATTTGAAATACAGCTTGTAAATAATTGTGTACTTAGAGAAAAAAACGAACAACTGACAAAGTCAAACAGTGATTTGGAAGTGTATATTCATTTTGTCCATTCATTGGCAGATCACATTTAAGACAAGAGGAAGTATAAAAAGAAAAAATGAAATTTCATCAACTGCCAACAGTATGCCACCAACTCCAACCAGGCAGAAGGGAATAGACACGCATTGCCTGAGCAAGGATGCCTGATTAAAAACCTCTCAGCTCCTGCGTTGTCAGGACAACAAATTTTGTGATGGTGACAGATGTTCCAAGGAGGTGATTTTGTACGTCGGGATGTGGCAGAGTTGACAAAAACATGGCAGTATGAGAGTCTAATGTCGCATTTTACTTTTTTTCTTCTTTGCGACTTTTTGTTTTTGCGACAGCGCCGTCACTCCACCATCTTGGGTGATGCGGGCGAAGGGGCGTCGTCAGAGGCGAGGAAGCCGGTCAGCAGGTCGATGGGGAGGGGGAAGATGATGGTGGAGTTCTTCTCGGCTGAGATGGTGTTGAGGGTCTGAAGGTAGCGCAGCTGCAGGGCCGCTGGCGACTCACAGAGAACGTCCGCTGCTTCCTTAAGCGCCCGCGAGGCATTCTGCTCACCCTCCGCTGCTATCACCTGCAAAGTTGGGTTGGAAAAACACCCAGAATTAAGCAAAAAATAACTTACCACCATCATTTCCACGTGGTACACAAATGATCTCAGCCTACCTGAAAATCAACAAGGAGACCATCCAACTGAGAAATTTATCAAGCCATGAAAGTAAAACCTTTACAGTTCAGTGGCGTTTTCAAAACCTTTGAAAGTAGCAAGACATTGGAGCCGAGGATTTGGCCTAGGCCTTTACATGACAGGGATATCGTAGTGTATGTTGCAGCAATACATGTAGACTTAGGCACGAATTCCCTGAGTTGGATGAAAACAAGCCCCCAGTAATAGTGACATTCTGACATTTTAACTTTGACACATGGTGCCACCTCCGTATGTATCACGCTTTAGACATTGTTTATTCATCTGCTTCTTCTGTCTTGAGTGATAATGCTTAGATTATATAAGACATTTCCCCTCCTTACTTTAATGGTGCTAACATTAAGCCATTGAAGACTACATGTAGTTCTGAGTATACTCGGGCAGGTGTCTATGGGAAATGTGTGTTATGGCAAAATCAGCCTGTCCTCAACGGGTTAACTGCAGCCTCAGCAAAGCAGATTTGGCTCATGCCATGACAATTAATGGGGAGTATATAGCATGCCTTCTACTACCAACATTCTGCTCACAAAATTGTGATGAATGAATCAATGCGTATTTTCCTTGACAGAAAATGGTAGACCTCATATGGAACCATGACTGCAACAGGCAGAAACAAGCACTCGATCATGGGAAGGGGAAAATTCTTAAACCAGTTCTTCTTTCCCTTGCAGTGCGGGTAAGACAGGCACATCCTCTCCCTATATTCAAGTGGATAAGCCTGCCTGAAATTTTCTCAGGATAGGAAAATGTGACTAGTCCATTTTTAGAGAGAGGGTGTACAACATCATTACCTTGGCTCTTGCTTCCCTGGCTGCCTCAGCCTCTGCAGCCATCGCTCTCTGAAGCTGGACTGGGAGCCGCACATCCTTACTGTGATGTCAGAGTGATGGAGAGTAAGAGAAAGGGGTGGAGGGGGGAAAGGAGGAGGGAGGAGGAAGGGGAGGAGGAAAAGGGGAGGAGGGGATTAAGGAGGAGGAAGAGGAGAAAGAGGACAAGGAGGAGGAAATGGTGGAGGAGGAGAAGGAGGAGGAAGAGGAGGAGGAAAAGGGGAGGATGGGATTAAGGGGGAGGAAGAGGAAGAAGAGGAGGAAGAGGAGGAGGAGGAAAAGGCAAAGAGGAGGAGGAGGAGGAGGAGGAAGAGGAGAAAGAGGAGAAGGAGGAGGAGGAGGAGGAGGAGATGGAGGAGGAGGAGGAGGAGAAGGAGGAGAAGGAAGAGGAGGAGGGGAAGAGGAGGAGAAAGAGAGAAAAAAGGAGAGAGGATGGGTGAGAGGGGATAAGGGAAGAAGGAAGGAGAAGAAACAAGAAGGCAAGCAGGTAAAAGACAAAGAGAGACCAAAATGACATACAGAGTTAGAAGACAGAAGAGCAAAAAGTTTGAATGATGAAAAGATTTGACAGGCATGGTAATGTAGTTGACAAAAACACTTACTTTCATACTTTTCTGATGAAAAAAAAATCTTAACTCACATTCTCAAAATTGTTATCTGGTACCATCACATTGAGCAATGACAGTTTCATGAAAATGAGACAAAAAAATGAAACCATTTCACATGCTCCCCAAACTAGTGATACTGGTTACAATCACACATCTGAATGATCAAACCACATCATTCTCTAACACTCTCCAATTGTTTTGTGCTTTTGAAATACCTCCCCCTTTAGAAAAATGCAATTTCTATTTATCATAAATGCAGAGTAATTTAAAGAAAATGAAGAAAGAGGTGATACAATTGTTCAATGAAATTCATTAAAAAAAACAAACGTGATGATGTAAGACAATTGCGACAATCATAAAATCACATCACTTCATTCATATGTGTGATTTGCGTATACATCACTGTTTTAAAAACAAACCGATCAAACTGTAGATTTCACAAACTTTCCGATTTTTTTTTGTTTTGTTTTTGTGTGTATCATGCTACTGTATGAGAGATGTTCAGGGTCCTTTTTGTTTGATTTTATGCTCTAATCATCCAAAATGGACTTCTGGATGATAGAGAAGATGGAAAGAATTTGAGGTCCCCCCAATCTAAAAGGGAACTCACATCTCTACCCTCTCCACCTTGACCCCCCAGGGGTCGGTAGCCTCATCCAGGACTGATTGCATCTGGCTGCTGATGCTCTCTCGGTCTGTCAGCATCTCTCCCAGGGTCTTGGTCCCCAGCACATTACGCAGCGTCGTCGCCGCCAGCAGGCGCGTGCTGCGCTGGGCGTTCTCCACGTTGGTGATCGAGATGGTCGGGTTGTGGACGCGGTAGTAGACCACGGCGTCGACCGCCACCGTGACGCTGTCTTTGGACAAAACCTGGCAAACAGGGACAGGAGGGAAATCGGTAGAGAGGGTGATACGATATTTACTCACATGAAACTAGTTTACCAATCTTTGATGATGAGAATAAATAATTGCCATCATCATAATTGATGAGAAGATGGTCACCACCCATCTCGCAGGTGTTGGTCTCAATGCTCAGTGGCCAGTCCACCTACTGTAAAAGTGAAAACTTTCATGTGAGTAATTTTGCGTGCTCAACCTTGTAAATTGACTTTCACATGTTTTTAAGTCTGCAGAATCAAAACATTCAATAGTGCTATATACAAGAAGCAAAAATATTTGCGTGCTTTTATTTTCATACAAGATTCTGGTTGCCCAAAAAATGTCCACAATTCGAAAATTTACACTTTCATAGTACTTTCCAATAGTGCAGTGATAGATTCCAACATGGCATTTTCTGTAGCCCAGTGCTCTCACAGAAAGCTGTGGAAGATTGCACCCTCACAAAATGAGAATGAGCTGAAAATATCTACAAATCAGAGCAAGGTAATACAATTTAAAATGCAAGCCGGGTGAAGGATTGTCAAATTGCACAATTACAAATTCAACATTTCTCCACCAATAAAACAAGAAATGGGAGAATTCCACAAGAAGACTATCAATGAAAGCAGTCACTCAGTAGACTGGTGTTTGAAATATATTGAAGTGTATAACTGCCTTTATGTGGCATTACAAAGTCCATGGAAATAAGTTGTTCTCAATGTACGGTTTGTCAATGTGGTGTCCTCAACTGCTACACAACTCTGGTTTAAGAGTACCTACACGTACATCCTAGACTAGAACACTAAAGATGTTGTTCACAACATTTCAATGTTACTGTTTTTTCTTTTGTTTTAAAGTATACTTAGCAAAATCTTGATATAATTTGATAAAGATTATAAACATATCTAACTTATGAAGTTTATTGATTGTGGTATTCTATATCTCTCTCTGCACAGAATACCCAAAGTAGTTTCTAATTCTAAACAAAGAAATGTTTCAGTTTGAGTTCTTGTATATAAATTCTGATGCATCAGACATCATTGGTACACCTATTGAGAAATTGTCACCAATGCCTTTAAGTCAGAAGAGCAGCATTTGGACATAGAGTGTTGACATTACTGGCTAGCACTTTGTATCCAGTGGAAAAGGTGCTCTAAAAATATCAACGACTATAGCCGATGGTTGCACAAATTTTACATCCTCTGTAATGTCTTTGCTACTCACAACATGTGCAATAAATCAGAAATAAAACTACAGCTATCATCGATTCGTCAGGCCATTCCATGTGGTCTGACATTTCCCGCACCACCTGCATTATCACATTTTCTTCCTCCAATTTCCTCTCGATCGTTTTCCAATAACGGCCCGGCGCATATAACCCGAGGGGAGAGTCCTTTAATCGCACCAACACGACATGCCATCATCATCTCGGCGAATATGGATTGTCACAAACGAGAGAAGAGGTTAGAGGATAACGGCCCCCCTCACCGACATTCAGATGTAATTGGGATGCTAATGGCAGTCAAATTGGCCAGCCACTCTGGCAGAATGCAGCCAGGTTATGACCACACAAAAATAAGAAAAGGAAAAGAATATAGAAAAATTAAAGCTCAATGGGTAGATCTTATTGAGAGGTGGATATCTTGAGTCGAGAGGCAAAAGGATGTTCACACTGGGGAAAGTTGAGAGTTCATTTTCCTCCTCTTCCTCCTCCTCCTCCTCCTTCTTTTCGTCTTGCTTTTCAACTTTCAGTGAGGAGCATCCTTGGGAGAGAACACCGAATGTCTCATCTACTTCAAGTATTAAGGAGAGGGGGAAAGAGGCAGGAAAGTAGGGTTAGGAGGAGAGGAGAAGAGCAGCATGACAAATTAGTCCATTATGCTTCCTGTATGTAGTTGGGGTTCATGACGTTATCTTGGCAAACTACGTGACCTGTGAGAATCAGGGATGCATCGTCAGTCTACCCTGCCCGCCACTCTTGCTCAGGATCACCCGATCACCATCCCCCTCCTTCCCCTCCCCCCCCCCCCTAAAAAGAAAAGATGTATGCCTAAACCCTTTTGTATAATTTGTCATCTTTGAAATAATATGCAGGGAAAGAGGAAGAAAGTTGGAATCCAGTTCCATTTCCCACGATGTGCATCAATCCAAATCTATTTTGACATCCAGTCGCTTCTCTTCAATTTGTCATTTCTATATTGGTGGCATTCCAATTAAAAAAGGGAAAATAAAAGGAGATTGAGATGTCTATAAGATGAAAGCAAGGAAAAGAAGAAAGCAGGGACACAGACAGAGAGATGGACTCACAGAGATAGAGTGAGATGCAAAAGGGAAAATATACAAAATAACCTCCCAAAAATATGAGATAATTGGCAGAATGGGCAAGTCAGGATGCATAGATTAAAGGAAGTGGTTGAGAAGCATACCTATATTGCCTATAAGAATTCCACATCATTTCATTTCAGATAAAAGAAAATCTTGTTTCTCTCCTTTTTATGGGGAGGGGGGAAGGGAAGGGGAGGGGTGATTTGGCTAGTCTGTATTCAACAAAAGACAGGCAGGGCAAAATAAAAGGATATTACTGATAGGAATGGGTGGATGTAGATCCAATGTAGTGAGTCTTCTATCTGAGAATGACATGTAGTGCCACGAAGCTTTAGGGCTAGATACACATGCCAATATATCATACCTGAATGAGAAGATTTTTGGTTTATCTATCTTTTATTCCCTGCCTTCCAGCTATGAACGCACACACGTGTCGCGGCATATGTCAGGTCGAAAACACCAATATCCCACTGCTTGAGTACTACATGTCCTATAGCGTGCACATTGCACACGACCTTTGGTTACAACGCTGGGCTGATATTTCCACCTCCTCCTCCCCAACAAAGTCAAATCTTTCTTGCCATTTCATCTGATTAGGATTGCACTGAGCTGTTCCCTGCCCTCAAGCCACAAGGGGAATGGAGACAAATTTCCTACAAGGACTTCATACCAAGCACGCCACACACAAGCTGGCCAATGTTAAAGGGACACACCTCTCTTCTCCTTTTCTCTATCCCTACTACTAGGTCAGCTAGAAATGTTATTACACTTTCCATAATTATGTTTTCAGAACTGACAATGCATCACTATATTGTACATGATGCATTATAGGATTTCAAAGCATTAATCTCAAGGAAGACAATGTTTGATACAGATACCTCAGAAATCATCCTGTAAAGGGCAGCAAAGCCAAGTCATAAAGATATTTTAAAAGAACAAACTTTAAATCATATCTACCAATTTCTTTCAATAATTCCTGTAAGGTATTCAGATGATATACACGTATGTGCATGTGTGTTCAGCAGTAACATGTTAACAGAGATTCAATAGAATTAAACATCTCCTCTGAGAGATTCAATGGGACAGGAAATACAGGGTGTAGTTAGAAACAAAGATGTCAATTAGGGACAAACACAAGATGAGTTTATGAATGTGAACAGAGATCAAGATTAGTATAGCCTCAAATGTGGATGTGTTCACACACTGCTGGATATACAGAGAGGGCTCAATTCCAAAAGGGGCAAGCCAGGCATTAAGCCAGGCACCCTGGATATCCTTTAGTTTAGAAGATAATGATGACGTCAAAGTGATGTAGGAGCCAAGGAGAGTACCATCAAATAAAAAAAGGCCAAATCTACCTCTGAAACACTACCTCTGAAACAGATGAATGTACAATGACTTCATATACATTTATATATATATATATATATATATATATATATATATATATATATATATATATATATATATATATATAAATTAACGAATCAGTAGAAGAAGAACGCCGTAAAAAAAAATAAATAAATCCTAGATACATATATATATATATATATATATACATATATATACATATATATATATGTATATATATATATGCATATATGTATATATATAAATATATATATATATATATATATATATATATATATACATATATGTATATATATATATATATATATATATATATATATATACATATATGTATATATATATATATATATATATATATATATATATATATATGTATATATATATATTGTTTAGATAACCTGAAAGATTATGAGAAAAAAATGCCGTTTCAAATCAGAGGACTTGATTCTTCATCCCAAAATTCTGCAATACTTAGCGAGATGGGACATATCACATAGTGCTTTTGCGTACAGCAGCTGTAGAGCCAAGACGGTTTGATAACCTGAAAGATTATGAGATAAATGCCATTTCAAATCAGAAATTTGACTTCTCATCCAAAATTATGCCAAACTTTAACTCATTGAGGATGAGTCCCTAGTTAACTGGGGCAAGTGTCTATGGGAAACACATGTTGAAGCAAAATCAGCCCACCCTCAATGGGTTAATAGCAAGATGGGACGTCACATGGTGCTATAAGCTCAGAAAAATTCCAGCAGAGATGAGGCACGAGTGAGACCAAAACTCGACGGGCAGAAAAGGAG
Source organism: Diadema antillarum (assembly GCF_040938485.1). Lineage (NCBI taxonomy): Eukaryota > Metazoa > Echinodermata > Echinoidea > Diadematoida > Diadematidae > Diadema > Diadema antillarum. Next base: position 899,759 of record NW_027270974.1, on the reverse strand, counting down.
AGCCAATAACATCAAATGGGACAAGTAGCTCTCAGACACAGACCATCTGCATCATTCTTGGTATCTGTCGCCATAGAGATTTCTGCCCATCCATTGTCAGTGTCTTCTCCCATCATCCTGCCTTCACAGGAACGAGACTCCTACTGCTTTGGAGGATGATGAATTCAAATGTGTTTTGCAGTCTAGGATAACTGCTCCGTCACAACATCAACAATCAACTGTTTTACGTCAATGGAAGGCAATTTGTCACAACAGTTGCAATAGGAATGACTCAACGCATGAATTTCATTTATTTGAATAAAGAAAAAGGGAGCTTGTTGAAAGCTTTTATGTTTCATAAATCAATCCTATGTGGAAATCTGATACACATCATTCATTTCTCTATTCATTCATACTTGTCTCATGCTCTCCTTAGTAATCATCATAATCTATGTATTACATTGTCATTCTCTACTACAAACAGTTTTGCAGTGGCTATTTCTGCAGATTTTCATCGCTGGGGCGACAAGACCTCATATCTACAAAAAGTCAAATGTTTAGGAGAGCACAAAAACATAGCAGATAAGCACTATATCATATGGGATCGCCTTTTCTTTGACGTATGCCAAGGTGGCTTCATTTTGGGGGTAAGACGTCCCACCTAGAATTTGGACAGGACATCACTTACCTGATTATCTGACCATTAATCCAAAAGAGTCATTTTCACCGAAATTTGAGATACAGGGTCTTGTCACCCCAGCGACATTTTGTTTCTATGAACATTGTAATGACTTTAAAAGGTAAGGCATATTATCATGTTATATTCACAAATATAGATTCTGTTCTTCTACTAGAAATTGTCTTACCTCTTGTGGTGGTACATCAAATGAAACTGTCCTCAAGTCCACCTTGACGTAGTTATCGATGCATGGAAGAATAAAGAAGATGCCCGGCCCCTTTGCCCCACCTGGTAACAACCGACCCATCCTGAAAATGACGGCCCGCTCATACTCTTGAACAACCTAAGGGATGCAAGAAAAAATGAAATGAAAACTAGAAATGTCACTACGGCGACTGGTGTATGCCTCCGCCATAATGCATGGTTCTTCTAATAGGTCTATAGTACAATGTCTTGACAATGTGTGATGACAGTTTCACACAATTGGCAAAATATTAAAATGACAGGTTTGCCACAAATGTGCTGAATGTTCACTTTCGTAGAACTAGGTTCAATTGGATGAATGATTAAAACGTCAGAGTGCAGGTATTTGGGGGAACTGATGATTTTTACTTGACTTTTGACCCTTTTATAAGTTTATGCATTGAGTAATTTTCAAGGTATTGAGAAAAAGTATAATTTCAGTATCAAATGGTAAAATAGTATTATCTAAACCTGGCCTTTGACCTTTGACCTCACAGTTCCAAAGAGAATCACTGTTAGGTAGAACATGCATAAATATGTAAGTTTCATGATAATACCTTGAGCTACTTTTAAGATATGGAGGAAGAAGTGCAATTTAGCACTTTCACTTGACCTTTGACCTTTTGACCTTTGACCTTTTGGCAAGAAACTTCCCACAGAATATATATTGGGTTATACATGCATACATCAAGTTAAAAAAAAATCCTTCAGGCATTGCATAAATATGAGGAAAGTAGTGATATTTTGAGGAGTTGACCTTGACCTTTGACCCCCTGACCTTTGACCCATGACCCCCAACTTCCCTAGATAATCACTGCCCATCGGTACATGCATATACACTAAGTTCCATGAAGATACCTTGAACCATTTGCGAGATATGGAGAAAAACATGAAATTTCAACCTTTTTTTCACAAAATAAGCTGTGACCTTTGACCTTTGACCCCGTAACCCTAAAATCCAAACAAAGTATCATCCCCCCAGGGATGGCGGAGGCATAATAAAAAGTCACCTGATAGACTTCAATCAAGTCCCTGCTTGTTTCATATAGGAAGAAAACAAATGTGATATTGCATAAAAAGAACACAAAATGTTGCACCAAAAAAGATTATTCAAGTTCAAAGGGGAAATCCAGTCCAAATATAAGTTAGTCTGATAAGAATATGCAAATGGCAAAGTGAGCATGTCATACCCTCACAACTTGCCATTTGATATAGTTTGTACATAAAACATTGACATTTCCAGTTTTTCATTCAAACGTAATTATGCCCAAGACAAAAATCCTGGTATATCCAACTGTTCACTATTCTGAAGTTATTCAATCAGAAATAACATCATGTTTCAGATTTCAATGACAGAAACACAGAATATTTGTCACTTTTTTGTACAGGATCAATGGAAAATTGTGAGGTTATGACATGGTTAGCTCACTCAATTGCATAATATATTCATATCCACTGTACAAGAACTGTTTTGCAGAAATTAGCAAAACTTCAAAATGTCATAACTTCCTTATTTTTCATCCACTTTCAGTCAAATTTTGTACTGTTGAACTCATAAGATTTTACTCTTTTTTATCAGAATAACTTATATTTGGACTGGATTTCCCCTTTAAGGTCAGACTGGAAAGAATATGTTCAATTTCAGCATTACAAATGATTTGTGACTCATCAAATGTGATGTTCCTATGAAGCAAAGCCCAAACTTTAGGAATATTCCTTTTTCTTAAAAGGAGCTTCAAAGTTATTGTGCTTTATGCCACTATAATGAATCCTCAATTCTTTATTGTGTACACACTAAAAAGTCCTAAAATCTTCTCGGCAACAACTCTGAAGGGATCTCTAGAATATCCTGAAACTTACCAGACACGCACACAAGATATCCTTCTATTCATACCTTGTTCAAATTATCAATAAAATTGCTGTCTGGTAAGACTAAAATATCTGGGACATCAAATAAATAATGGTGATTAATAAAGATAGTAACATCCTATAAATTTCTTGAAGTGTGACAAGGGCATGCATTAAACATGCATACCACTCCTGTGCAGAATGAAATTCTTTCGAGCAGCACCAAAGGTCCCTTCCATCTCAGTAAAGGTGGCATGTTGTGTTTACTGAGTATCACTTCAATTTTGATAACACACTCAAGGTTAAATCTAACTCTCCCTAACAATAAATCAAAGATGTCGGAATTCAATTCTCTATACAGTCAAGATCATAAAATACTGAAAATCTTTCTTGAAGTCATCTGCCAAGGATGAATGTATATTTCATGGATGACTAATTCATCTAACTTTCCAAAGTAGTTTAATAGTACTGTAAACCATGATATATTCGCGGCATTAAATTTTCGCAAATTGGAGCTGACAGCCTTTTTCGTGGCATGAAATTTTCGCGAATTGCCACTGGCATTCAACGCATGACAAGAACTTTCACGTGCATTTTAATTTTGCAAATCTTGGCACTCGCGAAATTCGTGAAATTAAAATGCACGCGAACATTCCTCGTTTTCAGTATACATCGAGGCTTACTGTGATGGCTTTTACGCCAAGAAAGATACAGCACATAATAAAACATATCATAATTCTCTGATACACAATGTAATGCCTTATATTACCAATGTGTGTGTACTGACATTTTCATCACAGTAATACCTCTTAAGACTCAATAGTTGTGGGGAAAAAACAACTTGCATGCTAAGAGAATTAGATATACAAGAAGAACAACTTCATGCTTATGTCTTTACAGCATGTTAAATTGTCTGACACCTTGCCAGCCATCAACAGAAGAAGACAAGCAAAAAATTGTCAATTTTCCCTTCCTCTAGAAAGGCATTTCTTTCTCACTCTTTGTAAAAGAGTTACTTTTCAACATTTAATCCAGTCATTTAATGAACCTAGTAGATCCTGAACATGGCAGATGAAGACTTTCAAAATGTTGTTGGCAACTGGGTAAGGTTGATGTACTTCCCTGCCAAGAATTGAGGCTCTCTAACGCACTCAAATTTAGTAAAAATTGAAAGTGCAAAAGGATGGAGAAGGTATTTGATTCTAACTAAGGGAGATGGATTGATTGGAAGATGTGGGTCATATTTTTCAGCGAACCACAAACACTGCTGAAATAGCCTGCAAGAGGTTTATGAAATATCCATGGCAACCAGTATGCAACACTTACTGGATATGGCTGTAATTTGATAAGAGGGTTATGATAAAAATATTGTTATTCTACTAATGTAATATATTCTCTGCATGAGAGCCCAAAAAGGCCAAAGATAACAAGCTAGGTAATGTTAGTCTTGAGGAGTTTTTCCCCATCTCTGCCTGAGCACATCATAATTTTAAACATCTCTCAAATAAATGTATTACGCGTCTGCTAAATCTAACTACCAATCAGTGTTAGATATGGAAGTACTATGCCTATTAGCATACTGCAAATGGCGAAAGGAAAGAAAACATGAAAATCCAAACACAGTGGGACACCATGATCGAAACCATGCCACACATACAGAAGTTGAGCATAACTTAGAAGCTAAGTTTTCAGCATTCAAAAATATACTCAATATGAGCATTATGATAATAGGTATTTTTAAAGGGGAGAACCCTTTCTATTCCAGTATTATGTTTTCCATGTCCATCATATTACTGCTACATACCAACTGGTTCCAGCTCAGTTGGTAGTGTTGCTACCAAGAGGCAGTAAGTGGTCAGCCCTAATCCCATTCTTATTTCCTTTTTTGGGGGTTCACATAGTCTATTACAATATAGATCAAACATGCCATCATACTTTTGGACAGCAACAACAAAACACACACACACACACACACACACACACACACACATGCACATACATACAAACACAATAAAAACAACAACAAAACAGACAAAGTCAAAGTATAGTAATACAATTAACTCTTTCAGTGCCAAGGGCTTTGGACAATGTGTAGAAGGTTATGGGTTGTTTTTGTGTGTGTTTGTGTGTGTATGTGTGTGTGTGTGTGTGTGTGTATCTGTCTGTCTGTGCGTGTGTGTGTGTGTGGCTCTTGGCACTCAGAGGACACAAAGCATTAACCCGTTGAGGACGGACTCATTTTGCTATGACACTCATTTCCCATAGACACCTGCTCCAGTATTCTCGGGACTCGTCCTCAACGGGTTAAGCATGCCGGAGGAGGGGGAACTGCGTGGCATGACGACACAAGCTCACCTTGAGACAGAAGAAGAGTGATAATGGAAATGTGACGAGGACTACGAGATAGGAGCAGATCATCAAGAAGTAGACGCAGCACCCCAATGACTCGTCTCCTGAAAGATATAATGTTGGATAGAGATAATCGTGATTAGTTCGCTCATTTTTTTTCCGCAACCTTGGCACCACCTCAGTGTGGTGAATATGAGATAGATATCATTGCATGAATAATGTTCATGAAATCATTCATGAGTAATGAATATATGTAATGAACATTATTGCTACTATATAACCACTGATAAAAATGATAATTGTGATTATGTAAATTAATAAAACCATTCAAAGAACTAGCAGTTGGCATATTGTTATGCTTTGATACCACATTGATGTCAATCCTTCCCAGCAGTTCTCATTTGCATCCTTCCTTGACGATCCTCTTTCAGTGGATGGCACATGGGACACACATTTAGGCACTTTCAGTCCGTATTAATCGTGATTTAGTGATCAGTGTAAAATATAAACACTTCCGCAGGTGTCCAACGTAGGCACACCATTGGCAACAAAGCTACAAAGAAAAAGGCAATGAGGGTGTTGCTTTATATAAAAAAAAAGAAAGAAAAGGAAATGAGAGCATGGTGTGATTAAAGAGTGTTTCGATCATTTTGAGACATTGATCCTTGAGTCAGAGTCTGGCTCTAATTCTGGACTGACATCTAGATGACGGCGTGCTGATGTGAAAACCGCATCACAGACCCAATTACTGGTGTTCTGCACCCCCTTGGGGAGAAATGGGGCGATGGAACCAGCCCTAGCACATGTAAACACGGCACAGGAGGTTGACTCATGCTTGTCCTGTTATCACTGTCTGCCATGATGGGTGGTGTTAGATGGAGCACCCCAGGGCACAAAATAAAACCACCTCCACCCCACCCCCGACCTTTTTGCCCACTATAACCGGAAGATCCAAGATACCTGATACCTCATCTTCAGAACGTCGCCATGTGATTGGGTGATTAACGAATCCGTCCCAGAATCATGCGGGAGGGAATGGGCTTAGTGCTACGTGGGCAATAAGAGATGCATGCACCTCTCTCAGATGTTGGTTGTTAACCTACTATGTTAACGTAAAGGAGCCAATTTCCCACTCGTGGTGGAGTGTGTTTAGGGACAGCTCATTTTAAAGCTAAAATTCAGCAAAGGTCACTCTACAGACTTAAATTCACACAGAAGAGAGCTGAAATTCAGTCTGAAAGAGCTAAATCAAACGGCAATTTCAGTCCACAAGGAGCGGTCCCTAATCACACTCACAAATGAGTGAGAGAGGAAGTAAGACTTTATATCACACAGCAGTTGAGCAAAGTCGCTGTTTTGCCTTTCATTTGTGAGGTTTACACACACTGCATAAATTTGTGTCTCTGTATTGTTTGATACATGCGCATGTAAAAGGAAAAAGAAAACTTAAGTCATTGCTCACAGGAATCACATATGCTGTGTATTGCACTCATGAGTATTGCAACATCTCCGTAGCTACAGGTTCATATCATAGTGCCTCAGAATACCTTCTGCATATTTCATAACTCTCTGTAATAAAGTCAGTGTGATGTATCATTGAAAGGTCTATGAGGGATGCACCATCACAGGAAAATAATCATACTTTCCCAATATTCTAAAAGAGAAAATTTTTGCAGTACATTAATCTTCATGTATATCAAACTACCTTTGACTAGCACATATTTTAAACCCTGTGAAAATATCTGAACAATTTTCTCTGCATATCTTTAATGGGTTGACAGTTGAGTCACAGTTTTTGAGCCACTCAAAGTGACAAATCAATCATATTATAAATATTGATGTTTACAGTAATGGGTCTGATTTAATCCTTCCAGAGAAAAGAAAGGTGTTTTTGTTAATCACACTGGATCTTCACAAATGCAGAGCAAAAGGTAAGTTACAGAAGAGCACGCTGCATGATACACAGCAAGCTTGAACTGCAAGTCTATACCAAATAAAACTCCACAAAATATTCAATAACATTTTTTTATTGAAAAGTACATCATGATATAAAGAATATACCAATATCAAACCCTCTCAGAGTTTCAATTTTGTGGCAATTTTGTTCTAATCCTTTTCTTATTCTCAAGATTTGACATTCTTTCCTGTGTCTTTCTTATTCTCGTTTGACCTGGACTAAGATATATAATACCTTTGACCTTTCTTATAAACTCATGCCCTCAGATGCTGTAACTCTTTCAATCTAATATAGCTCTGATAAACGATATATTGTATGTATATCTAGATGGATGTACAACTGTATATAATATCTAAAAGGGTACAAGCATACACACACACACACACACTTTTTGTGTTTCTTTGATATCTATTGATTTCATTCAAATCAGTCATGAATTAACCCATTTTGGTGTAACATGAACAAAGACAATACAAATACAATTCAAAACACAAACAAATCCATCTTTCCATTTATACCGCAAATGATCTCTCTTCAACATGAATAACATGCATACACATATGCACATACAGACACACAAACACAAATCAAGGGCATGTATTTTAAAGCCCAAACACTTCAGTCTGAATGCCTTGCTCTCAAAGCGTGACCTTTTGCACAAACATAAGTAAATTACAGAGAATATGGTTTAGGTTTCTGGCTCTTCTCCGCAATTGTGCTGCGGAGATCAAAGCTATAGGATGTGCAGGATTACTAATCTGATTTTCCTAGTCTTTTGTTGATGGTGAATAAAAGGATTAAACAGATCTAATACCAATAGGCCTTCCCAGCTCTTGAGTCCAATATAATTGATATTGTGTAATGTGCTAATCGGCCGAGGCCAAGGTACTTAGTTTGTGTATATAGGCCAGTTGCTTAGTATTTCAGTAAATCTGATAGAATAAACTGGATTGTTGTACACATGACACCATCCACATAATGGAGATTTTAAAAATATATCATTTATCTTAATTATGAATTCATGAATCATGACATTAGATTTACAAGTGCAAGTTTGAATGAATAGAAACAAGTACTGAATATTCACTTTTTTCTTTTTTGAAAACATAGCACTTTATTTTATTTTTAGTATGACTGTTTTCTGATGTAGAAGATTAAGACAAACAAATTACAACAAGTGAAGAAACTTAACCCGTTGAGGACAAGTCCCAAGTATACTCAGGCAAGTGTCTATGGGTAATGTGTGTTGTAGCAAAATCAGCCCGTCCTCAATGGGTTAACAGTGCAACTCTGCACCAAGGGTTTTTCAGTACCTCCAAAAATCAATTTTGCAGTAAAGGCTTATAGCACACGGCAAGCAATGAGTTAAAGGTTTCTCTGTCTATTGCTATATTTGTCCATCACTGGTACACTAATGGAGAGAAAACAGGCCATAAAATCTAAAAGAACAACCAAGGTTCAAATTGCCATCAGAAAAGGGCAAATGATATAAGATATGATTTGGCTACTTTACTGATTTACGGAAGATAGAAAAAAACATATAGAAAGATATAGAATATATATTTATATTCATGTATTTCAGCAAACAGAGAGAGGAAGGCAGATAGATACAGAGAGGTACAGAGGAGGGAGAGAACAGAATAGATAAAGGTAACAGAAATAGAGGGATATATATATACTGATGAAGAAAAGAGGAATTCTAAATATTTGTGCATGTATGTTTCTGATGAAACAGGAATTTCTCACTAGTTATGTGACACAGCATGCATAGGCAGAGAAATGTTATTCAGGAATAGCTGGAATGTTCCAACGCAGCACATTGTGAAGGAGCCTGGCTCTTCTGTACGGTAGAGTGAAAAGTTTTTAAAAGTTTTCCCCTCGCACAAGTCAGACTTCACTGCCGACAGTTCTTCTACGTGAAAAGTGCCCTCAGTGATAGATGATCAGCACTTGTCCTTCACAGTACAATAATCATAATTAATACAAACTGGGTTTTTGCATTTCATTTCCCATTAGTGAAATTGAAAAAATATTGTGAGCAAAGCTGAGGCACGGAGTGTCCTCGTTAAAACAGTATGCATTATTGGCAGAATTGGAAATGAGTTCTAGAAATTATTTTCGAAAGAGCGTTAGTTCTATGTATGTGTTTGTGTGTGTGTCTGTGTTTGTGTACGAAGTATTGATACTAAATCAAGCTAACTTGTGATATGCAATAAAAGTTGAGTATATCTTCCTCTCAAATCAAACAATCCCCATTAAAATTCTGTCAGTAGTAGCCATTTCTTTCTTTTTCGTTATACGTGTATGACTGCATCAGATTACATGTGTGATCCTCAGAATCCAAGCCACTCTGCCAGAATCGATGCAGTAATTACATTCAGATGTATTTGATTTCCGTTCCAAGGATACAGGGCTTTTATCCAAGCAAACAATCCCATTTGGATCCTAAATGCATAATAATTACGCCCCAGCCTATCCGCCGACTCGCTATCCAATAGGTAAACAAATCTTGTGCCCCAAAAATGTTCATGCAACAATGGGGTTAATGCAGGCAACAGAATGTTTGCATTCATTGTCAAAAAGATGCAGCTTCGTGGGATTGAGATGGTATAGACAAATTGAACGTGGTTTCTGTGAAATGTATAAATGAAAGAGACCTAACATCCATTTGATAATTTAATTACCTAAACTGAAAAAAGGACATGTTTTTACAAGGAATCATATTCTGATGCATAATTTCCATTGGTGAAAACAATGTAAAGACTTGAAATATAGAGATATGTACATTTTGAGACATACTGCCCATTATATCAATGTGACATTGACGTCTGTTCTCAATCATAGAATTTAAACTTGATATCATCTAAAAACTGTTTTATGTCCTCGTTCATTTTTAGAAGAGTTAAAGCCTCCAGTTAACATTTGCTGCTGATTACAAAAAAAACCCAGCTTTATCGCTTCAAAAATATTTTTGAAATATGTCATAGGGATACAATCAACCAACATGAATGTTATTCAGAATGATAAGTGTTAAGTATTGTTAAATATACAAAATGTAAACAATAGCTTACTTAAAAACCATTTCTTGAGTAAAATATCTTTGTAAGAGTTTAATGAGAAAATTAGCACTATATTTTCAGCTATATTGCAAAAATCTTCTATAGTAGGGTGTTCTGTGATAATAAAACTGAACTATACATATGCATCAAATGTGATAATTCAAACATTTTTTTTACCACTGCTTCCAATGTGAAATAGTGAAACAGAGCTGACTGACAAATCATGAGAAAAACTCATGAGATATAATCCAACATGAGCAATCACGTGAGGATAGAGACATAGAAAAAAAGGAGAGAAGAAAACATGGTAAGAGGGGACAGAGAGAGTGAGAGAGGGGGGGGGGGCAAGGAGATGAGGGAAGGAGAGAAACAAGGAGGAAAAATACACACTGGGCTTTTGGTATTCATGGATTTTATCTCCAGGGTGGCTAGCCCTCCTAAGTGAGTATTGGCATGACTTCTCATCTATCATCTACTTCTTCTTGTGAATTCATGAGATTCTTCAATCATAAGACAACTACAACAACAACAACAAAAGATAAATCAGTTCGAAAAAGGAACAAACAAACATAAATGCAGATGTTCGTGAAAATGTCCCCACTTTGATATGTAGATTCTAGGGGTACTTGAGTTGCTAGGTGCCTCACAAGCAAACTTATACTTAGGCCAATACATATATGCATACATTATATTTCAGCAGAACTGACAGTGATGTACAGCAGAACTCCATGGGAACCCTTCTTATCCACTGAAGAAAACAAAAACAACAATATCACCAACAACTGCAGAGATTAATGAGGGTTGAAACTAGAAATGACACTCCACCAAAATGGCTGTGCAAAAAAAGAAGTGAACGGGGAAGTTCTGTTTTTTTCCTCTTTTTTTCTTTTTTAGATTATCACAATAATGAAAAGTGATGGCTCGCCTGGATTATGCATGAAATAAATCCCCTATGGTTGACTGAGAGAGACACTGTAGGAATATATACCTTCAGGCTACATGCTGGTAGGTCATTGGTTTATTGTACATGAGCCAACCCTTGGTATAAAGATTCATATGTAACCATATAAATATATAGATATATATACATATACTACATACATGTATTATATTTCTTTGTATACTTTAAAGGACATGTTCACCTTAATACATTTGCGGAGTGAGAGAATGCAGCAATATTAGCACAACACCTCAGTGAAAGTATGGGAAAAATCGGAAAAAAATTCAAAAATAATGAATTTTTAAAGTTTCATTGCCACCATCGCTGGATAAAAAGGCTACTACAGCTGGTGATATCACATGTGTAGAATCATAAAGAATACATAAAGATAATTCAACATATTATTTTCACTGTTCTTGCATAAAAAAGAGCACTTAACTTGCCTCTTTTGGAAGGTACAAAGAATCATATTACCTTAACACATGCCAGTAACAATATGAAGAATTAAACATTAAACAAAGATTATTTCCTTTTTCAAATTCTCTTTATATTTTCCTTATATCATTCTACACATGTGGCATCACAAACTGTAGTAGTTTTCTCATCCAGCAGTAACTGCACAGAAACTTTAAAATTTGTAACTTTTGAACAGACTGTCTGATTTTCCTGAACTTTCACTAATGTGTTCTGCAGATATTGCGCTAATCACTAAATCCACGTATGTATATAAAGGTGAACTTGTCATTTAATATGATGCACATGACAATATAAAAAGGATTGACTCAAAAGATGCTGCAAAGAGTTAATGGTGTTTTTTTTTTCCTTATTTATTTGAAAATATCATATGGCTCAGTCAAATACCAGTCAATTATTGAAGCATATGACTACATGAGAGTGGAACATTTCACTTTTCTTTTTTCTTTTTCTTTTTTTTTTACATGGGCAAAACATTTTGTTGTGTTCTGCATTGGGAGAATTTTTTCTTCTTTTTTTTAACAAATAGATGACATAGAAAACCAAATCGCTTATCTGGAATTTTTTAAATCAATGGATCAAACATTTGCAATCTGTACCATGCTCACAGAAAAGAAAATTAATAACTGCTACTTTGAGAAACAAAAGTGATTTTAAAAAGTCATGCAATAAGAATTATGTGTCTCTCATAAGTACCAGATGACAATCACTGCTTCAGGTGCATCAGGGTGTTTGTAACAAGTTGGAGGTATTTGTTCACAATCACTTTGACCATTCCATATGACAGGACATATAATGAGTTTTCTCCTCAGGGAATTCTGGGCCCTGTTTTATTAAAAGATAAAATCAATCATAAATTCCCTTACCACACAGGCTGCCATAGACTTACAGTTGAAATCAACTATATAATCAATTTTAACTCTTCATAAAACAGGGCCCTGTATGACGGTTTTCTCTTGGTACCAGTCTTGATCCACATAGTATGATCTTTGGTCTGTATGATCCTTCTCAGTATCTCAGAGTAGTATGTCGAGAGTCCCTTTCATACCTGGGGCAACAATTAAGACTTCGATCGTATCTCAAAATCACGAATTTTCAGAAGAGCTGCAAAACTTTTTCTCTCTTTCTTTCTTCCACCCTTTTTCTTGTTCTCAGCTGCCTTTTTTTTTCTTTCTTTATCTCTCTCTCTCTTCCTCTCTTGTGTGTATCAGACTACAGAAAAACATCCCAAGTAAAACATGCGAGACATTCTTGTTGCGTTGACCATACACACAAGCAAACCTCTACCTCTCGTTTGACATACATGATTTAGTATCACACTGGTGCCCTTTAAGCATGCATAAAGTATAGCTTTGGTGCCTCCTGTGCTAAACTACATCCTAAATCCCATAGATCTCCTGCTATATTGCCACTGTATACTTGCACAGGTTAATCACAAACACACAAACACACACACACACACACACACACACACATCCTTTGTCCTATGTAGTGCAATTATCTTATACCTGTTATAAATCTATTTTGTCATCTGTTAGTCTATTCATCTTTCTATCTCCAGAAACATTTTCACTGAATGTAAGACTACTTCTATCAAATTAACAACAATTAAAAACAAAGCAAACCAGCAAACTATACACCTATACCTAATTTTAAACACACACCTAGCTACATAGCATCTAAACTTCCTGTCTGTATATACACTTATCCTTATTCCACGACCAACACTTTGTCATGGTTTGATTGCTAGTGTCTGGCATGTAGTCTTCAGAAGGGTAATTTTAACCCATTCCCGATAATAATTTGAAATCTCCCACTTAATTACTCTTTGAAGGACCCAAGGGTGTCATATGTTCAAAGAATTAAAAAACTCATTATATGCCTAATGGTTCAAAAATCAGTGGTTGTCACACACAAGCTTACTAGCTGCCTGTACAAAGTGGAATCATGTACCTACCTGTATAGTAGTGATGGGCACTGGAACCGGGGCCCCGCCTAGTGCGCCTCTTGGAGTCCGAGCTCTCAACCATCCCCATATCAGACACCATGTTATAGCTTGCCATAGCTGGTATTAAAGTCCTAGCCCTTATTACCACTCCTCAGCACAATGGGCACCTGATAACAGTATGACTCTATGATTGCTACAGAAATTCAAACCCCACAAATTCACAGGGTTGATGAAGAAACCATGGTTACAACACCCTTCTCAGATACTAAAAGTCAGTCTTTCTTGCAAAGCTCTGCTAGCGATCCTTTTTTTCACTCTCTGCTTCCTTCTCAGAGGGTCCTTTTCAGGAGCGCGGCGGGAATTTCTCCAAATTGGCAGCATGCACACACACACTTAGCTCTGATGGTGTTCCAGTGAATATATGTGGGCGCACAATCAATTAAAAATTAAAAATTCCACTCACGACAAGAGGGCAATTACAGAGGTTCCAAGAATGATGCCGCTAGTTTCATCAAGGTTGAATTGTCAAAAAATCCGAACATCTTCCATCACTAATGATATCTCCAAGAGACTTCTAAGAGTCTTTTCTTTTTTAATTTGGCATCCAGAGATTTGGCACTTTCTCACAGGTAGATCGATAAAGCATCAAATTAAAATCCAGTGCAGTAATCCGTATAACCAATTAGTAATGGCTTTATGCCTCGGCATACTTGTATGAACCAGGTAAAGAATATGTTGTCGTGATCCGTATGCGGCAAATGTGACAAACACAACATGGTGGCTATTGGTATACACACAGGAGCGTGTCTATCTATATGCCAAGTCATTACAGAAAAGTGGGGCCCTCCAACATTTGGGTTGATATGGCAAGGGGGGGGGGGGCTGAGGGGGCACTGGCAACTAATTAAGTTCATGCCCCATTGCCTCTCCCCTCCCCCCCCCCCCCCCCCCCCCCCCCCCGCCAAATTTTCACTAATCTCTTTAATGTTCTGAAAATACATCGTGGCCATAGAGAGACAAAGAAAACATATAGAGATGCCGGTAGATGCCTAACATGGGCCAGGGTGGCATAGCTTGCAAAAACACACCTTGGGTGCCTACAAGGAGCAATTGGCATATGAAAAGAGGGCCGGGGAGAGCATGTTACCCCAACTCTGATTGCAGACTCTAAAAAGAAAAAAGGCAGCATGGGGGAAGGGGAGGGTTTAGTGACTATCACAGCGCAAAGAGTTAAGCTCATTACCAACGCAGACACTTCAAAGAGAAGAGAGAAAGAGACCAGAATGCTGAGTCGGGTCGGCAATTATTGGCCTGCTGTTTCCAGGTTTTCTTTCCATCTCATTCTTTTTTTCCCTGACAGTTTTCAGTTTGTGTATGTTGCTGTTGGTATTTTCTGCATTCTCCTACCCCATACTGTTCACCAGGAATCCAGAAAATCTGTAGTCACATGACTCACGGCGCTCAAGGTAACAGCCTTCATTACTGCATGTGCTGAGCTCACAGTAATACTACCAGACTTATTAGATGATACCTCAATATTAAAGACATTATTTACCATTTGCAGATGAAAACAAAAATCCAGCTTTAGTGCTTCAAAATAACTCTAAAATGTGAGTCAGGGACAGAAACAACCAATGTAAAAATTTGAATCATTATAATCAATGTTGAGTATTGTTAAATATACAAAATGTGAATGATAGTTATAATAAAAATGTTTCTAAATTTAACTGACTACAGTCATGATTTAGTGGAGAAAACAGTGATATCTCCTTATATTTAAGGCTTTATTGCAAAATTTCATATGGTAGGATGTTTTGTGATATAACTGACCTACACATATGCATCAAATGTGATATCTTGAACATTTTTTAAATCACTGCTCCCAAAAGTAAACATACAGGACCTTTAAAAATTCAGCTCGCCGCTGCTTTATTCCTGGGTGCACTCCATTTAAAAACTTAGTACCTGTCATTGCAAAGATCCCAAAATATGTAATGAATACAACCGTGATAGAAATAACCTTGTTGGATCCATGTTGACATCAATTTCATTAAACTTTCTTATATCATGCACAATCAGATGAAAGCTGATAGACCTTTAGTCATCATCATTACGATATCTGTGTATTACCAATATTTCTCCTCTCTATCTAGAGACTTACATTTGTTCTTTTTTGTGTCACAAGCACTCTTCGATAACTTTGAAAACAATATATTTCACATATGAAATAAACATTTAAAAACTAGAAATATCACTGAAGGTGATTAATACCCCCGCCCCGTGACGACAGTCTTACCCAAGGAATGATCTTTCCTTGATCTTCTGCCATTTAAATGCCGTTACCATGGCAACGCAGCTTCCGACACGTCCAAAAAATATGCCTTGCACATCTTCCCACCAAGACTATTGTGTGTGCCACATTTCATAAGCTTTTGTCAAAAACTGAGGAAGTAGTTCAATCCACAAGATCTTTCCTTGATCTTCCGCCATTAATATGCCGTTACCATGGCAATGCAGCTTCCGACACGTCCAAAAAATATGTCTTGCACATCTTCCCACCAAGACCAATGTGTGTGCCACATTTCATGAGCTTCAGTCGAATACAGAGGAATACAGTTCGCGACGCAAGATTTGCAACGGACCGACCGCCCGACCGCCCGACCGACCGCCCGACCACCCGACCGTCCGCTGATTCCTATATACCCCCTTCAAACTTCGTTTGGCGGGGGTATAAAAACCCAGAAATGTTAATAATTTGGAGCAGAGTTTTTGTGGCACAGAATGCACTTTTCTCAAAATCAATATGATGCTGCAAGAGTACAATAGCCATGGGCAAAATACAGAACTGTCAAGACCCTGTAATGCGATATAGGGTGAGATGTGTATGGGAATGGTTGGAGGCTGTAATTGGCCGGACAGCAAGAAAAAGAAAGAAAACAAAGCTTTGCCTGGATTGAGACTGACATGGCTGCAGTACAACTGTATGTGGTCGTGACAAGGTCCTGTCACAACAACATCCGATGAACCCCGGTGAAAATTGGCTTATGCACCTTAAGTGGGATGTTTTTGCTCTAGAGTGGGTTCGCAGCATACGGATTGGGGTTTTTATTCTGCCATGTATTTATAAAAACAGATTGATGCCTATATAAAGAACACAGAGGCTACTGAGAGAAAAGAAGGGTTGCTAAGCTTGGATATTATACTGCCCTGAGGGTCGTTTGTTTTGACATTCTAAAGTATTGAGTTATGGAAGACAAGCAAAGAATTGCTTGCATATGCATTTACATATCAAATCATATCACTTTATAACTGGCCAATCTTACATTTGTATTGCTTTCATTTTTCTTTTAAATAGAAAGCTGGTTTAGTTTCATGATGACTACATAATGACAGTACAGATCAATGTCTTGCATTAACTAGAAACAGTTGCCAGTGACATTTTTTTTTTCTTCAATAAAACCATGTAATGTGCGATAAACTAATGATATATTACAGTCAGGGTTGACTTTCAAAGTAGGCTGGAGAAGAACATATTTACATGCAATAATTTTGTTTGTATGAAAACACTTCCATGCAAGCCACATTTTCCTTGTTCCAATATTATGCACAAATTTGCAATCATATATTTCCTTCCCAATACCCCTCCCTCTCTATATATCCCACTGATCTCTTTCTCTCTCTCTCTCTCTCTCTTTGCATGCCCAATTAAGGCAAGTCCCATTGAAGAGAAATGTTTACCTCCACAAAGTGCACAACATGAGCAAGAAAACATGTTTGTGTACCGAGTAATTGCAAAGTGCATCACTCTCGCAGGCTTTGAAGTGTGACATTTACACATATGCCATATACACACGGATTCCAGTATTGTTCTGTAGTGTAATGGGATATTATGTTCTTCCCGTTCAGAGGAGTGTACATGGTGTACAGGAAACAGCTCTAGGTCAAAGGGACAGTCGTATAAATACGCTAAAAATAGAATACCAGTCGGGGACAGCATGCTGTACGTCCTTCGTGAGTGATATTGGGCCTGGAAAAATTCATCACACAGCAAAAAAAACTCAGCACATAATGATTCTTTAAAAATGTTGGGAGCAATTAGTTTTGTGGTGAGGTAAAATATTACCCTTTAATATTTCTAAAGGAATGTTGCAGTGACCTCATTGTGCACATGTGGTGCTGAATGTATACTAATCAGCTGATAATCTGGGTACAGATCAAATGCTCAATGCAGGTAAACATATATCCCTATAAAATAAACCCTCCACCAGTATATAGCACGGGCTCCAGGACAGCTGTCCGGCATTTGCAGTATAGCTGATATTTAAGCATAGTAACATGATAATTACCTCACTTAACCCATTGAGGATGGACTGATTTTTCTATAACACGCATTAATTCCCATCACCGGCGCGAGTATTCTCGCCACTTGTCTTCAGCGGGTTAAAAAGAATAGTATCATCACTCACATTTAAAGTGGTATGTACTCTCATTCGATCACTTCAAAAAGAATGAGAGCTCTTATTTGTCACCCACATATAGGAGCCTATACACTGGTTAAATTCACAACACAAATAATGAACTACCCCCATGTGAGACATATCAGCTAGAATCCACCTGCTAACTTAGTGATTATAGGTACCCCATAACCAATAGACAGGCAGGTCGACCTACCCTGATCAGAGTCCGGTGGAAGTACCTGGTAGCCCGTGGTGGTATTCCTGGCCCCTTGGGGTGCAGCGGCATCCAGGACCCATCCTCCTTGCTTCCCCCTATAGCCGCCCCCTTTTCCACCACCACCACCACCACCTGTTATAGCTCCATACTGAGATGCCATGATTAAAGTAGTATGCAGTACCACCAGAGCTGTGTTTTGAGACTAACTGATGTCTCACAACTCACTCATGGATGTCACATGGCCGGTCAGGTGTGCACATATGTTGGCTGCAGATCAAATCCTTACTCGCTCTCGTAAGCGTGAAGCATGGTATCTCCTGATCACATGTTTTCCCACTTTGACCTTTGATCCTTGAGTACCACTCACTGGAAGTTTACCCACTTTCTAGCCTTCCTCTTTATTTCTTTCTGTTTGTGATGTTTGAAGTATATTGGGCAAATTCCCCACCACCATAAAACCTGTACCAAACTAGCTTGTGTAACCCTCTGTCCTTGAGGTCGTTTAATAGAAATCTAGGTTTAGTCTGGCCTATAGTACCTCGTAAGTTTCACATGTATTTGCTGTACTTTTTTTATGAAAGTTTTTTTCTTAGTTAACTCGGTTCACACATACCCCATAATGGAGCTGATCAGAGTTTTTTCCTTGTGGGAGGAGTTTGTAGACAAGACTATCGTCTTACATGCAGTGAACATTAGGTAACTGATAACATATTATAGTTACTGAAACATCAGCTGAAAATATATTTTTGGCTAGAATGTTAATTGCATATCTGAATGCTCTGTGAATACTAAATGAGCTAAAATTATACTGTGCTGATATCGCTCAGAATTCCTACCTATGCAAACTTTGCAAAAATAAAGCCACTGCAAACATTTCAGCTCTCTAAAACAGTACTAGTACTTATTGCTGCAATACAGAATAACGTATTACATGTAATTGCATTTCTACTGAACTATCTATCTGTGCTCCAAAAGAAATGCTTGTTTGATATACATACAAAACTAAGGCAGATGAAAGGAAGAAAAGAAACCTGAGCAGCCCACATCTCTACAAGCTGGTCTTTTACATGGGCCTCTCTTTTCCAATAATACAATTATTTTGAATGAATAGTTCAATACACATATGTTTATTTATTGTTGTAATACATTGTTTGTTTCATTGAAATCATACTGAAAATAAAAATATGATATTGGATATAAAATTTGATTTTAACTGAATTGAAAAGATCCATCCAGTTCTCTTAATGTGTTTGCATTTGTCTAGTTGCACCCAAAATTAGTAATATATGCAATTTTGTAGCACTGCAAGTCAAGATGCTACAACAGCAGATGAGTCATCAATCCCCCCATAATCTGCCAGGCAACCGCTCCCATTCTCTCTGCCTCCAGATTCTGGGGTAGTTGAGCTTCAATATTGAGGTCCATCTATATGTTTCATATGCTGCAATGGGAAAGTCCCTGAACTAAATTAATTCCTGTCAATCACCAGGTCACGGGACATGCCACCAAAACAAAATAAAAACAAAAGCAAAGAGCCGCATGATGCCAAAAGCTAATGGAGTACGTACTTCCATTACCTAAATGAATTCCTAACATCATTTGCTTGCAATAAGATTGGTAGATATAATATTGTGGTAGCAAATCATACTTTCTTCTCAAGTAATTTACTTTTTTTTCTCTCTGCATATGAAGAGTTTGTTCGCAAAAACCGATAAGTCCATTTTTGAAGATTTTGAAGTATGGCCTCTGTCATAAAGTACAAAATAATACCTTCTAAATGATATATTGGTCACTACATATAAAGGTACATTTTTGAAGTTATGGTCAAAAGAAGCAAAAAATTGCTTATTACTCTCTTTATTTTTCTTGACCTTTATTCGCAAATATCTCCATTTGGCAAATATGGACTTATCGGTTTTTGCAAAAAACTCTTCATGTCTTCCATTTATGGTTCACCTGTAATTTTCCTCTCTTTTTTTGGGGGGGGGGGGGGATGGGGAAAAGAGGGGAGGTCAATATGGACATATTCTGCAAAGGGTTCTGCAGGCATTTATCTTGTAATTAGGGGTTTGATGGCATATATAAAACATGTACATATGTATGATCAGATTTTGTTGTTTCTTTCTCCTAGCAATGACACCAACCACAAGGTATGACTATCAAGTAGCTCAAACAGGCATCTGCAAAAGGGCATAATTTATCTAATAGTTTTGGCATCTGGCCAGAAAAGATAAAACCTGAACTCTTGCTCTCTCCTCTTTATCTCTCAATCTCTCTTTCTCTATATCTCCCTCTGTCAATTCATCTTTACTCACACAACTTTTTTTTTCTTATTTCCTTCCTGGTTTTTCTCCACTGATAGCTCTATATGCTTTCCTCTATCTTTTCTTCCTCCATCTGGCTCTCTCTCTGTCTGTCTGTCTGTCTGTCTGTCTGTCCCTGTTTGTCTGTCTATCTTTCTGTCTCTCTTTCTTGATCTGTCAAGGCACTTTGTTTTGTGAAAGCTCAAATTTCAAGAGAAAATAGTTAAACACCCTCATCAACACAGTGCATACCATGTTGTATATATAAATAAAACATTTACTGAATACTGAAGCAGAGATGAATCTATCATTCAGTTTACTCTAATGGATTTATGGCAAAGTTTTGTTGTGTTGTTGTGTGTGTGTTTTTTTGTTTGTTAGTTTTGTTTTGTTTTTTATAATTTGGAAAACATCACACAGGCACTCACCTAGGAATGGGAAATGAGCCTGCATTATGCTATTAATTCACTTAAGTTTCGACATTATGCAGGTCACTGGCTTTTTCAGTATCAGCCGGCTCTCTGCCAGTACAAATTGATTGATTTCGCAGCAATGCTGCCAGACATTTTCTAAAGGAAATGCTTACTGGGAAATCAGAAAAAAAAAATAATAAATTGATATTCAGCAAGAGGGTTATACTGGGAAATTTGAAAAAAAAAACTAGAAAAGAAATTGATATTCAAAAAGAAGGATGTATGGATGACAACCAAGCTGAATTATCAAACTATTCTGTACCATGAGCTAGACATGGGTGTGAGTTTTTGTTGTTGTTGTTGCTTTTTAAATGTATGTTTGCTGTTGTTAATAATGGTAGTTTTTGTCTCTTACTGATGGATACTTGTGCAGACATCTTTTAATTTTCGTAATCAGAGTGATGGCAACTACTTTGAGTACTGTTAAAGTTGATATGTTGGGGGGAGTAATTTTTCATGCTCATGCAGCCACGCTAGATGAGTTTCACGTGGTTTTAATTCCACAGAATCACAATGTTAACTACTGGAACATATGGCAAGCAAAAATATTTGTGTGCCTTTGTTTTCATGCTAGTTTTTTGGTAGTGCGAAATGTGCGAAAATTTCAGCATCCCAGAAATGTCCACTTTTACAGTAATTCCCTTTTGGCAGCACAGATTCAAAATGAAACTTTACACATACTGTTCTAAATTCATCAGTATTATAATGTTCTTCAATCTTTCTGCTCAGGTGATCAGAGAGATATTTACTGGATATATAAAACAGATCATTTGAAAAAGAACCACAAGGGCACAAAGCTTTTATCATGACTTACTGCAGTTACTGTCAATCCATTATTTACTTATTATCTTTAACTGTGTATCACTGAGTATTTCATTGACTAGCAATGTATCTGAATTCCTTGCACAGTAGAGCTTTGTTATAAGAAGGTCAGATACAACACCACCCTCTTATAACAAGGTGATTTTGCAGGCCCAAACTCTTTATATTTTTTATTTTTGTACCCCGATATACTGAGAAACTGGATATAACAATCTAATTAGCAAGATTGTTAGGTCCTTGTTATAACAAAGTTTCCATGTACTTCAAAACTGAGTGTTCTTACACAATGTTTTTCCTGTCAATCCTCTCCCTCTCCCTCTCCCTCTCCCTCTCTCTCTCTGTCTCTCTCCCACAACTTTCTTTTAGCCTGATTGCACCTGTAAAAGCTCATCTAAAAATGATCAAAATAAAAATTATGATAAATGTTCCAACCAAGCATGCACCAATTTCATGATAAGACAGGTGAGACAAAGCAAGCATTGCTCCAATCACTTCTACCGTAGAAGATGAAATCTATTAAGTTTACTATCACACACCTGTTAAAGCAATGAGTGCTAAGAAAACCATTACACCCTGAATTCCATGATACATTTGATAAGTTTACAAAAATTGCTATACTGTAGCATTATGTAATTCTTGCTACTTTCCCAAATACCAACATCCCTCCTTCTCTGTTACATCACTCCAACTCCTACCATACCTGTGATGAAGGGAGATGTATCCTTGAGAACCTCCTCTTCTTCCTCCTCCTCCTCTTCTTCGTTCTCATCTTCCTCCTCGATGTTCAGCGGCGCCAGTGTGACCATCGGTAGGCGTCCGTCCGTCACCACGTGGATGTTGGGACCACCGCTGCGTCCATTAGGCCGCGAGTGAAACATGTCTGCACGACCCCCCGTCGATTACACTCGGGTGAAATTGCGCCTTGACTTGCTAAATGCCAGTTCGCAAGAGTCTGCCACTTTAACCCTTCTTCTGCGGTGTGTCACGCAATCAGGTTAAATGCACATGTGCTCCTCAGCACACGGCTGCTTTTGAAAGCGTTCTATTCGTTAAAGACACAATCTGATTTCTGTCGAGGCCAGAGCAAACAAGAATGAGATGAGGTCTGTACGAGCTGCGTTGCCGCAGCAATCACGGATCCCTACTTCTGACGGTTCTAAGGTTTCCCCCGCGAGCCAGCCGGCCGAGATGTGCACGAGTCACTGGGAATAAGAAATGAGTTGCCTGAATTGTGAATCACACAATATCTCATGTCCTACTTCATGATCGAAATTTTAGTACCATTCAATTTTATGGGCAGGGAAATGTGGAATTCGGCTAGGCACACAGGGAAATATGACTAAAATCCTCCTTTGAATGTCAGGAAACAGGCAAGACAAATAAAACCACTTAGCCTACTCCAAGTAACACAGATATATCAAAGTCCATGATCATGACATAAAAAGCATGAGACCAAGCTCGCTCATCATGAAAGCAATTCTTGAAACACAACTCTGGAATCCACCACCTGAAAGGGAAAAACAGCAGATACAGCATGAAATATCACCACCATGTGTCATCTGCAAAATTTCATAATCTGGTATACCTATAGGTAACAAGAAATCGCTATGCCTCAGAGCCACAGTATATGTTACACACAAGGCAAAGAAAGTGTACCACTAACATACAAGGATTCCTCTTGAGAATGCTGGGGAGGCACAGACACGGTTCTCCATCAACTCCTGGAATTGAATTTATTTACCAGGTAAATTCCCCGAAAGAAAGCAACAACTGCCACAGCAACGTATAAGTTGGCACAGCCTTGTAAGGCCCCTTATCAAAAAAGAACAGACAAAAAAAAAATACTCCAACATGTCAAATAACCAAACCTTTTTAGTCATTTTCTTCACTCGTCAACGTAAAAGTCAAAATTGATTAATTCAAACACAGTCTTTTGAGAATAAGAAATCAATAATGCATAATATCAGCAAATAAAAACACCACGCTCACCGAGAAGGGAAATTTGAATTTCTTTGAACATTCTGATATTTCCAAAAGATACACTCTTGGCATTTATGTCAGCGAGGGAAATGGAGAGTTATATCAGGAGGGCCATTCAAGTTCATATCATGTCTGACAGAAACCCCCGTCGGATGCTAACGAGCACTGGGCAGGCGACCGGCGGGATTTTCTTTTGGCAAATTTTGACGGGGAAATGGAAGCTGATGAAATGCACTCAAACTTCATCAGGGGAGACAGATTGGGACTCGCCGCACTGTCTCCCAGCCAGCGGATTCTGAGAGGTGAGAATGGGACCATCTTCTCATCTTTTCTTCCTTTACCATCCTCTCAAGTTTCGCCGAATCCATCATCCTCCCCTCCCCACCCCATCCTCATCCCATCCCCTGGCCATGCTCTGGTCTCTCCTGTCCATGCCCCTCCTACATTTATTTATTGGTCCCTCCATTATTTAACAAACTGCACCCCTCTCTAGAAAGCTAAAAATCGGACGGGCCAATTATCCACTAATTGAGACTCATTAATGCATCATCTCTGGTGATCAGGCTGACAGAAGGAAAAATGATCTCTTTCCCCTCTCACTTCTTATTATCTTTTCTTTTTCTTTATGACGGAGGAGTAGAGAGCAGGTTCCTCACAGATTGTTGCGTTATACGTATATGTTTCTCTTTTTGGTTCTGCCAGTCTGTCCATATCTTTGTCCTCATAAAATCTAAACAAGAACAAATCAATGTTGTAAATTTTATCGGCATCTGGTGATGAGCTGAATAATTGTGGATTTATAGCATAGACGCATGGGTCACTGTACAATGAGTAGCGAGCCTTCCTCGCATTAAAGCTTGCCTATATAGCGCTCGATATAATTGCAGTTATGACCGATAAATCTTGTCAAAAGGAAACATGCACGTCATCTCAGAAAAACATTTCCTATTTCCCTGCGATAAAATCCTCCTTATAATTCCTGCTTCATTGCAATAAAAGATATACAGACCATGAAATGGATAACATTGGATATCATACAGCAATATATGATCATTCGAATGGAAACGATCAATCTGACATAAAAATATATGTTTGTAGTTTGAATGTAGCAACCACTGTCTGTAGTATTTTCTTTGGGGCATTTTTCACAAAAAGAGAAACTACAAGAGTTCTGATCACCCGTTGTCACAAGGCATTTTTTTTTTTTGGGGGGGGGGCTTTGACTGACAGAAAAATAATATATTTGACCAAAGCTTGTAAGTATTCAAGTATAAAGCATATTTATGATAGTCATGGTAGTGTGAAAAACACTACTACTAAAATCTACTTCAGGTTTGATAGTTAATACATCCAGTGTGGCAGGTACAAGATACCATCAGAATGAAAACGATGCAACATCTTACCCGTTGCATAATATACCAAAGGTGTTATTGGCATCTGGGGAGTATGTGGACTCTTGTGGGGAAATATGACAAAAATTGTAGCATTGCATCTTACACAACACATTCCAGAGCTTGTCACATTGCTTATGAGAAACGGATGAGCCATAGGAGTCTCTAATTATTGGAAAATTACCATTTCCCAAAGGCAACAAGTTAAAGGACAAATTGCCCTAACATATATATGTGGATTGAGAGAATGCAGCAATATTAGTAGAACACGTCAGTAAATGTTTGAGAAAAACAGGACAATCCATTCAAAAGTTATGAATTTTTGGAATTTCAGTGCAGCCATTGTGACATCACATGCCTAGAAAGATATAGAGGAAAGGCACAGAAAAATCAACAAATTTTCACTTCTTCTGAATAAGAAAAGAGCACTTGAATTTAATACCTCTTTCAGAAGGCAGGAGGAATGATATTACCCTTAATATACATCAGTAACAAGCCCATGGAATGTGCACCTTTTACAAAAAGTGACATTTTGTAAAATTCTCTTCATATTTACCTTACATTATCATAAACTGTAGAAGTCTTCTCATTAAGCACTGACTGTGCAGAAACATTTGAAATTCATAACTTTTGACCACTAATATTGTTGCATTCATTCAATCCACATGTGTATTAATGTAAGCTTGTCCTTTAAAGGGAAGCAGTCCTGAGATTTTCACTGTACTGATAATTAAGAAGAGTAAAAGATATAACCTTTCACCAATTTATACGCGTGGACATCAAAAATTGTCTCCGTACGCGATTTTTAAAAAATAATTCCTGCAAGCGATCGTGTAAGAGCCTGCCAAAAGGTGCAACGTCATTGATGCCCTACTCTCAAGTTGACAGCCGTGCCTCAGAAAACCAATTTAAGTGTTCAAAATGATCATATCTGATTTTTTCATAAAATGTGACAATATGTGGTTTTATTATTTCAAACAAAATATTTCAAGCTTATTTATATATACAATTAATATATAAATAAATAGTAAACATGTATTTATAAATAACTAGGGATGACGAGCAGAACACCGCTGGAAAGAGTTGTGCATCGATGACGTATGACTCTCCGCCAAGACTTGCTCATTTGCAGAGTCACACTTTTTTAACCGAAATGTACGAGCTTATTTGGTGATTTGAAAGTTTGTTTTTGATGAAAGTAGTTCATTAGAGGTACCAACAACAACATATTTTTTTAAATTTCGTGAGGACTGCGTCCCTTTAAAGAAACAGGGTAATCATTTCACATATCATGTTAATGATCTTCTTTCAGGAGACATCCAGTCGTCTATAACATTTACCAAATACTAAAGAGCGGCCTGGTAGGAACTCAAAGGTTTGATATATATTTCAGGTTTTGTCTTAGTATCTAAGAGATTGGCGATGGGGAGCTTGGAGGCAGAAAGAGAGAGGGAGGGGGGAGGGGAGGAGAGAGATGGGGTGATCAGCTGCCTTGAGATAAGTCAACAGGGAATGAGGACAGGGCATACATCCTGTAAGAAAAATGTTTGGAAAATGCACCCTCTTACTAAAAATCAATAATTCATAATTTCCCCCTAATTAGGCCCGTACAAAAATGTTCCGCACTCTTTCCCATGGGGAGAGGCAATTACATGATTATATGCCATAAAGATCGGATCGCAGCGACTTCAACGCGGCAACAAATTCAAACGCTGATAGGAAAGGTAGGTAACCTACTCCCTGGCTTCATACTGCACTTTCATTCCCTCTCATCTGTGCGGCCGGGATCCGTCCATGTTATGGCCGATGTGACATTAAGCTACTCCTCCGTCTTGATTAGGCAGTAAGTGTACTAAATTTAAAGCAAGTGATCTTGGGACAGCTAGCATTCTCTCTTGAATGTGAGAATCAAATGCCATGGCACAGTCGATCCCTCGGGGGTTCAAGTTATTTCTGTCCAGATATGAGGCATGTATATTGTACCATAAGGACATTGATAGACATTGTGTAAGCAAGTGTTCCATTTCCCTGCAGCCATATATTTTGCATTATTATTCTGCAAGCATGATGTGCACAGGTGGCAGAATTCTGACATTATTTTGTTGCTATTTGAATCAAATTTACTGGGAGGCCTTGCTCTTTACCAATAGACAGTTTTGTTTTATTTCCATACATATCTCCATATATTTCCCTATTTAAGCCTATACCCTCCTATTTTCTCTCAACAACATATATATGTGGGAGGACAGTAAAGTAAAGATACAATACAGCCTGAGATTAAGGCTATAGCAGGTGTCTGTAAAATTTTGTCAGTGGAACAAGCCATTAATATCTTGATAATAGAACCCATGTGAAATCAGCAGGAAGTAAAAGGTGGAATATACATTTATGACACCAAGAGCCTGAAAGTTAGACTACAGCTATGCCATTGAAATCCCACTATGCATGGGACTGATGTCTTAACGGCAGAATGCACATGAAAAACAGCAT
The DNA here is from genome assembly GCF_040938485.1 of Diadema antillarum. Taxonomy (NCBI): domain Eukaryota; kingdom Metazoa; phylum Echinodermata; class Echinoidea; order Diadematoida; family Diadematidae; genus Diadema; species Diadema antillarum. The sequence continues at coordinate 872,150 of NW_027270974.1, read as the reverse complement.
GCAGTAAAGATGGGATATTCTACACCACCAGCCTGAAAATGAGGCTACGCAGCAGTGTCTGTGAAACCCTACCGGCGGAACGAGCCAATGTCTCATTGGCAGAACGCGTGTGAAAACCTGTCGCAAACTACAGGTAATCTGATGCCATATCGAGTGAGTGCACCCAGCTCGCTTTCTCGCAGGCATCAAAGAGGACCACGGCGTCCTGAGAGACCGCTACGAGTGCGGTGATGGCGCCTGGCGCCCACGTGATTCCATCCAAACGTGATTAACTCAAAGGGGAACAAGGGCGCAAGGTGACGCAAGAAGAAGAGAGAACAAAATCATTCTCTTCCGAGACGGATAACCAAATCAAGATGTAGTTGTGAAAGGGAAAATTGAGGTACAGCTACCGGTGAAGGAACAATGCATGTTCAGCTCAAATTCATCCGGGACTCTTATTTGCATTTTGTCACGAGGGCAAGTAAACAGTTCTCTAGTAGGAGAACTTGTACGAAGACAAGTGAGGAACAGGAGATAATGAAAGAAAAAAAAGAATTAGGAGGAACATGGCAAAAATACTGGCAGAGAATGCCTGAAAAAGTCTTCAACTGTAAAACATGACAATATCTCTACATATACTAAATCAGAGTAGTCACAGACTTTTTCTTCTTTTTATGCATGTTATATATCATTATCTATTTTTCATAAACACATCAGACATGAAAAATTTCATTTGACAGGATATTCACACACATTGTATCGTGTAGGTTTTGTTGGTAGAGCTTTGTGGAATTGGTATTGTGAGCCTATGGCACATGTAGATCCAGTGACACTTTTTGGTAGGAAACTGACAGTTTGTATCTCAGAAAACTCATATTTTGTAGACTGGTTTCCATTAGTGTGCTTATGATATGGGGTAGACAGGACAGCTAATAGCAGGGAAGCTAGAATGTTCACAAGCTTATCCACCACACATGATGTAGGGTGTATTATCAACATACTTCTGGTGAAGAATTAAGGTTTCCAAACAACTTTCTGGGAGTTTTGGGCAGTTGAGAAATGCAAAGATGTTTTGATTATGGGGTTAGACACACGTTTCTGAAATGCCTGGAAAAAAAAAGCAATGGCAAATGCGTTTGAGCCAGAAATGCATTCTGTAGAGTTGATAAATGCAAAGTTATTTGAAATGTATTTATAGCTCGCACCTGCCCATGCCAACCACCGCCAACTACACATCTCTGCTCCTCAAGTTAAACTGCTCGAAGGAGCTGTGCAGTGACAAGGCTTCCCATATGACTCATGACAGAGTTGATAAATGCATCAACTCAAGAAACATAATCAGAAAGGCATTTGGAAATTAGTTTTGATAGTGGGTATCAAAATGTGTTTCAAACATGGGAAAGTTGATAAATGCAGCTAAAGAGGAGCAAAGGTCTTTGGTTCAACATCTAGAGGAAGCTATACATACCCAAGAGCTAAAAGTTATGTAATAGTATGCCTGTCATTTTGGAATGCAGCGAGGCAACTAAAGTATCTCTCAGATGGGATGTCAATGAGGGTTTCTCCAATGAAAGATAGTTAATTATATCAAATACATGTAAAAGATCATGGTGTAAGCTCTTGTGAATATGCATGGTTACAAAGTGGTCGTGTCATGATGCCATCTCAGCAAGGAAGTCACACCAGCAAAAGATTTCAGAAGCACATTTCTTCTCTACAGGTATACTGAACTCAGTTTTGATACTTGCAAGTTTTAACACTGTAGTAGCAGAATCTATACTAGCAGTATGACATAATAGATAAAATGTTAACATTTCAGCTGTTCAATGGTTGTGGTAGCTGTTGCCGTAAGTTACAATCACAAAAACAAGTACTTGGAGAATTAGGCCCCAAGTATTTACTGAAAGGTTGGTATAGCCTAAGTTGGCAGACACTCACCGGCAAGACAAATCATGCCATGCACAAGACCAAATTAAACAACTCCAAACAGTTTGTCATATGAGAAAGCAATTTCAGGATAACGAGATGGCTACGAGAAGCTGCAAGACACGTCTCGGCACTCCAATGCTCGCGGAAAGACCAGTATCGTAACCGATTCGGGGGCATTCCATGACATCCACTAGACTCCGGGCAGCGTGGGGCGGAACAGACCACTCCAGCACCCTGCTCACCAAATACATCTTACACTCAGAACTCACCCCTCTGAGTGGACATTGAGCACCACTGAGAACCAATTGAGAAGGTAGTGATACCAGGCAAGTCTTCATACCTAGGCCAACCCTTTTTTCCCCTCGCAATAATTCTTAAATGTTTTTCACAAATGCACTCTTAGTTATTAAGATATACATTTGCTGGAAAATGCTCCATGCAATCTCTTGTTGCAGCAAATTTCTGGAAAATATTTGACAATAGTATTTGGTACAATTGTAAGGTTACACATTTTGGAATGATTAAAAGTGACTTTCCATCTACTTTAGATAGCTGTGAATGGCACGTCCATCTTGTAGACAACCTTTTACAAGTTCTCCTGATGTTTATTTCGGCTCCAGATGTATTTTTTTTCCCTGTTGCATTTTATCCAACCATGAATCTCCATCATCACTGTCTTCTCTTATCCACCATTCAATCAGATTTCTTATCTTTGTTTAAAATGTGAGTCTTTTTATTCTATATAGCATAATACAGCAGGATCCGCAAATCACAACTTTTCAATGTGTGAGAACCTAGCTACTATTTTTCCGTTTTTATTAGTTATTTGAGAGGCCCGAATAATAATTGAGTTAAGGCTGATTGATTTTTTTTTCAATGGCAAAAATGAAAAACTGTGTTTAAGCTTTGCAGGCTATCAATGTAACTGAAGTTTGGAAAAAATATGTGCCATTATTAAATGGGTTCAAGAATGTAGCCAATTGGAAGCGCTGAAATGAGTCACGTGTACGTGCTTTAATTTCTCACTAACATGCACGGCCTGACGTCACAATGTTTACACTAGCAATGTGCACTCAATCAGTTGTTACAAGTGCGTCGCGCGCTACTATACGCGCTGTCAATCCTGTAAACAACTTTTAGTTCGGGCTGCCGGCCGGCCGGCCTTTCTTGTGCATAACATGTGTGGCGTACTTATACTCTTATATGTACAGTACTTATATGTGTGGGATTTCCGAGTGCGACGTGCGTATTAATGTTTGGGACAAACATCTTCGGACATCTTGATTCTTGAGCGAGTGCTACATGTAGCTGACTGGTATTGACCCACAAAGGTACGTGAAAAATGCTGTTAGTTTTCAACCCATTTTATAAAACAAATGATGCACAGGATTATTTCGTGGCGTTAGTGGAGTGTAGCGCACTCGAGGGTATTTACAATTGTGAAACATGCACTACATTGTAAATACCCAAGAGTGAGCTGCATCTCCACTAACGCACTCTTTCCTGTGCATCATTTGTATATTAATGAACCTCACAATCACAACAATCATTATTCAAGAAGACGAGCACAAACTATCATGTTTACATGATACTATTTTTCTCTCACGGAGGGGAAACTTGTAATGATAATGGTCTGTGACAGTGTGACAATGTCCATGTAGACTGAGAATATAATGATGCTTGGAATTACTTTCTACAAACAGTGTTCTCACTACCCGACTCCCTAATCGTTTCAGCTGTTTGCAGCCCTGAGTGTAGAACTTTTCAGAGTAGTTTTCCACCCAGTCCCTGTTGATTGATGTCAGTCAAACCTAATATAGCCATGCATTTCCTAAAGGTATTAGGGAGGTGGGGTGGGGGGAGGGAGGTGGGGTGGGGGGAGGGGGAGAAATTTCCGAATTGTCATCTCTCCAGTGGACAGGGTACTGCAGCTAGAGCCCAAGCCAGCAAGTTCTTGCTTGATTGACGGGCACAAGTTCGGCGGAGAGCACGTTCAAGAAAACAAGATCAGCCCCGCGATAAATCCTCGCTCGCTGGAAAGTATGCCCATCAAACTTCGGGCCGGCCGAGTTGCCGTCAAATGTATCTATTTCAGCCGAGCAATGCCCAGCATGTGACTTATGCTAACGGACCGTCGTCCAGACATATGTAAGACCCAAGAGTATACCCGGCCACACATGGAGGGACTCTGTCCTGTTTGCTCTTGGACGAAATCTTGCTTAAGTCAACTTCCAAGTCGCCCTACTCAATCTTTCTCCGTACACTGTCAATGGCCATCTCCCAAGAGGCAATTTTCACATTTTTTTTTAAGCAAGCTGAAAATTTCTACTGCACAAGATACAAATTTACTCGGTAATGGTTTGTCACTTTGCAAACTTACCAGACAAATTATCTTCAAACATCACAAGGAACATTTTGTGGAAGTTACATCAGAATGCACATTGTCTGCATCTAGCTTACAACATAAATCTTCTGCTCTTTTCCTTTGGCATGAAGGATTATCATCAAAAGTAAATGATTCTTTTTTTAACGTGACCTTAGGCAAACCGGGGTTTTTATTTACAGAATTTAATTCATCAAGACATTGAAGATAAATGTGACCCGCTACAACAAAATGATCCTAAAGTCGGGCGAGGTCGATTATTTGAAAATTGCATGACACAATTTCCTAATCTTTCTGCTTTAAATTGATATATAACACGTCTCATAAAAATAATCGGCTGCGGAGATATCGATGTTTAAAAGAGAGCATGTCAAGACGTCTGGGAAATCACTGTTTCGAGAAAAGCGCCCTAAAAGTTCTTCTTGCGACGCAATCACAATCAAGAGACACGCAAGTCAGTATTCACCTCCGGACAATAGAAGTTAAGCCCTAGCAACCCCCGAAATGCTCATTCAAACTCAGCGTCGGCGGTCTCCTCACCAACCAATCAGTGACCAGGATGTAAGGAGAAGCGGCTAGGCATAGCGCAACCCGCACGCACGCACCAGTCGACTGGGCAGTGTGCGAGCTTCACGCTTCGGTTAGCGGCAAGCAGCAAACTGACCAATGAGATCACTCTTGTCGTTGTTAGGGGCGGAGCCTATGTGTGGCGCTCAATCCAAACGTTCGAACCAGTTTCTGCTTCGTTGAAACGCCAAAAAAACATGGCCCAGAAAAACGCTATTTTTTGGTCTTTCCTTTCATCATTATGCTTCAAAATTTCGACAGATGATAAAAGACATGTGAGACTCTAATAATATGTCAAATTCAGAAAATCGTAAGTTTTGACCAATTTTGATGCTCTAACTTCAAACTCGATTTTCACGGCTTCGACCGTGCGCGACTTTAGGACCATTTTGTTGTAGCGGGTCACAAATGTCACTTGATAGTAATTGACACCAGTTAACATAGCTGGTTCAGGTGTCACCTTCATTTTCAGAAGTTCCTTGAGGACTTATGTGGATATAGCGCTATATAAATAACCATAATTATCATCAATATTTTCCTTGATGTCATAGACCATCAGCGAACGAGTTCACAAGTGCAGCACAAAATGATGGATACTTCATATATCATTTCAAGACTCTGAACGGATCAGTAATATGACGTATTATAACAACCAAGCAAGCAATGGATTACTATTTTTTACAAGCAATTTCAAAGCTGCTCCTTCCGATATAAATTGTGTCCCGAACTAGGAAAAAAAAGGTTAGCAATGACAATGGATATGTACGCACCTATGATATCATGTCAGGACTATTTTACAATGCATCACTCATGATGGCTATTACCTAATGATGAAAATCTCTTTTTCACAGTGTACAGACTACAACTCCTGTGGTGCAGTATGGCTACAGGGACAGTACGCTCAATGTATAATAAATATTCCATATGATGATTCTTAAGTATACCATGGGCGGATCCAGGAATTCCGAAAAGAAGGGGGGGGTGCCAAAAAAATATATCTGGTGCCACTTCCAGGTTTCATCAGCTGACAAGCAAAAAAAAACCAATAACGCTTCAGTGCGCAATTTTTCCAGTTCTCGTGCCACTTCCGGGTTTCAATTAAAAGGGGGGCGCCTATGCCCCTTTCCTTCTTTTTTGTTTCTTTTGTTTGAACAAAAAGATAGAGGGCATCCTGGGCGGGTGCCCCCCTCTAGATCCCCTTATGTATACTCTCCTTCACCAACATCTTCCAGCAATGGGAAGCTCAAGATTAAGAATTAAGTCAAAGGTTTGAGGAACAATCCATGAATTAAAGCACTTAGATATGGGACTGCCCCTTCAGAGTGCAATAAATAAACCAGTCGTTTCCCTCTTCCTTGCAGTCTGTTGGACAAGCTGGACTTAAAAGTGCATGTGTCCCAAACCACGGTGAGGCAAAGGACGTTCATCCATCAAAACAACCCCGAGTCTCCTACTTCTCCTGGTAAAGGCAAGAGGGAAAGACGGTGAGGACGTCGTAACAAATCAAGCAGCGCAGGGCACAAACAGTAATGAATCTTTGTTACGGATACGTTTGGGTTTGTGCATGGCATACTCCTGGTACTCCTAATTTGTGCAAAAAGTCAGGGTTCTGCAAACACGTCAGAGGGGAAAGAACACACATCATCTGTCGATCTCTACTTTTCATTAAGAGCAACTTATCCCCCATGGAGAAAACGATGTAAAACAAATATAGAGAAGTATAAAAAGGGAACTGAGAGGATAAAAAGGAGACAAAGAGATAGACAGATAGATAGTGAGGGAGAGAAAGAAAGAAAGAAAGAAAGAAAGAAAGAAAGAAAGAAAGAAAGCAACAGATCGAAAGAGAGGTGGTATTGATGAAAACAAACAAAAAAGAAGTAATTGCTCCCCCTAAGCTAGACTCGGCAATCAGCTGTCATTGGAGATTGCAGTATACTCCATTGACCTTGCTTCTTTGGTGATCAGTGCAGCAGAAAGTACACAGTACACAAAAACAATCCCGATCAATGTTGAAAAGCTCACCAGGCTGTGCAAGAGTTTCACTCCTTTCAAACTTTAATATCCACCTGCCCATGGTTCATGCCAACTGCTGGTGTGTGTTTGTGTGCATGTATGTCACATTTATCTCACCGAAAGAAACTATGTCTAAATGAATACATATACCCTAAAACAGGCAGAATTGATCTCTTAAAAGTCAAGGTGATGGAATCGTGCCAAATAGTGAGAGCAGGCATCAGCTCAACATGATGCAAAATGTGTGGCGGTAAGCTGAAATCGAGAGATGGTCACATATCATAAACTTATCAAATAAGCGCTGCCTGTTTTTGCCCAAGTGTTGTGGTCACTGCAGTGAATCCATCACTGTTGCATCTACAGCTAGAAACACAATTTTACTGAAAACACTTAAAGATTACCAAATGTTGATAAAGTCCAGGTTATGCTATAAAATAAATATAACTCTGACTTGACATGAAGCAAACTGAACAAATGTGTTGCAACCAGCTCAGGCAATGTTTAGGGCAATGGTAATTAGCCATTGAATATTTTGGAATGCACTAAAACCATAAAAAGCATGTTGGATAAGTTTATAAACACTAGTAAGACAGGCGAATGATGCAAATTGAAAGAAAATGAGAATAGCATGGCAGTGGTACGCAATAGTCAGGCGAGTTATTATGCAACCTTGAAACAAGACGCAACAGCAGGTGGCAGAAATATATATTTTCCTTTGCTACTGATGGAAGTTCACGTTTCCCATGAAATTAGATATAAGTGCTTCTGCTGCACTGAATTCAGGCAGAATGAGGAACATTTCTCTAAAGCTGATAACTGTCTATTTTTGGGTGAACCCAATATGAACACCAAAATGCACTGCACTTCACCCTCAATGAAATCTTCCAACATTTGTGCTTCAGGCAACCTTCAACTCCAGGTAGAGAATGATCATCCTGCATGCAGACGATTATTTCTGAAAAGACTCCATTTGAATTGCAAATGAAACTTGGATGAATTCCCTTTAACAACACTGTAGAAGTGATAGACAGCCAGGAACTGCAGAGCCCCGCTTAATGGACGGAAAGATAATCTCGCTTACTGTAGAACGTGATCATTGCAAAAAACCAATATCATCCACCATACCTCGTGGCCTGATGCTTCCTACAGAGAAAATATTTAATGTGGAACAATTTTCCCCAACCGCTCAACTGCTTGCATTTGACGTGAGGAACTGGGCGAGAGAGAGATCGGGAGGGGAAGGGGGGGGGGGGGGAAGGGACTGAAATACAGGCAATAGCTATTGGAGAGTGATTCATGTACGAGAAAACATAACAAGAAGGGTAGGACGTGAACGTCAATACATAATATACGATTCTCCAGACATTGGTGGGGGGTATGCATAGGGCGATGGGGGTGGGGGTAGCTGACACAGTGAATAGTAAACAATTCAAAATGGGAACGAAGGGTTGCCCGAGTGAATACTAATGACCAGGGCAGAACACTTTTGCACGTGGGGGCACATCAAATTTTAACCCCTCTCATCGCGAATGCAGAAAGGTGTTATCGCTACCCGCGCGCATTGCGCTGTGAATCATGCATAGGAAAGGTTCAGATCGGACCTTGCCTCCTAATAAATTGAATGTCAGAAAGATAACGCAGCCCCTGGTTAAGGCTCATTAACTAAGTTATCACAGCAGCTTTCAAAAACATTCATGGTCTCATGGGAATTCTGTCAATCTGCAATTTAATATTCTACCTTTCCCTTGAGGCCAAACTGCTGGATGAGTGTATTCATCCCATAATAAGTTGGCATGGAATAATCTACTTTAGACTTTGAAGTGCAAAATGCAATAATTACAATAAGTTGTCCTTGAAAGCATTATTATTTGAAATATTCAGACGAGGGACTGCCTGATTTTTTATTGCATGAAGCGTGAGATGACTGATTACACTGGAAGTTAATTTATGTGTTATCATCCCTATTCAAACACTGCCTAATGCAGCAAAACAGAGGAACTTTACAGAAAACAGATATGATGCCCCGATAAATTACAGACTGGAGAGATATTCCCATGATGGGAATACATTTTGTTTTTCTAACAAGTAAGAAAGGATGTATAAAACTTATCCAAAGTCATCAAGTTATTCATCATGTCATTCAAACTGGTTGTGTTTAACTCTTCATGTGCCATGGTGGAAACCCCCTGTGTGCCACTTCATTCTGAGACACCAATGTTATCATGCTTTGAGAAAACATTCTCTTTTTCAAATATATGTTACTTCTATAGAATTTTGTTAAGCTGCACATACACTGAGTAAAGTTGTACAGAAAATGCCAAGCTTTGCTTTGATGGAAATTATATAACAAATCTATGATTTTTTTTCCTTCAAATGACGAGTAGCTAAATTACTGTAAAGGCATGACTTTTGCACACAAAACAGTGACAGAAACTTCGAATATACACGAAAATCCAGGATGTAACACCACTTGTTAGTCAATCACCACATAAAAATGCAAGCTTATATGTGAGAGGAACAGAAGTACGAGAAATGCTTTCATTGTACTGCGACATTTGGCGATTTATAGATCAATTTGGGCAGGTTTGTGCATTTGAGCAGAATATGCGAAGCTGGCACGCCGTCGACTGAGTTGTACATGCGAACGTGGCACATAAAGAGTTAACCCATTGAGGATGGACTGATTTTGCTACATCACGCATTTTCCATAGACACTTGCCCGAGTATACTCGGGACTCGTCCTCAACTGGTTAAAGGACCTACAAAGTGTATGCTAGACCTATTCATTTGCACTGCATAGGTCCTTTGACCCTGTCATTTCCATTGATTGACAATTTGTTCATATGCACCATCGATAGCATTAATATAAATATAACTAATACTTGTAGAAAAATGATGAAACCATATCTTTTATTTTACATTCCATAGCACATGCTGGCATCTGTGTTTGCCTGTGGAGATAAGACCTTCCTGCTCTTAAGTTTTGAAGAACGGTATCATTCAGTTTGGAGTAATCAGACTCTTTTGAGTTTATTCCCTGTTTTAACTTCACTCTTCCATTTCAACAAATGGATCATCAGGCAAGAGCAATGTTGTTGTGAAGTCACTCACAAAACTTTCTATTCTTTTCTTTTTTTTCCAAAATTCTTGTCTGGATCATGGAACGAACTTTGCTGGAAGTAGGTTAGCAAATGTGATCGCAAGTAGCATTTTGGATGCCTCAGAAATTCATTAGAAGCACTTACCCTTTTGGTCTGTAGCTTTCATTAGCAGAGTACATTTGACAAAGCCTCTGGCTATAAAACAGCAACAACAAAATCACATGAACCTAAACTGTTACTCAGAAAATGTCCAATGTAGAAGCCAACAGTAAGAGAGCGCACAGGGGTTAGTACCATTAGCAGAGACGGGGTATAGAAACAAAATGATCATTTCATAAATCTTATGTGTGGTTGGTCTATCAATCTCATCAATTCCAAATGATATTTGACAAATGAAAATTTATCCACCCTTAGAAAGAAGAAACAGGGGTACTTCTACTGTAACTAAAAGTAAAATGAGCAGCTCTTATATGTGGGATATCGTCGCTGGGGCGACAAGACCTCACATCTGAAATTTTGGTGAAAATGACTTTTTTGAATTAATGATCAGATAATTGGTTAAGTGATGTCCTCTTCAAATCCTAGCTGCCTTACCCCAAAAATGAAGCCACCACAGCATGTCAAAGGAAAGACTCTCCCATTTGATGCAGTGCTTTGGCTGCAATGTTTTTTGGCTCTCCTGAAGATTTGATATTTTGTAGATACAAGGTCTTGTCGCCCCAGCAACACTATATATTTTGGATTTAGTTTCATGGAGGATAGCTGCACAATACACAGATGGTTGTAATCAGTATGACTATCAAAAGCAATATCTCTGAAAAGATGAAAAAGCATCTGCTGGAGGTTTTAAAATCTGATCACTTGACAAAAATGTTCAGCAACCAATCTGCTAACAATACCAAGTGCTCAACACTTGTTTCTCATCATAAAAAGCACATGACCTTAAAATGACAATATTCCTATTCCTATCATTTGGTCTTGTATATATTCAAGATTAAATAATAGAAATATGAATAAATACACAGTGATGGCCAGTGAAGTATATAAAAAAACAGTTATTCATCCTCACCACTCCTACCTTATGTGAGATAAGTTAAGAGAGCATAAAACTAACTTAAATCTGCAATGTCCAGTGAGTTATCTACAACTTTGTAATTCTCTCCTAATCCAATAAACAGATATTATATTTGAACAAAGAGAGATTATTTTGCAGAGAGTTTAGTGATGTTTCTTTTCATTGTTAACCTGAAAAGGGGGGTCAGTTCTGACTCCTTTTTTTCACTTGACATTGATCAAACAGATCAAATAAACTTACTTATTGAAGAGTAACAGTAAAAAAAGACATATATGGGAATAATATCATAACAAATACATATATTTACACATTGCATATGTACTAGGTATGATATCAAATTTGCACAACCTCAAAATGTGCTGGAGCACTGAACGGGTTATGAAGTTTTGAGTCTTTTCCCTATAATAGGTATGTGCACTACATTCACCACATGAAAATGGAGCCCACAACCAGGGGAGAAAGTAAACACATATGTGTACGGCCAGCTGCCTGTATTGATCTCGAGATTTAATTAGAATGGAAAGAATAACATGCAGCACACATCGAGGGAGAACAATTATTCTTCCTCAGAAACCAAAACACCATTAGAGAAGCCCTGGAACTGCCAAGACAATGACACGACAGCGTCAAGAGAATATACAATCAAATTCCTTCAGAGGTATGTTGAAATGCAAAAATAATACTGGAGACAAGACTAATGGGATGGGACAGAAACTGAGATGAAAGAATAAACATGAAACCAAAAGAAAAATGTATTCATGTGCATGGAATGACTGGATTATATTATAGAGAATAAATTCTGTGTATTTTTTTTTTCTATCTCTCTCTGATAACAAAAATGATAGCTTTGTACAAGACAGATACGTAAATTACCTGAACTATTATTGAGATTAGAATAAGAAGAGAAATGATATATCATAATGAACACATTCCAGCTAACGGACTCCTGTATTTATTGTAATTTCACATTCATTTCCTTTGAGAAAAATTTAACACGTTTTCAGCTTTAGTATGAAATGAGGAATGTACATGACCTTGAATCAGAGAAACTACAAAGATTCATATTTGGAGTCGACATCCCAAATCACTTCTTCATCTCTCCAAGTTTTTTTTTTTCTAGAGCATCACTTTCTTTAGTATCTGATTAAGAAGTTGTAATGCATGAACACTGAGTGAGAGTTGCCTTTCCTTTTACAACGTTTATAGTCATATTTTGTTGTTTTTCTTCATTTACTATATGTATCATTTTAAGCCATAACCCCTTCCTTTAAAAATCTTATCTAAACTAAAATGAAACAAAGACCTTACATGGAACCTTATGTTGGTTTTATGATTTAAAGACAGCCAATCCCTTTTGCATGCACATTTTTGAAAAATTGGTGAGAACACTTAGGTATTGAAGAAAACACTATTTGGAAACCTCCTGTAAATTTTGAACTCAAGAGGGTCTTTATTTGTTTAGTTAAATTGACCATTAAGATTTGAATAATTTTTTCGTACTACGAAAACATTACAAATCTAACCTACTAGTCTAGTTTTACAGACCTGTGTGATGCACTTAGTTGTACATGTAGTTCATGTAAGTGGTGTGTTGTTATTTGCCATTGATAACAAAGTAAGAGAAGCTAGTGAATTCTTCTTTTCTGACAGCTTTAACACGCATATCTGTTGTTCGAAGTATAAGTATCATATTACAACCACAGGAGGATTAATGTATGCAGCTGTGCCTAGTACACAGAATACGTTACGGTGAGCGTTTGGTGCATTTGAATTTTAACGGCTAACAACCTTCAAATATCACAGAAATGTTATAGATTTACAATAGTCTTGTCATTCTGGTGGAATACATCATGTTCTGTGCTATTTGGGAAGGAATGCAAAAGGGAAGGGCCATCTTTAAGGTCACATATAAATATATTGTAAGTACATTATCCAAGTAAATTCTTGTCACTATCACATTTAATCCCAAACTCCAGAACATGGCAACTCTTTGCATAGATTCATTACATGGCACACTTAGTTCCTTCAGGGCTGTAGGAACACATGGTAAATGGTAATGCACATGTCTTTATTGCAGAAGCCGTCATAGCCGTTGGTATCAAGCATGAATTCCAACCAGCTATGTCACCTCAGTAGAGGAAACTTGCACGGCGGGGGGTCGTGCACTTTCCTCCGTCAATGCAGCAGCAGGGCCATCAACTTTCTTCAAACCTCGGAAGTGGCAAGGAGTTATATTGGTAACCTTAACAAATTTATGACTAATGACAGCGTGCCTGGAAACTTGATGGTACTGTTTTATTTCCCTTCGATGTGCTCATCATGGATGCACCCCCAGCATGAGGGCTTGCACTTTCATTTTGTATGCGCCACAACGTTCAGATATGTTATTTTTCATGTCAGAAAGTACAGGCCTATTTAAGAATGTACTAAGGCATGTAGATTTAAAGTATGGCCCAAAGGAATGTACTGCATCATGTTGAAATGAGCTGCAGCATTTGAATATGATCTGTATCTAAGAAAGTATGATAACCTTTATATCTATGAAAGTTGGGTGAAGTATGACATTAAGAAAGTTAGCTACAGCAAGTTAGAATACATTTTTACATTCAGGCATATACTATGACATTTAACACATTGCTATCGTGCAGGATTATCATGTAGCAAGCATTAGCATACCAAAGCGTGAAAATAATTACTAGAGCATGGGACTGTGAAATGAATGTTCGCCCTCAACTCGTGGGACCCTGGCGAGCAATTCGTCAGCCATATAAGAAATTGTAATACAAGAGGGATAATAAAGACGGTAAATGTGCTATAGGGTTGAGGAATTTACGATACAATGAAAGAAATTGCAAAGGGATGTGGGAATGTACCGTAGTACTTTATAGGAATATGCTGCACCATGCAGTACATGCCCTTGGCTCCAAAAACAAATCCCACTCTCGTGATTGCACTTTCATGGAGCCGTACCAAAGGGTTTGATTACCGTACAGACAAGATATTTGATGGATTGCAAACACAGTTTGAAAGTTTATCACTCAAGATGCCAATTTCCTGTGACGAGCCATCCCGACAGCAATCTAGTCACGTCTTACAAGATAGAAGAAAAAAGAGGGAAATAACTCACTCCCCCGAATGTTATAAATTTAATAACACGCTTGCATGATTGATCGGGCCTGGAAATGAGGTATGACAAAGAGTAAACTGTGTTGGAGTAAAACATTACAGATGAAACTTATCCTGTCCATAGAGTCCAATAATAGAAATAAAAATCATTCATAAAGAGAGGGTTGTTTTGATGAACAATATAAACTACTTTTATAAAACCAGCACAAGAAAAAACAATGGGCAAATGAAATGATTTTTAGTTTCTTTGAATGCTGATAAGCAATCAAATTCATAACTCCTCAAGCATCTTAAACAAGACATTCCTGTCATGTTACCCTAATGCAATTTGCAAAGAATTCTTGCTTTGAGACATGCACTCACAGACCACCCCCCCAAAACAAATAAATAAAAAAATAAATAGATAAATAGATAAATAAATGAATAAATAAATGAATAAATAAATAAATACAAAAATAAATAAATAAATAAAATGAAATAAGATAAAATAAAAAATAAAAAAGAGCAAGATGCTAAGCTTGGGCTATGGAGCAATTCACTTTTGTAAGAAAATAAAGTATATTGGGCTTTTGTCAGCCAAGACTAGTATGTAGCATTTTCCCATTTATTTATTCCCTATACCATTTTTATGTGTAATGTCTTTGTATTGTATTTTGCATTGTTTTGTTCTTGCATTTTTTGTTTCTTTTTCAAATAAATAATGGCAATTCTAATAGAGAAAAAGAAAGAATGCTGTAAGTTTCTTAAAAAGTAAAAACCCAATGGAACTTCTCTGCCTCTCTGCTATTCTATTCCTCCAAACATCACCTATTATAGTGAATAGCACAGGTTAGCATGGCAGCTGTGCGAAAATAAAGAATCTCAGATCAGAAGGTATGTATGCTTCTCTCTCTAACCAAAAACATTCAATAATCTACTCCATACAATGTGCTACATGCTAATATATACAGAAAAGACAGAAATTACATTAAAAAAAACAAGCAAGAATTGTTCACTCTTTTAAAAAAAATCAGCCTAGCGCAAACTCTTAAACTAACCCCAGCAAAGATTAAGTCCAGACCAGAGCTTTAAGGGAGGGGGGGGGGGGGTCTAGGGAGAGAAATCAGAAATCAATAGGGATTTGAGGAATGGGGTAATACGAGGTAAAAGCCTCTTACCAAATGAAATGGCGCTGCTGTACACGAGGATACAGGACCATCCCATTACCAGATATATTCTGCGCCCCGTAATACTCCTGAAAGGGGGTGCAGCTTAAGCACTTAAATGCACCACTAGGATCTACAGATGAAAGGTAAGGCGCTCAGATTTCATCGCAACGACACCAGGCAGAAAGTGCGCATCGTGCTTGTTACAATGCTTGCCAAAGCACTGTTTAGTTGTTTGCATTAAAAAAAAAAGCTTTGTAACAAAGGATTGGCAAGCTGTCACTAAATAGTATTTCATATTCTAGAGTCAAGGAACATCTAAGGATAAAACCTGTGGAAAATGCTGCCTGTTGTGACTTTTTCCTGCTTCTTTTTTTTTCACGGACTTTAAAATGCTGGGGATATGCCACCCCAGCCACCTCTCCGCCCCCCCCCCCCCATTACACAGCCACTGCAGAGTAATAGACAAAGATGCACTGAGGTACATATACCTAGATATATGTACATATAGATGTGTGTGTATGTGTGTGTGTGTGTGTGTGTGTGTGTGTGTGTGTATGTGTGTGTGTGTGTGTGTGTGTGTGTGTGTGTGTGTGCGTGTAAAACTTATCATCAGAAAGCTAAGTCTTCTATCATTGACTCCCCACAATTGTGCATTTTCTAATTCCCCAGACCGTATGCTTTATAACAACTAATGGTATACCTTCCTGCATATCCATGATCATTCAGCAATGAAAATACAGACTAACAGAACATCACAGTCTGTAAACAGCAGCTGAAATTTCAAAGTGCCATCAAGCGCGACATGTATTTGACAAACACAAGTGAGCATACCCGTCCAAAAGAGAGAGTATATTTTTATAGTACTTTCTGTGGTACAGCTGCATCGCTCCCATTTTGAATACATTTCCACAACTAATGAAGCAAGTTCAATTTGTGGTATTAATGCAGTCTGCATTCCACCAGTCTGTGTACACACTAGTACAGTATCTCATTGTATCTATATGACTACATAGTTTACAAATGCACTACCATCTTAAATGTCATGAACTTGTATCAATTGAAGATCTTAATTCCAATGCTCATGCTCAATTACTAAATCTGCCAGTGGCATACAAACTTATTCAGAGGTTTTTCCTCAGCTCTTTAGGATTGAATTTAGATGAGTACGTCTAACTTCCCAGACCACTTTTACACTGCAATCACGTTTGGTCTCTATTTCAGTGTGGTTCAAAGAAGTGATTAAAGCAAACTTTCAGTTATCACTGAGATTACTTTAAAATGCATTCAAATGGTGGATGGATGGATTTCCACTGAAGGGCATGTTGGTAAAATTCTTTGATATGAAAATTGCAACCACAAACCTTGTTCGATAAGAAAATTTTATCCCTCTTAAGTCTTACTATCACTGTTGATTTATGATTCTCTCCTGCAATTTGCAGACTGCTATACCCTTCCACACATCCCAGTAAAATATACCTGTAGAAAGGTTTAAATAGCCTAGAGAGGAATTTCTTTTAATGCATCGAAGACTAGTACCGAGTACACTCAGGAAGGTGTCTATGGGAAATACACACTGCAAAAAGTCCGGTGTTAAATAGTGAACACCGAGCTGGTGTTAAATTTTTGGTGCTCATTTATGGTGTTAAATTAACACCTCCGGGTGTCATTTCCAAATTTTAAACTGTTTTTTGAAAAGTTTCTTAGTAACTGCACTTCTTGTTTTTTTAATTTAAACAAGACGATCATGAATTTTACATTAACATACTAGATTTTTGAAAAAATGTGAAAATAAAACCAGCTGGTGTGGTCTCTTATTGAAGCTGGCCGGGAGTTAAACCATTGATATTAACACCAACAAATATCAAATCAACACCATGTGGGTCATTTTTGAATTAACACCAGTACAGTGTCAAACTAACACGAGGTACAATGTCAAATTCACACCACGAAGTGTCAGGTGAACACTTTTCAACACCATCACAGTGCATTTTCTACACCTGTGGGTGTGGTCCTCTATTGAAGTTTGATTGGTGTTAGATTTAACACCCGTGGTGTTAAATCTAACACCGATGTTTTTACAGTGTTATAGTGAAATCAGTTTATCCTCAACAGGTTGATTTTGGCATTGAAGAGCTTGACTGACAGATGTGCTTGGTGATATTAATTAGAGACAAGTCATAAGAACGTGTAAATCATAGAAATTGCATCATAAAATATATGTGCTTGTGGCATGTGATGCACTATAATGCCTACATGAAGCTCATGGAGTATAGATTATACAAATTACCACTCAAATTGTTGCTTGTACAAAAGGCAACCTAGACTATTGGAAAACCAATATTCCCTTCTAGTGAGTGCTCCAAAATGTAAGATATGTTACAAGAATACAAACAGATTGAATAACTGTATCCTCCAATACTACTTTTTCCAAACGATCAGATATCATTGGTTACCATTAAGCTGTATGTATCTAAACCACAAGAGCCAAAAGAGTGTGACAAAGACTTCAAAACAAACTCATAATGTTAACCAAAGTCATTCAAAGAACACAGAAAATGGGAAAGTGTGGCTGGTTATTTGAAATAAAAATCATCTTTAGATATCTTTGATAAGAAATGCAAAATATTGTACCTCTACCACAGACGTCAAGAATGTAAAATAAAAGCGACCTTTACATGTCTTTGACAAAGAATGTCTAATATTGTACTTCTATGTAAGATATCATGATAGACAGAATGAAGCACCAAATTATTTCCCTATAAAAGAGGAAGACTGAAAATGGCCATGTCACTCATATACTAAATATCATACATGAGTTGAACGAATCATTAGAATCTTTGCATGCAGACGTTATCCAATGCAATAGATAATTCCGGTCAAATGATGCAATGCTTAATCTGTCATACTCAGATCTGAAGGTCTCAAACACACAAGTTAAACTAAACATAGTAATCATTACTGACCACCTGTACAAACATCATAGGCAATAAACCAATGTAGTAGCATCATCCTTTTCTGAGTAGGAGACTTAGATAATTCCTGCAGATTCAGGCTAGAGGTGCAGTAAATGCTGCACTTTATCTCATCAGAACTGAGGAATAAAATCTGAACAAAATCTCAGACAACATAAACACTTTCCATCGGAAATACACCTGTCAGTAGCATCCATACCAGGAAAGTGGTTTCTAGGAGTACACATGAACTGAAAAGAATGAACGATATAGCTGAAGAACTGTAAGTGACAGCAATCTAGATAGAAACTCACAGCGCACACTGAAGAGAACTTGAACTCCAATATACCATGCATTTATCACAAACTGTGGCAGAAGAATGTAGATTCGCATCCAAAAGCAGAACTATACGCCATCCGAGCATTACATCTCGTAGCACTAATAAAAAAAAAAAGCAAATTTGTGTGTGACAAAAAGGGGGAAACCTTACAACCTCAGAAGCCTCCGACGCTGAGAGATGTGGCAGTTTATTGAATTTCCGGATGAAAGACAAACAAGAAGTATTCACTCTCGGCACAAATCCCTTTACATGCACAACACAGGCCCTAATATTCACACTATTGGCACAGGGGGGAAAATATCCGGATAATGAAGGGAAGCAAGATGCATACGTGTACAGGTGGTATCCAACAATATTACTGGAGTGTAGCTGGAGATTCCCTCTCCCAAAAACAGAATTGCTCTTTGGCTTGACGAGGGCACGCGAACTGCATGTGGAGACAGGAGTACAGAAGCTTCAGAGAGATCCCAGCGATGCGGTCATTTCCAAATTATGAATGACAAATCAAAGGATAGAGGAGCTAACATCCAGGCTGAACAGCGAATGCTTGTAGCCGATGGTAACGGAAATATAGTGCCATCTCGCTGGTATGAGAGAGAGGGATGGGGATGGGGGGGGAGAGAGCATGCGGAGGAAAAAAAACGCTCTCGCGGGAAGCTGTTCAGACACACCTGCACAGAAGCCGTGGCTTTTGACGATGAATCGTGCAGTAAAACAGATGGGGGAAAAGAGAGGGGGGAAAAGAAAACGTAAAGAGGATGGGCTGGCAAAAAAAAAAAAAAAATGCTCAGAACGAGAAATACAATGCTGTGCAGGATACTGGGATAGCCTTTGGCCGACTATAAGTGTGAAGTGGCACTCCTGAAAGGGCGATACCCGAAACTAATGAATGATGATGAGCGGGAGATACCCAGGCATAGTGATAGAGGAGGGTGGATAAGATTACAGGGGTTAGTGGCTGGAGGTGTTAGGGGAGGGGGAGGGGGTGGGGTGGGGAGGGAGAGAATTTGGGTCTCTCCTAAGCAATTAGTTTCTTTTGTTGCAAGTGGCTGACAATGGATAGCTATAAACACATGTCAGTTTGGTCAGTGTCTCATTTACACACAGAAGAGGCTGGAAGTATCAAGGGGCGTCGTCATCAGAGATGCTGGGGTGAAATGAATGAGGATTGCCACAAAGCTGTCCTTGATTTTTCCCCTTAAACAAATTAGTGTTTCAGGTCAGATGAAAGGAACAGCACTAGCTTTCTTACCAATTAATTTGTTTAAGTGTGTCGTTCTGTGAACTTGACATTTTCCCATTACCTAATGGATGCAGCACCTCAATTACTATGTTAAGAAAAATAACTTTTTTTTTTGTCACACTGCTTTAGTAAGTCACGGACAAAAGTAGCCAGGACACAATAATTAATCACATCTGCTGATGTTACAGATCCTTTAGATACATGCAGCCATAAAACTTACACCCATTTACAGCTAGCCATGAAATGCACAACTTATACCCTTCCTTCTTTGTTTTTCTACTAGTGGTAAATACAATAGATAGTGTGGGAGGGAGCGATAAAAAGAATACACACAACTGTTAATCATTATTTCCCACAATGAAGACTTCAGCTTAATCATGTCAATACAAAATCATTTTAAAGCCAAGGAGCATATATCTTAAAAATGTCAAGGATGTGCTGATTGCCTCCAAAGGGGACTTTCAAAGATGATGCTTTTCTACCTACTATGTTTTTAAGTCAGTTCAATTGAAGTAAGATTTTATTTTCAAAATCACATTGATTCTTCCCAATACAGTGATTAATAAGAATATAAGTTTAATAGTGGAAAAGAAAAGTAAGCAAGTGCATGGCTAAAGATTCTACTATAGCTGATTTTGTACATCACTTTTAAATCCTTGATGTGTAGGTAATTAAAACTTTCACATACATAATTGTGGGGAAAAAAAGAAATGTACCTCAAAATCAAATTGACAAACCTATTCATGGTAAAACTCCACTAGAAAAGTAAATGATTGAGCATATCAAACTCAAGACATATCTCACTCAGAGAAAATACTTTTGCAGCTTTTTACACCTTCATTCATTTCACTAAACCTCCAAGTAGCTGTAGCCTCAACAAATCTATTTCTCACTGTAGTAGGTTAAATCTACATTGTGTGAACATATCCACATCTCGGTTAGATCAGCTTTGATGAGAAAACCAGGGGAAAGTATCAAATGTTGTCCTTTTCCCAACACTCCCTACTCATGTTGCTTTGAAGGGGTCTGGAGTATACAAGTGGTGTTCAGGCAAGTCACACTGCTTCTGCAATTTATGGTTAAGATCAATTGGGAGGGTAAATATGTTTGAATATCAAATTAAAAGCAAATCTCAGTCAGAACAAATACCTCTCCTTCTCCAGTATTTTGTCACCATAATTGATTTTCACAAAACCTCCCTGCAATTGTGGACTCAACTGGTGTATTCCTCACTGTAGTTGGTTAAATCTACATCATGTGAACACATCCACATCTCAGTTAGATCAGCTTTGATGAGAAAACCAGGAGAAAGTATCAAATGTTGTCCTTTTCCCAGCACTCCCTACTCATGTTGCATTCAAGGGTATGGAGTATACAAGTGGAGTTCATACAAGTCACACTGTTTATCTCACTTGTGGTAAAACTCAATTGGAAGAGTAAATGTATTTGCATATCAAATTAAAAACAAATGCCAGTCAAAACAAATATTTCTTCTACAGTTATTTTCATAATGATTTATTCCATAACACAGGCGCATCCAGGAATTTGGTAAAGAGGGGGCACTGTTGCAAAATCAAAGGGGGTGCACATATCAAATTAAAAACAAATCTCGGTGAGAACAAAGCCTTTTCTTTCAGCAGTATTTTTTTACCATAATTTATTTCATCATAACCTCCCTGTAATTGTAATCTCAACTGATCTATTCCTCACTGTAGTTGGTTAAATCTACATTGTGTGAACACATCCACATCTCGGTTAGATCAGCTTTGATGAGAAAACCAGGGGAAAGTATCAAATGCAGTCCTTTTCTCAGCACTCCCTACTCATGTTGCTTTGAAGGGGTCTGGAGTATACAAGTGGTATTCATGCAAGTCATACTGCTTCTCTGTTTTCTACCCTTCTCAAGTCTCTCTTCCCACTGGACCATGAGTATGCTGCACATGGTAAAGGGGTGCACAGGGGAACCACCTCTGGACTCCCCCCCCCCCCCCTCCCCATCTCTTCTTGGCATCCTTAACCCATTGAAGATGAGTCCCAAGAATACTTGGGCTGGTGTCAATGAGAAATGGGTGTTATAGCAAAATCATTCCACCCTCGGTGGATTAATCCATCATGTGCCCAGGTATTTGGCTTAATTTGCCAAGCTTTTTTATCAGCATTCAACAACCTATCCAAACTTAGGCCCGAGCTAACTACAGATTAACAAGTCCACTCAGGTGCTTCAGTCTAACAGAAAGGTAGCGCTGACACTATGGGGATTAGGCTGATTAGGTAATTGATATTTATTGACAATTAGTTTCCAGACATGTGTGCGAATTTGCAAATAGATTGCTCCAGTTTGCATGACAATAAGCAGACATAACGCAGAAAAGGGAAAAAGCAGATCAATGTTTTGAAAAGAGACACATTACCTCTCATAGTTTCATTATATTGTGTATACCCATATGACTACTTTAGACAGCAAACCATACGCATAATATCTACTCGTTACTACTCAGGCATGCCCCTACCCCCATGTGACAGAAACCTAAATGAATAAAAACTTTCATCAAACTCTCTTATATTCTAAATGAATTTCGATATCTTAAAGACTAGTTTGAATAGTAAGTGAAGAGTTTGTTTGCAAAAACCGTAAGTCCATTTTTGAGGATTTTGAGTTACGGTCTCTGTCATAAAGTACAAAATAATACCTTTTAAATGATATATTGGTCACTACATATGAAGGTACATTTTTGAAGTTACGGTCAAAAGAAGCAAAAATTTTCTTATTATTCTTTATTCTTCTTGACCTTTAATCGCAAATATCTCCATTTCGCAAATATGGACTTATCGGTTTTTGCAAACAAACTCTTCAAGTCATCGTCTGAACCATGCTACAGTTGACATAAATATTCATTGTCATCAACATCCCACTACTAAAGGAAGCAGAGATTCTTCAAGTTTTCATCTAACTACTGGCAATTTCCTCTCTTGCTTGGCTGTTGACACATCTAGTTTCCCCTGAAGCGTTTCTTGGACATGAGATGACCTCTAACCTGTAAACAAGATGAATCCGTTTCTCTTCGGGATTTCTTTAAGCCTTCCACCTCATCCATTTTCCAAAGGTTTACACTGCACCTTAACCACAGTATACTAGGGTCTGTGGATCCATCTCACAGGCTCGAAATTATGCCCACTAGGGGAGCCTGGATTCTCGAGAATAGTGCAAACACATGGTTTCAGATGGGCCCTCCTTCAATCTTTTTTTTTTAAACTCCAGAACTGCATCTACCTCTTAAGCTGTGGTCAAACTGGCAAAAGATCACAAATTTTCACATTGGTAGCCAAACTTCTCGATCTTTATGTTCTCTAAGTTTGGGTCACTGGTGTGGAAGAAAGCAGAAACAGCAACTGAGTCATTGTGATGTAACAATGCCCACGCCTACATCACAATGACCGAACTTTGGAGGCAGTGCCCACAAACAGGTGGTAGAATGGTCACATGACAATTTTTACAAAGTTTCAGTTTCACACTGCCCAAAGATTGAGAAGATCGGTGGGGGTCTGGGACATACAGTCAGACCATTATGTTATGTTACTCCCGCACGCACTGCGCACGGGGTCGCTTCGTGCGGCTGCGTGCAGGTTCGTGCGATCTCGCACGGGAGCGTATGGCTCCGTGCGCCCCTGTACGCGCCCGTGCGTAGTCGTGCACCTCCGTGCGGATCTGCACGCCCCCGTGCAGATCCGCACGCCTGCGTGCGGATCCATACTCCCTCGCACGCTGTCGCACGGACCCGTGCGGGTCGGGCGCACGGTCCCGTGCGGGTCGGGCGCACGGACCCGTGCGGCTTTTGGGTGCGATTTCGCACGGCCCCGTGCCGCCAGTGCTTGGTTCCCGCATGATCCCATCTCACCTCCCTGGTTCCCGCAGTGCTTACACGGTACGTGTGTATCAGGTGTATACCGCGTGCGAGTCCATGCGCCATTCCCCGGCCGACAGTTTCAGCGCAAGCGTGAAATGAGACGATTCCCGACAATACGAAAGGCTTGTTACTTGCGCCAAGGAGCTTCAAACCCTTGCTTGCTTATTGCCAGTCAGTCGGCAAGCCGAAAAACCCCGTCTAGAATATCCAAGTTCTCGCACGGGTGACCTCGAGTTGACCCCGCAGATCATGATCACTGAATTACGTTTTCACATGATTTTTTTTTTTTTTTGGACAGGTTAAGGTTAAAACCTGAATGCAATGTTGTTTAAATTTTCCAAGAGACATGAAAGGTCATCGACTTCGTGCATGGCTAATTCATTACCAATGTCCCGGAAATAACGGGTTCACAAAGTCGTCTAAAATTCCCCTAAAGGGCTTTTTACACTTGTGTTTCTTAACCCCGGACTTTCTCTGACTCAGGACTATCGTTAGTCCCGTACCAATTTTTTCAGCTTTTTACACTCGCCAATTAGTCCCGTACTATCTCTTGTCCAGGGCTAAGGAGAAAACTGACCTTTTTACACTCATATTTCTTAGCCCAGGACTTTCCAAACCACATGAATATTCATAATTACGCTGTGTACTGTACACGTACACGCACGCACCGGCAGCACTTGATGACCTCGTTTCTGATTGGTCAGTGAGGGTCGGACTTCGTCTCCGTCGCTTAGCCCAGGATTATTTTTTCGTTCTGTTTACACTCACTTGCTTGGCACCGCAATTGCGGTGCTAGCACCGCAATTGCGGTGCTAACCCCTGCTATTTTGCAGGGCCAGATAGTACCGTACTATCGGTGGGGCTAGCCCACTTTGGCAAAAACGAGTGTAAACAGAAAGTGGGCTAAGGATAGTCCCGTACCAACGGTGGGGCTAAGGCCCCCCCCCCCCCTTAGCCCCACCGTTGGTCCGGGGCTAAGCAAAATTTTACAAGTGTAAAAAGCCCTTAAGAGTCGTCTTTTTCATTGTAGGGCACTAACGAACGCATACCATGTAAAAGGAAAATTATTATCCAGCTATAAGATGATACCTAAGGTGTAACGTGATGATTAGATGGGTCAGCAGCGCGCGCCAGCTGAAATCATAAGGATATCATTCCTTTACTCGGCACGAAATCGCGAAAATATTGTACTGTCCCACATATAGAAATTGACGTGTTCCATGGAGGCCCTTTGTGTGTTATGAGCGACCCCAGCGTAACTGACATGGTCAATTATAAGCGTCTACTAGCTGTGATATACTGTGTTTGTGTCTGTCGGTGGGCATTATGTACAAGTAGCCTATTGCCTCTTGCTTGGCCTCTCTCTCTCTCTCTCTCTCTTCTCTCTCTCTCTCTCTCAACAAGTCATGAATTCACTTTACCCATCATGCCTAATCGAACTACGACATGATTGAGGTAACCGCGCCTTTTTATTCTCATAGTCAAAATCAAACTAATTCTTTACATAATTAAAAAAAAAAAATCTTCATATAATTTCTCAAAATACTCAAAAGATGGCCTCAGTCAAAACTTTCTACAAAGATTGCATACGCCAATCTTTACGGCCTAAACAAGTTTTTTAGAGCTATTAGTTCACCCTGTGACGATGACTTCGATTGCGTTTTGAACTTGTACCGAACTACTTTCAACACAACTATTACCTTTATAGTTCGATTGATGAACTAGTCTTTTGAATTGATAACCGACATTCGCAATCGTAAGCATACAATAACAAAATACTGTCAATAACAGTTGGAAAATGCAAATGCTATAATAATAGCGCGAAATACACGAGTAACGATCATCTTCATACATTCTAATTCCCAAATGATGTCGCTTCGAAAATGACACATGGTTTGACTACTGCTTCAAGCAAAGAAAAGTAAAAGAAATGGGATATACTTCTAATGATAATGTCACGCCGTACAAGGCATTCCACTGTATTTGGTAATGTCGGTTACGTTTTTGTGCGCTTTACGTACGGAAAATAAAAGGCAGATTGATGCTATTAAATGCTAACACAACGCATTCAAATGATTTTTTGAAATAGACCGTGTACAATGTAATGTTTTAGTATTCGGTTTGAAACTTTAAATTTGCGAGTCCTTTATAAAGTTATATGGGTTATTACATTATCAATTCAAGCAAAAATTACAGTACTTTAAGGATTCGGATTTGCTCAGAAGATTAACAATGCTATCTTTGGCAATAGTTTGCAACAGAGACAATCCGCTTCAATAGATATACAATGTAATTCTGTTTTTATAAATAGAAAGGAAAACGTAAATAAGTCAACTTTATAACTTCAATGAGCTTTCTCACCAACTGAACTTGATTTGATCTGCCGTGCATGATATCGCTGTGTGTTCTATTAATTCTATGATATTGTTTAATTTGATATTGTTTAATTGGCACGCGTGTTTTTTATGCAGAATATTTCAGATAAGTATAATTCATTGAAGCTAATAATGTTTGTACATATGACGTGTTCGTTGTTTTGTATTTTCATTTTTATAATATATCACGTGTCCATTATCTGATTATGACTACGAAAATATGACAACTGTTTAAATGCGGAGTATGTACTGGAACACTAATTTCTCCCACCAGTATAGACAAACTAATTTCTAGTCGTCTATCCCCGCTTGAAATGGAAATGAAATTACACACCACAAAAAAAAAAAGAAGAAAGGAAACGAAGTTCAATTTTCAGTAGATTTCAACTGTTTTGTTTAGTGCCTGATACATGTAATGGGCAAAATTCTTTAGCGCATAAGCAATCACACAACTTTTGGGAATAAATGTATGTCTTAATGATTGTATCTTATGGAAGAAAACTCGTCTCCTTGCCTGAATTTTAGCTTCTTCTTTTTCAAGCTTGCGGGAAAGAAATAGTTGAACATCATTCGCAATCATAAAGAGAAGCCACATCCTTAAAAACAAACACAGGAGTACTGAGACGCACTACGAAATGCTTCCTTTTGTTGGGGGGGGGTTATTGATTATTCTGAAGGTTCATAGATCACACAATTCATATGGTTCGCTATTAGCTTAGGTTCGTTAAGAAAAAAAAAATAAACAGATAAATGCGTTCCTTTTCCGGTGGTTCCTTTACCCGAAAGTAATCAAGCAATCACTTATTTCAGTATAAGATTTGTGAATACAAAACGATACGACGACGGCCTTTAAAGTATTAATTCCGAATATAATCGTAAATATGACTATCGATCTACACTCAACTTCTCAAATGCAGAAAGATTGCAACTGTAAATGTGGTGTTCTGTAAAAAAAATAAACAAAAATAAAAATAGGTTTAAGCTACAAGTTAATGGTTCTTTATATGCTATGGTATCACAAAAGTGACCGAGAATAAGAAGCACTATAATTTTAAATTAATATGATACAATCATAATTATAAAAAAAAAAAAACAACATGAAGCTGTTAGGCCTATACATCAACATTTGCTTCTGATACGTATAGTATAAATTATGTGCAGCTTTGGCAAGCGCGATAAAAGCGATAGATAATGTGGACGCAACGCCTATAAGGGAAATGTGCCTAATATGGCGGGAATTCAGAATGTTACGGCTGTATACAGCTGCAGCAGAGCAGGCACGAAAGCAGTCGTTGATGCTCTGCAACATTACGACCATGTGCATTATTAGAGGGTTTTTAGTACACGCAAAGAACACGATCTGAAAAGACGACTATCGTTAATTAACTTCGTTAACTTTCTCTATTGATGCTGTCTTTTGAATCCCCGCCTACAATGGGTTCTCAGGTTCTATTCACTCTAGTAGTCCATGGGCCAGGCCAGATATTGGTACCATCTGAGGTGGCAATACCTTTTTGGTGTCATTTTGTTTGTCGGGCATAGATATGCCTATCAAGCTATGATAGCATTTCCAAATGAGTAGCTTAGTCATAGTAAATTAATTTTAAACCAATTTGGTCTCGTTGTTATATCCCTCTACTTCTGAATCGAGACCAACCGCTATATAAAGAAGAGTACTGTCTTCTGTATGTTCACAGGTGTTCTGTTGTTGTTGTTGTTGTTGTTGTTTTGTGTTTAGTGGCGTTTTCCATTCTCTTTAGAATATTTACGCCAAACACTTATCTATAAATTTCTTTTCCTTTTATCATTTTTTTTTCAAAAAAAATATTGTAATGAGTATCCTTGGTCAGCTGTCGGTACGTCTATTTGCCTGCTTAAAATATCATATCTTCTGGCCAATCCGGCTCATTGTCTCGAGCAGACTTCTCAGCCGTTAAAACGGCCTAGGCCCCTCCGATATGCAGGCAGTAGAGTCCGATGCTTACCAGCACAGGAACCTCAATTGGTCCGATACAGAGCCAAACAAAACTAACAAACAATATTAATAAATTACAAATATATATAATAATCACATATACATTCTTTAATAAAGTAAGCAATCTCTGGGCTGTGGTGCGCATGAAAAGCCTCTTCAGGGTACCTCGAGGCAGAGTTAGTGCAAACTATGTACACTCATAACATGTATGAAAGTTTATCTATCAGAAAAATCGTTGTGATCTTTTAACATATAACACAAGAGCTTTTTGGTATACTGGGTTACTTGAAGTTAGTAAGCTTTGAATGCTGTTCTCATGAATTTTTGTTTCAACTAACATCATAGCTCTGGGTATAATATATCTGGGGCAGAACATAAGAAAATGATCAACTGTTTCTGGGACGTTACAATATTCACACATACCCGACACATGTTGGTTTATATGAAACAAATTGTCATTTAAACCTAAGTTCCCCATCCTAAGGCGATGTAGGATTGTCTCAGCTCTTCTGTCATTCAAGGTGCATAAATAGGTCTGAGAAACATTTCGTTGAACATATTTCAGGGGGGAGTTTGTCTCCTCCCATTTAATTTGCCATTTTGTCATATAACACCTTTTCAGTTTTTTATTAAATTCATATCTATTCAACTTGTTATTCACTTGTATGGAAACATTTTGTAAAGCCTTTTTTGCTGCTTTATCTGCCACTTCATTTCCTGTTATTCCACAGTGTCCAGGAATCCATTCCAAACTCACTAATATTCCCTTAAAGTATAGATTAGTACAGAAACTTAGAATTTCTGTAACAAAACTTTCTTCTCTTTGAGATCGAATGGCTTCAAGGGCACTGAGTGAGTCACTAAAAATAACTACTCCTATTTGAAGTGGTGGTAGTTGATCAATCCAATACAAAGCTAACGTGATAGCCGCCAATTCGGCTCTATAAACAGATGTTTGGTTCTGCATTCTTTTACTCTGAACACATTTATACACTGGCACATAAAATGAAGAGGCTACCTTGCCTTCAAGTGATTTGGAGCCATCTGTATATACATGTAAATAGTTTTGCCATTTGTTATACATCACTTCTAAGGAGGCCTGTTTTTGGAAGGCTGTGTTGTCAGTCTTTGACACACACTCTTTTAATTGTGTCGATACACACGGAGGCTTCCACATCCAGAAAGGCACGTTGGGAGGTTTTACACACAATTCAACATGAAATGGATCTAAAAATTCAAATGAGTTTAGAGTCCTTTGTCCGAAAGGTTCTTTTGAAGCAGTGTTTTTACAAAATTCAAATTGCCAACAATTCTTAAGCCCTTCTTTCATAGGATGATTGGGAGTACTCTCAATACGTGCTTTCAGTCTAGCCGAGAGCATCTCTCGACGTAACTCTAGGGGCATTTCTCCGAATTCCACTTGGAGGGTTCTTAGGGCTGTCCCTTTTTTTGCGTTTGCACAAATAGTTAAAGCCTGATATTGTATGGAGTTTAAAACATTCTTGACACTCATAGTAGCAGAATCATAAGCCTCACAAGCATAATCTATTATGGAGCGTATTAAAGATCTGTATACGCCTAACAATTCTTGTATGCTTTGACAAAAATTTGTATGAGCTAAAACTTTCAGTATATTCAACCTTTTCTTACATCGCAGAACTACGTCTTGCAAGTGTGGTCTCCAAGTCATCCTCCTATCAAATATCACTCCTAAATATCTATACTGAGGAGCAAATTTCAGCTCATTTTTCTCCAACAATAGATGAACGCGCTCATCTTTGTTTCCACGAGAGAAAAGAACAGAAGTGGTCTTCAACGGTGATATTTTCAGTCCCCGTGAAGTGAACCATTCATTCAAAACGTCTAAGTATGTTTGAATTTGAACAGTCATTTCTCTAATATCATTTCCTGATGTCCAGATAACGCAATCATCTGCATATAACAAATTATAAACATTATTCGATCTGCTTACAGGTACATCAGAAATCATTAGATTAAACAATATAGGGCTGAAAATACTGCCCTGCGGGAGACCGTTTTCCCTATGAAAAATATCAGATTTCTCGTTTCCTATTTTGACCTGGCAAGTGCGATATAATAGAAAGTTCTTTATAAACTGTAAAATATTTCCTCCTAAACCCAAATGAATGAGTTTTACTATGAGTCCTTTTGTCCAGAGCGTATCATACGCCTTCTCCAGGTCAATGAACACTGCTAGAGACTTCACACCAGTTTCTAAATTCTTCATTATTTCATTTTCCAAATGTACGATATTATCAAGAGTGCAA
Organism: Diadema antillarum; assembly: GCF_040938485.1. Taxonomy (NCBI): domain Eukaryota; kingdom Metazoa; phylum Echinodermata; class Echinoidea; order Diadematoida; family Diadematidae; genus Diadema; species Diadema antillarum. Next base: position 841,749 of record NW_027270974.1, on the reverse strand, counting down.
CGGCCTTTTCTAAAGCCATGTTGAAAATTTGCGAGCAGATCGTGTTTTTCTATAAAATATTGCAATCTGTTTTTCACCAGCGTTTCCATTATTTTCATGAAACATGATGTCAACGCTATTGGGCGGTAAGAGCACAAATGGTGTGGGTCCTTACCCTGCTTGAGGAGAGGAATAAAAATCGAGTGTTTGCATGCTTCTGGAATATCTCCAGTATCCCATATTTGGTTGTACAATTTCAGTAATATCTCCTTTTTTGACTCTGGTAAATGTTTATACACTTCATATCCTATCTCATCTTCTCCCGGTGCTGAAGCCTTTTTATCTTGCAGAACTCTTTCCAATTCACTCATCACAAAAGGCTCGTTTAAGGCCAGTTGCAAGCCTTCCTTCTCCTGAACCTGGATCACATCAAATTCTTCCTCTATCTCTTTATAAATTTTACTTTCTGTATTCCCTTTCCCTGTATGCTTCAAATATCTTACAAATTCATTTGCTTTGTCTTTATCATCAACAATAATACGTTCACCTACATATAACACAGACATGCTATGGGTTTTATTCCGAGGAATACCGTTCATACTCTTAATGAATTTCCACAACGCCGAAACAGACGTGGATCGATTCAGACTTGCACAAAAGGCTTGCCAAAATCTGGTTCTTGCCTGCCGTATCGTTCGCTGCGTTTCTGCTTTCTTCTTTTTGTACCTGTACAAATTTTCCTCAGACCAACACCTAGAGAGTCTATTTTTCAATCTATTCCTTTCTTTAATCTTCAAAGAACATTCTTTTGTCCACCAAGTCTGTGACTTTTGGTGTCTATTTTTTCTTCTTTTAACTCCAACTGTATCTTCAAGTACCTCTGTAATGTGTGACATAAACATCTCATAAAACATTTTAGTATCCACGTTAATATTATCTATATTCATAACATTCTCACACAATTGAGCAAATTTTTGCCAATCCATATTTTTTAGATTCCAACCATTGCTTTCATTACTCATTTCTCGGAGGAGAGACTTTCCTCCTACACACAACTCAATACAAACAGGAAAATGATCGCTGCCTAGTTTGTCTGGCTTAACATTCCAAGTGCACTTACTTGCTAACTGAGATGAAATCAGAGACAGATCCAAACAAGATATTTTTCCTGAATGGGGGTCAAGTCTCGTGCCAGATCCGTCATTTAATATGACTAGATCATTTTGTAAAACAAATTCCTCAATCAATTTACCATTTCTATCCAGTTTATCACTACCCCAAAGGGGGTTATGAGAATTAAAATCACCTACAATCAATAATTTTGCAGGATCTTTAGCTTTACTTATAAATAAATCTACAGCCTCACAGCGTATCTCTCTGCAAGGGTTATAATAATTAACTACTGTGAGGAAAAACTTACCCCAAAAAATATCAATCACTTGCAATTCAACTTCAGACTCGCCGCCTTTATAATCGTAATATACAGAGTCATGTACATAGAAACAACACCCTCCTCTACTTTGTGTTGTTCTATTTTTAAACAAACAAGTATAATTTGGAATCTGCAAAACATTATCACTGTTAAACCATGTCTCCTGTACACATATCAAATGTACAATATCAGATTTATTTGTACTTAAAAATTGTATCAATTCTTGTCCGTGTCCACTCATTCCCTGAGCATTCCATTGGAGAACGAGGAAGACCGACATAAAACTAACAAGTTTCCCCAACATCAGCTGTCTTGTCCAAGAAGTTTACCGGCTGCTGCATTTATCAGGAGGCGAATTTCATCCTCTGATTTGTCTTTCATGAGATTCATGATCAAAATAACAATGAAGTTGATGAGCTCATTGTCTGTAGCCTGAGCTACAAAGTTTACACCTAACCTGTTTTTGGCAGGTCCCTCTCTTTCTTGGGGTAGCTTTTGCATGTTTTGCTGGGGCTGAGCATGGTTTTTGCTTTGGTTGGGAATCAACGAAAAGGACCGTGTAGCTTTTGATGGGGGGTTGTTCACTTCAGCTGAATGTGGGGTATGACTCACGGGTTGGCTTGCCCGAGGGGTACCATGCTTCATTTCTTCAGGGCTCTCTTTAGTTTCTTTCACTGCAGGCTGAGGTATGGGTCGTGTCTCTACTGCAACATTCGGCCTTTGCTCATGTTCTTGCCATTTGCGAGTGGCCTGTGCGTAGGTTAAGTTGTTCATTACTTTCAATTTTTGTATCTCTTTAGCCTTTTTCACCTCTCGGCATCCGCTGTATGCAGCCGAGTGGTTTTCTCCGCAATTAATGCATTTTGGAGTGTCTTTCTGAGGACATTCCTCAAAGGTATGCGGGTCGCCGCATCTCACACATCTTTGTTTTGCCTTACAATTTGCAACTGCGTGCCCAAACCTTTGACAATGGAAGCACCTGAGTACAGGGGGTATGTATTGTTTGACCTGAAATTTCTGGAAGTACAAATCAATGTCTTGGGGTAATGTGGTCGCTTCAAAAAATAGTATGACACTGCGTGTCGGGGTGAGCTTCATTTGCTCGTTTCCTGAGTTGTTTTGATTTTTCTTTTGTTCCTTTCTCATTATTCTTTTCACATGAGACACCTTTTGCTTTTTCAATTCCATCTGAATTTCTGTCTCAGACATTTCCGTGGGGATCCCAGATATTACTCCTTTAATGGTGTACATCTGATCTTGCACCTTTACTGGTATTGTACCAATAGATTGAAGTTCCATCAGTTTTCTGTACTGTTTCTCGTTTCTACATTTCACCATAATGCCATTTCGCGTAGACTTAACAAACTCTGGTGGGGATCCACAGCAAGTATGGACGGCTTTGGCTACCGTAGCCAAGCTTGTGTTTTTTAGGGACCTTTTCTTGTCTATTGGACATATGTACAATCTCAGATCAGGTGGTTTAGATCGGGGGGTACCAAACTTTTCATTACCATTCATAGATTTATCATGATGGTCATCCTCCGAAGAGGAGTCTACTCTTGTCGCAAGGTCCTCAACATCAACACTTCCTTCGCGTATTTTCCTCTTTTTCCGACGGACTTGTCTATCAGACACAACAGTTTGAAATTCGTCATCAGGTGTCGCAGTACCCACTTCCGAATCCATAAATGGATCCGGGGGGTTTGCGGCGGCCATATTGGCGCTACTCAATAGAAAGGGCGGGAGATTCAAAATCTATGTGTAAATCTATACTAGCTCTAATAGGTTTATACTAGAATCGTTAGTTGTGCAAAATGGGGTGCAAATGAAGCCCAGAATGATTGCTTACCTCTGAGTGATTCTATCCACAATCATGAATCCATTTAGCCACAAAAATAAAAAAAAACAACGAGAGACCAACAACCAGCAACCACCCTGTCCTACGCTGCCTGTGCGGTGCGCTTAGTCTTTATTCAAGGCAGCGAAGGGAATATCCAAGGGTTATGTTGTTGTTGTTGTTGTTGTTTTGTGTTTAGTGGCGTTTTCCATTCTCTTTAGAATATTTACGCCAAACACTTATCTATAAATTTCTTTTCCTTTTATCATTTTTTTTTTCAAAAAAAAATATTGTAATGAGTATCCTTGGTCAGCTGTCGGTACGTCTATTTGCTGCTTAAAATATCATATCTTCTGGCCAATCCACGGCGCTTAGTCTAATATTCAAGACGGCGAAGGGAATATCCAAAGCTTATAAAACAGTGTATATCCCTTTATCTAAAAACAACAACAACAACAACAAAGCAATTATTTATCATTTTCCGCTAAAAACGCTACGGTGAAAACGCTAATACCATGCCAATGTCACTTTATTTCCATTCAAACAATGAAATATTATGCAAAAACAATGTACCGGTACACTACAATACATTATAATTGATAATGTTGTAAATGAACAGAGTGATTTTTGTTTGTAATTGATGTATTTGTTGAGAGGGTGGTATAAAAACAGTATAGATAATCCCTTTTATTAGGAACTTTAGATATGATAACGGTACATTGTTCTAGATAAAGACCAAGCGCATTCCACCGCGTGACAGCTGTGGACATCATAACCCTTTGGATATTCCCTTCGCTGCCTTGAATGAAGACTAAGCGCACCGCGTTTACAACAGAACACCTGTGGACATACAGAAGGCAGTGCTCTTCTTTGTATAGCGGTTAGTTTCGATTCAGAAGTATAGGGATATAAAAACGAAACCAAATTGGTTAAAAATTCATTTATTATGACTAAGCTACTCATTTGGAAATGCTATCATAGCTTGATAAGCGTATCTATGTCCGACAAACAAAATGACACCAAAAAGGTTTTGCCACCTCGAGTGGTACCAACAACCCATTTTTCGGGTCTTGGTCCATGGACTATATGTATTGGTACTTGCTAAACGCATCTCCTTTAGTTTCCATTGACAACAATATGGGAGGAGAATGGAAGCGATCAAGGCCCTCGCTAAAAGACGCTTGTTGTAATACGCATTGCGTGCCTTTCTTTCTTTCTTTCTACTGTTTCCTATTGTTTGTGAGTTAAAAACTTGCGGCAACTAAGTCACCGCAGCCGACACACAACGCTTACCGACTCATTCATGCGGCGGCAGCGGCACGGACACAAACGCACTTCAGTTTACATTCGGGCTGCCGTATTGGTTAGAATAGTTAATGATAGACCTGTCCTGCGATTGGGTCATTATCTTACACATCCAAGCTATGCCGTATACGGTAGTGCGTGCGATTGAGCGTAAACGCCGTCGCTAAGCAGGACTGTTGTATTGTTTCGTCTATAGTGAAAGAAACAGGTTGTTAGCTTGAACATAGCCCGAACTTTGAGAGCGATTTTCTCCGTTATTTAGAAAATGGACTGACATCATAAGCGTAATTAACATTCGTTTCTATGATCCATAGGGATGTCCAAATGAGTTGTATTACATATCAGTGTAAAGCTTAGTGGCTGTAGAATTCACATATAGGCATAACTACGATCTCATTTTTTGCGACTTTTGACTCATTCCGACGGAGCGCATCACGTGTGTGGCGCTCCGACAAAATGAGTCATAAGTCGCACGGGGAGTTTTCCCGTAATGAGCCGCAAATGAAGGGGAAGCAGTGCTCGGGTCGAAATTTTTTTATGACGGATTTTGATTCCTTGATGTTTTATCTGTTTGTACAGAAAATTTCAGCGTGTAAAGATGAGTACAAGTGTCCCAAATCACAGTTTTTCTGAGACAATTTTTTCGGTTACATTTTTTTCGAACGCTCGCCTTTGCGTTGCGTTTCGCACCTATTGTTCTTGCCCGATTGAGACTCCACCTCCGTTTCTAGGGTGTATGCTAATGAGGCATTGCTCTTGACCCCATTGAAGACAAAACAAAGCATGGTTGCGAGCGGCGGCCAAGCGGTGAGGGCTTTAGAATTACGCAATAATAGTGAGCTGACCAAGGCTATCGATTGCATGACCAGCGAGTTTCGTTTGATACATGCCCTCCATTTCATGAAGTGGTGATTGATGTGACGCACAAATCGCGCTGAAAAAAATAATTCCAACGAACGATCACGCAGAATTTATAATACTTTATCTATGAGCTAATACAATGATCATAATAATCGAACTTGAAACCTCTGTATGCGAGTGTGTACTTTTACAACGGTTATTAATTGGCCTCATTAATGAATTCATTCAAATAATCATAACTTTCTTTCCCTGGTATGTGCCTTGCTGTTTAAAGTTCATCTCTGGAGATATAGTAGGGCCTATAAGTTGTCAATTACATGTATTCTCGTTTTTATAAAGTCGACAATTCGTGTGATAATTCGCCAAATCTATGTAATGCATACTAATGTTGCCCTGGTTAATAACACTTATTGCCCTATTTCTTATGATGGTTTGGGCCGCGACGGCATGGAGAGAAATCGGAAGATAAACATTATTAATGCCCAAATACAATGTAGGTCTTGTTCCCTTTTGAGGATATTCTGACTCTTGTCATCTGTGTATTTTTTTAGAGGTAGGACCTATCTGAGAAAGGGACAGAAAGCTGTGTCGCGACTCAAAAGTGTGCTTCTTCATTTTGTTTTGTTTTTTAATCAGAATGTTTGTAATGATAGCTGTTTGTCGTGTATTGCGTGTAGCTGACATGTGAGAGGTCAAGTCTGCAAAGAATTTGGCTAACAGCTTTGCGAAGTAGCAGCGCTAATTGCCCATTGAATTGCGTATTCTGAGGAATTTCAAATGAAAGAACTCGGACGACACTGTTCACGCCTTGTATCCGAGTAAACGAAGCCTTAAACAATGAAAGGTAAACTTCCTGCTATCAAGGGGTGGATAAAGACGCAACCAGTATTCTTTCTTCGCCATTGATAGCAGAATCAGTGACTGAATGGAGCAACAGTGTTGGAGGATCGGCATTATGTCTGCTAATTTGTAAAAGAATTTTTCAGTCCCCTTTTGTCTTCAGAACCACAGTCAGGGACGCTAAGTTACTCTATCTCCTACAAGCTGTCGTTACTATCTTAAAACGTGAATTTTATGAAAGGTTAAAAGTGATCGCGGAATCAGTTCTTCTGCGTGACACATGCAGGCTTTTATAATAGCATACCAAGCTTAAATCGTTTACCTGTATAGAAAGGGCGGGAATACACACTTATCGCAATTATCCGGATTTGAGAGTAATACACTCTACTACTTTTCTTCATCTTTCCCCCAACAAAGACCATGGTAATTCAAAACAAACAAACAAACTAACAAACTAACTAACTAACTAACAAACAAGCAGTTGCATTATATCAGAACGTATACAAATTTTTGTGTTTCATGTATGTATAGGTCATCTCTTGATGTATAGTACGCATTTGTTGTCGTTTTTACAGTGTTTCCTAATGAATGCCTATAGCGAAAACCCAACACAACTTTTATCAAGGAGGAAAGGGAACTTACATTTAAATATAACATAGTTTACAGAAATCAGACATGTAAATAAGGCAATCATATACATCCGCACGGCCGATTATAATCTCTTACTTTGATTATCAAACATGATCGCCGGCATTTACGTGCTTTTTTCTAATTTTTTGAACTTTGCCTCATTTTCTCTTTTTTTTAAACAACTGCTCGAAATATTTAAAAATCGTAACACAGTCTGCTAACCCAAAACATAATATTCCATTTGATTCGTCACTTATTGTTGGTCGGGTGACGCCAAATGTTGGAATCTCGAGCGATGATACACGGCATTTTGTTTGTTGGTTTTCGTCTCATCGCTCAAAAGAATTTTGACTACGATTACAGAGGTATCATCTACAAGACATAACTGATAGTTTACAGTAGTGATCATCAATTCAGTAAGGATTAGTCAAGTCATGAATTCACTTTACCCATCATGTCTTTTCGAACTACGACATTGTTTGGGTAACCGCGCCTTTTTGTTCTCATAGTTCAAACTAATTCTTGACATAATCAAAACAAATAATTTTCTTTATATAATTTCTTAAATACTCGAAAGATGGCCTAAGTCAAAACTTTCTACAAAGATTGCATACGGTAATCTTTACTAGCCTCAACAAGTTTTCTAGAGCTATCAGTTCCCCCTATGACGATGATTTCGATTGCGTTTTGAATTTGCATCGAACTACTTTCAAAACAGCTATTACCTTTATAGTTCGATTAATAAACCAGTCTTTTGAATTCATAACCAACATTCGTAATCGTAACCATACAGTAACATAATACTGCATGTCAATAAAAGTTGGAAAATGTAAATGCTATGTCAGTAGCGCAAAATAAATGAGCACCGATTATCTTCATACATTCTAATTCCTAAGTGATGTCGCTACGAAAATGACGCATGGTTTGACGACTGCTTCTAGCAAATAAAAGTAAAAAGGACTGGGATATACTTCTAATGATAGTACCACGCCGTACAATGCATTTCACTGTATTTGGTAACGTTTGGTTACGTTTCTGTGCGCTTTACGTACGGAAAATAAAAGGCAGATTGATGCTATTAACATGCTAACACACAACGCATTCAAAATGTTATTTGAAATACACCATGTGCAATATAATATTTTAGTATACGTTTTGAAACTTTGAATTTGCGAGTCCTTTATAAAGTTATAAGCAGGGTTATTACATTATCAAGCAAAAATTTAAGTATTTAGGGATTAGGATTTGCGCAGAAGACTAACAGTGCTATATATAGCGATCGTTCGCAACAGAGACAATCCTCTTCATTAGATATACAATGTAATTCTGTCTTCATGAATTGAAAGAGAAACGAAAAAAAGTCAACTTTTTAACTTCATGTAGCTTTCTCACCAATTGAACTTGATTTGATCCGCCATGCTTGATATTGCTGTGTGTTCTATTAATTCTATTAAATTATTTAATCGGCGTGCTTGTTTTTTATGCAGAATATCACAAGTAAGTTTAATTCATTGAAGTTCATAATGTTTGTACATATGGCGTGTTCGTAGTTTCGTATTTTCATTTTTATAATATATCATTTGTCCATTATCTGATTCTGACCACGAAAATATGGTAACTGTTTAAATGCGGAGCATGTACTGGAAAAATGTAATGTCTCCTGTCAGTACAGACAAACAAATTTCTAGTCTATCCCCGCTTTAAATGGAAATGACAAAAAAAAAAACGAAGTTCGACTTTCAGTAGATTTCAACCATTTTGTATAGTGCCTGATTCATGTAATGGACACAATTCTTTAGCACATAAGCAATCACACAACTTTCGGGAATAGATGTATGTCTTAATGATTGTATCTCATGGAAGAAAACTCGTCTCCTTGCCTGAATTTTAGCTTCTTCCTGTTCAAGCTTCCGTGAAAGAAATAGTTGAACATCAATCGCAATCTCAATCATTAAGTGAGAGAGGCACATCCTTAAGAATAAGCACAGGAGTACTGTTTTCTGTATGTTCCGTAGAGCTGTAAAATGCAGCTCTATGGTATGTTCACAGGTATTCTGTTGTAAACGCGGTGCGCTTAGTCTTTATTCTAGACGGCGAAGGGAATATCCAAAGCTTATGATACAGTGTATATCCTTTTATCTAAAAACAGCAACAACAACAACCAAAAAAAAAAAAAAATCCTCTTGAATTTTACCGTATTTTGCAATTATCTATCATTTTCCGGCAAAAACGCTAGTGTGAAAACGCTAACACCACGCCGATGTCGCTTTATTTTCATCCAACAAAAAAGGATAATGCAAAAACAATGGACCGGTACACTACAATACATTATAATGAATAATATTGTAAATAAACAGAGTGATTTTTGTTTAAAATTGATTTATTTGTTTAGAGGGTAGTATAAAAATAGTATAGATAATCCCTTATATGAGGAACTTTAGATATGATAACGGTACATTGGTCCAGATAAAGACTAAGCGCACCGCGTGACAGCTGTGGACATCATAACCCTTTGGATATTCCCTTCGCTGCCTTGAATAAAGACTAAGCGCATCGCGTTTACAACAGAACACCTGTGGACGTACGGAAGACAGTGCTCTTCTTTTTATAGCGGTTAGTTTCGATTCAGAAGTATAGGGATATAAAAACGAAACCAAATTGGTTAAAAAAAAAATCATTTTTTATGACTAAGCTACTCATTTGGAAATGCTATCATAGCTTGATAAGCATATCTCTGCCCGACAAACAAACTGATACCAAAAAGGTTTTGCCACCTCGAGTGGTACCAACAACCCATTTTTCGGGTCTTGGCCCATGGACTATAGATTGAAGTGTGTTCATGCTACATTTGAAGGGATAGCATATAGCGAAGGGAAAACAAACCTGAATGGCCATCTTCAGGAAGCTATTTTTTGTTGGCGATTATGAATTACTTAACTATGAAATTGAAATAAAAACATACAGAAAAACGACTGCAAAATCTTCGCATATTGTGCCATTATTTATAATCAAGTTTCCATTACTTTTCTTTTATGATACATTTCCTTCGATTAGTGCTCCTTTATTCTTTCCCATTACATTTCATCACTTTCCTTTCCAGCTATCCACTTCATTCCCGCCTACAAACGTATACAGATATTTTGCCCGTATATACAATCTCAAAAGATATTGCCATAACATAGATAGGCAAACCTGACCGGATGTAACATTACATTTCGATTGCTAAAGTGTGATCGGATTACCATCCATCAAAAAGAATTTAGAAGACCATCACATTTCTCCCCCCACCCTCTTTGATCTCTCTCCCTCTCTTTCCAGTTATCCAATTCTTTGATTGAATAATATCATTAGTGAAGATCACTTCTCGATGATGCTTTGCCTGTATTATATATATATATATATATATATATATATATATATATATATATATATATATATATATAATAATATATGTACATTCATCAAACAACATTTAGAAGACCAGCCTATTTTTCTCCCTCTCTCTTTCTCTCCCTTTCAATCTTTCTTCTCATCGCATAGATTCCAGTGTTTCGCCTGAAGACCGGAAGACCTCATAAATGTTCTATCAAATATACAAATTCCACAAAACAATAGTCTTTCCGGTTAGTGATGAGTTTTCATCATAATTATATTATAACAAATAACTTCTGTGTTATCACTATGTGAAATCTTATTTCATGTGATTCGTAATGAGCAATACTTCTTGGCAGTAGAGTTTTAAGTCAATTATAACATTGTACATACAATTGGCAGCATTTAACCCCCTACTGTTGAATCACAAATGTGCTCGTTGATCTCTTTTATTTATCCCATGGAAACCTTAAGTCATATCTGTAGGCAGACATAATGGATAATTCCAGAAAGCAAACTTCTTATACAAAAAAAAAAGAAGAAACTTCTGTGTGGATGGCAGGTACCGTAATAGCATGGATTTTTCAGATTTAGTTATCATAAGTTGTCAAAGAAAGCAAGAAAGATGCAATGATTTATTTGAATATTGAAAATCCCATCAGGCTCTTGTCAACATTATGAAAGGGATAATTGCTGAAACAAAACCGAGAAACAAACTCAAATGAAAGATTGGTCTGCGAAACTCAACTTCGATGTTGCTTGAAGTTGTTTTTTTTTTCCTTTCTCTCATACTTATGAATGACAGTCTGATTATGTCATTTAAAGGTCGTTCAAATAATCTACTTGGCCAACAAACCAAATAGAGGATATTCTGTATAACATTCATGCAACGCAAGAGCCGATGGTTATTGCCTTTATGGGGTCCTATATATTCATCATGGTGAAACACAGCCTAACATATGCGAATGTTTTACGCAAGAATACTTTGAATAGACCAGGTGGCCAGAGTATCAGGTTACATTGTACCTCATTGAATAGACAGGATGTTGATATAAAGACATTCCTGGACGCGCTCGTAGAAAAGTCGGGGATTATGAGCATAATAGAGAAGTTCAAAGGCCGATTACAGACGGTCTCTTTTTTCTGCACCGGTCCATAGAATGCATTTGCCTTCGTAGAAAGCGCTCCAAATTTGCGAAGGGTGATTCAATTTTGTGAGAGATGGACCTGTGATAACCCATCGCTTCAATTGAACACTTTGTTTAGGAGCAAGGTATTTCGGGCAATAAAAGCATGAAATGTTCTTGTCTTATCTCATGTGTATCGATGAAATCAAATGTTTTCATGCTGCTATTGAAGTGGTTTATTCACTTATCGTGCCAGCGTAACATATATATATATATATATATATATATATAAGGATATATATGCATTTAGGTAGGACTACATTTTTTCATTCCATTAGACTTCGCGAACTCATGCACATTGCAGCATTTTCATATTCATAAACGATTGCAGCAAATGCTCATTTCCTTTATACATTATGCTTATTGAATGAGATTAGTTCTTCATTTCTTTCTTGTCTTTTATCGGGGGATGACTGGTACTGTATAAACAATAAAACAAATATTGATTTACACTCATGACATAAGAGAAGAACAAATCAGCAAAATTAGCCGTCTGTTATGAGAGATTGAAGAATGCCAGGAGAAATGTTGTTTATTTCAACAAAAAATATTGCCTTTTCCTTATTTTCTCAAGTGATGTAATAATTTTAGGCCTTCAAGCCTGTGTGGCTTGTGCTTGTCATACTTCTATGATCATGTCGGCTTCTTCTACAGCTGCTGGAGTATACGCGATGGCCAGCCTTTTTTTGTTGTTGCTAAATTGAATTAACTTCTGCGTCGAATTCGGGAATGGTCACCTGCGACCCTGTTTGAAAAGACGCTCTCTCACATGGAGACGAATTTGAATTGTCTACGGGCATTCTAATTTGAATACGTTTTTTTGAAGTGATAGGATATAGTGAGAGGAAACTGAGATTGAATTATGAACATATTCATGGCGCTATCTTTTTTTTCTTTTATTTTGTCGACGAGTTTGAATTACATAACTGTAAAATTAGAAAACAAACGTACACACACACACACACAGAAAAAATTGACTATGAAATCTTCGCATAATGTTAAACCATTTTGAACACTCGAATATGCCATTTTCTCTTCCTTTGTAATACATTTGCCTCAATTCGTGCTCCTTCATTTTTATCTCATTACATCACATTACTTTCCTTTCCAGCTATCCACTATGTCTTCTTTATTCTCATCATCTTCAATTAGTCGTCTAGATTGAATATCCTCATCGATGGTGGCGATCACTTATCCAAGATACTTTGCCCGTATTATCATGTATAATCTAATAAGATATCACCATAACACAGATTATAGGCAAACCTAGCCGTGTATAATATTTCATTTCGTTTGCAAAAGTGTGTTCAGATTACCATTCATGGAACAAAATTTAGAAGACCAGCCTATTTTATTTTTCTCTCTCTATCTCTCAATCTTTCTTCTTATCGCATAGACTCCGATGTTTCATATGCAGACCGGAAGAGCTTATAAATGTTCCGTCAACTGACTTGAACATGTGTTTTATAAAATCATATAGTTGTAAGTGAATATATAATTACATATATATATATATATATATATATATATTCTCCACCTATTCTCATGTCTCTCTCTCTCTCTCTCACACACACACACGCACACACACACACACACACACACATAGACATAATCTATCCCGTTTGCTGATGACTTTTATCATATATATCATATCATTGTGTAAGATTTAATCTCACTTGATGTGTAGTGAACAATAGCTCATCCCGACATTACGGTGTATATAGGGTTGTAAGTGAATCGTGATTGCACATAAACTTTGCAACATTAAACCCGACAGGAAACCTACAATAATGCGCTCGTTGATCTCCTTTATTGATCCCATGGAAACCTAAGTCATATAATCATGGTCGAAATCTGGAGGCAGTCATGATAGATAAATTCAAAAAGAAAACGTCTCTATACAAAAAAAAAAAAAAAAATAGATAAATAAATAAATAAATCGTGGATTTCACAGGTTTAGTCATCATTAGTTGTCAAAGATTGCGAGAAAGGTGAAATGATTTATTTGAATATTGAACATCCCATCAGGCTTTTGTCAACATTGTAAAAATTGTTGAAACAAAACCGAGAAACCAACTCAAATGGAAGATTAGTTCGCGAAACTCAACTTCGATGTTGCTTGAAGTTGTTGTTTGTTTTTCTGTCATACTTATGAATGACAGCCTGCTTATAAGATCGTTAAAAGAATCTATATACTTGACCAACGAACTAAATGGAGGATCCCTGTATAGCATTCATACAACGCAAGAGCCGATATTGCTACTATGGGGTCCTATATATTCATCATGGTGAAACACAGCCTAACATAATTACGCGCGTGTATTACGCAAGAATACTTTGAATAGACCAGGTGGCCAGAGTATCAGGTTACATTGTACCTCCATGAATAGTCAGAATGTTGATACAAAAACATCCCTGGACGCCATCTGAAAAGTCGGGGATTTTGAGCATAATAGAGATGTTCAAAGGCCGATTACAGACAGCCAGTTTTTTCTGCACCCGTCCATCGAATACATTATAATGAGGTGCTTCGTATGTATTATGTAACCTTTTTTACGGACCCCAATGATTTAATGGTTGTTGGGAATCGAATGTGCAAGTTCTGATGTGGTTGTTACCAACATTTATCATAGCATTTATACTTCGACAATGACATACGCTGCAATAAAGCGAGAAACAAGACATATGGCAGAAGTTTTTTGTTCTTTTCTATCTCTTTCTCTCATACGCTTAGCATTCACGGGAAATTGTATATAAAAAATTACGATGTTTGATATTTTGATGCTTGCAGCATTTTCAAAGAAACCTTGGGATAACTAGACCGGTGGTGTGATGTAAAACATTTTCTTGAATAAAGAAACGATTCAATCAATATCTATATATATATGTTTATGTATATGTATATGTATATATATATATATATATATATATATATATATAAATGTATGTTTATATTTCTTAATCTATGTATATGTATATATATATATTGCCAAGATTACAAACCTATCGAGACGGAAACTGTTAATATACCGACCTATCCTGCAGCGACGATGTTTTTTTTTTTATCTCCTGCTTACGACAATGTGTAAGCTCTACATATATTTCAAGGCTTTGGGGGAATATCAGAAAGGACAAAGAATGTGTGTGTGTGTGTTTTTTTTTTTTAAGAGAGGCAAAAATAGTAAAAATACTAATACACCATACTGATAATGTAACAATATGGAACATCTACAATGTACATTTATTACTACCTTTTGAGTGATCATCAACATCATCATCATCATCAACAACAAATGGTTCCCTTGATGTAATTACACAATAGCTTTTCTCTGTTGTTGTTAATTGTCATTATTACCATAATTATTTCTACACTGTTCAAGTTATCGAGTGATAAAGACACACATACAACCACACAATTTTTCTAATTTCTTTGCAAGGAGAGATACATGTACACACGGTGATGGTACTCCATATTCTTAGAAAGATTGGCAGTGATCTCTGCAATGTAGAAAATCGTCCATTCTTGGACAGGCATGAGTGTTTACATGTAATACGCAGTTGCACAGACTTGTAAGGGCTTTCATTGAACATTGTACAGTGTGTATATCGTATCGTCTTCTCGCGATCGCTTGCAGGCACACAGGCATGGGCACGGATCCACAGACATGGACACGCAGGCGCACACATAGTCATGAGCACACACTTACAAAGGGGATATTATTATTTACAATGCATGCAAGCACGGCCTCCAATGGATTCGCACGCAGGATGCTAGTCCACTGCCTAGACTGCCTTCGTATACGGTGTGTACTATTATGGTGTGTATGGTATTAGCAATATTGCACACGGAAATACCGTAGTTGAGGGCGTGTAGTATAAGGAGAGACCAAGTGTAGATCTTTTTTCTTTTCTTTTTTTTTGGGGGCAGCAATTAGTGGACTCACGCGATGCGTGGGCTGTCGCGATCGAGAAGACTTCGCGCTACCGCCAATGAGGGCGTATGAGAGAGTGAAAAAAAGATAAGAGTCCCGTGTCGGGACTAGCAGGATGCTAGATTCGCACGGACTCGCACGGTAGCGTGCCAGCATCACGCACGGTACCGTGCCAACACCTCGCACGGTAGCGTGCCAGATGGTCCGCACTCGACGGTGGCACGCAGCCGCACGGAGGCGCACTGACTGGCACGCAGCCGCACGGAGGCGCACGAGGTCGCACGGGGTCGCACGGGGGAGTACAGAAGCGCACGCACCCGCACGAGGCCGTATGAAATGGCACGGAGCCGCACACACCCGTGCGAAACCGCACGCAGCCGCACGAAGCAGCCCCGTGCGCAGTGCGTGCGGGAGTAACATAACTTAATGGTCTGACTGTATACTTAGTTTGAATTGGAAGTTTCATAGGAAGTTTGGTGAAAAGTTTTGTGAGAAGTTTACAGTCACACTGGCAAAACTTCATGATTGTAAACTGTGCAATATTTTGCCAGTGTGTCCATGGGTATAATTGAAGAGTTTGTTGGCAAAAACCGATAACTCCATATTTGCCAAATGGAGATATTTGCGATTAAAGGTCAAGAAAAATAAAGAGAATAATAAGAAAATTTTTGCTTCTTTTGACCATAACTTCAAAAATGTGCCTTTATATGTAGTGACCAATATAGCATTTAAAAGGTATCATTTGTTACTTTATGACAGACACTGTACTTCAAAATCTTCAAAAATGGACTTATCAGTTTTTGCAAACAAACTCTTCAATTGTTTCTCCTGGGAAGCATCAGGGAACCAACTGCAAAGTTCTCTCATGCATCTCATGAGAGCCGATTTCCCATCAAAAGGTAAAAAGGTAAACAGACGATTAAGATATTTGTGTCCTGATAGCAATACAGATAAAACAAACACAGAAAATTACACCGAAGATTGTGTTCAATCTGAAATATCAGTCTTATCCCACTCTTTGAACACCTTTGAATCAAAAAAATAGTCTGCATTCTTGAAATATTTGGGAAATGCTGAAGCATAAAAAAAATACAGACATTAATTAAATATTGAGCTATCATATGTAATTCTTAATTAACAATCGTGTTCTGCTATCGAATCTAATGTCGCCTTTATCAGTGTTTTTAAGGTAAATCAAAAGACAGATTTATCACATTTGTTGTATTTGCTCTAATTCATTTGCTCAACTAAGGGATAGTGGGCATGGTGGTGATGATGTAAGGAACTAGCAAAAATATCTCCATCTTCTATTGAAAATGTTACACAGGTTTGTTTGGATTATTTGTCTTCAGAATAGTAAATATATTTGCTAGCATCAAAGGAACAAAAGACAAAGATAGAAAGAAAAATTATTATGTTTCACATAGATGATGAGAGTGGCCAAATAAAAAAAAAACTCTGAACACAAAGCTCGTAATGCAAGGAAATCTAAAGACCACTTTATGCTCTAGACTCCAGTAGATGTGATACTCTGCCTTTATTCTCAGGTCATTTAACTACACCAAGCATTCTTCTTGAAGCAAAAAACAAAAGTGCTAGGAACTTTTTATAAAACTGACAATTTATGTATCAAATTTCCAAAAGAACAGGAAATGCAATTATGAGAGTGACTGTATTACAGACACGACTTCCATTAGAAACTTGGGGTATGCGGGATAATGTTAAATGATGTGTGTGTAATTTGATCAGACTCTGGCTGTTACTGTGGCTTTTTCCTCACAGACTGTATCCCACCCTTAACAAGGTTGAAAAGATGGAATACCTTAACATAAACAAGAGTTTAAGGCGTCTTCCTCTACGGATGAAGATTGGAGTTCCTACATGTACCTTTCAAATTTCAACACCAGAGCACTCTGGGGAGCCCAGAAAAACCTCAGCAAAATAAACCAAACTCTGCGGAGTTGGACAAGGAACATTAAAACTTGCTGGCATCTTATCATTACGGCAAAGCCATGATAGAAAAAAACAAACTATCTAATACATCATACTGGTATCAAAGCTGACAGGAGGTCAGGGCAAATCAAAATGAAGGGGGCAACGTGCGAAAGCGAACAAAGCTCACAACCACGTTCTCCTTAAGAACCCCTTGGATAGCTTTGGGGTTTGGTGGCGAGTTTCTCTCCAGGGAGTTAGCGCAGCGGCGCCACAAACTTTAAGAAGAACAAGAGAGAGAAAGAGAGGGAAAGAAAGAGTGAGAGGCAAGGCTGATAAGGCATCGCCTACGCCTTGCGGCGGCTGGAGGGGTGTAAAGTGATCCTATATCAAGTTCTCCTCTCACGCAACAAGCAGTCCTGTGGGACACCGATCCTCTCCCGCTAATGTTTCTGCCGATGTGTTTCTTGATTTTGCAAACAAGCATTTCCCTCTTCATCTCTCTTTTCCTCCTTATTCTCATCCATTCTTTTTCTTTCTTGTCTCTTTCTCACACTTTTTTCTTTCATTCTTCTCCATCCCCTCTCCCCTTCTCTCACAGTTTCATCCCATCTCTTTTGTTGTTGTTTTTTTCACTATCTCCTCTCTTGTTCTCTTGATCCTTTGCTCTTCTCAATCATACCTTCCTTGTATGCTTTGTCTTTTTCTGCCTTTCTCTCTGCATACCCCACCTTATAATACATGTGTCCCTCTCTCATCACTTTCTCTAGTGGAGCACAGCATGTACCGACTTCAAAACAAAGCCTTTTTTTAATTCTTCCATCCAATAGCATAGACATGATATGAATCTTCCATACATTGTTAGGGATAACAGATAGGCACGTAAGGTTCTGTTGACAGAACTCAATGAATAAAAGATTAAAGATTGTGCATTATGGGCCTCCGATTCAATTTGAAGTGATACTTATAAAGTGCAAAGGCTTTTATCCTATGAGGAAAGAGAAATGGATGAAGTGAAGTCTTGTTTATTTTTCTTCTTTTGGTTGTAAAGCTGGTAACTGTTACTACAAATATTTAAAGTATCATATTCACTCAAATGTATCATATCATGATTGAAACATGACTCCAATCACTTAAGAATAGAATCAATATAAAAAATGAAGCAGCAACTTACTTTGATGCTCTTTATAATATCGAAAATACAAAAAAAAAATGCCCCTGGTGGCTTTAATAGAGAAAGAGTTCTACCACACAGATATAGGCACTTCAGTGAACTCTTATAAACATTTGTTTGTTTTTTTTGTTTGTTTTTTTTTTTGGGGGGGGGGGTTCAGTAACCCTTGAGATAGATTCATTAAAAGCGGCTTCCATCAAAAAAGTAACATTTCTTCTCCTATGGAAAGAAAATAGATCGACATCAGAAATTTTGTCTTTCTCAATTTTCCACTAATAAATAGTATTCATTTCTGGTCAGTTTCTCTGTTTGCGTTTGTTACATACTCAAAAAGCTGCATCACTTCAGTGATCCCTCGCATTTATCCCCAAGTCGAATTATCCTTCGGTTTATGCCAGGTTCTAGTGTGTGCGTGTGTGTCACACACAAACACAATGCTATAGCTTCTGACTGTTCGAGCATTGAGAACATAGGGTTTTGGGACGAACACTGAACTAGGGCTTTCTTTAGCTCAGTCGGTAGAGCACTGGGCTAGCAATTTGGAGGTCTCAGGTTCGAATCCCGTTGGAATCCCATTTTCTTTGCTCAATTTTCTACTAAAAGAGATTTCTTTGAGACAAAGCAGACTTTGCATTCTTTTTGTTAATTCTGTGGTCAGAAATCATCAATCCAGATGCACATTTTCTTCATGTTGGCATAGTTCTGCTTCAAGAAGGAAAATCACATTGCATTGCATACCATAACTGTTTTGATGGAGCATCACTCACTATCTAACCTTATTCTAGCCTTACTTACCAATCATTGGTGATATCTTGCAAGCAATCACCAATGATTAGGGCTTATGCAATCCTAGAAATCCAAACATATTAAAATTCTATCATGCAATTCTTATTCTTGCTGTATAACAATGACTTGCACAAAGGGCTGTTACACTACTGCAGGTTGAGTAGATAGTATCAGTTCTAGAAGGAATTATGGCTTCTGTTTTATTGGAGAGATACAGAGTGGGTTAACCAAATACTAATTATATAGCTTAGCCTGTTATACTTTAATACTCAAGTGCATTAGCTCTAACAATCTAAAAGTGAATTCACATACCATAGCTACATTGACTTTCATAGTCAAAGTAAATCAAATAAACAGAGCTGGTAGCTATTACAGTAGAATCAAATCTAAAATAAGAAAGTCATAAAATTTGTAGAAGAGTTGCCAATTTAATAAACTAAAATCCTTCCTGCTGGTAATCACATGCAGATACACAAATCATGCTTTCAGTTAATAATTGAGTAGGAGAACCCATTTCCACCTACTTGTATCAAAGAGTCACTGTAGCTACATTATTGCAAAGCAAACTGAGGAAATTTGATGCAGATGATACAATGTTATTAGTATTGATTTCATGTCAAAAACAGAAATTTTGTGAAGATTTAGGGACAGGTAAAATGGAACACTCTCGCATGGTTGGTATCACCACCTTCCTATAGCCACTCCACGCGCCTTGTTACAGTACTATTCCTGGTTCATAGAAGCATAGACTTGATGGCAACACAACATCAGTATTAATAATAAAGCACTTACATACATGATCCTCCCATAGCCCTCAATCTTAGTAATGCTACTGAGCAGCTGGTAAGTTAATTAAGGATGAATATGTAAAAGCTGATGGCTATTTTGCAAAGTCCCTAACTGGTACTGTAGATGACGAGAGGGAGAACACAAATGCCTAATAAATGACACTGCCTACCGATTCATCTTATGAGTTAACTAACTCTCTGCAGATTTTTGTTTTTTAAATCATTGTCCTCCTGGGATCCCTCTGGACAAATATGGTTAATATGGAGTCTATATTGCAAGACTAGTATTGTCATGTTGATGAAGCTGAATATTTGTAATCCATCCTGTTCTATGGTTGCTTTATACATGAAATAAATACCACCATTACTACTACTACTACTACTACTGTACCACAACTGCTAGTACTACTATTAACACTACTACTACTATTAATACTACTACTTCTACTATTACTACTACTACTAGTAGTAGTAGTAGTAGTAGTAGTAGTAGTTGTTGTTGTTGTTGTTGTTGTTGTTGTTGTTGTTGTTGTTGTTGTTGTTGTTGTTGTTGTTGTTGTTGTTGTTGTTGTAGTAGTAGTAATAGTAGTAGTAGTAGTAGTAGTAGTAGTAGTAGTAGTAGTAGTAGTAGTAGTTTAGGAAGGTGGAGGTTGGGGTTCATACAAATCTACCTGTTCCCATATATACCTCTTGTTCTCTCTTTCTTTTTCTTCCTCGAATTCTCTTGCTGAAATCTGATTCACCCATCTTCGAAATGGGGTCAACAGGGTGGGGCTACATCTCAACAAGTTCCTATTTCAATTTCCAATGAATACGAAATCTGTAACGGAGAATCCCCCCAATTAAAATCCCATCACTGCCAAACGAGAACATGAAACCACAGAAGTACAATGCAAATACCTCTTGGTTCAGTAAAATGAAAAAGGGGGTGGGGTAGACTAATGACATGCTGGTAGTCTTTACCCCATAGCTTGTGGGACCTGGATGTACGTGTATCATTTATAACCCTACTTGGAGTTAGAATATCTTGGAGGCAAAAAGACAAGAGCTAAAGAATAAGATGAAAAGGAAGTGCAGCTTGAGCTAACAGTGACTGATGATAAAGTGGAAACATTTTGCATGAGTGTAAAATTGATTTTGTATGTTTTCAATCTTACAAAAAGAAATAGGTAATATATCATTACATATTACAAGCAAAAGTATTTGTGTGCTTTTCCTGTCATGCTACTTTCATGTTGCGTGAAATGCACAAACAAAAATGCCACTTTTACAGCTATTTGTAAATTGGTGCACACTTTATAGTTGAATCCCATAAATTACCATGAAATAAGATTAAAGTTTATAATAGTGATGATAATACTATGATCTGTATCATTCTTTAGGGCGGCCTCTTCAGTGCTGCTACAGCTCTGCCTGAGGGCCCTACCATTGTTACTACACAAGCATTACCAGGTACCCATTTGTACATCTGGTTCAAGAGGGGGTATGGTAGGTAAAAACATCTTGTCCAAGGATGTACACACTTGATGGGAATCAAACTTGGCCCTTCTGATTGACTGCCATGATTCGTATCCACTGCGCCATAGTGCTTTCATCATAAATATTACAGTCCGTGGAGACCTAAAAATTCACTTAAGCTCACTCAGCAATGCAATATGACAGAATACCATATTTATGCTTTCCTCCGATGCATTTGCAATAATTAATAATGCTAAAAGCTTCCTTAAGATCGCTTCTGATATTGGCTCACAGCATTGCTGAAGTTGTGCAGGTTTTTTTCCATAAAAGCAATTTTGTAGTGCATTCACTTTAAGTCTAGGATGTTAAATGGTCCACTCTTTTGTACACTGTGATATCAGAAAATTAAAACACCCTCAGGGAAAAGGGGTAACATGATTATACATGTACAAGTCATCTATCCAATTAGACAAAAGGGTTAGTGGGTACTATCATTTCTGCAGGTTATAATTATAATGCTTCCTTTGAATGATAATACCTCATATACTTTGAAATATTTCTTGTTTGATGAGTTAACATTATACATATTTCTAACTCACTGGAATATCTACAAAATCTCTTAAAGGGAAAATGTTTCACTTATCAAATATCAATGACTCTTTGGGTGCCACGTTTGCACCCCCAACTCGGTTGACAGATTGCCAATTTTGCATATTTCCTCAACAGCTTCACCACACACAAACCAATTTATTCTGAATATTCGGCATTTGCAAGCAAAATAGCCATAGCTGTCATAAAACTTACATTGTAGCAAAGCTTGCAATTTTCTCTACCACTTTGCCATACTGCATCTTTTATAGCATAAATGTTTCTATAAAAAAGTTACATGGCTTTGAAAAATATGTTTTCAAAAAAAAACGCTCATGCTTTGTGGTTTCAGAACATACATGGCACACAAAGATTTGCTAAAGAGGTTTTTTGAAAGATCTTTTCACAGAAAGAATTTAAAGGTACTGTTTACCATTGGGAGCGGTGACATAGAAAAATGTTCGAGATATCACATTTGATGAATATTTATAGGTCAGTTATATCACAAAACATCCTACAATGTAAAAAAATTGCAGTAAAGCCTAAAATGTAAGGAGATATCACTGTTTTTGTCAATAAATCAAAACTGCAGATGGTTTAGTCTTGGACTATTTTTATCATAACTATTGTTCACATTTTATACTCTCTAAAAAAAAATCGAGTGAAAATTTTCACTCTAAAAAGAGTGAATACAAAAAAGAGTGAATTTCGAGTGAAAGTGGAGTGAATTTTGAGTGAAAATGCTCATTTTCACTCATTTTGGAGTGACGTCAAGGATCACTCGAAGATTTGGGAGTGATCCCTGACGTCACTCCAAAATGAGTGAAAATGAGCATTTTCACTCAAAATTCACTCCAATTTCACTCGAAATTCACTCTTTTTTGTATTCACTCTTTTTAGAGTGAAAATTTTCACTCAATTTTTTTTAGAGAGTATATTTAACACTACTTAACACCGATCATACTTATTCAAATTTCGACATTGGATGTTTCTATCCCTAACTCACATTTTAGAATTATTTTGAAGCATTAAAGCTGAGTTTTTGTTTCATCTGCAAATTGTAAATTATGCCTTTAAGTATATGGCATACATGTAGACTGATAGCCACTGTACAAGCATGCAGTAACAGCTGAGATCACGCAATGCTCAATCTTTTATCCGGTCATTTGTCTGTTTGTTTCTGAATTACCACCAGCACATTTGATGTGGTTACAAAGTAATTGCTTTTACAGCAACTAACAAAAATCATTTTAAAAAGCACATGGTACTGCACGTCAGAAATATAATCATTATATATCTAAATAGTTGAAAGATATTTCCTGGAAGGAAAGACAGTGTAGAAAAGAAAAATGAACACAAAGAACATTTGCAAAAATCTATGTTCATTTCAAACTTTTCCATGGCGCAATGTTAAAATAAATAGGAATCAAGAGAGAGACAGAGCAATAGACAAGGCAATGATGTGTAATATACTTTCATGCTCATTCACAGACTACATTGTATAAGAAATATCATGTTTTATCATGATCTGTATCTGTGCATGCAATCTTTGAGAACAAGTGGACTGATTTTAGTGGTTTAATTAAACCTATATGGCAAGGGACAAACTGTCACAAAATCTACTAGAGTTAGTCCGCGATGGACAGAGAGACAATGATGTATCAAGAAATTTATGCCGCCAAACCACCTCACCCATCCTCAAATTACCTTGGTGCTTTCATTCTAAAGGCTACAGTTGCTCCGTAATCTTGGCAAAATGAAACAGTCAATCCTATTCTTTACTGGACAAGAGAGGGCTCACTTTCATTTCCCCATACTGGTCACATGAAGGTTTTGATTGGAAGTGCAGAGAATTATGTTTTTCTCCCACAATGTAAGTTGTGAAAATGTGTGTGTGTCCAGGAAAATTATTTCCTCTCAACAGATTCAATTGAAGATTTATTTTTACTTTTGCACACAAACAAACATAAACACACAGTC
Source organism: Diadema antillarum (assembly GCF_040938485.1). Lineage (NCBI taxonomy): Eukaryota > Metazoa > Echinodermata > Echinoidea > Diadematoida > Diadematidae > Diadema > Diadema antillarum. Next base: position 817,668 of record NW_027270974.1, on the reverse strand, counting down.
ACTGACAAAATACATTGTTAGTTTTCAAAGAGGTATACAAATACTTCCTAATTCCCAACATGACATGAAAAACCATTATTTTGGTCAGCTCAAATAATACTCATATGGAACCTGGTAACAATAATGAGCAGTATTATTATGTTAAATTTGCCGATTGGCTGTAGATAATCAGAAGACGTTTGTGTTGCATTGTTGCAAGTGAAAAGCTTGATCATAAAACTATTTAACCATTATTACCAAACATTTCAAAGTAAGTCCATCATTAGATAGAGCAAAATTAAACATTTCCAATGATACCTCACTTGTTAGATGACAAAAATTTTATATTCTTGAAGTTATGATTGAAATATCTCTTATGTTGTTGTTATTTTGTTTCTAACAGCTTTAAACACAACTGTATCAAATAATCAAGAAAGGTGTGAACTTGTTTTGATATCAAACCTTTCAAGTCATGTCCACTAAAAAAAAAATGAGTAACACTCACATGAACAAACTGAAAGTTGCTCTTTAATGAGGTAACAACATAAATGGTTATAAAAAATTTGAGCTAAATCACAAAAGTTTTAGGAAGTTATGGCAGATTAGATCTGTCATAGATGTTTATAACAACGAATCAAGAAAATGTAAATTCATCAAAGGTGTTTCATTTCAAAGTTTTTGATTGAAGATACATATGAATAACAAACTGATAAGCCTACAGTGGAATATTCTTTCTGGGCATGAATACAAATGGGCAGAAATGGTAATTGGCACACCAATGCTGGTGTACCAAGGGAAATTAGATATATGATGGGCTTACAAAACAGCAAGCTTGGCAGATTAGAGGTCCTATGAAATATAGTTATTGTTCCATGATAACAGAGACTACATAAACAAATAGTGGTCCCCCTGAAAAAAAAAATGTGTGAACTAAATTACTTTCTTAGAAAATGAGAACTATCGCATTATGCTCTACATGAATTTAATATTGCTTTGATTTTTGATAATCACATTCTTTTGATTGAATCTCTCCTGTGGGGATGTAATCATTTCAAAACAGGGTCCATTTCATGATGTCATCAGATAAAAGTGTTTACATAAATCTCAGAATGGTCAAAGCTGCTCAAATGTTGCTATGAGAGACTTTAACTCTTCATGTGCCACGTTCGCACGTCCGACTCAGTCGACGGTGTGCCAACTTCGCATATTCTGCTCAAATCCACAAATCCGCCCAAAGCGATCGATAAATCGCCAAATGCCGCAGGGCAATGAAAGCTTTTTCTCGCGTTTCCGTTCGTCGCACTTATAGCTTGCTTATTGTGTTACCCAATTGGTTTGCATGTCAATTCTAAGTTTCTGTCACAGTTATGTGTGCAAAGATCATGCCTTTACGGCAATTTAGCAACTAGTCATTTGAAAGAAAAAACATCATCGATTTGTCATATAATTTTCATCAAAGCAAAGCTTGGCATTTTATCGACAATTTTGCTCACTACATGTCCAGCTTAACAAAAATCTGTAGAAGTTACATCGATTTGAAAAGCAGAAAGTTTTTTTTTTCAAAGCATGACTACGTTGGTGTCTCAGAATAATGTGGCACACAGGGGGTTTCGACCATGGCACATAAAGAGCTAAAGAGAAGTAAAATCCATTTCATAAAGTCTCTCAATCGTGTGTCTAATAAGTAAAAAGTCTCTCTTAAGACTTTCATGAAACGGACCCCAGGTCTCAAGTAGAATTACATTGATGTTGTGCCAGCGACACTGATCATGCGTGAAATTGTGGTTTCTTTAAGATATATCAAAATCAAAATAAAAAGCAGAAATATGTAGCTAATTTGATGTATATTTGTTGAAATCAACTTGATTTATAGTACATCATATATTTGTAATATATATTTTATATAATATAATATACCATATATTCATAATATATTACACAAATTCACCACCTGAAAACCTGGATCTTAAAAGCAATATCTCTCATTCAAATCATTAGAGGATTTCACCATACATCTGTCCTAAATTTGTTCACTAATCTCAGGAAATACAGTGAATGTTACAGTGTATATATAAGCAGTAGCTGACATTTAGCCAGCTTATCATACTTGTTACTGCCTTCTGTGGCAAAAGTAACCATTTGCATTTTGAAGATGACTTTTCATAATTCTTACCCAGATGCTTGCAGCCTTCTGTGATCCATATTTTGAAATTAATTGAAACTGCAATTAAAGTCAGCACTAGTAAACACTTAACACACTGAATGCTACAATGCCTACTAGTCTCAGGAAATTGTGTGCATTACAGTGCATAGGCAAGCAGTAGCTGAAATTTATCCAGCTTATAATATTTGTTACAGTGATCTGTGGCAAAAGTAACCATTTGCATTTTAAAGATGCCTTTTCATAATTCCTACCCAGATGCTTTCAGCCTTCTGTGATCCATATTTTGAAATTAATTGAAACTTCAATTAAAGTCAGCACTAGTAAACACTTAACACACTGAATGCCACAATGTTTACCAGTCTCAGGAAATACAGTGTGTGTTACAGTGCATATGCAAGCAGTAGCTGAAATTTAGCCAGCTTATCATATTTGTTACTGTCCTCTGTGGCAAAAATAATCATTTGCATTCAAAAGATGGCTTTCCATAATTCCTACACAGTGCTTTCAGCCTTCCATGATCCATGTTTTGATATTTTTCAAGACTTCAATTAGAGTCATTACTGGTAAACACTTAAAACACACTGAATGGCACCAATTAATATTGGTTTTACCTTTATATAAATACAATGTAGATTGACCATAGACCCTACAGTTCAGACGGAGATAAGAATCATTTTATATTTATGACCTGCTACTAAAGACTCACAAATCTTGCCTACGAGTAAATTTCCTAGTTTGGAGTTTACACAATTTTCCGGATTCTTAGCTTTGAAATATGAAATAATTCATTCCACTCTATTCCTATAAGTGAAAAAAGGTGGTGAAAATATATATGAAACAAACAATTACCAAATCTATTTCTTTTTGGCATTTCACATTAATTCACATTTTTAAATTGAAATATTTGCTAATTTATCAGGAAAATGTAGTGATGGCTCATATTCACATTATTGTGCACAACAAAAAAACAAAACAAAAAACAACCTGAAATTTCCAACAACATTGAGAGAGAGTGATCCACATGTATGCAAACTCACAACAAAATTAAAATCTCTTGTTGTGAGAGTCACTTTTAGGTTCTACAGTCAACAGGTTAGAATGGAAACCTGATGGACTCATGCAGTGTGCAGTGCAGCATAACGCTTTTCATATAAATTGGATTTTTATCCGGCCGCACCAAACGAGCGCCAGAGCAGTTCCCGCGGGACTCCAGCCGAACGTGCCACAGATTAGACCAGCCGGTATTCATGATCTCGGGAGCGCGGTAAGAATTGGAATGGGTTCGTGATGACAGAAAGATAGAGTGACAACTTGCAGAATGGAGTTAAAGGAAGAATTGATATGATAGGGGACCAGTTGAAATAGGCAAATATTGCTTTTCATTTTCCCTGTAGATTACTTTAACAGAATGACAATTGAAGAGTTTGTTTGCAAAAACCGATAAGTCCATATTTGCCAAATGGAGATATTTGCGATTAAAGTTCAAGAAAAATAAAGAGAATAATAAGAAAATTTTTGCTTCTTTCGACCATAACTTCAAAAATATACCTCGATATGTAGTGACCAATATATAATTTAAAAGGTATTATTTTGTATTTTTTGACAGAGATCGTACTCCAAAATCTTCAAAAATGGACTTATCGGTTTTTGCAAACAAACCCTTCAATTATTCCCAACAGCAATACTGAAATAATTGCTATGGAACTTGATATTATAGCTTCTTTTCTTTTACAGAATATACATCAAAGAGATTTTAAAGTCAACAGTCTATCAAGGAGACAATTTTATCTCTGTCTTCATCATCTTACAAATTTTGGGGAACAAATGAAGGGGTCGGTGCAATATAGTGCTAACCCACACAATGATCATTTTGAGATAATCGCTGTTAAATGTTTGGAAAGTCCATACATTGTACATTAATAAAACATGAATGCATGCATTTTTTACCATCTTATTGGTTGAATTTAACTATGATATTTTCACGGAGGTTAGAGTGAAGGGTAAGGATCATGAAAATGCATGTAACTCAATTTTGACAAAAGTGTGGGTTAGCACTATATTGCACCGTCCCTTCAAATATTAGTCAAAACATGGTTGACCTGGAATTCTGGATGTGAATGTCTTGTGTATCAGTGTGCATGTTTCTTTGTGTGCATTTCCTTGTCATTAGAGGTAAATTGTAACGGCCATGAACAGCAGTGATACATTTTTAAAACCAAATCACCGTGCATGTACATTGTGATTGAACAGCACTTCTTCACGGCCAGTGCAACTTTCTTCTTGATAAGCATAAAGGTATCACTTCATCTCCGTAGGGTGGTAGGCAAATGATACGAATTAGTGCTCCCAACCTGGAAGAAGAAACCAATTAGGTTGCTAAGAGACATCCTTGTTTGCTTGAAAGAAGACTCAATTTTTGAAACGGAGAGCATCCGGGCTCGAGAGTAGGAGAGTATCCTTGGCACATGATATATTTCCAGAGAGAAGCATGAAGTAGAAAGATATATTCCTGCTGTCCTGGATGTCATTACATCTCATATAGCTAATCAAAGCCCGTTGTATTTGCCTCCCTTGGGTACTGGACCAGGAGTGGTATAGGAAACCAACCATCTTAATGCCTGCATCAGAGCAGGACAGATAATGCCACTTCATCATGCCACAAACTATCCCTTGAAACTGCTGCTGATTAAAGCTACTGTGCTTCAAATGCAGGGAAACAAATTTTCTTCTCATTTTCCGACTCACAGGAATTGTCTTGGCAACTGTGTTTTCAATCTTTCTTTCTTTTCTGCAGTCCCAGGTAATCAAAAGTAAATATGAATTTGCCAAAACTCAGGTAAGAAAAAAAACAACATTGCAACTTGCCTTGACATGGTGTTTCATTACTGAAAGTTGGATGAATCTCAGCCCATTCCTTATGGAAACCCATCATACCTGGTATATATTGTATCTCCTGGAGGAGATTTTGACATGATTCAGTTCACTGATTAAAGTTTTGTTGGGAGTCAGTAAAAGTACATATGTGACCGTGCACCTCAAAACAAACATAAAGTCGCACACACTCATTTTGCGTGAGGACTGAAAATAAGTGAAATGGGTCAACCTAGCCGAACTTGACTTTTTCATATTTTCTGAAAGAATGGGTCTTCTTGTACATTATGCTAAAATTTGGTATCATAAATCGGGCAGGAAAGTGTGTTTTTTTTAGCAGTTTATCTCGAACATTTTTGGTACAATAGTGTGATTAGGTGTGTCTTTAGAATCCCTTTTTCATTACTGAAAGAAACATGTCCACACTCTTCACTTTCAACTCTAATAACTTTTGAAAGGATAATGCTACTGCTTTGAAAGTTGGCATTAATTATGGACAGAATGTGTTAATGAAGCATGCTCAATTTCAGCTTAATTTGATAATCCCTTCATTGTTGTTACTCTGGTGGTCTACTTCCTGTTTTTTGTCCCACTCATCGCACAGCCAGCACGGTTTGGTAAAGATTAAGCGCTTGAATAGACACTGTACTTTAGAGCCTCCTTTCTCAGTTCACACTTTTCCTGAGTTTGTGCTTTCTTTCCAATATTTAGATAGGTTAGGAGAGTCCATTTGATTTGAGTTATACATCATTTTAAAGCTTAAAGTCTGCTCTTTCAAAATGTGGTCTTAACTAAAATTTCATGTCTGGCGACTTTTTGTTTGTTTTGAGGTGCACGGTCACATATGCGCTCTTACAAATTGTCACTGATGGGCTGACAGTCATAGCTATAAAATTTGACAAGGAAAGGAAGAGTATTCTACCAATATCAATCTTTCATTTGAGAATAAAGTCCTGGATACAACAATGAAATAACACATAGCAGTTGTTCATAAGTCAAGAGTGGCATAGTAGCTGATGTCAGGTGAGACAACATATCAAGCTTAAGACTAAACTCTCTGTTGTCTTGTGTACATAGCAATGTTAAAGACAAGATCATCATAATATGTTGAAAGCTCTAAAGCAATACGGTAACATATTTCAACACGATGATGGTGCAGGCCAAGGCATGTTCTACATCGCTCTCATCCTAACGTCTTGGCCATTTCCAGGATAATGTGAATAACTACCTTTTTATATTCAAAGAGAGTGCTTCCACCCATTACAATTTCTGTGGTGTGGTCATAAAAATGAAAGCCACGGGGATGTGCCATCTGCATGCGCAACCCGCGGTGCCTAGCTGAGATAGTAAGTGCCAACATAAGATATTCTCCATCAGTCATCATCAATAAACAGTATTCCATTTCCGCATTTCCGCTTAACTGCTTCAGGGGATAGTCTCAGGAAGCGGCTCTCATCGCCTCATAGGGATGCAATGATAATCAAATGATGGAAAGTTAAAGCTTTATCAAGTTTATTTCTTTGGCAATTTGAAAATTTTTTTAGGAGAGGGATAAAAAAGGGACCACAAATAAATGTAGCATTTTTTACGGGAATGACTTCCACTCATTCCCTTGTGATAAAAAAACAAACAAACAAACAAACTTATGTCTTTGCCATTTCCATGAATGAGATTAGAATCAATCATCACACATTTAATCACATTGGCGGTGTCAAAATAGAGCAAAATGATACCAACTTGGCCTCTGGGTACCATTTGAGGGAGAATTTTGGCTGCATTCTACATCAATTACTCATCCCATTTATTAAGCTTTTTTTCCCCAAAATCTAGGCATCGCTGTGCATCACTTTTCAGTAATAGAATGAGACAACAGAGTGGATTACAAGAGACTTACTCTTCCTCAAATAATCTGGACTCTGATCACGTGTTCATCGATTGTAATCAGTTCTGGCACACCGATCAGGTCAGATGTCCCCTTTATGTCGTACACACTCATTTTTTGTGGGGCGACCATAAAAGAGTGGGTTGATGAACAGAATTCTGTTAGCACAGAAAGCCCTCCATATGTGACTCTACAGGGGAATATTTTTCAGCTGTCCCCTCCATTTCCAACAATTTTGTTTCGGAGTTTACCATAAAGATATAGCATTTATTTGTTTCTCTGTTAACAATTACCTGTGTCTTTATTACATGTCATTATATTCATTACAATGTTGTACTGATTTTGTGACACTATTTGCATACCCAGATATATCATTGTATACTCAATTATTTATTGGAGATGAAATAAAACTGAAAATATATGAATATATATGGAAAAAAAACTACTTGAACTTGTACTACTAACAATTGCAAGAGCATATTTCTTTCTTGCATTATCACCATCTTCTTTCTCTCTATGTACTTTTTTTTTGTTTATGCTAATATCATTGTAAGAGAAGTGCAGTCATTAAATGAACAATAGGTTATATCAAAATATCATTCCATCAAGCTTTGTGACATTTCAAAAGGCTTGAGTTTTTTCACATTATGCAGATAAGTTTCATTTACCAAAAAGAAAAGCATCCATATCCCTCTTTTTTTTTCTTCGATAAAAAAAAGGCATTAACTACACATCTAGATCAATGGACATCAAAACAAAAAACAAATGCCAAATAATATGAGTAACTGAATGCAATATCAATTGCATCATACAAACTAGTTTACTATCTAAGTAACTTCAAGGAGGCTGTAGGAAATAACCACAAAATTAATATTGTAACAAAAATCCATATGAGAGAGCCTAAAACTAAGGGTGTGGATAAAAATAATGCTCCATGCACACATGTCCTGGTGATAAAGGAGTCATATGGACATACAAACTTCAATCAATATAGAAAATGCTTTGGTTAAAAAAGGGCACTTAACTTTTATAAGCATGCAGATGTTTGTCTATCATTCACATACAATAAAAATATATGATATACATTGAAAATGATTGTGTATTGCTTTTTTTCCATTGATTACAAAGGAACTATGGATGAAATATAAAACCTACTGGCAAAGTATTTGATACCAGAGGATAAGAGTTAAAATTCTTATTCCTCCTATTAATTGTCCATTCTGTATAACTTGAGCAATTAGGACATTGATAATGTTGGACACAGGCTATGTCAACAATGGCTGAGCATCCAAGCTTTGCCAATTTGATGAGTAAACATTTTAATGTCTGTCTCATCAAACATGTGAAGCAAACAGAAACCAAGGGGAAGCATCTTTTTTCCTTAATCACTGGCCTCTGGTAGACATTTAAATTGCAAAAAGGATTAAATGTTCAACTCTTGCTATTTACCAGTGTGTGGGTGTATGTGTGTGTGTGTTTTAATGGGAATTTAACAAACAGGTTCTGATAATTTAGAAGAATTTAGACTGGTGTATATACATATGAATAACACACACTGTGTTCCTCTCTTTCAGTCTCTACATCAATTCAGATAATGCTCTTCAAATTTTCTTCTTCAGATATTTGTAATCATTATTTTGACATCTATTCATCAGTTGTAATAAAAAGAAAAAGAAAACTAAACAAAAACTCTTTATCACGCACACTTTGTAATACCATCACACTAAAAGTTGTCAGTCTTTGACTTACATCATACTTGAAGTCATCAGTATTTGATATTACAGTGCACCAGACTTTAAAGAATGGACATCCAGTCATTTCTGATAAAGCCGCAGGGAAGATAACTGACATAGATCGCTGATTATTGTTCGAGATTTATATCAAGAAATAATGCCTCCGGCACCACTTTGTGGCGGAGGCGTAAAAACCTCTCCTGAGATGTGGAGCTATGAACAATGAGTCAGATTTATGATTAACTGTTTTTCCAAGGAAGACCGCAGAAAAATTTCTTCTTTCTTGGAACAATTCACACTTATTATAGCTGGAAAGTCTCACTGCTTGCAATTACCTTTCTTTCCTCCTTGTAAAATTGTCAGTTATTATCTATTGAGACTGTCCCCTTGCAAGACTTTATGTATAACCCGTGCATTTACCTATTTTTTTTTTATCTCTTTCTCTTTCACCTTTAATATATCACTTGTGTTATTTTGTAAACATTTGGTCTGTAATCTCTTTTAATGGATTTATCATTTAAGTTTTTCTTGCCACTGAAGAAAATACTTCTTTTTTAGGGGGGGGGACTGAAAATACAATGTGTATACAATGTTATTGTTATGCTTCTTGTTAGTTCACATGCATATTCTCATACATTACATGAAAGTTTGTATTCTACAAATATCTAAAAATTACTCAATTTGGCATGGTGTAAATCTATCTAGAAGAAAAGGAATGAAATGAATTCAAAATTAAAACTGTAATCAATTTCCTAGCCCATCATAAAGTATGTCATTATGAAAGAGCACTATCATTGAAAAATACATATCAAAATACATAGAAAGCTCAACAAACTTGCCATTAGAAAGAAAAGCAATATTAAAAGACAAGCAAACAAATAAACAAATGGATCAGTAGGCTAAATCCTAACAGTGATTTCAATTTGATTCAATCTGTTTTTATTAAAAGTACTGCCATAATAGCCAAGAGACTGAACAAATTTAGAAGTTAGAAACATATACAGCATAATAATCATATAATAAAAAATACAAATGAGTCAATTAATGATAAGGAGACAAAACAAAACAAAATAAACAATTCCAGCGTATGTGCCAAATAGGGAGATAATCACTGAAACAAAATATTGATTGATATTACTATCATTATCAAATGTGGATACAAAAAGAAAATTATTACTACTAATATCTGATATTGTGTAAGGTTCGAAAAACATTTTGAAACAGAAGCCAATAATGCACAAGTTAATTTGACCAGATCAAAACCTATACCTAAAATGAAAACAATCAGAATTAGCAATGACTTTGTAGATATTAATTACAGGTTACAGTCGATACCAAGTCTTGCTGTACATAAATCAAATAAAAAGACATGTTCACTGTCATGATGTAAGCACATTCACAGCAAGACAAAAATATATGTACATGAATAATGCCCCCCAGGAAAAAGAGTAGGACAATCTTACACATGACGTATGTTATACATTTGTAGATTTCTTCGTGTAAGCATCTGTGGAATTTCAGCCATTACCACAGCCAAGGTCCAACATGCAAAATGGAAGTCATTGAGGCTACCAATGTCTGACTAAATTATCCGCCTCATTTGTGTATGTCACAGTTGATAACTGCCCCTGCAAACGGCTCAGGGACGATATTGTGGCAGCCATCTGTACGACTACCAACACTACAGTCTTTCAGCGGTCTGCCATGATAACTCGGGAGTGTCTTTACAAAGAATGGTTGTCGCTCAGACATCTTTTCTTTTCAATACATTTTGGGGAAAAAGTCATGTGAAACAATGTCATGTTTAATGGCATGAAAAGTAACTCTGCAGTATGATTTTCACACTTGTTTGTTTGTTGTTGTTTTTGTAGTTACAGATATGATATGTACATAGTATATATGTTTTGTGCTTGTTTTTGAATGTTCCATATTCCACATTTTACAAGTAAATCATAAACATAATACAAGTTGAAAGTGTGAATTGTCGATTACAACAAGAGAATTAATGCATGTGATATATGAGGAATAAACATAGAGGCATCTCTTACAAGGCGTAGATTCCCAGAAACCAATTTAGCATGAATTCTAAATACGTTCTTCTTATAAATGTATACATAGAGAGAGATAGGTAGATAGATAGATAATTCATAGATAGATAGAGAGATAGATATAGATAGATAGATAGATAGATAGATAGATAGATAGATAGATAGATAGATAGATATAGATAGATAGATAGATAGATAGATAGATAGATAGACAGATAGATAGATAGAGAGAGAGAGAGAGAAGGATAGATAGATATTATCATTTTTCAAATTACTCCTTTGGTGACTTGCAACCATTCATGCAGTGCGAAGTCACAAAAGGTGGTCTGGCATGCATGCTAATAAACACCACTGCATATACACTGCTGTTGTGAAAAGCCATAAATCAACCCCATCCCGTCCGCCTCCCCAGACACTGTTTATGTTTACGCATCAACAGCAGCCATGAATCATAACAAATAAAGGCAGGTTTTGCAGTTTTTCCTTCTGTTTTTTTTTTTTCTCGAACACAAGGCTGATGAATTAAAACAGAATGTTTTGCAGTAGATGGTACTTGCATACAATGGCTAAAAGCAAGAAGGCTATCCTCAATGTGAAGATACCATTTGAAAACAGAAGCACATCACTGGCTAAAGAGAACAGGTACAGAACAGGTACATAACTGCACTGATACTTAGGCACTCACATACACAAAGTATGTTGAAAACGGAAAGAAAAAAAATAGAAAAAAGACACAAAAATTCTGAAGTATCTTTCAGTTCATCTTTCTTTCAACTTTATATTTTTTAATTCCATTAACATTCTAATTGCTTTCCTTTCCCATTTCCTTTCACCTTAAAGCCTCTATAACAGCTGTTTTTTACTTTTCAATTTTTCCAGTTTTAATGCTTTTTATTTCTTCCAAGATGTCTTCCGCAGCTTTTTGGTATTTCTAAAATCGTTGCTCGTATGTTATTCTGTTGTAACTATCAGTTGGCATGTATATATTTCTGAACCTAACAACTGAGACTATGATTCTGAAACTTAAGCTGTATACACTTTTTATTGGACTCCAAGTTTATTCAGGTAATGTATTAAATTTGTTATAGAGCCATTGCTATCTAGTTTTTGTACCTGCATGTTATGTTTTATATACATACATCTCTCTATACATATAGGTATATGATACATCTTTCTATCTCATCTCTCATGTTTGTATACTTCTTCTGCTTCTGTGTCTTTCATGTTCATTCTTTGACTTCACTCAATCTCCCTCCTCCACTATCAGGCTTTCATAAAGTTACAAGTATCTATGCTTTCAAATTTCTCTGCCCTCTTTTTTTTTCTTTCTCTTTTCTTTGCTTTATCTCTCTCTACCAGTCTGTGTGTGTGTGTGTGTCTGTCTGTCTGTCTGTCTCTCTCTCTCTCTCTCTCTCTCTCCCTCTCTCTTTCTGCCTATCTGTCTATGTTCTTATCTCATTTGAACTCTTTGTTTGTTTTGCCAGTTTGAAATTCTTATCTCCAGTGGCGGATCCACAGGGGGCGCAACCGGAGAACCCCCCCCTTTATTTTTCATTAAAAACAAAAGAAATAAAAAGAAAACAATGAAATGAAACCCGGAAGTGGCACCAGAAATATTAGAAGCGCCCCCTTTACAGAATTCCTGGATCCGCCCCTGTATCTCTGTCAATTTTGCTTGATCATTAATATCATTATTTAACTTACTAACTAGCCTGCTTCTGTTGCTACGATCTATCATTGTCCTGTCCACTTTATCCTCTTTTCCTTCTGTATACTACATTTCTTCTTAACCATTCCTTCTATATTTTATCTCATTCCTTTAGGAGTCTTATCCATCCATTATCTGCCATTCCCCTATCTTGTTGGATGCAAATCAATCATGTGGCTACACTTGTGCCTACACCTGGTATGTCAAAAAGCAGATGTTGAAGTGGCTTACAAAGACATCGGAGTGTAAGATGGCAGATAATGTCAAAAGCCATGTATGCTGTTTTACTTATGACATGGTGTGTTTATGCTAATGTAAATTTGGGTTACTACTTAAAGGGGCATTCCGGATGATTTTCATAATTTCACATCATGTAGTACATAAATCAACAGCTCCATGTATAGATCCGTGGAATTTATTGTGGTCCTTGAGCAGAGAAACCAATAAATTGAAAATCTTAGACAAATTACACTGAACAGTGATGATGACATCAGAGCCTCATATATTTCAGAAATGTAGGAGTGTAATCCATTACAATACCGCTTGCTCAACAAGTTCACCTGTGAAAAATCCATGCATACCTTCTTCTTTTGTTCTGCTTCCTTGAGCCCCAACTCATGCATTCTTATGGTGAGGCTGCCATGTCATCATCCTTGTTCATTGCAATTCATAATAAATTTTGAAAACATTCTCATTACTTATCCCAATCACTATAGATTCTGAAACTCTGTACTCAGTTTGACTAATTTATGGTTGTTCAAATGTAAAAGTCTGAAAATCATCTGGAGGTCCCCTTTAAGGCTGAATATAGAGTACCTCAGCATCTGTTCTTAACCCTTTGAGGATGGGTCCCGAGTATAATCAGGCAGGGGTCAAAGGGAAATGCATGTTGTAACAAAATCAGTCCATCCTCAACAGGTTAATAAAAAAGAGACAGAATTTACTGATACATATTTGCGGACATATGTTTGTATTGTCAGTTTGATGGCAGTTTTTATTGTTGTTATTTTTTATTAGTGGGAAGTTATAGTCTTCATTTAATAAAAAAAAACTTTGAAGCCAAGTGTCTCATTTTGCCTTTTGGAGACTTTTGTTTCCACAGATCAAACTGTAATACTATTTTGATATGAATAGGTATACAAAATATGTAGGTATAGAGAATAGCTTTCAAAGCATAAGGATGGCAATATTTCTATACAGGACAAATAAAGCTCCTTGATTTTTCTTCATGATTCCTACTCTGGCTGATGGAAAGCTTGCACAACACAAGATGTTCTAGGTTGTCAAATTTGCTACAGTCATCTGTCGATCTGCACAAAGGTGAGAGAGCATGTGATGTCGCGTGGTTCCAAATGCCCCCAGGTGATCTTGGGATGACAGGCGAAGCTGTTCTGCCTATTCTACCCCCTGCTGAGATTTTTCTGTCTTGAGTACCACTTACTCATTCGCACCAAGACACCTCCAACTCTGTTGCATTCTCAAAGCCTGTTCTCAAAGGTCTCAGGCGTGGCATTTTATCATACTCCCCATGGGTTATCTGTTTCCATTGATTATTTACTTTACCCACATACAATCAATCTCAAAAGCATATGGGCTTAAAAATTATACTTGACAATTATATTCTCCTTTGACCCTTATAGCACTTTATTCGCTGATTGGAATGTCCATCGGAGTGATTTCTTTGACTACTTGCACAGATGTCTAAAAATATATTGCTAATGAATAAAGATTACCTGATCCCCTCAATTCCTATTGCCACATTGGCTTACCACTTGGACTATGGTGCACTGCTACACTGATGGAGTTGGTTGGCTAACTCACAATAATTATGCTCTTAAGTTTGTGAAGTTTGCTACAGTCATCTGTTGATCTGCACAGAGGTTAATTAGTCATACAATTGATGCCCGTGATTTCGTTTTTTAATGAACAGGATGTACAGCACTCTCCGCATAATCGGGTAGGCTCGAGCAGAGCATTTCTTACCCGATTAAGCGGAGTACCCGATTAACAGAAGAACTCGTCTCATTCACATTTGACACGCACAATGTGTATGTACACGCATTGTTTATTGCACCAAACACCTACACTGTATGCTTAACACGCGTGCTTACACGGCACATTATACATACCTTACACTTGCTCAGTCAAGAGCAATAAATTTACACTCTTTTTTATGGACTAATATGTCTTCAGAAAACTTTGTCGTTTGACTATAGACTCCTCGCTAACACGCAGGCGTTTTCCGAAATGAACACGTCTCTTTGCGTCAGATTACTTTCTGAGAAGTGACTGGGGAAAAAGCAAAATTATGGAGCTGGTGCACGCCCTGATTTTCGTTGCAAATTTCTTGTATTGTGAATGTTGTTGCGGAGCAAGGGAGGAGCGCAAATGTGTTCAACTCCTGTCTGTCTATGCAAGTGTGAGTACCAGCTACATGTGTAGTGTTCATTTACGTGTGGCAAGTCGGTACTGGTACATGTGTTTTATTGTTTAATCACTCCCCAAATGATTGGTCTTCTTTGCAAATTAAGCAGAGAATGCGATTAGCCGTGGAAAATTTGACATTCATAATTTCTTAAAGTGTTTATATCTGCAATAAAATGTGGGTAGAAAGTAGATTAGAAGAAAGTTAGTTACTCGTTTAGGCGGAGAGACAACCCGATTATCAGGTAATTCTAATGTGCATTGGAACTGATTTTGACATTACTACCCAATTAAACGGAGTACCCGTTTAAGTGATACCCGATAACGGGGAGAGTGCTGTACATGTTTTCAAAGCTTTTTTGTCTTTACATCTAACTCTTTATGCATCATGAATTCAGCTGTTTGTTGCCATGGTATTTTATCGACAATATGGTAATTTCACCTGATCTTAATGCCCTTTGCAATAAAAAGAAAATGACCGTGTGACGTTTCTGTGACATTTGTGTGAACATTTCAATACCAGCCTACATTCCACATTACAAATCCTGTTACACACAAACTCTAGTCATGGTACTAATTTCTATCTCAAAAAGGAAGTAAATTAATGTATACATCAGCAATATTTCATCATGGTAAGTAGCATGCATCAATCAGTTCATTTCATTTTAGCACATTCTCCTCAAAAGTTGAAAAATAAAAGCAAAGCACACACCACAATAACCCTCCATCCAGATTCAAGAAAGATAGATGACAAAATGCTTTTCTTTGTTTGTATGTTTGTAATTCCCCTGAATGGTTAAAAGCAACATTAAAGACAAATACAGAACCAACAATATGTGGATGGGGCACACAGGTCAGCCTTTAATAGATTCCATCTCGATGTTTTATTTTCTAGTGTATGACAGAATAAAAAAAAAAAATTGAACAACACTCACTTTCAATTACTGACATAGCGCACTAAACAAGACCAGATTGTATGGCAGTGCTACGAACAGACCATGATTTACTCCTCAGACGTTGGAAATCCAACAATTCTCTATGGCGTGATTCAAACGTGCACTTTCCTGTTTACAAGAACCTTAATCGGGAAGAACGGTCATGAGCAGAGCAGACAGGGAGACAAGAGCCTTTCTCTTTTGGTACATCTTTACGCCAATACAGGGGACTTACGAGGCTAGGCCGTCTGCTTATGATTTGTGTTGTTGTAAGGACTTGGTGGCATCATATAAAGATGCAGGTGAGTTGAGAGAGAAAGAGTAAACCTCAGCAGTGTAGTGCCTCTTTCTGTGTGTGTGTGAGTGTGTGTGTGTGAGTGTGTGTGTGTGTGTGTGTGTGTGTGTGTGTGTGTGTGTGTGTGTGTGCATGTGTGTGTGTGTGTGTGTGGGTGTGTGTGTGTGTGTGTGAATACACATATCCAGATGGGGATGTGAAGAGCCAGAGGTCAAAGGTTACACTGTTTTCAGGAGACGATAGATGGTCTGTCAGTCATCACTGTGCTTGTTCCTTATGTTCATATCTACCTCTGATGATTAATCCCCACATTTGACATACCGTACCCAAAATTAATACTAATTTCTAAGATTCATTACTTGCTTCTTTCATAGAGTCAGATTTAAGAATATCTGTTTTAAATGCATTGCAAAAAGTAAGATTCATCAGCATTAATAATCCAGTTTAGATAAACATATATACATCTTTTTTGAAGTGTGAACATGTATCTTGCCTATTTTACATGCCCATTTACTTGCCCACTGTACATTTTATGTCCATTACGTACAATTATGTACATTTTTATGTATATCCATGTATATGTGTCAAAGCATTATGGTTAGATTTTTAAAACATTTTCTCTTGGTTAGTGTCTGCATGATGGAATAATAATGATTGGACTGGAAATTTCAGGAATTTGTGCATTTACTTCTTCTTTTTTGCGGGAAGGGGGAGGGGCATCAAGGCTCTGTTGGGGCTTGATTTGACTGAAATAATCTTAATAGAATTGCAAATATCAATACATATATTTTGTAATTTTTGCATAGAAAACAATATCTGAATATCAATGATCTAATCACATACCTTACCTCATGCAAATACAGAATTTTTTAAAAACCCCTATTGTGCTTTGTTTGCCAACTAGCATGAAATCTGGAATGTTTTCTTTTCAAATTCTCACCAACATGTGTGGAAATTAATCATCAATGAATAGAGATTACCCAATTCCCTTAGTCCCTATTGTGTCATCTGTTGTCCTGTTGGAATGAGGCACATGGCTACACCTGAGTGAGCTATGCTATTTAGGTTTACAACTAGGTCAAGTTTGGATAGACTGCAGAGTTCTGATAACAAGCTTGGCAAGTTAAGTTACATGCGTGGGCATATGTGACCCTGCATCACAAAACCAACAAAAAGTCGCCAGACATGGACTTCTAGTTAAGGGCAGATTCTGAAAGAGCAGAATCTAAGCTTTAGAATAATATATAACTCAATTCAAATGGACTCTCCTAACCTATCTAAATATTGGAAAGAAAGCACACACTCTGGAAAAGTTTGAACTGAGAAAAGAGGCTCTAAAGTACAGGGTCTACCTAAGCGCTTAATCTTTACCATGCCATGGAAGCTGTGTGATGAATTGGACCAAAGAAAAGAGGATGTAAACCACTGGAGCAACAACAATGAAGGGATTATCAGATTAAGCTGAAATTAAGCATGCTCTATTAACACATTCTGTCCACAATTAATGCCAACTTTCAAAGCAGTAGCATTTTGCTTTCAAAAGTTATTAGATTTGAAAGTGAAGAGTGTGCAAAGGATTTTCATGAAATGAAAAGGAATCTCTAAAACATACATGATCACACTACTCTACAAAAAAGGGGTTGTAGAAAAAATGCTGAAAACACACTTTCTGATCTATTTCATGATCCCAAACTTACAAATGATGTAGAAGAAGAATAGCTCTTTCAGAAAACATGAAAAACTCAAGATTGACTTGGTTGACGCATTTCATCTTTTTTGAGTCCTCACGTAAAATCAAGGGGTGCGACTTTTTGTTGGTTTTGTGATGCACGGTCACATATAAAGGATTAATCGCTCTGCATGCATTTACCAAACCGCCATTCTATCACATCAGTCAACCTTCTTCTCACTTTCATTCAACCACAGCGTGCTACCTGCAGGGATATTATGAGTTTTGACTTGTGCATATGACCTTGTGGGCAGCAAGACTTTGCCTCTCAATGGACGATGACAGAGATTAATTAGACCAATGAGTTTACTCCACAAACCCTTGTCTCTTTTTCTTACTTTCTTTTCACACAGCTATTTGTGGCAAGCACGGAAGTTGCATCATCAATCACACAAAATGGAAACAGTAACTTAAAAGTGCCGAGTTCCGACAATTCCCTGAACAAGCTCAGACTTTTTTTCTCTCCATTTATCGACAAATGCACAGCTGCAAAATAAAATAGACCATACACCTACAGGGAGGAATAGTCCTAAAAGCTCCCTAATGCATTGTTGCCACGATATATATTGTCTGCGACTTTCGCAAACAAGGTTCAGCAGACGTGTTTACGGTTTGGCTTTCCCGCCTGAAGAGAATATGCAATTTAAGAGCAGGACTTGAAGGCACAATGCAGGAGAGAGCAGTGCCAATGAAATCTGAATTGCAGGCTAGCCCCCCATGTCTTGGGAATCGTCGAGGGCATACTTTAAAGTTCAGAGTTGAAAGACTCCTGCGGGAATTCCCCCCCCCCCCCCATGCTATCGAACTTGACTTTGGTTGATGGAAGGGGATGGATATGGATGAATAATTGCGACAAATCCTGCTGCAAAGAACTGGAATAGCATCTCTCTGACTCTAACTTCTCCTTTCCTTTAACCCGCTGATGACGGATTGATTTTGCTGCAACACGCATTTCCTATAATAGACACCTGATCGAGTATACTCAGGACTCATCTTCAACAAGTTAAGATGAGTGATGCAGTCAACTCCTTTAATTCTTTCTGATATACACTGATATATTTAAAGTACTGTTGCTGCTGTAAAATGTGAGTACTGTCTTAACCTTCAACTGACTGACAAAGTCAGGAGCAGGACATTTAGATGTAGGAATTGTGTGAGATGCTTTACACAGCAGTGCAAATACCACGGTTATTCACCTTTTCTTTTTATGCTGCACAAATACTACTTTTATTACTGATGAGTCCCATGCAATACCAGGCCTTGCCATAACATTTCCTTTGGCTTCATTGCCAGTGGCGAAATCATCCCATATGAAATGTCAGCATCTACTGCGTCTACAGGGCAGCAAATTTTTGGCAGGGCTTTACAATTATTTTCATTCCCTATACACTAAGGCAACAGGTCAAAATTATACTATCCTTTATATCACTGACAACTGCTGTAGTTTCATTCATTCATTCATTCATTCATTTATTTTATTTTGTCACGGTCCCGGTCTCAGCTGAAGGCTTTTTTTCAGCCAGTCTGTGAATTAAAAATACACGATACACAATGAATTATACAATACAAAAGTTACATAACTGAAAATGAGTAAAAAACAAATCAAAAAAAAAGTTTGAATGCCTATATCAGGGGCAGATCCAGGAATTCCATAAAGGGGAGGCACCTTTACATAATCAAAGGGGGGCACACCCCCGCCCATTGTTTTCTTTTTATTTCTTTTGTTTTAACAAAAATAAAGAGGGGGCACCCCACCCCCCCCCCCCACCCCCTGGATCCGCTATTGGAAATGAACTCCATAAAACACACTGACTCGCAATTAGCATTGATTCATTTTATGGTCTCCTTCCTATAAGAAGAAATACAAAATGAAAAACTACCACATGTGGTAGTAGATTTAGTGTCCAGCAGAGCAGTTTTTGCCCCATTAAATGGAGTACCTGATTAGCTAAAGAGCATGTTTCATTCATGTCACAGCTCTTTTCTGTACCACATAACACTGCACGGTATATTGCTACAGCTGGGGCTCATTTGAAGTCACACAACAGCCTTTCGCAGAAACGCTAATACCTCTCATAATGCTTTCGACGAAAATGATATACGCATCAGACAAAATTTGAACTTTGCTGATCACCATCTGTGAAGGATAATCAACTATCAATGCTGACGCCCCACTTTCACGAGAGCAGACTTGTCATTTATGAATGTTTCATAATTGATTACCATGTATGCCCAACATCATGATGTTGAAAATGGATGTATCAGTTTTTGCTTTCAAATCTTCATATATATTTCATATACATTTTATATCTTTGACAGAGATTTATTGATCAGTTCATATTTGATTAATATATCTATACATATATGGCTCACATCACTCTAAAGTTGTCTTTTATGAATACTTCAGCTGCGGAGAATAGAGATCGTAAACTTGCTGCAGTGACGCCATGGTTTATCAAAAACAACTTCAAAATGTCGCTCATTTTCATCCTTGCAACAAGCAATCCGCCGATTCACAGCGACAGAGTGTCACTTATCACGTTAAACCACCACCACCACGAGAAGTGATGTCATGGTTTATTTTTTACCATCTCTTGCATCTTCCTAGCCTACTCCCTCGTTTCAGCGTCTTTCCAAGTGGGAAATCACTTTGACGCATTTTCTGGCACACAATCTCCATCTCCCTCATTCTCTCTCTCTCTCCTCACTATTTCTGTCTTTCTTTCCCTCTTTCTCTCTATCTATCTCTCTCTCCTTCTCTCTCGCTGCAGTCCCCATGAGATACTGCATGGATGTTAAGCCGAGAAAGACATTCTTGCTATTGACGCCACATCTTGCTTGTTTGCCACAACAGTGCGATAAAGAAGAAACTATGAATCTTGCCAGGGCACTTGGACATGATACGTTTGGATCGCTGTGAAAAAAAGAGGAGAGAAACAATATGCTATCATCAATGATATGACAGCTGTTGAGAAGTTTATCTCACCCAGTTTTCTGCAGGAGATTATGTTTTTCCTCTTTCTACATCACGCTTGTCTCATCATGATGGTGTTTACGCTTTACTTTTTCTCCTCCTCAATGCGTCTCCAATCTTTCAGTCTAACTGATCTCACTGGTTTTATCGCGTTGTGACAATCACATCTCCATAAATGGCTACGAAGGGGTGAACATGAGGTAGGCCAGAGCCTTACGGATTTGTTGCCAGTGTGGCCTTTTCTCTCTCTCCCTCATTTTTGTCTCTTCTTCATTCTTTTCCTTTTCATCTTTTTTTTTTTGGCATTTAAAGGTATAGATTACACTTCAAAGAGTCTTTACAGAGAGAGAAAAAACAAAAACTAATTCAGAGACTGACGGGTATACTGCTTGCATTGTGGAAAGGTGGTAATTATAATTTGCATACCATGTTAGGTCTTTGCCGCCAAAGTTTAAGTCACATGGGAGTAGAAAGTGTACAAGATGTCAGCTCATCTGCTGACAACATGGCTACCAATGAATTTAACCCTTTCACTGTCGCCACGGCAAAGTAACATGAATGACACTAAAGGGAGGGAGAAAGTCAAGCATTTCTTGATTTCCCTGCGATACCCAATACCACAGCTCACAAATGTCCAATTTACTAGAAACATATCAGGATTGCTCAAGACGACTGAACAAGATAAAAGACCACAGAAGCAAGGAACAATTCGGGGAGGGGTAGAGAAACAAGGAAAAGAAACATATGTAGTGTGGGTTGACAAATGGACAAATTTGATCCCACTGTGAGAGGGAGAAAATGGATGGAGCCGTTCTCCAGCACTCGTTTACTGAAGTGCAATCACTGGTTACACCCAGCAGCTATCAAGTGCTCACTCAACTCAAACCCTGTTCATACTCAATTTCTATGCCAGCCTCTGCACCATGGCTCAAATGCATGAACACACTAATGTGTAAAAAAAGTCAGATCTCTCTTTCTTTCTTTTAATATTACACTCTCCATCAACAATTTGATATGACTTTCCAAACTTTACATCCGATTTGTCCTCCCATGATAACAGTGAACAGTGCATGAAATTCAACATGATTTCATATCCAGACTTTGGTAAGCAATGTCAGTGAGTTTGATGACAAATCAGCTTGAGAACTGGAATAGAATTGGAGCTATATTCCATCAACAAAGACAGAAAAAGATGTCACAGTGGTACCACAACATTCAAAAGTTTAACCAAGATTGAAAGATTAGAGTTTCTTCTTTCCATAACTGTTTTTTTTTTTCTGAATCAAAAGTGTGTATACTTTTGTCTAATCTATCTTCTGTTGACATCAAAGCTATGCTCACTAAGTTTTGACTTTTGCTTATCCTATTCAGGTGTCTTTATAGTGTATGACAATGGACTTTGTGAGGCCATATCAGCACAAGGTCTGATAATGTATCAAGTAAGATCAATATTTTGCATTGTTCGATAGCACATGAAGTTGACCGTGGAAAGGCGAAATACTACTTATTGGCTGCTTTCACACAGATGGATTACCCAACCTGTCCGTTCTTTAACCACAGGCAAAGCGAATCTCATTTGGAGGCAGCAAAGGCTCCCAGAGAATTCCTGGAGGAACGGGTTAGAAACATGCCCATGCTGAATAGATAGAACTCATAGGTTTAAAGTGTCACAAAATGGTGTTCAAAACCTGAAAAGAACCACTCACAGACTTGGTTGATAACTCTTTGGTAGAAGTCTGCCAGGCTGAAATTTCAAGGGCTATTATTGTGTAGTACGGATTGTCATTTCATGAGAGGAATGAATTTCATTTCAGGTGTGAACTGGGAAGGACAAAGCCCTGAAATTCATTAGGATTTCAACTGAAAAGATTGTGATGCCAGTTCTGTGTCTCTTGTGAAGCACCCCTCGTCTAATTGGAGTACTTCAGATGCATCCAGGGACACCCTCGTATCCAAGAGGGATGAGATGCTTGGGGGAGGGGGAGTAAAAACAAAGATTGAGGGGAAAGAATGCCACGTTTTCAAAAATAGCCCCTCATTGCTTTCCCTAGCTTAGTCCTCGTATTGACGTATGCAATGAACTACCATCTATTTGCCATTGCCCGGCTGCATGTTTCCCAGCACCAAAGCCATCAGGACTGATCAGACAATATACTTTGCATCTCCAAGTATAGAAAAAGAACAACAGAATCTCCACATCTCTTTTTAGTCTCAATCATTTCATATCCTATATTGAACTTCATTCTTTTATGTCTCTATCTACTTTTTGTCAATCGCCAACTTTCCATTTATGTCCTCCACTACATTTCTGTCCGCATCTCGATCAACTTATCTCTCGTTCCGCCTATCTGCTCATCCTTTTACATCTCTGCATTCTCCTCTGGTTATGTATCCCTCTTTGCTATTGTCTTTATGGTTCTTTGCATCAGTCTCTTTCATCTGTCTAGAGCCACAGTCACACTAGCAAAAGATTGTGAAGTTATGTTAAAGACTGTGAAGTCTTTGTGATCTTTGGTTGTCCATCCACACTGGCAGCAAAATTTCCCAATCTTTAAGTTCTCAATAAGACAGATGAAAGAGCATGATCTCTGACAGCTGGTGATTGTGATGCAACAATGCACACACCTACATCACAATGGCCACGCACTTCGGAGGCACCACCCGATCAAGCTAGATGGTGGACTGGTCACGTGATGAATTTCACGAAGTTTCACTTGCTAGCATTCACACGGTCCAAAGATCGAGAAGATTGGCAGGAGTCCGGGAAATATCCCAAGTTTGAGTGGGAACTTACATGGGAACTGTCATGGGAAGTTTCACAAGAAGTTGCACAAGAAGTTTTGCAAGAAGTTTATGGTCACACTGGCAAAACTTCACGATCTTTAACCCGTTGAGGACAAGTCCCGAGTATACTCGGGCAAGCATCTATGGGAAATGTGTGCTGCAGCAAAATCAAACCGTCCTAAATGGGTTAAAATTGTGATCTTAAACTTTGCAGTCTTTTGTCGGCATGACGATTGCATGCTCATGTCTCTATAAACCTACCTCTCTTTCAGTCCTCCTTTCCCTGAATATAATCATACTTTACCTGTCCCTCTTTACTTTTATCTTTACAACTCTGTGCATACATCCTTCTAAGTCTCTATCTGGTTATCTTTCTTTATGTGTGTGTGTACCCTTATCTTAATTTCTCTGTATTCCCCTCTTTATATCTAACTATAATTATCTTTACATCATTTTGAATCATTTTCAGACCATTTCTACCAACTTATATTTCAATATTATTCTTCTTTCTGTTCCCATCTTCTTATGTTTTTATCTACATCTACATACTATATTTCTCCATTTCTCAAAATTCACTCTTTGCTTTCAGTCCACTCATTAAGGTAATGTGCAAAGTATTTAATCAAATCTTCTTATATATTCATCTTTCCTGAGATCTATCTCTTTCACCTTCTCTCTTATATACTTTTTTTCACTTAGTCTACTTGTAAACATTTACTGTTCACTTGACAGTTTGCACAATATTAGTGATAACTTCACAAAAAGAGGCATAATAACTTTTTTTGGTTCTTTTATAAATGTGCATAACTAGGAAATGACATAGAACCTTAAAATGCACTATGGAGAAAAGAGCAGGTGACAGTTTGGCAATCTGTTCCCTTCAAAATGATGAATAACATAATGGTCTGGTTGCTCATTCATACCATGTGTATTTTACATATTATTAATCAATTACACGTCTCAGTTCATCTTGAGGTTCTGAGCATGTGCACTTTTCCCTAAAGCAGCTCAGTTTTGGCATCTGCAATCTACTCTTCATCTACGCCTTCATTTTGTAGTTCCCTGAATATTGCATGCCTGCTCCCGCAAGTTATTCCTCCGTAATTGAGATGCAATTAGACAAATTATGCCACCATATGTGCACTGGATTAGTGCAAAAGTGACTTTCATTGTGCTTGCCGCGAAAGCAACTGGCACAAGTGTGAGACGTAGACTACTCTCTCTTTTTTATCTTCCTCCCTCTATCTTCCCTGCCTTGTGCTTGTCTTCCAAAAAGGAGACCAGAAGGAACAAAGGGACCTTTTTATACTAGGTAGTATATCATACAGCAATTATCTTAGCATGGGACTAATAACTTTAGCATAAGATATTTGTGTATAATCTCATCACTGCCTCTCCTTTTTGATCGCCAAGATTTTACTTATCCTTCTGTCTCTATGACATTGCTGGATTAGTGTATCTGGTGATGTAATTTCTTTAAAAGTACACATCTTCAGAGTTCTATTCTCACAGATTTGCTAAACTATTCCTACATACAGTCATATATATATATATGATAAGACGTGCAGGAATCCACATTCATTGGCAATGGAACTTGACTGTAAGTCACAAGAAGCAGTCATGCTGGCAAAACTTTTATAACTTTGAGAACACTTCACAAAGTTTGTTCGTCTGTTCACATTGGTAGCCAAACTTCTCCAAGTTTCAGTTATTGGTAAGTTCTCAAAGTTTGGGCCACAGGTATGCACGCACAAGAAAGAAGAAAGAGCATGCCATTCGACAGTTGACTGACAAAGGCAGTGAGTTATCTGGATTGGTCACACGACAAACTTCGCGAACTTTCAGACTGCACAAACTTCATGAAGATTTGATGAGGTTCAGTAAATTTCCATAGCTTTAGTGGAAAGTTTTGTAAGAAGTATTTTGAGAGGTTGAAAGGAGGTTTATTGCAACACTGGCAAAACTTTGAAAAGCATGAACTTAAGGAATTTTTCCAGTGTGATTACAGCTACACAGACAGAAGTTGCAACACTGGTTGAAGTTTTAACCACAAGCACATCCTGCAAAGAACAGATTATCTAAGCAATGTAAATCAGAAAAGATAAGGTAAAACTATAACCTAGTCACTTGAAAACCCAATTTTGCATCTGAAATGAATGAACATAAAGAGTGTTAACAAAAATGGTGGAAGGAGGCTCCTCTGCTCTTTCCATTTCCGGTGCTCTCAAAACCACATTCTTATGATTCAGAATTTTTAAATACATTTTCCAACCATAAAACTATCATCAATGTCATACAAAATAAAACTCCCAATGTTTGTCAGAGTGATCTTCCTGCCTCTTTCACAAACATGGAATACTACCCTACTGTATAAGCTTTTAATTAAACAAGCATTTAATTTCATGATTTTTGCAAATCACTTAAGGGAGGTGAGTTGGCTCAGTCGGTAGCGCGTCTGCCTCACGATCACGCGGCCCGGGTTCGAACCAGAGTCTGGACTGAGCAATGTTGTGTGTAAGCATACCGCCCCCTCTAGCAAGAGGCAAAACACTCTGTCCCTCGGATAGGACATAAAATGGAGGTCCTGTGTATGAGAGAGTAACAACTCATGCACGTAAAAGATCCCGCTTCATTCATTCATCGCAAAGAGCAGGGTGTTTAACCCAACTGGACCCCATGGAAGACCAGCTTAACGTCGCTGAATATGGGCTATCCAGCCATCTTCTCAGATGGTAATGAACAACAACAACTGCTGGAATGCAAAAATAACCACAACATGTGAAAATGTTGCCATGCTCTGGGGTAACAGTGCACTTATGATTGCAACGGTGTCAATTCACGAAAACTACACCTCATGAAAATGCCTCATTCGCAAAAATATCTCCATGCAAAAAGAACAGCTAATACAATATGTCAACTGGGTTTGAGGTCAGAAAGGCAGAAGTGTCTAAATCTATGCACAGTGTATCATAGCATAGAGTGTAATTCCCTCAGGGGCTAAGTCTTAAGCATCTCCCTTCTCATAAGGCTTAGGGTGACCTACATAATTCTCCCTCAAGTCTGTTATTGTGTCTGTTGAGTGCTAAAAGGGCACTGATGCACATTATATGCTATGCACCAACAGTTTAATCTATATTGTGCACTGGTTGATGTGAATGCAGTTAGAGAGCAAGTCCTCTTTCTGACTGGGGTTACACATAACCTCAAATGATATGAACACGAAAACTCAATATCCATCACAACTGTCTGGATTATATAATGCTCATTTATTTAAGCAGATTTCACAAGCTCAATAATATCAATATCCAAATGATTTTCCATTGAAAGCATGGCTTGTCCTGGGATGCGAAGTCAATTCAGTCACATCCAAATAAGTAAGAAGATGTTGAGGAACACCAGTAGCTAGCACACACAATAATGCAGAGAAGAATCCTCTGTTGAGGAATGGAGAGTTCCCCTGTCCATCCAGTCATGATAGAGTACAACAGAATGGAGCAACAAGGTCATTAATACACTTGGGAAATGTGTATGCATTTATGTACATATTCTCACACGATCGCTGTCACGCACTTACACCTTTTTACAGACTCCTGAATGTCAATTGCACTATTTTTGTCATTATTCTACACCACTAGCATAAATGCCTGGACCACAAACACACTCTTCCTATCTGTTCTCCCGGTTTACTCAAAAGGGAAGAATTTCAAGAGAAAAAAAAAATTCCCGTTCTATAAAACAGATGATGCACATGTCTTTTTTGTGCGTCAGCAGGAGTAGTGTGCATACCCAGCTGAAGAGAATATGCAAAATTTGTAGCCTTGATTTCTTGAGATCTGTTCCACTTGCAAGACCACGGACAGGCATATTACAAAACCTTGCAGCCATTGATGGTGAAATAAGAGATAGATTAGGATTATTTTTGCATTTGCAAGCACAAAACCAAATCTTTGTACTTGAGCTGAGACACTACATTAAAACTGGTAAGACAAGATGACTTCATATCTCCTGAAGATGGCAGAAAACACTGAAATTGCCTCTGTATTCCTCTTAGAATGAGACATATTGATGACTTATGGAGCATAATGATAATCATATTCCAAGAGCATGTTCAGATTTGAGAGGGAAATACATTCCAAAATACCTTATGATGTGTTTATTGCTTAACAGAGAATTCTACATTTGAATATGTAGAATTTGTTACATCAAAGTGTGCATGGAGACGTGTATATCTAAGTGTGTACAGTAATATATCCACGGAACAACAAATTTAAAGTTTATGTGTTGGTTACACTTGAAGGATTATCTGTTGTATAATTAATTTTGTCACTGCTGAGGACAAATAACATGAGATGCAAATGAGCTGTCCCCATGACTACAACCATGTTTGTGAAAAACAAAACTATAACAAATTGTGAAGAGTGTGTGGATTACAAGAGACATATATAGGGTAATTATGGTCATGGTGAGGTCACGCATCTATGGACCAATGGAAAGAGAGGGCTTCAAACGTCACTTGGCATTTCCTAGCAACCAAACTAAACATCTCCTATCTACATGTTTTTCCTCCCTCTTTCCCTTCTCCTCCTGCCTTTGCCCCCTGCCCCCCTTTTCCCCCACCCACACCCCTTCCCCTCCCATCTCACTTTTTTTTTCGGCAAAATGTTTGTCCTCGACTGCTTGGCTGCTCAGAGTCAGAGCCCCGCGGACAAGACGCGACCTGACTGTGGCTGAGTTTTCAAAATTCCTTTGCTCCCTCGACCGAAAAAATTCCAGCGCCTAATTCAATTTGCAGCACCAGTCACATATATGTTGTTTCTTTTTGCTTGCTCCATTCAGACATTTAGTGGACATGACAACATGAGTCGGGTTCATGCAGCTGTGCTGTGGATTGCCTTGTCCTCTTTTGAACTACTGGACTGCCAACATCAGTTTTTCATTGTCTCAATAAAAGTAATAACTGAGAAAATAGGAAGAGCAAAGGTATCCTATATATATATATATCTATCTATCTATCTATATATATATATATATATATATGTATATAAAGATAGATAGTTCATGCTGTATTCACCAACAGTTTATTTTGACACACAAATTTTTGAGCGATTTGCTCTTTCTCAACACTTGAAAATTTGTGCGCCAAAATAAACTGATGGTGAATACAGCATGAACTTGGTTTCAGTTTTATTGTATTAAGATGTGGGTATGTTTGTATGCATATATTTTGATAATATACATTCACATATACACATACATATATATGTGTGTGTGTGTGTGTTTGTGTGTTTGT
This sequence comes from Diadema antillarum, assembly GCF_040938485.1. Classification (NCBI taxonomy): domain Eukaryota; kingdom Metazoa; phylum Echinodermata; class Echinoidea; order Diadematoida; family Diadematidae; genus Diadema; species Diadema antillarum. The sequence goes on along the minus strand of NW_027270974.1, from coordinate 788,852 downwards.
TTTAAATGCCAGCACTCTTATTATAACAAGTACCAAATTAATAGCTTTGATAGCTTTGGGCTTACACCTGTTACTTTTATAGAATCCCTAGGTATGCAGTCTTTAATGTGTCTAACAACACATTCTACATTCCTCTCCAAAAATGTATAAAAACACACTAAATTGGCTCATCAAGTTAGAATAGTACAAGTAGGGATTAGAGTCACTACTAAGCAACTGATAAATTATCAGCAGGAATAAAGACAGAAGTGACTCAATCAGGAAAATGTCACCATATCAAAAGCTATTGAAGCACTCGAACAGCTATAATAGGCAAAGCAATAGAAGAAACGCTGATAGTAGTAGTAGTGGCAGCAGTAATAGTAGTAGTATAGTAGTAGTAGTAGTAGTAGTAGTAGTAGTAGTAGTAGTAGTAGTAGTAGTAATAGCAGTAGTAGTAGTAGTAATAGCAGTACTAGTAGTAGTAGCAGTAGTAATAATAGTAGTAGTAGTAGTGATGGTAATACTAGTATTAGTAGTAGTGGTGATAGTACTAGTAGCATAGTAGAGTAGTAGTAGTAGTAGTAGCAGCGTAGTAGAAGTAATAGTAGCATAGTAGTAGTAGCATAGTAGTAGTAGCATCGTAATAGTAGTAGTAGTAGTAGTAGTAGTAGTATAGTAGCAGTAGTAGTTGTAGTAGTATAGTAATGGTCATAGTAGTCGTAGCATAGTAGTAGTAGCATAGTAGTAGTAGTAGTAGTAGCTGTTGTTATTGTCATAGGTTAAGAGTAAAGTAAATGCTGCAGTAATACATAAAGTATTAGTAGCTGCAACTCACTTACAAATACCATGACAAAGACAGTGCCATTAATATACTCATGATACTTACACCTGCTGTGAGGTTTCTGACTAGTTATGCTATCATTGTATCAGTTTAAATACTACTATAAGTTATGGTCTGAAAGAAATGCAGCTGTAGGATTTGTAAGCTTACTTGCAGTAATGTGGTATAAGGATGAAGTGAAAGGATAATTGATTTAAACACAAATTTGACATCAAATCACACAACAGATGCTGATTAAATTCCATAGACAGTGTCCTGTTTGTCTGTTATAGGTCAAGTGATACATATGCCTTTTAACCTGTTAAGGACAAGCTTAGGTAGCTATAGCACGTGTTTCTCATAGACACCTGGCCAAGTATACACGGGACCTGTCTGCAACATGTGAAACAGAGAATTCTGCATGTGTATTTCGTCAGATTCAATGTGATGTCTTAAAAGGCTCCTATACTACCAGATTTCTGTATTGTTTCTGTTTCATTGCCTAGAAATATACTGAAACAAGAGTGACCAGTTTCTATAGAAATTCAACCTTATAGATGTGAGTTTACCTATACCAGTTTAACTCTATACCCAAAGGAAATCATACCATTAACGTTACAATTATATGACTACTTTTCTTGTTATCAAAGATGAAGGACTGTGAAACTTCATCACAATACACAACTGTACCTACAATGTCTGGAATACAGGCCTAGCGCTACAAGAATCAATGCCCTTGTAACTCTTTGAAAAGGTAATAGATGCACGCATTTGGAAAGAGATTAAGAAAAGGTCAAAACTTAATTGTGTCTTTACCGTCTTCAGGCACAAAGAAGAAAGTGGACGTTGTCTGCGACATCCTCCTCGACTCTCGTTTCCTGGCGCCCATGGCGAGCTTGTTACTGTCATGCCGTCTCATCTCCATGTGTGAATTACTCTCCAATCAAAACTGTCCTTTCCTCCGTGAAAACGAGATGGGATAGCAGATTGTCGTTCATAAGCACAGAATGTATTCCGAGAAGGAACCGACAATGGTAAATCCAGACCCGAGAGATGGGGGCACAACGGCAAAGAAGTCACGGTCCCGTATTCCAGAGAGTCGGGTCAGACAAGAGAGAGAGAGAAAAAAAAATATCCTCCACCAAAGAAGTGTGGTCCAAAGAGGCTGATTGTGTGTGAGACAGTGAGAGAGAGAATGAGAGAGAATAATGAGGAGATGGAATTGGAGGAGAGATGCTCAGACGGACAGGGAGAGTGGAAGGAAGAGAGGATGTGATGTGGAAGGAACCATCCTCCTCCGGTGTCGTCATCGAGAAGCGTGCAGTCGGCCGCTCTTGTGATGGAGTGTTGGGTTGCCGTAGTAAACAAAAGCACCACAGTTGACTGCGGGCCACTTGGAAGTGGCATGTTTGTGTATGAAATGAGTAGCAGGGCGTACTTGCTGGTCTGTGTGTGTCTGTGTGTGTCTGTGTGCGTGTTTGTGTGTTTGTATGTGTGTGTTTGTGTGTGTCAACTAGGGTCTCTTGACATACTTTGGTCCTGATGTATGCATTTGTGTTTCTGAGAGTATGTCTGTGCATTGCTACATGTGTGTATGTGTGTGTGTGTGTGTGTGTGTGTGTGTGTGCCTGTTGGCAGAGGAGAACCCCAGGAGATGTAACTAGAGAATTTTGTGACTCCCTAGCTAGTAGCTATGTCCTTGCTGTGTCCAACAAGCATTAACGTCGCCGAAAATTGCAAACATGGCTTTGAAAAAGAGAAATGAAACTAGAACATGTGGACCAAAAGAGAGAGAAAGCTATGGAGAAAGGGAGAGAATGAAAAAAGACAGAGAGAGAGAGAGAGAAAGTTCAAGGGCCAGGCATGAACTGGCTAATGATGAGGTAAAAAGCGTCTCCATCGAACCGGGCTTGTGATTCAATCTCATCGGGGATGAAAAAAAGGTGAGCAACTTCTCAAAAAGATCAAATCGCAGCTTACTGCCAGGGTGGCAATGCTGACACACTCTCCTACCTTGTTTTTCTTTCCTCTTGTTACAGCTGCGAGGTCAGGTTAATTCCCCTCTTAACCCGTTGAGGATGAGTCCCGAGTATACTCGGGCAGGGGTCTATGCAAAATGCTTGTCGTAGCAAAATCAGCCCGTCCTCAACGGGTTAAAAGGACAAGTTCACCTTAATATATGTGTGGATTCAGTGAATGTAGCAATATCAGTAGAATACATCACTGAAGGTTTGAGAAAAATCTGACAATCCATTCAAGAAGTTATTATTTTTTGAAGTTTCAGTGTCACCATCATTGGATGAGACAACTATAGTTTGTAAAGTCACATGCATTGAACAATATAAAGAAAATATAAAGAAAATTCAACATGTTTTCAATTTTCTCACATAATAAAAGAACACTTAACTTGCCTCTTTCAAAAGGCAAGGGTAATGATATTACCCTAACATATGTTAGAAACAAGTACGGAAATGTGTACTTTTAAGAATGAAATTTTGTGAAATTGTCTCATATTTTCTTTATATCAATCCTTCCAATCTATCAATGGTGGCACTGAAAATTCAAAAGTTAATGACTTTTGCATGGGTTGTTTGATATTCCTCAAACTTTCACTGATGTATTCTACTAATATTGCCGGTTTTACTTGATCCACATATATCAAGGTGAATCTGTCCTTTTAGGGGGAATAGTAAAAAAGTTATACAAATATTTTCCATTCCTGGAGAGGAAACATATTGTTCCGACACACATCCTCATTTAAAATTCTGAAGACATAGCTTTGAGGAGAAAGTGGGTGAGAAAATATGGTCAGAAAATGAGACAAAGATTTGTAAAATGTTCACTTTACATTAGGTCATTAACCCGTTGAGTATGAGTCCCAAGTATACTCGGGCAAGTGTCTACAGGAAATGCATGTTGTAGCAAAATCAGTCTGTCCTCAACAGGTTAACCGGCAGTATGAGTACAAGTCATCTAAACTAATAAAGAATTATGAATTTCTCTTATTTCCTTTCTATCCTTTCTACCTTCTCCCAAAGCACTCTGCACATTGTTGTCTGTTTTACTGATTCATCCTCGGCATAGCGGAAGGGTAATGATCACATGTACTTTAAACAGAGGTAATGCCATACTGGATTGGAAAATCACATTGGATGACACAGACACAGTTTTGCTTATTCCAAAATAATTGAGACAAATATATTAGAATTAGGCCATGGAATGTAAAAAAAGCATATAAGCATATCCAATCAAGGGCTAAAAAAGCAAATCTCATATATATCTTTAGAATATAATATATGTTCAGTTTAAGTTCCGTTCCCATCTCTGCTCGAAAGTAACTGCCGCGGGATGAACACACGGAAGCCTCAGATATTGTTCCTTACTCCACCGCTTTCGTCTAAATTCCATCCAAGGACACCCAAGATGTCAGTCCGTCAGCAGGGACATCATAGATAACGATATTTGAGGAAAAGAAAAAATATATATACGCCCATCACATGAAGCAAGAAAGCTGTCTAAAGAAGTGATGGGATGGGAAAATCCGCTGGGTGGAAGTAGGCGACTGATCAACCAAATCACCCAACATACTTGGATGGCGGGATGCAAGCCCCAATATCCTGTCTCCAAAAATACTCCGACTATATACTGCCACTTCTAATACCAGTATGTTTTTCTTTTGCCCCTTTCATTCCATTGATCCATGATACCCAGTTTTTCTTTTAACCCTTTTTTTTTGGTTTATTTGTCCTCATCTTTTACCTGTGCCCTTTTTGTATGTATTCAAAACAAATTATTGGATGAGATAAACTAAATGCACTGAATTAATATCAAATGCTTTAAAATACTCATCTACACTTAATTTTCACCAAATTCATGTTTCTATGAAACTATTCACATCACGCCCCCATTCATATTCCTCAACAATATAGATATACGTGCATGTTTACTTCTGGGTCATTCTGACCTTGGTTGTTTTAATCCCCCTCCCTGCTCCACTGCATTGGCCTTCTTTCTCTCATGTCCATTGTCAAATCATGATGCATTTTTACAAAATCTTCTCAATATTCGACAATCACAGTAAATTGTTATGATTTCATGGTATGCAAGTACTGTCATCAGGACATAGAGTTTTACACAATGAAGGAGAAAAGAATAGCTCAGTAATATAGTACTAACGCATCTGTAATCCACTTCAACTTTGTTGAATCTCTTTTTGTTTCTCCGTCTTTTCTCATTCTTCTTTCCCACTATTATCTATACCAGTTCATAATGCTCTTTATTCTATCCTCACTACTTACTCTCTTATCTACCAAAGTATCTTTAGATTCACAAGCATTTAAGTTGAGCAAAGGTATTTCACAATTTAAGTATGCATATCATACATTCACCATACAACCATAGAAAGCCATTCCATATAAATCTATTTGTATTCACTGCACTCTCCCAGAAAATAACAAGTTTGAAATAATATGTACCTTTTACTCAGTCATATGTTTCAATATTAGCCTCACACAAAGGTTTTTTTTTTATGACTGAATAAGGATAGATTTGAGGATTGTGTATTCTCTTCACTGTGAGTTGAAATCAAAACATCTTCATTAATTGATGAACAAGGAATTCTAAATGAATAGAATTCATTTGATGTTTCATTATTAATTTTTGAATGAATGTATGTATGTATGTATATATGAATAAATGAATGAATGTATGTATGTATGTATATATGAATAAATGAATGAATGAATGAATGAATAAATGAATGAATAAATGAATGAATGAATGAATGAATGAATAAATGAATGAATGAATGAATGAATGGATGAATGAATGAATGAATGAATGAATGAATGAATGAATGAATGAATGAATGAATGAATGAATGAATGAATGAATGAATGAATAAACAAATAAATTCATGAATGAATGAATGAATAAATGAAGAAATCTGAAGTCGTTTACATAGGGCAAAGCACAGTAACAGGGGTCACAAACTGAATAAGGATTCAAACAAGAACTGTCATTGCAACTGATTGACAAATTGCCCTACATCGACGTAAATAAGCACTAAATTGATCAGTGTTTTAGTAGTAGCCATGATAAAAAATCATGGGCATACAAAACACTGATCAATTTAGTGCTTATTTACATCGATGTAGGGCAATTTGTCAATCAGTTGCAATGACAACATCTCGACGGAAGAATTTCACGAATTTGAAGAACTGTCATTGTTGTCATATTTATGTATGTATGTATGTATGTATGTATTGTTTTGGATTTTTTTTTTACTCATGTGTGTGTCTGTGTGCTCGTGTATATGTGCATGTGTGTATTTTTCTTCCGAAGAGATAAGTGAAATGTAATTGGCTTTCAGAAGAACGAGAGAAGACAAGAGATGAAGAGAGGGAGGTAGAATGGGAGGGAGATAGATATAGGCAACTTGGGAACACTCCTAGTCAACTGTCCATCCAACAAACTGACCTCTCAGATGAGAAGGGGGGAGGCAGGGAACGGAAGGAGCTTGCGTTTGAAACGGAAAGCCTCCTAAATCAGGCGTGAAGGGCAGCGGGGTAATCAGACCTACCTGGAAATAGTGTCAGACAAACAGGATGTACATCCCTTCTTGATAAGTAGGAATGAAGGAAAGAAGTCACAGGTGCATAGTCTTGAAACTACACTGCTTCTTAGGGGCAGGTTGCAGGTAATGTTTACATTGCCAGCTGATAACAAGAAGGGCTTTGTTGCAACTTTGGGGGGTATTGAGTTTTTGGTATCATGATGTCATAGAGCTCGATCTCCTCTACATTATGAATCAATTTTGAATAATTTCATTAAAACCTCAAAAATTCAAAGCACAAGGGTGCTGTTTTATTGTGTATTTGTAATAACGCTTATGAATTTACCTACTTTTGATTAAACAAACTTTTTATGTCATGAAAATTGATCGTTTCCTTTCATTTACTGTCAAATTCTAGAACGTGATAGCACCCTTCTGGCTCTCACCTGATGACATCATTGAATCATTGTTTCACTGCTTTGAGACTTTGAGGAGGTGATGAATGTCAGAATGGTTCATCCAACCTGCTTCACAGTATGTTTGCTTTGTAATGATTAAAGTATCTCTCTTTTTAGGTGTGGTATCTTGATTCAGCAAATGATAGCTGGAAAAAATAAGAATGAACTGACGATGTAGTACTCAGACAAGGATAGAGTCCTTAAGAATCATACATAGGGCCTACAGGCATTAAAGTGTGCTCTTATCAATTTAGAGAATTAAAATCCAGCATGAAATATTACATCTCACTAATAGAAGCTCAAAAAAGGACATGCAGCTTGTTACACTGGGCAAGCAAAGAAATGTGTTCTAGCCATTACATGCAAGTCGACATATGGAGACTTTCTTGAGATACATGAAACTGATATTTGCTTAAAATGATGTGCATCAGATTTTTACATGGTAGATGATACCAAGTGAGTCCCTACTGCACACAGTAAGCAACTGATGAAAATGTGTTCTTATAGACGTACTATACACTCTAAAACGTGAGATCATGTAGTATTCTGTCAATCATCACAAGTGCTTATTATTTAACCAAAATTCAAGCTGCTGCTCATCTGCTGACCTTGCAACCATTTTTTTGAAAGTCTGGCCATTTCGCTGAAGCCATACACATTGCCTGTACAAACAATATTGTGCTACCTAACCCATGAGAGGAAATGAAATCTCAAAATAAAGTAATGGACCCATTAGCATCGAGAAGCAAATTGACCTGTCCTCCCTAAGTGGACTGCATCCGTATCCTCTCACTTATCTTCCAAATCAATTTCTAAGGCTTGAGGGAGAGGGGAAAATGTGAGAAAGGAAACAAGAGAGAGAAAGCCACAGTGGGTACGAGACAGGGAAAAGGGGCGACATCATGCACCATTCTGGGACTATGATCATTGATGTTGTGCTTCCAGTGAGTTGTACTAAGTTGATCCGACATTGGGCGTGGCAAGGGGGCGAGCGAGCACCTGGTATCTCCCAGTAATCCCATTTGATATCCCCCCTTGCCAACAGTGACCAAGATGTGTCTACATCTTCCCTCGGCCCTCCTTAATCTCCATCACATTTTCCAACCGCCGTGGTCCATCTCCATAGTAACATCTTCAGCAAACTCGTTATCTTCACCACCGTTAATAGACATGTCTAGCTGTCCTTGTTCCTTCAGCAAAACCTCCCTATCCTTTACTCCAACCCCCTCCACTTCCAGCAGTCAAGGCTGGCCTATGACAGATGTGACTACTGATTACATGCCAAAAATACATCCTCTCCTAAAATTTTTTAGTGCTGTTACAAGTGCCAAAACATCTGAAGCTCAAGTGGCGGCCCTAATTCCACTGCCATCACTACCCCTGACCATTGCCTAGCAACAAGCCAAACATTTCTTGATTAATTCTCAAAACAGTTTCAAATCTGCCAGCACTTCAGGCAGCTCTCCACGCTCACCATTTGCAAACAACAACAACAACGAAATACAGAGAAAGATGATAAAATGTGTGTTGCCAATTTAGAGATCCAAACATCTGTTGCCAGTAAAATTGAGGCAGACATGCAACCAATAATACATAGTTTTAATCCATTGTCACATGATGTGATTGGAACCAAGAGGCACATTCATATATTTACAAACAGCTGACTGCTCCAATGAAACAGGCAAAGAAAAATTTCAATCAGTGAATGGCGTCAAACACCAAATTTTCTCTTTTGCCCTTACAATCCCCTAATGCCTTATTTCTCATGTCAATACTTGTTATCCTTATTGTATTACATTTAATGCTGGATTACATACCATGCACCTACACAACTCTTTCTGGTGTGAATATTCCTTTTTTATTTCAACAATAATAGCCTCACAAAGCCGTCGTTTTCTTTTGTAATTTGGGTTTATCATATTATGGCTTTTTCTCAGCAATGGTAATTTACTGAGGTATTATAACCATACTGACAGTGAATACTGTTTCTTGTTCTCTTTTCTTTATTCTTTGTTCTCTATTTCTTTATTCTTTATCTTTATTTATTTATCATTTTATGGTTTTCTTCTTTTTTTTACCCATCTCTAATTCATACATTCCCTTCACGTAGAGAAAAAAAAAACTGTATTACAACAAAAATTTAATAAAAGATCAGACCCCCATTCATACACCAGATGGAGATTACTCAGTGTATTGTGTTTAAATGTGACAGTCCATCACCTCTGCTGCTAGGTTTCAATCTGTCACATATAAATTTGTTCTGCAGACATCATCACTTTCCTTCAAAAGATTGTAAAAGCTAACCATGAGATGCATACATCAAACAAAAGCTTGTACTTGAAGAAAGAAAAAGACTTCTAGATAGGAATAAAAACAAAATCAAATCTGAGCAATTTGACAGGGGCAGAGCATAGCAAGAACAACGAATGCGTAAGGAAAGTAGGTAGCAGAACCATTGAATGCCAAATCCTTTTCCGAAGAAGGTGATTTTCTCCTATTTGGGTTAATCCTTCGTGCTCGTTGTTTTCATCTCAGCAAGTGGGTTACAGACAATTTCAGATGAAACCCTAAACGTTCCTGGTCAGACTATACCTTCTTTTTTTTTCTCGTTCTCAGAAGATTGAGATTGCAGATAATTCCCTGAAACAGGAGCACCAGCTTATTGCTAATCAATGATGCATGCTTAATTCTCGCCGCTGAACCTGTAGGCACTACCATGCAGTTGCCATGACAACAGGCACCTGAGTTTATTAGCAGGAGGATTATATCCATGCAAGATTGACAAGCCCTCCTCGTGTTTTATTACTTTGCATCGCTGCTTTGGAGAACACTGAGATTTGATAGGACTGTGTGCAGTTCCCTAGATTCAAATCAGACATCCAGGAAGGTTTTTGGCCCCAGGGTGAATTGCAAACATTTATGTTGGACGAGATTGAGATCTGTATGATAGAGGAATATTTGCTCCATGCTACAACATCAAAATAAGAAAGTTACAGTCGAATGTTTGTACAGCAATTACTATTAAAAACTTTATTCTTTACTACAGCCAAGAATAATAATTTGATGCCTCTGTCACCAATGAGCTTTGTCTAACTTTAACCAATTGAGGATGTGCTGATTTTGCTATAACACACATTTCCCACAGATATCTGCCTGAGTATTCTTGGGACTTGTCTTCAACAGGTTAATGAACAGGAATTCATAGGTTTAAAATTGTCATCCATCATAGACTGTTTGTTTCACACAATTTTAATGTAACGAGCACATTAGAAGATACATAATATGTTCTGATCAGCTTTAGAAAAAAAAAAAAACAGTCTGAGGGTTAATGGAACCAGAAGAGACTGCTCGTAACATTTCGTGATAGCTAATGAAGCATTCACATGGTACAACTTGAGAGGATTAAGAGGTAACTGACCACTCTGAACCCAGCTGGTCAATTTAATGCTCCCCATCAGTGCATTCCTCCAACTACTGACCCTGCCACTGAGCAGGGGTCCACTGACCATCGGTTATTTGACATAGAAATAAAGATCCTGCTCTTTGCTGGGCCTTCCCAGGGTAGTAACAGTATTACTCGTTCAATTCTTAATTGAAATTTTGTTTGGCTGGATATCACTGCTGTCCTATACTGTAATGCAGCACCAGAAATCCTAAACTGCAAACATCCTCATCTTCCTAAATCTCTCAGGAGAATACTTTGTGTCACATGTGCACAGAAATGCAGAAAGTGTTTTTTTTTTTTCAATTTATTCTCTCTCTTCTCTATATTACAAACTTTCCAATAGAAATAACAAAATCTTGCTGTTTTCACATACACACACTGAGACATGCATACACAAGTTCTCTGAATTCCACAGACTGAGAAAGGGTCTGAAGTTTTCACAGAAAGAAATTCTACAACATAGCTACTGCTCTGTTGCTTCTTTTATCATGTATGAAATGTTCAACAGAGCTGTTCATAAGGTTTTATTTTGCCACTTCCACTTCGTAGCTTTTCAACAGGGGCCAACAACGCTGCATCTTGTAAACTGTTTAACCTCACACATTGCCTGGAGCAACCACTCTAAAGCTGCCTTTCCCTCTCTCTTTTATGAGATAGCTAAAATGGAAAATTCTATATAAGCTGATAATATGTCCTTTAGTTTAGTTTGGGCTAGGGGGGAATGATTCTAACATGGAGAAAAAAGTAAGAGGGATGACAGAAATAAGAAAGGGAGTAAAAGAATAGTCATAATACAACCAAAAACAAAAAACAAAAAAGATAAAGGAGAAGAAGAAAAATTGAGGGGGAATATACAAAGACACTGGAGAAAGTAAAGAGAAAGAGATGAACATGAGAATTTCAAGAACATTGCCAATGATTGTGTAATTCACGGATAATTTGTACTCATAGTTAATTCATATTGTTTGTTTTTGCAATTGTCAGTGTTCATTGGTGATATTTTCTGTAAGGTGCTCAGAAACTTTTCTTAATAGGGTGCTTTATGAGTTCCTCATATTATCATAATTATTACAAGGATAGTAAAGGAAGCAATGTAGAGCAAGCCTTAGTAACAGAAAACAATTTTAAAAAAGGGGAAACTGGTTAAGATATAAAATGGAAAGAACAAGAGTGAGCGAACAGACGAATTAGATAAGATGAAAGAGAAGTAGAATTGAAATATAAACAGAGAAGAGACAATCATAAGTGGAGACATAAAGTGAAATAGAGAGAGATATGTTAGGGAAGGAGAGAGAAAGAGAGAGTGTGTGCATGTGTGTGTGTGTGTGTGTGTGTGTGTGTGTGTGTGTGTGTGTGTGTGTGTGTGTGTGTGTGTGTGTGTGAGGTGAAGAGAAGAAGTAAAAGAGTAGAAAGATGCTGGATGAGCGCTAGTATAAAACAGTGGGGTGTTGGTTAAGGAGGCGCCAAAGATCTGGACGCATCGATCACGGACCGGCCACAAATGTGCCATCGCTTGTTGCGAAGCTCTGATGAGTAATTATCGTCCCACCAAGCCGGGGCACTTCTTGGCTAATAGATACAACTCTTAAAGCTCCCATCACTCTGCTTGTTTCAAATTTGAATGAGACATCTAGAACACTCTGTCTTCATTTGTTCCCTGTGGAAAAAAAAAGCTGAATTAAAACAGAATCTTTTTGAAACAGATCAAGTTCAAGTCTCATGTATTTGGAACTTCCCTATTGCTGTCAATATTATGCATACACACAGATTTCTCTCTCTCTTTCTCACCCGCTGATATCGTAAACGCTGAATTTTTTTGGACAAATGCAAACAGAAAAACTGACCAGAATGAATACAATTTATTAGTAGAAAATTGAGCAAAGAAAATGGGATTCCATAGGTACATTAATTTTTGCATAATTTGAGCTACTTTTTGGCTAGCGAAAATTCTAGAACCCGCATATTTTGAATGGGTGGAATAGTGGGCTTTGTCAGGGGTGTCTCTCTGATGGAAGTAAGTGTGTGCTTGTGCATGTGCATGTGCCCTAGTATTCATTTGAGCAAATGTGTGTGTGTGCAATACCAGGTACTAGTTTCTGAGCAATATATATTCAAATGGATTGAGCACAATGACTTTTCTGTGAACGAAGGAAAAAAATATGAGTGTAAAGTGATTGTGCAGTGCACATTTAAGAACCAGCCCATATGTTTTGAAGCTGCTCAGTGCGAGAAATTAATCTCACAAAAACATCAATGTGACACAGTATTAACTATGCTTTTAAAAAGATCAAGCACAACTTGTACTGGTTTGATTTCTTCTTAGATCAGTAGAGATGTCAAGAAATAAAAATTAAAGTGTCAATACCCATAGTTACACTGGCAAAAGATTGCACAGATTAAGACTTTTAGAAGTTTAAAGGACAAGTTCACCTTCATATACATGTGGACTGAGTGAAGGCAACAATATTGGTAGAACACATCAGTGAAAGTTTGGGGGAAATCCGACAATCCATTCAAAAGTGATGAATTTTTAAAATATCTGTGCAATCACTGCTGGAGGAGAAGACTACTACAGTGTATGATGTCACATGCGTACGATATAACGAAAATAAAAAGAGAATTTCACAAAACTTAACTTTTTGAATAAAGTGCACATTTCTTCGACTTGTTACTGACTTATGTTAGGGGTAATAAATATTCCCCCTGACTTCTGAAAGAGAGAAGTCGTGTGTTCTTTTATTATGTGAGAAAAGTGAGAATATCTTGAATTTTCTTTATACTTTCTTTACATAGATGTACTCATATGACATCACAAGCTATAGTAGTCTTCTCATCCAGCCATGACTGAGCAGAAACTTCAAAAATTCATAACTTCTGAACGGATTGTCCGATTTTCCTCAAACTCTCATTGATGTGTTCTACTAATATTGCTACATTCACTCAACCCACATGTCTATGAAGGTGAACTTGTCCTTTAAGTCTTTGCAAAGTTTGCTAGTTTTGTCCACACTTGCAGCCAAACTTCTCGATGTCTAAGATCTCAAAGTTAGGGTCACTGGTGTACGTGCACAAGAAAGGAGAAAGATCTGACAGCCAGTGATTGATATGTAACAATGTATACACTTATATTACAATGACTGTGCCCTCTGGAGGTATGGCCTGCAAACAGATGGTAGACTAGTCACAAGACAAACTTTGTACAGTTTCACTCGCTAGTGTTCACACTGCCTAAAGATCAAGAAGATTGCAAGGAGTCCGGGAAATATCCCTACTTTGAGTGGGAAGTTTTGCAAGAAGTTTGTGGTCACACTGGCAAAACTTTCAGACCTTAAAGATTGTGATCTTTATCTTAACCCATTGAGGACGAGTCCCGAGTATACTCGGGCAAGCGTCTATGGGAATTGCGTGTTGTAGCAAAATGAGACCGTCCTCAACGAGTTAAGGTCAACCAGTCCTGGCTCACAGGGATGAGGCTGGATAAAGGTAGGGGAGCTTACCATTTTAATTGTGTACGAGCTAATATTGCCAAAACAGCAGGAGCACAATATCACTTCAGATTGTAAAGGGGCATTTCTGGAGGGGCATTTCTGGAGGGGCACTTTCCAAACAGCAAATGAAGAGTTTGTTCGCAAAAAGCGATAAGTCCATATTTGCCAAATGGAGATATTTGCGATTAAAGGTCAAGAAAAATAAAGAGAATAATAACAAAATATTTGCTTCTTTTGACCATAACTTCGAAAATGTACCTCCATATGTAATAACCTATATGTCATTTGAAAGGTATTATTTTGTACTTTATATGACAGAGACCGTACTTCAAAATCTCAAAAAATGGACATATCGGTTTTTGCGAACAAACTCTTCAAATATTCTTAATGAAACATTCTGGGATGGGATATGCTCTCCTTTGCTAGCCCTGGATACATAGACTGAGAAGGTAGTGATCTACACTCATTACATATAATATTATGCTGTCAAACTGATTCATTTGAACATTGCTCTTATCCATTTAATAGTAGATATATGTATATAAATGTTGGTGTGTATATATATATATATATATATATATATATATATATGTGTGTCTATGTTTCTGATCTAGATTTTTAAACCCTAACAAACACGATAGCAGAACTAGCAGACAATATAGCAGACTCTTCTCTGGTTCTTGGTCGATTATTGTTGCAAAAGTTCATATGTTGCTTATCAACAAACCAATATGTGAAGGTATAAAATTGAGAGTGATGAAAAAGTGTCTAATGTGTGTGCATATGCTTTCCAAACCTTAATGTTCAAGGCAGCACATCCAACCTCCTTCCACAATCTCTGGCGGTCATTCAGGCCTCGTTCGACAGGACCGATCCGACCGTAAACTCATTTCGAGATTTATCTCCCCACCCATCTGTCTGAGCATGAGACCCATCAATCAGGGAGCTCCTCGGGTTTGTTGGCACGGTATCATTATCGGTGCACACCCCCGTCTCTCTCTGTCTTCTAGCTCATCCTCACAATTTTATCGCCATGCGGCTGCAGGGACATAGTTATCCCACCCTCCTGTTTTAAGCTCACAGCATTCTGCCAAGTCCAAGGCCGGGATGTCATACTTCATCACAGTGAGGTGCTGATTATGTTACAATCACTTGATACGGAGTGGCCTTGCAATATCAGAAAACAGGTGAAAAAGTAATAAAAATTTGCAACCGCATTTACTACACAGGCAAAAAAAAGGCTGTTATTCAGCTCATATTACCTCATATACTGCTATCATCTTTGTCACAAGTGATTGTAATGTATCTAATAATGTTCTTCTTCAGCTTGTGAATATGTCACCCTGATTTCAATTTGTAAGAGTGTCTCTTTGCAGAGCAAACTAATAACAAATTGATAGTTTTCTACAAGATGTATCATTCCTGCATCTTTAATCACACCTATACCAACATCAAGGAATTCTCAAGAGACCCGCCCCTCTTGTGCAAGGGTCAGAAGAAGTTCGCTCGATCGACGTCACTCCAGATCGGCGACTTAATCCCCAGATATTTCTGGGAGAAGGGCTGGCATTTTTGGCATATTTGTACCACTCGCGTAAGAAAGAAGGGCATGAGAATGGATCAAAGGAATTGCACATACTCAAATAAGTCTAAAATGTTTGATAAAACTTTAAAGGTCTATATTTCAGCAAGTTCTGCATATGCATATTTTGTTATAAACGAAGTTCTTGTGTATCATATGAAAAATCCTGTCTGTGTCATGTTCACATTACAATTCAGTGCAATTCATGAACAAGTAAGCAATTTATACACTACTGACAATTTGCAAACTACTGCTGAAATTCCAAATTATCTTCATGCATCTCTTCAGTAAACTATGCCAATTTGCTATACTTCTTGATGAGATTAGCAGTAGGGTATGGTATAAAAAGAGTCAGGATTTTACAAATATCAGCGCCACTTTACAGTGACATCGACTTCCATGTATACAGTGGCGGATCCAGAGGTGGGGGGCGCACCGGGTGCGCACCCCCTCTTTATTTTTTTTGTTAAAGCAAAAGATTTTGTAAAGGCACCTCCCCTTTATGGAATCCCTGGATCTGCCCCTGTGTATATACCCATGATTGCTGTATTCCTTTTTTCTATACAACATTTGGCGATTAAAATCAGCATCACCGACTGTATTCTAAAAATAGGTATAAATCTAATGCTATACACATAACCACGCTATCACTCCTATTATGATAATTACCTCATTTTGAATGACTAACTGATAAGACCAGTCATTACATGAAATCGGGAAACCATGCTAATACGTCCTAATAATGTACTTTAACAATTCAGCACAGGGAATTAATATTTCTCACAGCTATAAATAAGGTATTTTGTACAGTGCTGGGAGAAAGGTTGAATTATGTCATGACTTATAAATGACCCTATTATACCGGAAGCCTCTATACTAATTGACTAACATGAGATTTCAGCATCTACTGGATAACATTTCCACTGGATATGCTATGTTAAGAGAATGAGAATTTATGCATCTGAACACAATACAAAAATTTCAGTTTCCACAGCAAATACATATCTATTGCATAATTATGATCAGATTAGTAGCAATGCCTTATCATTTACCTCAAACATTCTCGTTAGTGTCAACATTACTTTCCCTGAGGGCTTTACAATTAGTTTTTACCTCAAAATATTAATGCCAGTGTCAAAGGGGACTTGTGAGGAACGATATCTTATTGAGGACGCAAGCACTCAGCAAAATTCAAATTCAGGACTTCTGTATAAAAGTCAAGATCAAACGTTTCTTATCAAGTAAACGATGGTGAAACTATATAGCATATAACAATAATTGTAAAGTTGTCTTACAATGGCTAGATAGATTTAATCCAGTAATTTAATGCAGTATAGCTCTTCAAATGAAATAAAGACAACTGGAGTTGAAGGCATAAATTGAAAGCACTGGAGCTACAACTGAGAGGTTGTAATCTGCTCACTGGTCCCAGCTTTACGATTCCTAGAAATCAAGATGTTGCTGATCAGGGAGAAATGCAAACAAGAATGCTTGTACTATGACTCAGATGGTCACATGACCAGAACACAGCTTGCGAGCAAAACTTCTCCTGTCTTTTCTACTCCCGCAGTCAATGCCAAACTACAAATTAAGTTTAAAAGGAAAATTTGACCTCCAACCGGCTCTTCTAAATACTGTTTCAACGAAACAAGGGGAGAAATTTCAGCCCTTTGCGGGACATCATTACAGGAGGGACAATAATCTGGTCGCCCGTAGCAACCGGGAGTGACGTTGTTTTGGGGGCAGCGAGGTGTGACAGGGAGGGAATTAGCGAGAGGCAAGGGGGAGAAAAGATTGGAAGACACACGAGTGTAAAGAGCTGAACGACTGGGGATGAAAAACGAGCACATTAAACATGGCGTGATTGATAGCCGATAAAAGCTGCTCATCAAGAATACATTCGAAAAACAAGGCAGAGAAAGAGAACAAGAGAACAGGAAAAGAGGTACACACAAGTGACAACATGTACACTGTTGCAGGCTTAAGTGGATTTCTTTGCAATGAATCAAAGGTAATGATCATATGTAATGTGTTGACATAAAGACTTGTCATGAACACAAGTAACATCAGTTAAAGAGCATGTCAACAGATCAAAAATAAAACTTGCTATCGAAAAGTGCCCTTGTTCCAGCACTGATATTACACCATATCTTTCACATAATGAAATAAATGGTAATTTTCCTGATTAACCTTCAAGTGGGAAAGTCTCTGAATGGAAAATTTGTCTTAGGTAAGGCTGTTCAAAAGAATAATGATTGTAGTATCTTGATTCATTGGTTACAGAATAACACAGTGGTTTGCTGCCCTTTAGTGATGAATGATGGTACAGTGTGTGTGGGCATGTGTTGTGTGTGAGTGTGGGTTTGGAGGCAGGCATCATACCAAATCCATCACTGGACTTGTAGTAGCTTTACCACACATGGCAGTAATGTCAATATCTACTGAAGAAAACTGTACCCACAAGTTCCGGTACAAAGGGTATGATGCCCTCTCTTGTCATATCACCCGTCAGCTAAGGTTGAGAGCAAGCCAGCCTCAGCACTGTATTGCAAACACGGAGATACACAGACACACACTGTATTATACCAACACACCCTCAACTGCACCAGCTCTTATAAGGGGAAAGATGTTGGGCCACTTTCACAGTCTTTTACTGCCCTCTATTGTCCACTGTCAGGTTAGCTTGAGAATGCATGAATAGTTTGATTGCAACACAGCTTAACTGTCATTTTTGAACATCTTAAAGTATGTCCATCATTAGACAGAGCAAACTAAAACCTTTCCCATGTACTTAAATTGCTATATTTAATGGAATATTCATGAAGTTATGATTAAAAATATCCTTTTTTTTCTTTTTTCTTTTTTTATCCCCAACTATTTTACTACAAGGGAGTAGGCTCATTTTGTGTTTAAACTCTTTACATGTAGATTTCAGTGAATAGACTATAATTCTACACAAGTTCATATCATCTATCGACTCAGTAATGATGTCAGATTTGGCCTGTTTGGGATCTACATGTATGCTTCATACTCTCTTCCATTTCATTCAACCCTTGCACGTCTATAAATACAAAAGGATGCATCAGTGTTCTTTGAATATTTATTACTTCAAGATTTGAGCATCATGCAGTTCTAAACACTGTAATGAAACTACCATCCAATAGGAGTGCAGGTGAAACAATTATTGTAAAACCATTCAATCAAGTAAATGGTACTCACATCCTCCTGCATACCCAAACAAAAAGAATGCTCTTAAACAACATTTATGTATCATATTAATTACATCAAGGTCCACTACCCTGAATAAGGATGAGCTATAGCTCATAGGAAGCTACACTGCAATTGGAAAGAATTATGATACAGCTGTTTTTCACTTGACCATCATATCTGGTCTCGGAGACCAGTAAAGGTAATGTTTCTTCACCTCAGAGAAAGCAAGAAAGAAAATTATAGGTAGACATACAGCCTCAAATAACAATGTGAATACAACAGACAAGAGCAATGGACAACCTCCACTCTATCCAGAAGTTTAATCTTGCTGTGTCTGAATAAGCACTCTGCTGCCATCTTGTGTTGAAGTTGATGCCAGCCATTATGTGCATGTTCCTGGGGAAAAACCTCTTGTCGCATTAACCAATTTTTGTCAGCCTATCCATCTCCCTCTCCTCGTCTCTCTCTCCTATATCTCTTTCTATCTCCCAATCCACTATATCTCCTCCATCTCTCTTCTATTTCTCTCTCTCCCTCTCTCTCCCATATCTTTCTATCTCCCCACACACTCTATATCTCTCTCTCTTCTATCTCTTTCTCTCTATCTCTCTCCCATATCTTTCTCTCTCCCAACCCACTATATCTATCTCTCCCTCGCTCTTCTTTCTTTTTTTCTCTCTCCCATATCTTTCTATCTCCCCACCCACAATATCTCTTATCTCTCTCTTCTATCTTTCATTCTCTCTCCCATGTCTCTTTCTATCTCCCCACCCACTATTTTCCCCATCTCTTCCCTCCTTCTTTATATATCTCTCTCTCCCTCTCCATATATTAATCTGTCCATCTATTCATCTGTCTATCTCTTTCTCTCTCTGTATCTCTCTTTGACACCTTCCTCTCTCTCACATCTCTGCATCCTCTTTCTATCCCCCACCCACTATTTTCCCCATCTCTTCCCTCCTTCTTTTATATATCTCTCTCTCCCTCTCCATATATCAATCTGTCCATCTATTTATCTGTCTATCTCTTTCTCTCTCTCTTTCCCTCTCTCTGACACCTTCCTCTCTCTCTCACATCCCTGCATACTCTCCTTCTCTCCCATGTCTTCAACACATACCTATCATACTAGTTCACACTGAAGATGACTCACCAGTACCAGAGACACTGATAACACTCAATTTTCTCTTCCACCTGGTACAAACATATACATAAACTAATTGCGTTTTATTTCTCTCCTTCACATTTTTTCTTCTAACCCTTCTATTTCTAACCATCCTATTCTTGCCTTCTTTCTTCTCGATGAATTTGCTTAGCCATAATTTTGTTAGTTTGTTTTTTCAAACACATCAAAGTATACTAGCACCATGGGTGTGAATGAACTCAGTCCTGTATGTTGATGAAAGTTATTATTCATCCAGTCGATGTAGATTTGAGACGAATTATGAATCGAAGAACTGGAATTTAACTTACGTTTTTGGCAACGTTTCGCTGATTAATCACAATCAGCTTCATCTGGCATCCTTCCAGAAGAAGGCAGGTCGTTATATACGTATATAACGTAACGTAAGTTAAATTCCAGTTCTTCGATTCATAATTCGTCTCAAAACTCAGTCCTGTAACACAGACAATTTGATGCCTACTTGTATCATATACTACACTTGTACTGATTTGTCATTTCAATTTGTTTGTTTATCATTATCTTTTTTTTTTTACTTTAGAAAAGACTGCAGAACTGAATAGAATAAGATTGAAATCAACTCATTGAATGGAATCTGATATACTGACCAGAAACTTCTTTTTCTACTTCCCACATGCATAGGTTTGTGAAAAATATAGAAATGTAGAAAGTATGGTGTCAGGTCATCAAAATAGTGCCTCCAAGTCAAGAAATATATTCTCCCTGAAAATATCATGTCGATGCCCTGTTGCTAATGAGGGGCTTTCACTGCAGAGCACTTAAAGCTGCAGAAAGGATGGACAGTTTTTGATTAACTCTTTATGTGCCATGGTGGAAACCCCCAAGTGTGTCACATTATTCTGGGACACCAATGTAGTCATGCTTTGAGAAAACAAGCTGTTTTCAAATCTCTGTAACTTACATAAATTTCTGTTAAGCTGAACATGTAGTGAGCAAAGTTGTACAGAAAATGCCAAGCTTTGTTTTGATGTAAATTGTATGACAAATCTATGATTGCATTTTTGTATCAAATGACCAGTAGCTTAATTACTGTAAAAGCATGGTTTTTGCACACACAACAGTGACAAAACTTAGAATTTACACTCAAATCTATTAGGGAACACCGCTTGATAGTCAATCACCACATAAAATGCAAGCTATACGTGAGATGAATGGAAGCGCCATAAAAGCTTTCATTGTTCTCGGCATTTGGCGATTTATCAATCGGTTTTGGGCGGGTTTGTGGGTTTGGGTTGACTGAGTCGGACGTGCGAACGGGGCACATAAAGAGTTAAACATTCACTCACACTTCACCTCTCGGCCTGAAGTGGTCGCTTAATATTTCAATATCTAACCTGTGCAAAGGTGAAGTTTGGAGATGGAAATAGACCAAGCAAAGATCAAGAAGCAGAATCTTGGTGAGGCTTGTAGGGGGATATTAGATATCAAGTAAGCTTTTTCATCAGGAAGTATGGTTGGTGCAATTTGAATTTGACCCATGACAGAGGCTACCTCTACACTCTCTATTTCGATGTGAATGCAAATAAGTGAGGTGTCGCCTTTGAAGAAATTCATCCTCTTGATGCTTAAAATACCTCAGATATGGCATCTTCTCCACTAGCTGTGTGTGAATTTGAATGACAATTTAAACTTTTTCCATCCAAACTTTGTCAATGACAAGGATATGCCAGAATATTGCTTCAGAGGCAGTTTTTCTGACATACATCAAAATGAATTTTGACAGCAACTGAAACTCAACCCGCTGAGGAGGAGTCCCGAGTATACTTGGGCAGGTGTCTATGGGAAAAGTGTGTTGTAGCAAAATCAGCCCATCCTCAAAAGGGTAAGACAAAGCAATAAATGCTATCTTTTCATCCTACTGACTAAATTTAAGTAACCATGGTGAATTGGGGCCAAAGGGTCTAAAGAGGCTAATGAAAGGCCAATTCGGAGTACATTGATTTGTATGCTTCTGAATCAAATTTTATGTGAAGGAAACAAAAAAAACAAAATATATCACAAAATAGAAATCAGTTACTGTAAAACATGATATATTCGCGGCATGAATTTTTCGCGAATTGGAACCGACAGCCTTTTTCGTGGCATGAAATTTTCGCGAAGTGCCACTGGCGTTCAATGCATGTAGTGTAAACAAGGACTTTTGCGTGCATTTTAATTTCGCGAATCTTGGTGCTCGCGAAATTCGCGAAATTAAAGTGCACATGAAAATTCCTCGTTTTACAGTATTGTAAAACATGATATTTTCAAAACATGAAATTTCACGAATTGGAGCTGATGGCCTTTTTCGCAGCGTGAAATTTTCGCGAGTTGCCTCTAACACTCAATGCATATAGTGTAAACAAGAACTTTTGCGTGCATTTTAATTTCGCGAAATTAAAATGACCACGAACATTCCTAAATTTACAGTATGGTGCAATATCAAAGACAGAATATGACACAAAGCACATTATCAGGAGCAGAAGTTCTCACATATTGTAAATCAGGCATTCTAAAACATCGGTATCAATCTGCTATGGGAATTACAAAAGCAGATTTACCAAAGATTGCAGTTAATTGCAAATATGAACACTCCCTTTCAAAGAAAAACAAAAACACCAAAAACATGCTCGGCTAGATGGTGTTTACTGTTGGGAGACTGAGGCAAAAAACATATTAGCATTGAGCTTGTTTGCCAGCAAGCAACAGCCGGTGAGGACACACCTGCACTTATGGTAGGTTCCAGTAAATGATCATTCAATACAGCCAGTCGATAACTCTTAAAGTGACAATTTCATGTTTCAGTGACATTTATAGATCAGACTTTAATAAAAAACAAAAACATAAACAAGTGAAGTTTTTAATAAGTCCAACATAGAATACCAAAGTTCTGGAATTTTGATGTTTCAAGTATATGTAACCAAAACAGAAGTATCAATCAAAATAACAGATTAAAGGAGATCAGTTTTATGACGCAGAACTTTATCCTTCACAGTAAATTACCCTTGAGTGGTTTTGAACTGGCAATGACTTTTACAAAGATACCTTGTAAAACTGCTTAATTGATAACAAGATTATACTGTTTGGTTTTCCCATTACTGTAAAGGAAAGAGATCTAAGGCATTGACATCATCAATTTTAAAATTTTGCATATGTGATTGCAACAAACGTCACTGTATTATTAAAAACTGAAACTTCTTGACTTTTCTCTTTTGTCTGATTTCACTTTTCTATTTGGCTTTACCTCATTTTCTTTTAGTCAATCTGTTTATGGAATATAAAGAAATATTTCCTTTAGATTTTTTTTATAGGTCCATTGTTGCAAACAATTGTTATCCACAGAGACAACGACAGCAATTGTAAGTTGTTAGCTAATAACCATGATGCCAAGGTTTTAAACGAGTTCCAAGTATACTCGGGCAAGTGTCTATGAGAAATGTGTGTTAGAGCAAAATCAGCCCGTCCTCAATGGGTTAAGCTTGATAATACAGTAGCTATTTACATTGTACATTGTCGCAGGCCAAATTTTACATCAAATCACGTCTTTCTCTCTCTTTAATCATTATGCACCCTTTTTAACGCTTCTTGCTACATTCCGGTCAATGTTGATTTTTAAGTTCAAACATTGTGACAATTTGTCATGTGCATTGTGAGTGTGTGTGTGTGTGTGTGTGTGTGTGTGTGCGTGTGTGTGTGTGTGTGTGTGTGAATGGTGGCAAATAAACTCAAGTTTTGCATCATAATGGAAAAACTGTTAACTTCTGTGTGTAAAAGTGACTAATGATATTCAAGAAGTGACTTCAGGTGATACAGGGTTAAGAGCAAATTTCTCACTGTGTGCCCCTTTACCCATTCCTTTCGTTGAGCACATGATAAGCAAAAGGGTGTAAGTTCAAAAACTTTGTACAGCATTAATGACCTTTTGCCTCCATACCAATGGACCTTTCTCTTCATTGACATTTTCCAATTCAAAAACTGTCACATCTCATTTTCATCATATTCCAGGCATTCACTTGTCTGTGAATGAAGATATTGTGATCCAGATTTCTACTCAAAAAATACCTTTGAATCTACAAATGACTTGTCTTCCAAGTCACGCACATTCAGATGTTTGCATTCAGCCGTTTGAAGAATGAATTTGGATCCAGGGACTCCGAGCTTAAAAGGAAAAGCTTTGCCTCAAATCCGCAGACCTTCCATATTAGAATCATCAGTCAGCGGCAGGGACTGCTCGGCTTCCTGGCTAAATGCTCTGCAATTCACTAATGGATCCCTAAATATATCGAGCCGACATCGCTGACGGAAATTCCACTTATAACCCCACCATCCTTTCCGCTAGCACGAGGGGTCCCTCAATAAATCAGATCACAGCTTGGCTATCCGAGTATTCTCGACTCCAATCACAGAACATTCATATACAATGCACTGGAAACCACACCTTCTGCCACTATAGTATAACTATTATTATGATGCATATATGAAGATCTTGATGGCAAAACGAGTAAACTCCATTCTGGTTGATTTCAGATATTTGTGATTAAAGCTGCTAAAAAAACAGAGAAAGTAATAAGAACTACAGGATGTTTTAATCATAACTTAAAATGCTCCTTGACACGTAATAATTATTTCTTGATATGTAATAAGTGCAGTGCAGTAAATATGTAATAAGTGCGGTATCATCGGAAAGGCTTTATTTTGCAATGTCCGATGATAGACTTACCTAAAAATGTTCAAAAATAGCACTTAACCCATTTTGCAATCAATTTCCTCATTATAAAACCAACCTTATTTTGATATCATGTAATACACATGAGACAAGCCTATCTATTCACAATTAACATCAACAGTCCAATGATATCTATACTATTTGTCGATGCTTATATTGTTGTTATTATGGTATATGTGATGTTATACTGGGGTTTTCCACCCAGTATGACCTGTAGAGAATAGTAGACACAAAACAGCATAAAGACAACAAGGTATTAACATTTTAGTCACCATTACTATTCATATAGGGGCAATATCAGTGGAATATAGCAGTAGAAGTTGCAAAAGAGCTATGATATAATACTGGCAGTCACGCAAATCATGACTAGATGAGAAATGTGAAATAATTATAAAATCTATAAATGACAAAATGCAGCATAGTAGATTATTTCCATTCCTTAAAAAGTGACAACCAACATGTTAGCTATTTTTTAATTGCATAGATGAATGTGAGAAATATAAGGGTAGTTTCAAAAGTTGAACTTATTGTCAATCAAGTCAGATCAAAATACCCCCTCCCCCCCCCCCCCCCCCCCCTCCTTCTTTCCTGGTGGCCAAGGGACACAAAAACTTGATGTTGGACCACCAAATTTCCAAAAAGGATATCTTTTGGGGGCCTGATTGGGCAACTAGCATTAAAAGTGGATTGTTATGTTTCCTTTTATTTGGGGCCAACTACATTGATTAAATTTAAAGATTTGAGTAGCCTGAATGGGCCACCATGGAAAAATCTTAATATTAAGCCCTGGTATGTACATAAATGTATACGTATAAAGATTTTTAATGCAATTTAAACAGATAAATGACATTTAATTTTTTTATGTAAGATCATCAACAAATTGAGAAAAATAAAATCTTTTCAATGATGCTTTACTTAATACATGACAAATATATCTGAAGATATCATGAAAATTATCACTCATATCTCAATCATTTTCTTTGATTTTCAGAAGCTTAAATCTCAAATATCTCAAATATATACAGTATATATCTATATATGTGTGTATGTGTGTGTGTGTGTGCAGATACATATATGTGTATGTGTGTGTATGTGTGTGTACATTATTATTCCTGTCTCTTCTTTTTATACTTTTGACATTTGTTTTGGATGCACACTTCAGATTCACACAGAAAGTAATACAATATAATCTGGATTCACATTACAAAGACAGCCTGTCAAAATTAGCTGAGCAAATTGACTTGACAGCTCAATGCCAAAAATCATCAAATTTCATCAGTGGATGATTGAGGGCTAATCACATCGCCCCCAAACCTGCCTCCAAGGCTTTTCCATGTGTGCATCAATGACACCTCAAATGATTTAGTATGCATCGGTGGTGGTGGGGTTTGTCAAACTGTGGTGGGTAAAATGTGTGCATGGAAGTGATGGGCTGGAGTGGTATCCCGTCAGTTTCCCTTCCACCCGCCACATTGCTATGCAATCGGCCGCATCTGTCAATATTTGATACATGTACATGTGCCTTATCACACACATGCACGCACACTTGGGATGGGGTGGGGGGTTGGTGGTGGGAGAGACGCGTTCCTATACAGGAATGGGTACACTCATGATAATGACATGCGCTCAGGTATTAAAGCGGTATCTTCAAACAACAGCATGTACGGCGACTTTCATTGCTGGCCAGGCACATCCAATAACATCCCAGCAACATATATACCTCGGTTGCTTTCATTTTTTTTTTCTTATGAAGAATCATTATTTTTTTGCATATAATTTGCCTTTCCATTCTAGCTCATACAAAAGACTATAGTTAGTCTTTAGCTATAAGGTTATGACTTAAAGTAGCACACACACCAATGATGTAATGAGAATGAAATAGAAGGAGAATTGGGTACATATACAGACCATGACAGTCGAAGTGCAGAAAAAAAAGGAAGTCAAAAAAAGAGGAAGGAAAAAAGGTGTTGAAATAAAGACCTATTTATGACGTGGTTAGGAAAAAAGGGGGAATGTCAAATCAATTTCATTTTGCTGGGTGAAAAAAAAAACAATTTTAATTATACTCCTCAGAGTTAAGAAAACCACAAAAGTAAGACGGCTCACTGAGCTATAAAGATTGGTCATAAGATGATATGAACCATTGGTAGCAAAGCAAGTGGAAAATCTGAGAGATTCATGTATGTGCGTCATGCTCGCTTGCCGCAGGATGGGGGGTGGGGGTGGGGCCGGCTGGACGAGATCTTTTCATTCCTTCTTTGAAGCGTCTTGTCCTGAGGTCTTAGCATTTTCAGCACCCTGAGAAATCGATGACTAATCTGCATCATGTGCTCTCGCTGCCAGACAGACAGACAGCTAGCAGATTGAAAGTTACGGGCGGCAGACGCTAGCAGGGGCATAGAGGGAGAGAGAGTGGTGTTGAGGTTTGGGGGTGGGGAGGGGGGTAGGGAGGATGAACCAGTATTATTCTAGATGATTAGATCAAAATTCAAATCAAAACTTATGTAAACTGTCAGGTGGTTAATTTTTCTTGTGCAGCAGATGCTATTTAGATAATGCATTGTGTTATTACATTTTTTTTTAAATGTATAAAACATTTGAAGAATCTTTATCCAAAATGCATCACAGGGATACAAGTTCTGAATATTCATGAAAATGGTTAACAAATCAAAGAGCCATGATGTCAATGATTTCAGTTTCACTTCTCTCTTGTGTGAAATAATGCAGGAATAGATTATCCTGTTGCCTCATGAGATTCCCAGATATTAATAGACTTTATGCAGACCCACCATATAAGCTCCTTATGACAGTGGGGTGATATCACATTACGTTTGAACATTACATGAAGAGTTTTGTTGCAAAACGAGTTAACTCCATTCTGGTCAATTTGAGATATCCCTGATTACACCTGCACAGATACAAGGAAAATGATAAGATTACAAGGGATTTTGTAATTGAAACTTCAAGAATATTTCTTGTTATGCAACAAGTGTGGTATCTTTGGAAAGGTTTTATCTTGCTCTATCTAATGGTTGAATTAATCTAAAATGTTCAAAAATGGCACTTCACCTGTTGTGCAATCAAACTTCATATTTATCATTGAAAGTTATACTCACTAGATATTTCAATATTACAAAACATGATATTAAAAAAGCTGATGCTGTAAATAAAAAAACAGCAAAGGCAAATCATTAGGGAAGCAAGAAATAAGAAACCTAGCACTATATCTCCAATGAAAAAGCTGCAGCTAACACTAAGTTGTGTATGTTCAATTGCATCATCAAAATGACACATCAGAAGGATGCAAATCCAATTTTGATCTTGAAAAGGTTTTGTATACACTTTATCACCATTTTATTTATTATGACATTGTTACTGCACAATGAAACATAAGACACAATGAAACCACTACAAGAAAACTTGGGTCAAATTTTGAGCAAATTTCAAAAATTCAATCAGCCAAAAAATGACAACTGCACTATGGGTTCTTGATTAGTTCTTTCTTTTTTTTTTAGTTACCAAATCACCCTATTTAGCCCCCTTTACTACTAACATTCAATGCAAGAGGCTTATTTTCATTCCTGATGCATGAAAAGAACAGACAGTCAAATCAAGAGTTAATGAAACGCTCTTGATCAGCTCCAGTAGTACACCCCTAACCTTGATAGGTGTCATCGTCCCTCCAAGGCTCCCAGCAGCACTTCCCACGACACCGAGAGGCGGAGGGCATCTATCGGAGGGATCGCTTACAAATTGCGGGCAAACGGACTCTGGATCACGCAAATGCCAAGTGCACTTGGGAAATGACTGTTATCATATAGAGTGTCACATGACCATCGCTCCAGCGATCTCATTTCATCACATTCATTACATCATGGCATTTTTGTTTTCTCAGCATTCATCCTGTCCCTCCCAGTCTTTTTTTTTCCTTCATACTTTCTGTCTTCATCATGAAACAATATTTGTATTAAACTTTTTTTACAGACTTTACATCCATTCTCTTGCTCACAGTGGCTGTATTAATCCATTCTCCTCTTTCTTTCTTCTAATTTTTACTTGTCACCACTTGTTCCGGAGCTTTCATGATATCCTGTAAGTCATATATTGGCTTCTTTCTGTTCTTCCATGTCCATTTTTCGATAAATTTCCTCTCTCATCTTTGTGCGACACACAGGCCTTCATCCATACCCAATTAACCCCCCCCCCCCTCCCATCATCCTCTCCCCAATTGATGCTCTACTTTTTTACTACAGTGACCTATACTGTCATCTCTATCTCTCATTCTTTCTCTCTGTTGCTCGTCTGTTGTTTTCTCTGTCTGTTGCTCTTTCTGTCTTTCACTCTTATCACTGTGTCAACATCTTTATAGACACATCATTTCAGGACGGGAGGATAGTACATATCTTATCAGACCATATCTAACTGAACTATATGGCATTATCACATTGTGTTTAGGGCACAACACTTTTTCAGCAAACATGTTATGAAATCTGTCAACAAGATCCATCTGTCTAAACAGATTTCATTTTACACACTCACGGACTGCCAGACAAAATACACACACAGTTACACTGATAAACAGACATGTTGGTGAGAAAGAGAGGCATGCATGAGTTCCTATGAAAGCAATATGTGTGTGTTGCTTATATACAAAGGCATGCATATTTCATGTACATAGACTCAGTGACAAAAGAGGAACTTTTAGAGAGCTGAATATTTAGGCTATTATTATGTTCCATTTTCACTATAGCAACATAATATGGTAGGCGTACCTGAGTTTGGATCACTGAAATAGACCCTTCTCATGGATGCATAAATAACAGATTAATTTTGTTTTCAATTCTAATTCTCTCTCATTTTCTATGTCCACATCAATGTTAGTGTTATCTGATATATAGGTTTTGAACTATTGATCATCAAAAGTGGGAATTTTTTTTTGTAACAACTAGTACAAGTCAGAAACTGCAATGTACTGTATGCACTGAATATTTCTCGAGGTTTTTATTTTTGCAAATTTCGTGAGTCAGGTGCTATTCGCAAATCTAAAAACACATGAAAATGTTAATTCTGATCCAACAAGATATTTGCAGAGTAAAATGAAAGAACTTCATCAGCTTGGGTTGCCTTTTTCTAAACATTCAAGGAATCGTCCATTGACCTGCTGAATGCCAGTCGTGAGTACAGTCAGACAGTTGTCTGAGGGAAGTTTGTCTTATACCAAAATCAGATCATACTCAATCTTTTAAGTTAAAAGATAAAAGTATTCATCTCTGAAGGTGTTAGAGCTATTGCTGTGAGGTAATTCTGCCCCACCCTGCCCCGCCCTGCCCCCCATATCAGGGACAGATCTGGATAAACCTGGGTTCTGTTTTATGAAGAGATAAAATTGATTATATAGTTGATTTCAACTGTAAGTCTATGGCAGCCTGTCATTGTGGTAAGGAAATTTAAAATCAATTTTATCTTTTGACAAAATGGGGCCCTGGTATGATGATGATGATGATGATGATGATGATGATGATGATGATGGTGAAAGTCATAACACAGAATAGTCTTTAGTTTCACTGTGGCAAAGGTAGAGATTAATTGTTACAATGAAATTACAAAATATGACACATTTTCACCATCTCTCTCTCTCTCTCTCTATATATATATATATGTGTGTATGTACATAAATACATATGCATATATATACACACACAATGCACAAGATGAGATCAAATTCTATCTTTTAAATGAGCCCATATTTATCATTTAAGTGAAAACATAGAAGTGAAATGTGTCAATTCTAACTTCTACCATCAAAAAGAAATCTGGGGGCGGTTGAGTTGGACAAAAACTCTCTAGAAAATCTTGCCTATTTATGTGCAATTGAGGTGAGAGCTCTTGTCGCATTTGTTTATGAAAAGAGATGCACTGTGTATACTGGCTGCACTTGGAAGCGGTTCGGATTACCTGCCTTCTGCATCTTTGTTATTTTTTGTTATATTTTACAGTATGCACCCTGAAATGACCGCGGACGGAGTGACATTAGCCGCGGTCACACTGGCAAAACTTCTCGAAGTGTAGTTTGCTCATCAGTTCACACTGGTGGTCAAACTTCCTAAAGTTACAGTTCTTGATTTATAAGTTCTCAAAGTTTGGGTCACTTGTGAGCAAGTGCAAAAAGAAAAAAAAAGCACATACTGCATTTAAACAGGAGCTGCACACTTGTCACTTTACAAACTTCACAAAGTTTTAGCCTTGTCGGGTTTTTTTTTTGACAGATATGAATTTGCCTGATGTTAAGCTTTAAATTGACACAACTGTATAATTTTCCCACTTTCTTACAAGAAAAACATTTTTTTTATTGACCATTAGAAAACTGAAAAGGTTATCATGCAACAACCAGCTCTTCCACAATTTTTTCTTCCCTTCGTGATCTCTGATTTTTTTACAGGTTTAATTCAAGGTGATGATGCTCCACAGATGAAAAGTTTCCTTTACCTGAACTTCAAGTGAACTAAAATGCCATAGAAATGATTGAACTTTACACAAATTGGAATAAGGATGATTTTTACAAAATTTGTGCTCAGATCAATAGCAGCTTCTTCATTTCACCCTGGGTCAATAATGTTTGTCTGATTTGGACATCTTTACATTTCCCGAGTATCTGTCTTGTTTTCACTCTTGTTTTGCTTCTTACTTTTCCCTGTTATCTTTCTTTCTCTCTCTCTTTCTCTCTCTCCTAATCTGAAAACCCTTTTTGGGGCATCATCTGCAATAATCCATGTCAGAAGCATGTAAATTGAAATAGATATTTGCACTACAATACATCAATGCGGATGGAGTATTTTTCAGAGACAAAAAGACTCAAGTCCGCATTGGATGTAGCCTTCCTGGAAGATGGCTGACCCATTTATTCTCAACCCTAAGTTGAATCATCAAATCTGACTCGTTCCAGACTGGGAGTTAGATTCCAGACTTGATCTCTGTCTGTTTTTCTTTGGAGATAATGGGGTATGATTTGGATGTACCCTTTCAGCATTTATCTTGTCAGTTGTCAGATTTAAGTATGTATATTGAAAATCTTTGAGATTCATGGAGAAAAAAAAAACATGTTTGTTGAAAAGTTCTCAAGGCATTGCTCCTGATGTCTCCTGGATAACAGTTGATATCATCTGGTGTCTGTGGGCTGTAGAAGGGTGCTCATATCAGTACATTGCCTTCCATTTCAACATCATTATTCAGACTTAAAAACATATTTTTTGGATGATTCTGATTTTACTTGTGAGGCATAATGAACATTTGATTATGCCACACATGAAACAAGAAATGTTCCACGTGCATCAGGGCTACTTATGAAATTCTGTTTAATTTGTAAGTACAGTCAAACCTGCCTTAGCAGCCACCTGTCTATAGCGACCACCTGTCTATAGCGGCCACTGAAAAATCCCCCCGAGAGAAAAGCCCTGTTAAAGACCCTGTGTATAGCGACCACCTGTCTAACGCAGCCAGCGGCCACAAATTTTGTTTCCCGCGGTAGATTTTAACCTGTCTATAGCGGCCAAAAACCCAATGGAGCCGTAGCCGAGCTGATAATTCAGCGTATTTTTCTGCTTTGTAGTCGTGCTGGCAACGTTCAGTGATCGCGCCACCGCTGCATTCATCCCTCATTCAGTCATAATAATGCACTAGTGTTAAGCTTTCTTCACGACAATACACATACTAACTAATACGCAACAATTTCATATAAACCGGCATGGTTAAATGCATGAAACACACGGTGTGTGCAGTACGTACACACATACATGTACATGTAAGGATACAATGATGATACATGTACATGTAAGCAATGCACACAAAGTTGGATTACCTGTCCATAACGGCCACTTTTTCCATCTCCCTTGGGTGGCCGCTATAGACAGGTTTGACTGTAATAGTAAGAATGTTTCAGCTTACCTTCTGTGTCTTCAGTAATGCAGTGTGAAGAAATCCAACCACATAGAAGGACATGAAAGAGCAAGGGAGAAAGACAGAAAAACAAATAATTCATTTACTTATAAATCATGTATTTAATCAAAGTGTAAGCACTTAACTCTCATTCTATACAAATGCCTCTGAAGTCAAACCAAACGGGACAAAGTTCTCTGTGTCCAACTCTCAAGAACCAGGTAATCATCAATGCATCCATTAGAAAGGTTCACAATTTAGTCACATCCTAAAAAAAAAAACTCAGACTAACAAGAACTTCAAGGCAGCTACATGTTACACATCTTTAACTTGTTTTAAATCCATAGCATGATGGAATACCTGTGACTAGATAATTGATATGTCAGGCAAACCTTTGGACAGCTGTAGGTTCTGTCACCTAGCTTTAAAATGTTGATGTTCCTGGCAGCATAAGACAATCTGTCTGGATATGAATAAATTCTCTTATATGGCTGTCTCAGTACCAGTATGCCAAGTACCATTGATATCATCTGCAACAAGGTTTCCAATGGCAATGATAGAGTTTGCCTTAACCTGCTGAGTACGAGTCCCGAGTATACCCGGGCAGGTGTCTATGGGAAATGCGTGTGGTAGCAAAATCAGCTCGTCCTCAATGGCTTAAATCAGCCTTGTCATTAAAAAGATTCGTCAGTAACCATACGAGACAAAACACAAGACTACTTCCAAGGTGAAACTCAAACTGAAATGGTGTTTTCTGAGAGCATAAAACCTTTTTTTTCTTTTGCTCTCTCTCTCTCTCTCTCTCTCGTGCACACGCACTATCTTTCTCCAGGCTTTATTTTTTTTCTTTCTCTCTGTCCATTTCACTCATTTTAGGATCCTCTCTCCAGATTTCACTCTTTCCATTTTTTTTTTTGTTTCCATTCTTCAACTTTTTCTTTCCACACTACTCCTCCATACCCTGAGGAACATTTGGTGATGCCCAATGAAAACATGTTCTCTGTCAGCAAGAAGTGGTTGATTTCACTTACGCCACACCAGATTAGGGCCATATCTGCACAAACTGCACTTGGGACAAGTGAAAACAGGGGAAGGATATGATTTCAGCCAATCACATTATTCACTTCCCGGCATCAGACACTCAGATTTTGTCCCGTCTGGCGTTTGTCTAATACCCCACAATTTGTGGACTATGGGGTAAAAAGAGATTTAGCACAATGGGCGTCACATGTTATTCTCCCGTTGCATCATCAAATCTCAGTCGTGCCAAGTTCCGAGGAAAGAACTGCAGAATTTCATCAAAAGCGAGAGTGGCCATTGTGAACAATGTGAGAAAACACACAAGAAAAACAAATATGGACCGAAAATGAGCATCACTTCCTTGCACCATCACCATGCCTGCCATCAGCTAGAAAAACAAACAAACAAACAAACAAATAGAAGACAGATTGATGCATCATTAGTTATATTTCTTTTGTAGTTCTCCATCTCTTTCTGCTTCCATCAACATTCTAATCGTCCCTTTAAACTTCTCCCCCTCTCAGAATGTCTTCAATGTTGTTATTTTTGTTTTTCCCTTTTTTCACTTTCCATTACCACTTCACTATTTCTCATCTTTCCCAAGGCATTGGCACCACTTTTTTTCCTACATCTAAGGCAATTCAATTTGTCTGGGTTTTTTTTCTCCTTGTAAACTTTTCCCTTTCAATACATATCATTCACTCTGTCACTGTTGGATTTTCTTAGCTTTTTTAATGTATTATTCTCAGTCACATAAACACACACAAACACACACACACACACACACACACACTCTCTCTCTCTCTCTTTCTCTCTCTCTCTCTCTCTCTCATTATGCATATGCATCTGTGTCTTGTCTTATTTTTCCTCTTCTTCACATGCTATGTATTTACACAAATACCAACTAATAGACTATTTGGAATAGAGTATCACACAGATTCATCCTAACCTTAATATGCATATTGAACAAAGGACGACTGTCATTTTATCACTGTTTTCAGCATACTATAAACTTAACCATACAAAGATCTCCAGGTGATGATTTGCTATTAAGATCCAGCACTTAATTTATTTCATTTGTTCAAACACAAAAAGCTTGATATTACCTTTAAGGGATGTGAATAGTATAAATTTCCTCATTCTCTCTTTCCAAATCCAGTTTTCTCCCTAACAAAAGACGCGAGAGATTCAAATGTGATATCCTTCGCAACAACTCAAAGGAATCACTACCATAATAAAAAAAGGCATCCTTTCTTTCCTTTTTTCTGCCCTGAATCCACGAAGTTCAGCAAAAACAGTGTCATGGTAACAAACGGAGGAAATTCATGGTATGCATAAAAGAGATAGATTTTGGCCAAAAGCCTGAGCACCTGACAACAGCCACAGAATACAATTGAGACTGCAGTGAAACTGGCCAATACTGTTTGAATTTTTACTTCTCTTTTTCTCTCCGTGTTGCTCTGTGCCTCAATTTTTCGATCCATCTATATTGCTGAAGGATCCCTTGAGAATATGGAATATAAAGTTGTGGTGATTCAGAGATTTTAACTTTCTTTTCTGTTCTATCTCCTTCTATTCTTTTGGGTGTGATTCCCCTTCTATCTCTCACTCTGTACATATTACTGCATACTTATCATACTGTCCAGGGATCTACATAGTGGTGACACAACATTTGCTCCTGCAACAACTGCTCCAGTCTTATTTTCTCCAAGGACTTAAGGTGAGGGTTGTGATACTGTTTTAGGTTTAGTTTGATGTGAGGATTAGGATTAGGTTTAGGGTTATGTTTGTGGGTAGGTTTTATGCAAAGCTTAGCATGCATATATTTCATGGGAGCAGTTGTCACACAAGCAAATGTCATGGAACCACATATGATATCTATGTCATCATTTCAACTTAGATATCCGATTTACAACTAGGAGAAAGAGTGCCAACATGGTAGTATAATCACTAAAGCATGACTTACAAACAAGCTATTACATATTCAAATAAATTCGAAAACCATAAATGCCTAGACGTGTCCTGCAAAAAGGTTAATAGTAAATATGGTTGAAATTTGGTATGGGGATCATTCAACATCATTTTTTTTTCTGTAATCTCAACCTTTTTTATTTTGTACACACAGAGCTCAGAGGTTTAAATGCTGAAATTTATCTTGGCAGTGCCGTCATGTTCCCACTAATGAGTGGCAGGTTATTATACCAGTACCATTTGCTGCACACATACATGTCAGCTTACCTCTTAATGTCAATGTTAACATAACTGCCAAAAAATTTAAAATGTTGTAGAAGTTTCCAAGAAAACAAGACATACTCAACCCGTTCCATACTAAATTCTGAAATGCCCATAGACTTAATACGCAGGCCACCAGGTTCCCATACAAAATGGGTTAATGTGCACAAAGCAAGATAAACTAAAAACACTGTGTCAGTGAACCTCATTCATTTTGTGCTTGGGATATCATAGTATTGGTTGAGATCAGAATTGTCACAGAGCATACAATACTGAGAGGATTCAAAGTTTATTTGATGAAAATCTGTTTTGAAATTCAAATTCAAATTCAAAATCAAATTTATTTGAATAAAATTATTGTTTTAATAAAATCATTATTTTAATAAAATTGGTTTTGAAATGGCTGAGATATCCAAAAACAAAGTAAAACAGTGATCCTGATGAAAGGTGGGTCCCACCTATTACTAGGATCCCTTTGTTTTGGATATCGCAGCCATTTCAAAACCAATTTTCATCAAACAAACTTTGAATCCCTCTTAGAATTACACGCTTTTTCATATTTCATAAGAGGTTTCTCATTATCTCACACACAAAAAAAAGTTAGAAACCTGAAGCCTCATCTCAACCAAAACTATACCATCCCTTTAACACTTGGCCATAGTACAAGTGTAAATACATGGCACCCAAACTCCTTGAGAGATGGCAGTCTTATCTCAGTTTGCTATGATATCCATCTAGGAAAGCAAAAACAATACACTATGCCACAACAACACCACACAACTTGAATATATCCTTCACATTCCATCATCGCCTGCTTATCTCCATCGATCGGGTGCCGCTTTGGTTACATTTGCTCTTCACACCAACTTCCAACCATCCCTTCCCCCCCCCCCCCCCACCTCCCACATCCAACAATCACTGTAATTGTTCCCATCGTCCCATGAATTTCACAGGAGTAGAGGTAGTGGTCATAAATGACAATTTTCATCTCACATCTACTGGTGTCTTGTCCGCTACCATCCAATCAAACTGCATACACTCTTTATTGTATGTCCTCTATACAGTATTTGTGTGAGCATTGAGAATAAACTCACTATAT
Source organism: Diadema antillarum (assembly GCF_040938485.1). NCBI lineage: Eukaryota > Metazoa > Echinodermata > Echinoidea > Diadematoida > Diadematidae > Diadema > Diadema antillarum. The sequence continues at coordinate 752,130 of NW_027270974.1, read as the reverse complement.
TCACATCTAATGAAGCTTTCAGATTCTATAGTAATGCCAATCAAAATACAGCTTGTTTGTTTGGGTTTTTTATCCACAAACTTTAGGGAGGCGTTCAAGCTTGAATTCCTCCAGCAACAGGTTTTAAAGGTCCTGTTTACCTTTGGGAGCAGTGATTTTAAAAATGTTCAAGATATCACTTTTGATGCATATATGTGGATGTCAGTTGTATCACAAAACATCCTACCATGTAAAATTTTCACAATAAGGCCTAAGATATTAGGAGCTGTCACTATTTCTCTCATTAAACCATAACCGTATAGACAGTTTGGTCTGGAAACATTTTTATTATAACTATTGTTCACATTTTGTGTATTTAACAATACTTGACATTGACTATAAAGGTTCAAATTTTTGCATTGGTTGATTCTATTCCTAACTCACATTTTAGAACTATTTTGAAGCACTAATACTGGGTTTTTTGTTTCATCTGCAAATGGTAACTTATGCCTTTAAGCACTTCCATGCCATTCATGATACCACTAAACTTGTCTACTCTCATAAAATTCCCAATAGCTGTCTCATGAGCTCTTCACCCTCTCTAAATTGTTTTCTTGCCAAAATTGTCGACACGGATCTTTCTTCTATTGTATCTTTGACAGGTCTGAAGGAATTTATACTTGCCCTGATAAAGAAAAATAAGCATCTTACAGAGTTAATCACAATCTTTCCTGGTTTATGCCCTAGAGACGCTGTATATACTTTGTTCCTTTACACATTTGTTTCTCCAAAAGACAAATAAATGTGATGATTTCTTTGTATAGGAAAAAAAGAATAATTATGGCTAAATCCATTTGTTCTCCATTCTACCAATGGTCATCATTACTAATAAACATGGTAAACAAGTCTGACACATCAGTTAACTGAGCTTATAACAAGCAATTCTTGAAAAAACATTCATTTTCTGTATAAGATGATTTATATACCTACTGATTTCTTACAGACCTGACAAAAAAGTTTTAAACTTTATCTCAGTTCATCTGCTCTATATCTAAAAAAAAAAAAAAAAAGCTACTGAGAGCACAGCAAGATGCAGCTTAGTCATACAATCTTTCAAATTCTCTGTAGTGGCTCCATCAAGACCAATGCAAATTACCAAACTCCCAAATCGAATCAAATACATGATAAAGCTTCAATTGCCAGATAGGGGAAGGAAAGGGAGGTATCACTGCCTTGCCTCCACTGGCTTTCAAAATATTATCAACACAACACATTAGATGTTGAGCAAAATATACACACAAACACACATATGCTCACACACGAATGCATGAATGACATACAAGAACAGTGCAGATAGGAACGATCATTCTGCAAAGATCTCAGATAATGGAATTGATGTTCATGAAGCCAGCTATAGATGGGATGTGTGCCACATAACTGTACCCATCCATCACAACACCTGTCTATCTGTGATAGACTGCAGCTGGCAGTGGTGCAGTGGGTCACAGCATCTCTCAACCTGCTATCAATTACCATTCCGAGGTCCCTCGTTTCCCCCCTTGCTACAATTATCGTTTTCCCTCCACCTCCTCCCTGACCGACCGACCGACCGACCAACACGTCCTCGGCAGATACATGGGTTCCGACCCGGTGACAGAGACCATTGTTGGCAGTTGTCAGGGATGCCCGGAATGGAGAAAGGGAATGAGTGGGAGGCATTTGGCCATCCATCACACTAGCTGTCTGGGGTAATTGCCGCCTGGGTCAATTCCGGTAGTCGGGGGACATTAAGGTATCAGGGAAGGCGTGACACAATCACTAGTGTTTGCTGAGGCAGACCGGGAGGGGAGAGGACAGGCAGGTGAATAGGGCAAGGGGGTAAGGAGCAGAGGGGAGGGGTAGGTGGTGAGAATCAGGGCATGAACCTTGTTATATTGATCTTCCTCTCTAACATACAGTCTTAGATTTGTACAGGGTCTGCTGACTGGAAATGGAGGACATCAAGGTGAATAAAAGCAGTGAAGCATTTCTTATCCCTTTGTGTGCCTATGTACTTCACCTAACTTGCCAAACATTTCATAAGTATTTAGTAATCCACCCAAATTTGACCTAGTTGTAAATTTTGGTTCTTTCCTCTTTACCTCACAAGTGTACTGTTGATTCCTTTGATTCTATAGTCGTTATGTCCAAACTTTAAAGATTGTACTAGTTTTTATACTATGAACGTAACACTGGTTTCTTTTTTTTTTTTCATTTTCATGCATATTTTCTTGATAAAATGTAGAAATGAAATCAAACTGAAGTGAAAATTAGAAAGCCCACCTGGGTGTAGAAATGTGCCTTAGTCTAAGGCCATGGTGATGGAATAGGGGTAAGGGGGACTACAACATCTCTATTCGCTGACAACTTAGTTTCGAGACATATGAGCCAATCAGCAGAGGACTTACTCCAGCACACATGCTAATTGGCAAACAAAGCACTGTCGAGGTTAAAAATGTGAAAGGGTCAGAGGTATGAAACACATATGTTTGCAGATGTTGGGCCAAGGAGAGCTGAGAAGACTATCTCCATTTCTTTCTCTATGACCAGATCTCAAGGGTACACTAGAGGAGTGTGGAGAATGGACAGCTTTGAAGCAATGATTGCATGACAGTGATTACAAATCATAATAAATTGTTTGAATACTTTGTTGAACCTGTACATGTCTGAATATAATAGATATGAATTGTGTATCCCAAAGTGTTACATAGGCCGACATACCTCTCCGTGTATAAATTAACACAGATTGCATTGGGGATTCAAGGATGAACATATACAGTGTGTCTCTAAAAAAAGTAAACCCAACTTCAACGGCAAATTTTCAGAAAACTATAAAATATTTACATATTATTTGTTCATGGTTAGATAGTCCAATAAGTCCTCTGTCCAATGATACCACGTAGGTTATGTAACTCTCATGCATGACTGAGCATGATTCAACTTAGTGAATGGGTGTGAAATCATCACTGTGGCAAGTTCCGTGATCAGCATACTTTCTCACATTGTACCAGATGGCTCTTTTTGTTGGAGGCTGCCTGTCGGGGAACTGCACCGGAAAAGCCTCTTGAACTTCCACGAAACTTCTTGTTTCCTGGTATCGAGTTACCAGGAATACTCTCTGCTCAATTGTCAACTGTACCATGTTTGGAAAGCATGTGAAGTGTGCCTGTGTCAGGAACAAGCTTTGCTGAAGTTGTTATGCAATCATAGGCCTAACATGTGACAAAAATTTTACTTTAAATATGCCTTGAATGCATGACAATAGCAAGAAATAACTTGCGACAGTGATGATTTCACACCCGAATCATGCTCAGTCATGCATGAGAGTTACATAACCTACTTGGTATCATTGGATAGAGGACTTACTGGACTATCTAACCATGAAAAAATAATGTGCAAAATATTTTATAGTTTTCTGAAAATTTGCTGTTGAAGTTGGGTCTACTTTTTTTAGAGACACACTGTATATCACATCATTTCTTCAACTCTCATCTTCATTGCTTTGTTCATACATGACCATCTGTAGTTCATTTTTCATCCTGTTATAAGTCTTTTTTACACAATGTATTGCCTCATCCAAATAATTATGAGGTTGAAGACATTTCTATTAAGTCAAAAATGAGAAAAAAAAGCAAACTGGAAGGCACAATTTGGGATCCACATTACATAAGCACTGCTTTCAATAGGTTTCTCAATTTTAAAAGAAACATTACTTTGAAGATTGACTTACATTCCTCAATCTGGCTGACCTTACGATCTTAAATCTTGTCAACCAGATAATGATGTTTTAGATTTGTATGTCTAATTTGTTTTGCTGGAAAATGAATTCAGATTTGAATTGCAATTGAACAACCCCAACAAACAAAATCACATACAAGTAGCCTTATCAAATAATCCCAAGCAGAGCAGCCAGAATGATTTAGTCCTTTTGGCCTAATATCAAGCTACAAATTCATTGATACAGCAAAGAGAAGTTCACATTTGCATTTGCCCTTTTTACTGTTGTTGTGATGTATCTTCAAGGAATACATATTTTATTAGGCTAATATTGCCTTAACATCAACAAACTGCTGTGTTTCATACCAGGCATAAAAAACCTAAACAAAGTATTTTGTCAAACGAGAGTAACCACAAAGGCCTGAATGATTAGAAAAACTAAAACATAGCAAAGGCACAAGAACCAATTATCAGCAATGCCAAAACAAAGAAAAAAATATACTTCTCTTAACTCACCTGGCTCAGCTTTATCTTTTACGACCAATTTACACAATATGTGAATTCCCTTTTATGATGTCACTTTAATTCATCACACTGAGAGACACTGTCTATACATTGATGCCCTTTTGATGTATTCTCTTAATAACGTCTGTGTGTCTCTTTTGTTACCCTGAATAATAGATTCTTTTTATAAATGTAAGCTGTCCTTTCATAAGCTAGTATAATGTAAAGGTAGCTAATTCAGACCTTTTGTCAGATAATAAAATGAGAAACTTCTGTATGATGGTGGGGAAAACAATTATAGATTTCCATTTAATTTATTGGGACAAAGAAAAAAAATTCCAGCCATCATTTTCAGTACAAAGGGGGGGGGGGGGGTATATTTGTGACATGGGTTAGTTTTTCTTTCCTTAAAAAAACAAGAGACCCGCGGGTCTAGCGCTCACCTGAGTATCGCAAGTTCACCTTTCACGCAGTCACTAATCTAAATTATTCACAGCTCTACCAAAATTTGACGAGGCATTCTCAAGTGGAAGATGAAAATGTACAATAAGGGCCCAATTTTTTCAAGATTCCTTAATTTGGGGGAATTGGGGCCCCCTGGGGCCCTCTGGGTGGGGCATGGTGCCCAGTTTGATAAATTGAGATCCTGACCACCTAGGGATGCTACCTGCCAAGTTTGACAAAAATCCATCATGAGGTTTTCAGGAAGAAGATGAAAATGTACAATTCAGGCCCCCATTTGGACCCTTCCAACCACCCCCCCCCCCTACCCCCAAGAGGGGCACCCCTGGATCTCCTATGAACAAACTTGAAACTACAGTCATTAATGTACTCACTCATAGTATTATCTCAGCTCTATAACTTCTGATTCTAGAGAAGATTTTTAAAGATTCCTTCATTTGGGGGGTTTGGGCCCCCTGGGGGCCCCCTGGGCGGGGCATGGTGCCCATTTTAACAAATTGAGATCCTAACCCCCTAGGGATGCTACCTGCCAAGTTTGGTGAAAATGGGTCATGGGGTTCTCAAGAAGAAGATAAAAATGTACAATTTAGGCCCCATTAGGACCCCTCCTCACCCCCCCCCCCCCCTGGGTCCCAAGGGGGGCACCCCTGATTCTGCCATGAACAAACTTGAAACTACAGTCATCAATGTGCTAACTCATAGTATTAACCTAGCTCTATCACTTCTGGTTCTAGAGAAGAAGATTTTTGCGGATTCCTTAATTTTGGGGGGTTTGGGCCCCCTGGGGGCCCCCTGGGTGGGTCATGGTGCCCATTTTAACAAATGGAGTTCCTAACCCCCTAGGGATGCTACCTGCCAAGTTTGGTGAAAATGGGTCATGGAGTTCTCAAGAAGAAGATGAAAATGTACAATTTAGGCCCCATTAGAACCCTTCCCCACCCCCCTCCCCTGGGTCCCAAGGGAGGCACCCCTGATTCTGCCATGAACAAACTTGAAACTACAGTCATCAATGTACTAACTCATAGTATTAACTTAGCTCTATCACTTCTGGTTCTAGAGAAGAAGCTTTTTACAGATTCCTTAATTTTGGGGGGTTTGGGCCCCCCTGGGGGCCCCCTGGGTGGGGCATGGTGCCCATTTTAACAAATTGAGTTCCTAGCCCCCTAGGGATGCTACCTGCCAAGTTTGATGAAAATCGGTCATGGGGTTTTCAAGAAGAAGATGAAAATGTAAAAAGTTTACGCACGACGCACGACGCACGACGCACGACGGACGACGGACGACGGACGACGGACGACGGACGCCGGACGAAGGGCGATCGCAATAGCTCACTTGAGCCTTTGGCTCAGGTGAGCTAAAAACAGAAAAAAAAAACTCTTGAAGTATATTAACATATATATGATGTCATACACAATGCTAAGAGATATATTCAACCATGCAAAATCTCATGATATTTGCAAAAAGGACAAATTACTTTAAGCACAGTGGCACAACATCCTCAGCTGAATCATCTTTTCATTAGAAGTGAAGTAACTTTTTTTTTCTACCAAATGATTCATAAATGATTACCAAGTGAGTGTGTGATATAATGATAGCTACTGAAATATTCAAGGGCTGTGATACATTTTGTGGGGGAAAAAAAGTCTAGTGGGGAAGACGGTAAATTAAACAAAAATGACCGAGATAACATTTGTAATGGGGTATAGGGACAAAACTTTAAGAAAAAAATTACCGGTACCTAAATAATGATTTCTGTAGTCACTCCCATGCCATCCCATTTACAAAATGAATTTACAAAATGTTCACCACCACCCCAGGTACAATCTATACCAAACAGATATGTTTGTGGGTGTCTATACAACAGAACATCAATTCACAGGTTTACAAATAAACACCACTGGTCCTAGACAATAACACAAAGTCAAAGCTAAATAATCTATACATTTGAATAACCCTCTAGCGAAGATCAGCCCCTACCCTCTCCTATCATCCAACATCAACCAAATGAAATTTAAAGATAATCAATCTGACAGATATTTAGATGCAACTTCAGAGACCACACCAACATGTAAAGGTCAGCTTTTTCATGCATTCACTGTACATCAGTAACACCCACACTGATGATTGTACCACCATCATATTTTCTCAAGTAATGAAAGAAGACAGCAGGAAATGAAGTTGTCACACATTTCATAGTAATGGTTTCCTGTTAGAAATCATCTGGGGGATGGCAGGTGGTGTAACATACCTTGCATTGAAGATAAATAGCAGCTCCATGTGAAAACTTATGTAGTAGATGCATGACAACAAAAATTGTGCATTCAAGATGATTTACAAGAATTATGCTATTGACTACAATGAAAGATAGCTAACACAGACTATGACTTTGTGGTCTATTAATCTTTTACTACCAAATGCATGATTTGGCCTAATACCTTTTCCCTGCAGCAAGAAGACCTAGATCCAACTAAGCCCATGACAGTGGGACACCTTTTGACGTCTTGCACTTTCCAATTATCTCAAATTTCTATTTTGGTCTAATTTTCTAATCTTGTTTTGTTCTCTTCTATGTTTTCTTCTTATTGCACACTCTTCTTTCTCATGTTATAAGAAAGTACACGAAAGAAAGGCAGGAAGGCACCTTGGAGGCAGAATTGATTTTCAGAGAAACTCAAGATGGTCAATGTTGTCAACAGCTCTTTGCTCCCCGGAGAGGCGCCATGTTATTGAAGAGGAGAGAAGAGCACTGGTACTTATAGCTGTGCCCATTGTGATGTCATAATACTTGGCAATGAAAGTTGTTTAGAGGAAGGAGAGAATTGGTACTTTTACAGTAGCTGTGCCCATTGTGATGTCATAATACTTAGCAATGAAAGTTGTTTTGCTACTCTCTAAAAAAAATTGAGTGAAAATTTTCACTCTAAAAAGAGTGAATACAAAAAAGAGTGAATTTCGAGTGAAATTGGAGTGAATTTTGAGTGAAAATGCTCATTTTCACTCATTTTGGAGTGACGTCAGGGATCACTCAAAGATTTTGGAGTGATCCCTGACGTCACTCCAAAATGAGTGAAAATGAGCTTTTTCACTCAAAATTCACTCCAATTTCACTCGAAATTCACTCTTTTTTGTATTTACTCTTTTTAGAGTGAAAATTTTCACTCGATTTTTTTTAGAGAGTACAGTCATGACAAAATAACCTGTAACCTTGCTCCCCTTATTGAGTCATAAACCCTTAAAGCCATGATTGCAATAATTTGATTTGGGTGAACAAAGATGAACATTGTGCTTAGTATAGAAAACAACAACAACAATAACAACAAAATCATGTCAACTCAACAACCTTCCTTTATATTTCCAAAGCTTTACATTGACTTACAGCTCACAGAAAATTGTTTGCACTTTTAGGGGCAAGCTGATTTTGTCAAAATTCAATAACAACAAAATCATGTCAACTCAACAACCTTCCTTTATATTTCCAAAGCTTTACATTGACTTACAGCTCACAGAAAATTGTTTGCACTTTTAGGGGCAAGCTGATTTTGTCAAAATTCAATTTCTGAAATGTGTATTTGAGTTGAGTTGAGTTGAGTTGAGTTGAGTTGAGTTGAGTTGAGTTGAGTTTATTTATAACAACAACATATGTACAAGAAAGTTTGAATACATGTTTATACATCAACATTAATACATAGCACACATAAAATTTACTGTCTATAAACGATCTAAAAATATTGAATATATAATGGATAAATAACTAAGTAATCTAAAACTACGCTTGTATTTATCAAAAAAGAGCTACAATATGGCAATAATGTACGCAATGAGGTTGCTAAAAGAACCAAGAGGTAGCACAGGTGCTAGTAGGTGTTTGCAGCAACTATGTTATCATTTGCATGCAATCACTATTTTTCATGTGTCATTCTGTTATTCATTGTTACATTGTATTAAAACCAACTCACTGATTGATTTATACATGTACATAATATATGGCCAAGGTTGACTTTCAGTCTATTGTTACATCACTGATAACCTTTATTACAAGATTATACTGTTAAAAATTGAGCCTTTACTGCAGCTAATGGACATACTATGAAACAAACAAACTTTGTACGTAGGCTTCAAAGTGTTTTTATATAAAGGTTGTTGTAGCCATATGCAGAGTTTCTTTTATATGACATTCCAAAAAAACACATAAATAAAAAGCCATACTAATATCAGACAGCAAAAAAAACCAACAACCCAGTAACACATCAAAATGTTTAAGATGTGTTTGATATCACAAGTTACCATCAAACATAAAACAAAAGACATTGCAGTTCCATGATTATTTTGTTGTTGCTTTTTCTTCCAAGAATATGCAGATGAGCTGGTCATGTGACTGACACAATGGTAATCACATGACAGATGTGACACCTGGAAACCAAGTACAGCAGATTTCCTGAGGATATATTCATCACTGTTTTGATGGATCATCGGAGCATTGCGCAACGTTTCTCCTCCTGGTTTGTCTGGCAGAATATAATCCATCTAGCACAGGCAGGTGCATTTTTCAAGGATGTGAATTTTTATGATCTTAAGAGATCCTTACTTTTGGCTCAAAGGGAAGTCCAAAACAAAACCAAGGATCAAAATAAAAATGTCTGCTGAAATTGACTGAATGCTGAAATTGATTGAATGTTTGTATTGTATCAAGTGCAGAGATTGTGTCATGCATCTCTTTTATAAAATGCCAAGACTATATACCTTCACGCGAAAAAAAAAAAGATAAGAAGAAGAATAGAAGTGAGCCGTGTCTTTTTTTCTATAAATTCAATGGTTCCTATCAGCTGATCTCTGCAAAATATAATTTGTAAACCATGAATATAGGAAAATGGTATATTCCTGAATAAATATAAATGGAACAAATGACTAATTTAGTTATCAATGATGATAGATGATGTCCACTGCATGTCACTTCTCTTCTTTAAAGCATTATTACTTTAAATACTCTGTTGTTCTCTATTACTGTTAATGAAGAACTCATAATCGTCTACTTGTAGCTTACCACTGAAGGCAGACCAGTGAAAGTGATAGGAGGTTTAAACCTCTTGGAGAGTGGATTAAGATTTGGTACCTGCTGTTAATCTAACTTTAAGATAAAATCATACAAAATCAAAATTAAAAAAGGAAACAGAGCACAAAGTGGACTGCATAAAAGTGAAAAAACAAAAAATGAAGAAGAAACACAAGAGATTAAAGGACAAGAAGGATAATTAAGATCACTACTGGAGCTGATGCAAGCAGCATAAAAAAATCAAGACAAGTGACAGGTATGATATGTCAGAAGGGACATAGGAAATAACCAGGATTTATATTTCATGTGCTATATCCAGTTTCTTTTGTTCACATCAATGCCTGCCAAATTTATCTTCTTTTTATCACTTTAACACACAATGATTCACAAGGACAACAAACTGAGGGGTGGGGCATAAAGTACCAAGTATGATGTGCTTCAGTTATTCCTCCTCATAACGCCAAGGATCAACTGTATGTGCACAGTAACAATACCCATGAAACTCTCCAGCAAATTACACTTTTATTCACCCATAAACTCTATAAATGTGGTCTGTACTGTAGTAATACTGAAGGGATCTGTAATCTAAACACACACACACACACACTCACACACGCACATATATATATATATATATATATATATATATATATATATATATATATATATATACACACACACACACACACACACACACACACACACACACACACACAATTTTATAATATGAAAGAAAGAGCAGGAAACAGAGTGAAAAGCAAGAGCAAAACAAAAGATGTATAGAAGAAAGTAAGAATATCAGACGTAAAAAGTTAGAACTGCAAAAAAAAAAGCCTGCATTTGAAAACTCAAAAGGAAAAAAATAGGGGAAGAATATGAAAGGGTGACCTTTGACCCCCATCTGAGACTTTATGCAAACTTCTGAGCTAGAGGTCTCAACCCTCCACCCTTCTGTAGTGCAAAGCTCTCCATAACCATGAAATCAGAACATGCCTGGAGGACAAAAAGGAACACTTTTTGCTCCAAATTCAATGCAGACAGCCAAAAATAAGTATTGCTGCTGTTTGTCTGACGGACTTAAAGACCCTGCCATGTGAATGGGAGCTAGCTGGCCGCGATACCATAGCCAATTCTCTGAGACACAGAACATCCTAAGTGTACAATCCTTTCTGGCAGTCAGGGTATCTCTTGTTGCAGATATGACTATAAGAGCTATATATTTCACATAACAATGTCTCAGTTATCATAGTGGAGGGTCTTATGAAAAAAACAATGAATGTGCTACAAAGATTATTCTTAGTATATAAGATTACATACTTACCACACATATGTTTCTTTCCTCCGTACAAGCATTATGATACGCATTGATATTGCTGCAATCATCAATATTATCATTACTATATTCATAAACATATTCAAATTAAGGAAATAAAGAGTATTACCATTTCCATCATCATCATTATCATTATCATCATCATTATCATTCATTTAATCAATTTCTTTACAATTATCATCATGCCAGTTATCAATTCATTGCCCAGGCAAAACATTTCGTCTTTTAAAAAAAATATGGACCAGTTTCAAAACATATTTGAGAACAAAAATGTTGTGAAAACAAATTAGTCACTGGTTTTTTAAAAAAATGCAGGACTTCAAAAAGAAATTGTTGCCTAACTATCAATACAAGCATTCTGCAAGAACTAATCTTGACATTGCAATACTGTAATACAGCAATAATGCAAATATATTAATTAGGAAGAAATCTTTACACGGGACATGTTCTTTATGATCATACCAATACATTTCTCTTTTCAAAAATCTAATGTACCATAGGGTGCATTCTACTGTTATGTAAATTCTAACTCACAGTCCCAATGCAAAAGCTGCAAGAGTTCACAAGTACCAATGTTCAGGCATATCAAAAATGAGTTTTCTGTTTATGTGTGTCTGTGAATATTACTGCCATTATCATTTAGTTCATTACAACTTTTTTTCAGTAAAGAGGCAGAATACTATTTATCTGACTTGACTGAACTCTGTTCAATTCAAAAAATTGTATAACTGAAATAAATGTAAACTAGATGATATCTTTGACATATCAACAGCTACTATGGTAAAGGGCAACAACCTGACAGATCTGTATTGAATGAGTACAAACTTAAAATGTGACAATACATATGCATATCATATCATCTCAGTCATCTTGTGTTCAAATTTAGCACTTTAGTCCCACTCCATGCTTGAAACAGTAGAAATTCGTACAAGGAGAGTCTCCTTGTTGGCTTTGATCCCTCCATCTGCGACAATTCCATCCGGAGCAGAGAGTGTCACAGACAGATGGTAGAGGATCTCGTCACTCCAAACTGACAGATGCGTAGCATATTCCATCCAAAAACAGTGTCTTCTTGGGCTCCTCTCTCTTCCCGCCTGGACCGTTCTGCTGATGGAGAGAGTGGTGTTAAACCGAGGAGATTATGGATTGACATCTTAAGGCCACTCAATTCATTGTGGCTTTTTCTCCTCCCAGCCACGCAGGCAGTCAGCGCTCCGTTCGTAATTTGACCGTCCCAAACTGGCGTGATTTTCTTTTTTCTTCCAAAAATACTCAGACCGGATCTTAGACAATGCCTTGCGAAAAAAGCGTTGACTGCTAATGTGTGTTAATGTCGTCATGTTTCCCACGAGGGACTGTAACATGCTCTGCATAGACTAAAAACAGCTTCCATGGAATATATGAAAGTTTTGCTTCTAATGGAAAAAAAAGAGAGACTATCTCGCCTCTTAAGTCTCTTCATATTCCCAAGACAGAGTTAGTACGTCAAACTTTATAATCAGCCATATTCGGAAATAAAAAAAAAATCATACAAAAATATTCATCCATAGACATGTTAGATCACCAGTAAGTATATGATGTATAACACGACTGTAGTCCCTAGTGTGCTCATTATCTGTTTGTTTGGGGTTTTTTATTGGAAATGAAATCAAAATTATAACAAATTCTGATGACACTTGTCTGTCTTAGTTCATTGCCCTGCTCTTTATTCTACTTTTCCCTTTTCTCCTCTGTCTGAGTTTAAAATTCCTACATCTGAAGGGAGATGCCACCTCAGCCACGAAAAGAAAGTGGTGCCATAAACCATTAGTCCATTACCTGAAAAATGGCTCTTCAAAACCCATGAAAAGATGTGGTTCAGAACGAAGAAGTCTTAAACTTGGCCCACATTAACTCCTTTATTACCATCAGAAACTTGTTTGCATGCAATATGACTGGTAGCTTATGGTGATGGTATTCTGAGGGTAATCTACTCTATAGACAAGAGATATACATTTTACGGATTACTCCCTGTATACTTTCGGGCATTGCGGCCCGCTACAGCATGCTCTTACAATGCTATTCTGACCATAACCCATTGAGGATGGACTGATTTTGCTACAACACGCATTCCCCAATAGACATCTGCCCAAGTATTCTCGGGACTCGTCTTCAACGGATTAAAAGAAGAGGTCCAGATGATTTTCAAAATTTCACGTCTTGTTGTACATAAATTGGTAGCTCCATTTATAGAATTGTAGAATTTAATATAGTCCTTAAGCACAGAAACCAATAACCTGAAAAGCCCAGAACAAATTACACTAAACATGGATAATGACATAGTAGGAAGCTCACATATTTCACAAATGGAGCAATGTTATTCCATTATAATACTGCTTGCTGAACAAGTCAACCTGTGTAGAAAATGTATGCATCTTTTTTTCTTTTGTTCTGCTTCCTTGAGCCCACTCATGCATTCTTCAGGTAAAGCTACCAAGTCATTATCCTTATTCAATGTGATTTGGTATAAATTTTGAAAACATGTTCCTCATCCCAATCAATATAAATTGTGAAACTCTGTGTCCAGTATAACTAGTATATTGTTGTTCAAATATAAAAGTCTGAAAATCATCCAGACATCTCCTTCAATAGCATTTGAATAAATTCATATGTTTCTGTGTGTGTTTGCCTTGTATGTGTGACCTAACTCCTTGCTACAAGCACAAAATTACAGTTACAATAACATGTACTAATATTCATACACACACCTTACACGCCCACACCCACACATAGTCTGCAGTTCCCTGGTGCAGAAGTAGCAACTTATTTGACAGGTGGTATTTTAATTATGCACTCACGCACATGGTGGCAGAGTAGACAATAACACAGATACCGGCTCGATGGAGACAACCAGGAAGAAAGGGTACTAACTCGTCTTTGGCGTAAAGTGCATGAGGCACGTCACTATGGGACATTGACGACAGACTGTTATGTCACAAGCATTGCTGATTATGTGCCAGTGGGTTAAAAAAAGAAGAATCATGGCAGCAGTTATGCTATTATGCAGGGCTTGGCATTAGCAGTGGCCCTATGGCCCGATGGCTTGGGCCACTAAAAATTTATGTCAGACCACCAAATTTCAATGGTGGCACGATCGGACGACTAAGACTCAAAATGGATCATGTTTGCTTTTATTTTGGGCCACTACATATCTTTTTTGAAACACCAAAACAACAAGTCAGCACAGGAAAAGAGTGTCAAGTCCTGTTTTATGGCTTCATAATCACATATTTTAAGATAAACATTTTCATTATTTATCAAAGCTTAATATACTTTTGCTTAATCCTTCTCTCTTTTTAAATCTTTTTGTATGTGAGCTTGTTCCCATGCGTATGGCCACCCATTTACAGAGATCTAGGCCTCTATTTACTCAGGCTTGACTTCTGTAGAGTCATGGAAGGGGGGAAAAAGCAGTGTTCTCACATTTTTCAATTATTTTTATCCATGCAATGATAGCATGCACTGACACCCAGAATTACTCTCCCTCTCCCATCTATGGTCCTGTCTAGACACCCATTTAGGTGGTGGTGCTGTATGGTGGTGGCAGTGGTTGACTTCTCCAGATATTAACCCATTGAGGACGGACTGATTTTGCTACAACACCATATCCCATAGACACTTGCCCGAGCATAATCTGGACTCGTCGTCAGCGGGTTAAGCAAGCATACTGACATGTGTGTGATCAACCGTGGTTGTGATGTACCAGTGGGAAATTGAGGGAGGGAGAGGTTGGACAAGGTGAGCCCCTGTGCGGCACGAATGGTTGGGTTTATTAACAAGACAAACACTGTCCTTGCCCATGGTACATTGCACGATCACATGATCATATACCATCATGCCTTCTGCACAGTCCACTAGATTCCCTAAGCAGTATGATGTTAATGCTAAGCATCTTCTCCTGCTCATAGTCTGCAAGAGCTGTGTATTACTAAATAAAATAGTGACAAGGGTACGGCCTTGTAAACCATTACCAGGGTGTCAGATTCGTCAAGAATGGAGCAATGGAGTATAGAGGAGGTACACGATGAAACGATGATAGTTATAGCGCAAAGTGTAGTAACCTTTGGTGCATTTTTTTTTTCTTTCCCTACACATTTGATGTACAGTCTCTGAAGAGCCGCTGCCTTTTTCTTCATAGGAAAAGAGATGAAATATTCAATACTGTTCATTTGTTCTTCTTTTTCTCTATTAAGTGGAAAGGACATATGAAAGGCATGTTTGATATACTGATATATCAGTAAATATGATGTTTTGAAGTAATGATCAGTAAGACTCAAAGTAACATATCACACTCATATGTTTTCTTCTACCAAGGCAAAACCTGTGACTAAGCTTCACAAATATCAGCAAATACTGCAAAATTACTTGTGTCTAATAGTATTTGTATGCGATTTTGAACACACTATGATCAATGCTGCTTCATATATGACTTCCCACTGTGTTATCCTGATAAGGTGTAAAAGATTAGGCTTATTCCAGTCCAGAGTCAATATGTATAATCCACCACTCGGCTGCAAAAAAAGTTTTTATATGCCATTTGGTGTAAGGGGTTAATCAGAATAAAGGGTCTGGATTTGCATCTAACCCTCAAGACCTAGTCTGTATGACCACTGAAAACCAATCAAAGCAGAAAAGAAATTACCTCATAAGATGTCGCATTATTCCAGCTTGAACATGATACGAAACAGTGACCAGTAGATATGCATTAATGCCCAGATGATAGCAATAACATCACAAAAGTTTTATGTTTGTTCTATTCTAGTGTACCCATTTACAGGGGATGCAGGGATATAAATGGACTGAAATACCTCAAGAATTATCTACTACCAATACTCATAGGCACAATCTCCTCTCTCACAACTCTCACAAGTTCAACATCTTATTCCGCTAACACACACCAAATTCCGCCCACGACAATTTGTGAAATCAGGCAACTTTCTTTCTTTCCATCCTCCCACATCCCATCACATAATGGAGGAAAATGCTAATCACATTTCATGATGCATGACAGAATATTCTGAAGTCATACCTCCAGTTTAAAAAAATGTAAAATACCTGAAGATGTAAATAAAACAAGAAAACAATAAAATCCATATTCTACTGAGGAGCAAATCAACAAGCCACAGCAGTCATGGTAATATGGGGGAGAGATTGGGGTTGACCGCGAAATATGCGAGCGTTCATTTTTCTGCCACCATCTCAAGGTCGGTAAATAAGCTTGGAATGACATTTACCGCGTCGTCGAAGACTCTGTTTATGCAGCTGATTTGCACAAAGCGCAAGAGGGGACTTGGTAACTCTTCATCAATATCCTTTTTTGATTAACCTACTTGCCTCCAAGCCCTGAATTGCTTATCTTGTGACTCTCGCACAAGCACTAAGAAGAATATAACCTGGATTAGGTGAAGCCAATTGTAAAGTCAAATTCAAAAGAATTTTGTTTTGTCCCCGTGATTTCTACTGAGATCTTATTTTCTCTACTAGCAAGTACTTGACCTTACTTGTCATTTTCTCCAAGAAAGATAAAATTTTCGGGGTTAATGCTTTAGTCAGTTACTCACAGAACTTTGTGTTTTTAGGAAAGTTACATGAATCCAGACATGAAACACAGACTTTAAATAAAACACTTTTTAGAGAAGTTTTACTCAAATGAAATATATAAATTTAGCAAGATAAGATGATCGTGACCTGTAACAGCAAAGACATCACAATATCTCATACCTGCTGAATGTATGCATTTAGTTAACAGATGTCACCTCAAGAATTTGGTACAACTAAAACATGCATGTACTTTAGGATTGGAGCAATTCAATGTGCATTCCATGGTTATGAAACATGTCCCAACATTTGCTGGACTATATCTGATCTGTCCCTTTAATCTGACAATACGATACCTTTCTCCCCAAGAGCAATTTTCATCCTGGGATGAAAAAAAAAAACCCACGGCAAAGAAAATTTGAGCCCCGTCGCTGATGACATAATCTAACTAACGTGCCCATTTGCGGTGCGAATATAGCCGCAGCCCAGTAACCCTGTAAGCCCTGGCTTCCTCTTCTGGTGGGTGGAAGACAGAGTGTATCACCCTCAAGCTCTGGGTGAGGTTTTTGGTGTCGTGTGTCAAATGGGGAAGAATAAGGACAGATGCATTGCGACACTGGGGAATGCAGGGTCATACCGCTTTTGTGTTATGCAACCCACATCTCTGTATAGCTGTTTAACATTTAGAGGAGATAATTCATACACAGGTTTAATCCCACATCCATTCTTCCAATGTACCTGAAGATGCCATTAGTTTTTGCTACTAGGTAAAAGTATTCAGCATGACGGAGATTTCCTGCCAAACTGATCCCCCCCCCCCAAAAAAAAAGAAGCCTTTTTCATTATCTGTCCACATTCTATAGCACATAATCTTATCTTCTGTAATTATTTTGTATATGATCATACCTTGGAAAATGCACCTGGTCAAAATTTGTGTTCTTTGCTGCATTGCACCATGGAATTCCTTCCAAAATTTAAACCCGTTGAGGACGAGTCCCGAGTATACTCGGGCAGGGGTCTATTGGAAATGGCATGTTGTAGCAAAATCAGCCCGTCCTCAACGGGTTATGGAAGAAATCCATGGGAAGGTTTGCCTGGCAGTCCACCTGTACATGTATATGAATACGTCATCCCAACAGAAACTTTTAAGTTTAAGATGTTGCATGTCTATCAGGAGTTTTTTTGGTTCAAAATTGCTGAGCATGTATGTGAGAGCACCAATTATTCTCAATTAACAGAAATTAAGATTATGTGTTATAGAATGTGGACAGATGATGAGAAAGATTTTTTTTTCTAATCAGTGTGGAAGGAAATCTCTTTCAATTTGAATACTTTTAAGTGGTAGCATCTGGGGATATCGTACCAGATGTACACACATGCAAACCCTTCCAAATGTGGTGACTACTCATTGACTTGAATGAAATCTAGAAAAGTCCTTTAAGAACGAGATGGGGGGGGGGGGGGGGGGGTGTAGAACACCAGGACATCCATTAGGAGAAAGTATTACAGTGTTGATGTGCCCATGATGGATTTGCCACCCAAGCAATACTCAAGCCTGCACTTAATTTTGTTTTGATGGATTTGATGGAACTGTAGACACTGACAGCCAGTGACATGTCAGGGGTTTCTCGGAAGGCTGGAGGCGGCTTCTGTCTCCTCTCACAATAATGCTTATGACAGGAAACTAGAATACAGAGTATCACATGAAGAGTTTGTTCGCAAAAACCGCTAAGTCCATTTTTGAAGATTTTGAAGTACGGTCTTCATCATAAAGTACAAAATAATACCTTTTAAGTGATACATTGGTCACTACATATAAAGGTACATTTTTGAAGTTATGGTCAAAAGAAGCAAAAATTTTCTTATTATTTTCTGTAGTTTTCTTGACCTTTAATCGCAAATATCTCCATTTGGCAAATATGGACTTATCGGTTTTTGCAAACAAACTCTTCATGTACAAAGAAAAAAAAATACTTGAAAAGGTCAGAAGATTCTAACATTTTATATACATAAATATAGATTTCTACCTTTCTTGAAATGCTGGCAGAATGTACTTTTGATTGTCAAATATCTTTAAAGCCAAAACATAAAGATGTTTATACAAGGTGACTAATGAATGACAAAGGCAAAATGTGTACAAACAAAGCATGATTTCCACTACTTTTCTGAAAACAGGATATCACCCCAGCACACATTACATGTGATATCCATCATGATTATCCTCAGATGCAACAGTGAGTACAAATATGACACTAATTCAACATTCAAACAATAGGCACTGAACACATTTTTTTTCTTTACAATGAAAGAATTCATACTAATAGGGGCCTAATGCTTATATATTTTACTTTTGCTGTTTTTGTTATAATTCGAGGTGAAGAATGATTATTCATATGCTTTACATTCTTATAGTGAGTAACTCTACCAATGATCATAATAAACTGCAATCCAAATGGTTGGAATGGATGACTGAAACTTAGCAGAAGTGTTGCTGGGCATTTCTTCTCTGTTGATACATATGCCTTGTTTCTCTTGTCTAAATTGATTTTAAAATGGAATAATACTGTCAACACTCTAACAAAGATCTATACATCTGGACTATGAGTAGAAATTCCTTGAATTAAATCAAGGATGTACAATCATGCAAAGCAGCAAAGACTGCAAGTCCTATTTTATGCCAATTCAGCATTTTTAATGGGATAAAATAATGAAACGTATCACACCATTCGATGTAAACAGCAACCTGTCCATAATGGAGAGGTGGCCACATTAGTCAGGTTGCTGTGGACAATGTTCATTTTCAAGCATCAAGGAGGGAAGCTAATTAAAATTTGTTTCCATCAGCAGAGGTTCTCTATACAATGCAGAATGCCACACAATCTGTATACTACATAATCCTTCTACTATCTTCATAAGATATTAAATCATCAATTTGAGCACTGTCTCCACTGCTGTTATACACAAAATTCCTTTTTTGTTCAAATATATGGGAATATTTTTACTCAGGATATTGTTTTCATGATGAATGTAATATTAGCTGGTGTTTCCTAATATATACTCACACTAACTGAAATGAGCCAAAATTGCACCAATCTACTGGACAACAGTATGCCTACTGTACTTGGAACAAGACTATTACGGAGAATAAGGACAATAGAAGAATGTGAAAAAAGAGAAGAGATAGCAAGGGAATCAATACTTGAGACACCAATGGAAATTTGCAAATGACCTAAAGGCCAACATGGATGAAGCTACATATTACATAATCACACACACATGAACCCCCCCCCCCCCCCCCCATCAGCATTGGTACCCTTCTATCTGGGAGACAGGGAATTAACCCTTTATGTGCTTTGAGTGTTGATTGGCACAGAAAATCCTATAGCATTGTACCCACTGTTCAAAGTCCCTGGCACAGAAATGATTCTGCACACTTACATAAAACAAGAAGAACAGCTTCAGTTTTCACTCACAAGCTAAAGGAAACATGAGAGACATCATTATATACATGTACTTCCATCTTTAGCCATCATCTTCCTTGTGTAATTCAAATATTCAATAAGAATATCATTTTGCAAACATTCACAGACCAATTCCTTGCATAAATACAAACAAACAAACAAAACAAAACGAGGCAGAAAACAAACAAAGGAAAAAGTCACCTGACTAACATTTATGGTGACTCGGTCAGGCAGAAGCATCCAGTACAGCCGACATTATGCCAAGCCAGACTGGTAAACCATAGTGACAGCTTAGACGCTGCACACAACGCCTGCACATACTGGTGCAGGTGCACGCCAATAACACTGCCAGAAGCCACGTACCGACGTTTCGCTCTGAGTAATTTGTTTGATGACATGGACGGGCGTGTGTGCTGCAAAAATTCATGTTTTTGTCATCTATGGTTCAATGCCTCGAGTAAACCTCCTGACGGGGGAAAAGATGAGCACTCATGCATTTGTGCAGGCATACCTACAGGATTGTACATTCTCCCTGCCTTATTGCAACTGACGAATGACATGTAAAACTACCTTAAAAAGAATCTTTCCGCCTGCATTACCATGAAGAAGATTTAAACAGTCACTATAAAGCAGCCAAGGATAGTGACATGCCTGATAAGCCAATCTGGAGTCAAATTCTCTTCAATCTACCACCGGCATAATATGGAACCATTCAATCTAACTCGCTCAGGGGTACTGACTTTAAGGTAGACCCATGTGGGTGTTAACCTTCACATTATATGAGTCCAGGACAATAACCTCTCGGGTCATTAATTCCTATGACGCAGTCCATTATTGTCAACCTTGTGTATACCGCTGTCTGAGAAGTAATGCCTACATGTTGTTGTCCTTGGATTAACTGGCCAGACAAGATTCTTGTCAATGACTGCATGACAGTGAACATACAACCTTTTTATGTACCCATGTACTAAGTTGTTATTTTGAAAAGTTCTTTCGTCTACAATCTCGTTTAATCCCCCCCCCCCCCCCCATGACATGGCACACTGTTGTCATAAACAAAGTAAAATATAGCAATGACATAGTCTAATGAGACCATTTGTGACCCGCTACAACAAAATGATCCTAAAGTCGGGCGAGGGCGATTATTTGAAAATTGCATGATATAATCCCCTAATCTTTCTGCTTTAAATTGATATATAACACATTTTATAAAGATAATCGGCTGCGGAGATATCGATGTTTAAAAGAGAGCATGTCGAGACGTCTGGAAAATTACTGTTTCGAGAAAAGCGCCCTAAAAGTCTTCCTTGCGACGCAATCGCGATCACGTAACACCCAAGTCATTTTTCACCTCTGGACAATAGAAGGTGAGCCCTAGCAACCCCCGAAGAGTTCATTCAAGCACATCAGCGTCGGCGGTCTCCTCACCAACCAATCAGTGACCAGGATGTGAGAAGTGGCTGAGCATAGCGCACCCCGCCCGCACGCACCAGTCGACTGGGCAGTGTGCGAGCTTCACGCTTCGGTTAGCAGCAAGCAGCAAACTGACCAATAAGATCACTATGGTCGTTGTTAGGGGCGGAGCCTATCTGTGGCGCTCATTCCAAATTTTCGAACCAGTTTCTACTTCGTTGAAACGCCAAAAAACATGGCTCAGAAAAACGCTATTTTTTATCTTTCCTTTGATCATTTTGCTTCAAAATTTCGACAGATGATAGAAGACATGTTAGACTCCAATAATACATCAAAATCAGAAAATCGTAAATTTTGACCAATTTTAATGCTCTGACTTCAAACTCGATTTTCATGGCTTCGACCGTGCGCGACTTTAGGACCTTTTTGTTGTAGCGGGTCACATTTTAATGTAACAGAGATCTGGAGGCTTACATAATTTCTGTTCATTTGCATTTGGTTTTATGTCATCTTTTCTGATACACTATCAGACCACAGCAGGGGGTAATGATGTATTTTAAGTGTGAGGAATCCTTGAAAACAAAAATCAAATCTGAGCTTCCGCTTCACATTTCTTTGAAACACCTATCAAAAACATGTATTGGTGTGGTCTGTGTAAGATCAAAGTAGTGAATAATTTTGCTTACATTATTGAGATGTCACTCTTTTATGAAAAAAAGTCTACTAACAAAGGTACAAGTTTATATGTTAGCAGTTAACAGTTTTTATGTTACAAGTAACTGCTAAGAGGATCTGCAAATAACTGCTTAGAGAAACTGCTAAGAAACTGCTAATATTTGAGTAAGGGTACTGGTCTCATTTCATTGATGTTGTTGGGTTGTTTTTTTTTTTTTTTCATTTCAAGGAGATTTGTGACTTTATTGGAACTAGTACTATGCTCACTGGCACAATTGATACTTAGAGAAACATCCAATCAGAGTCCTCTGAATACAGCCAAGGTTCATTATCTATGTAAGAGCTCTGCTAAACAGTGGATACAGTATTGAATCTTTAACCATCATGGTGCTTTGTTTGCCCATTACGTCTGCCGAGGAGGTTTCTTTGCACACACACACACACACACACACACACACACACACACACACACACACACACAAAATGGTGCAGATGTCTCGAATCTAATCATCGGTGAATAGAAATTACCTACTCCCTTTCAACCCTGGTGGGTCACCATAACCATCCTGTTAGATGGGGGGGGGGGCGTATTCTTACCCCTGGGTGGGCTAACAAACTTTTACAATTTGGTCAAGTTTGGAGGAATTATCTACATGCTGATGAGCAAAACACAGTAAGTTACAACCAAGAACCTGGCATGTCAATGGCTAAGAGAGGCTCATGAGTTTAAATCCTGTCTGGTGCATTCATCCCCAGACAATTTATAATGTGGACTATGATATGCCCCTCTTGAGACAGTTTACATATAAATGGGTACCTTGCAATGCTGGTATAATCATATTGGCAGGGTCCTATGGTAGAGCATTAGACTTTAAAGAGGCTCTCCTTGGTAGAAAATGAGATCATTATCTTCAACTGAGAAGCAGAAGGGCACTATTGCGTTCTAAGATTTGAGTGTAAATAAAAATGAAACAATCAATTTTTCATGATACAAAAAGTTAATTTAATCAAACGTGGATAGATTTATAAGCCTTGCTCCAAATACCGAATAGAACGGTGTCCATGTGGTTTTACTTTTCACCATTCTACTAAAAATGAAAACAATTTAGAATTGATGCCATAATGTAGAAGAGATCGTGCTTTACACTATGATACAAATAAGTCAATACCCCCCAAAATTGTTATAATGCCCTTCTGCTTCTTAGCTGATGATGTAATTATACAGCCCAATAATTCTAAAGATAAAAACAACCCTCGAATATACTTACATAAACACACACACGTACACACATACATACACAGTCACATCTTTATTGGACTTGCCAGAGCAAACGACACATGACAGCTGTCAATTTTGTATACTCCACACCTTCTCTGCCCCAGCACCGGAGGGTTCCAGTCAGACATCCTCTTTGGGGACTTTAAAGGGACAGCTCAGCCTGTTTTCCATGTAACTTATGGGGACTTCAGCAGTTTCTGCTCTGAGTGCTTCTTGCATGATAGTTAGAAGTTGAACGTGTATGGGGAGCTCTCTTTCAGATTTTGCAGTGTCCATGTTGTGAACGAACTCATAAATGTGGCAATGTTTTCTACGAATTACTGAACAGCTGTGATAGTCACAAGTAATTCCTAATTGCTTTTGGAGGAGAGGAAATTTGTTAATAAAGTGTAAGACTATTAAAGTATATATGTGAATGTGTGGAAGGAATTTGGTAAATTTAAATGTCACAAGGACATACACAGAGCTGGGATACTGCTTTCAGCTGTTTTATCTTAATTTGTAATAAACTGAAACAACCAAACACTGACTTCATATGCATATTGCATACCTTTACAAAGTTAAAGATCTACTTTTTCTAAATTTGTTACAAGAAAATTTACTTGCATAAAGATCACTTAATGTCAAACTGACAAAATTTTCCAATCCATCCTTGATTTGTCAGTATAAGCTTCATATTTGCTGTCCACTAAATACCATTTCTTTTCCATTAAGTAAAGCTTCCATTCTAATATACTTCTGAGCTATCCATCAATATTTCCTCCAGAGAAATAAGAATTTTTTAATTGATATGAATTACTTCAAATTTGTAAGTCACATGAAAAAAATTAGATCTGTTAAAAGGCAATTTTCTTTTTTCTTTTTTTTTCTTTTTTTTTTTTTGGGAGGGGTGGGGGCACTTTGGAAACTGACCATGTACATCCAGAATGTTTGAGAAAAGAAATTCTACAGATTGATACAAGGATCTGACCCACTTTATATGCAAATCCTTATCCTTATACCTGCTTCATTGCCTTCTAACAGCAGTACCATACCACATGGTGGGTTTGGCAGTTTTATGAATATCTCGCATGTCAGCACACGTGTTGAATGCATTAGGTCCCACATGATGGAGTATTAATCACACAGCCACGTACAGGAGACCACACTCGACTTAATGAAAACACCTTCACGTGGAGAGGATACCGCTTGGTGCTGCTCCCTCTCTCCCAATTATTTTTTACCCACCAGAAGCTATTCCCTCAAATACCAACCCTTGTCTTGCTAACGGTGTATCTGCATATCAATGAGATGGACTAATTCTATTGTAATAGCCGAGCCCCTTTGAATATTTCGACAGATAAATGACGCTATATAAATACTGTTTCAGTGTCATCACCATCATCCATTCAAATTTATGACATTTTAAAAATGAAACACCGCACAATATCATCTCTGACAACAGACTTTAATTACTAAATATTAATGTATCATAGACGGATATTTCTGCATTGCATAGGTATATCGATTCAATCTGCTTACTCTTGCAAGTGAAAGAAATTCACAAGTCACTTATCAATGCTACACATTTTGTAATCAAAGAATTAAGTGCAACTAATAACATTTTCTATCTAAGTTTTGAGAAGCTTAGATTCTCACTAAAACATTATGAAACATGTCTATAAAGAAACTTCAACCATTTCCAACAAGATCAAAAAAGCTCCAACAATTTTGCACAATGCACACCACATACTTGTAAACAATGGCATACCTTAACCATCTCAATTACTGAACAAAAGAGAAATCCAAATAAAAGATGTAACACATCCTATTTTTCAAAAGAACAAGTATAGTCACCGAAAGCATGTTGATAATTTTGAAAGGATATGTATCTGAACAGCAATATTTGTTACTGGGTAACACAATACTCAAGCCAATTTCACGGCAATCAATTTTGGCTGACAAAATCATATTTACTTCTTCACCCTTTATGCTTCGGAAATAAATCTGGTAAGGAATTCCAGCTATTTCCAAATGTCAGCTCAATCTATGTTTTGTTGACAAGCTCTGATTATATGACATCTACAGGAAAGTCAAGGCAAGCTGAGACTATGAAGACAAGGGCACAATCAATGCGGCGGGAATGACGTTTGATGTCACACCGCGACACCGAGACACAGAATGTGGCGGGGATGACTCTCGAAAGGTGTTTATGCTTCCTTGGGACAAGGTGCTGGGTTTGGGATGCGAGTAAACTCAATTAGAGAAGCCCCCCGCAGCACCGCCATTCGTAGACACTTCTCTCCTGTCTTTCAAATTTCAAAACAGGGGATGTGATGATGACAGACACTAAAGAATAGCATTAAATTTTTGATACGCTCTCTTTATTATTAGCCTGATTGGTAACTTTCATTGTTTTTTACCTGATTATTGTCATGTATCTGACTTGATTTCTTAGCCAGTCAATATGAATATTCTAAAACATACAATCAATAATCAGAAATTATGTCACAGTCTTACTGCTGACTATGTTATCATGGTCTCTATTTAGCCAGTTGCACCATTTGTCTGAGTGATTGGATTGTCCACCAATACTTATCCTGGCCACTTTAAGATTGGGGGGGGGGGGGAGAGAAATCTTGACAAGTTACAACTACATACATTAGGAAATGAATAGAGTTTAACAGTTTCTGACTTTTAAAAGCTTGACTCATAATTGAAGGCATGAAATGTTTAGAATATATTATACAAAACAGAAAAAGAAGCACAATTCTGTTCTTTCTAAGTTGTTTTTTTTTTCACTGAAGCGGATAACTGTGTGAGATCTCACATCATTCCCTCTCCTCACAAGACATCTGAAGTGATTTACATAGCCATCAAGAACAAAAGTTATATTTAATCACCCAAAATATAGACAATGTTTAATACTGTCGCCGCTCCAAAGGTGCATGACAAGTGAAAATCACTATTGGCCAGTAACTTTTCAGGAATTGCCAAATTTATTGGTCCAACATGACCAGTAAATAAAATAGAAAAGAACAGGACCAATAAGATTTAGGAACAGACCCAGTAAAAAGGAAAAAACTTGGTATTTAAAGGACTGACAGGGACAGGTCGCACCAGCAGAAAAAAAAAAAAATGGGTCAGTGTGTAGCCCTGGTATAGAACATTTATACGGCATCTGTAGCATCATTTGTTTTTAAGCTGATATATGGGCCCACTGCCCTGGGCTTCATTTCACAATTAGCACACTGTCATTGTTTTGCTGTCATCCTGTACAACTTGATGTTCTGCCATTTTGCTCATTATAATAGAGCTGTATTATAGTATTACAATATGAAGAGTTTGTTTGCAAAAACCGATAAGTCCATAAATTTGCCAAATGGAGATATTTGCGATTAAAAGTCAAGAAAAATAAAGAAAATAATTAGAAAATTTTTGTTTCTTTTGACCATAACTTCAAAAATGTACCTTTATATGTAATGACCAATATATCATTTAAAAGGTATTATTTTGTACTTCATGACAGAGACCATACTTCAAAATCTTCAAAAATGGACTTAACGGTTTTTGCGAACAAACTCTTCATATTGTCATTTGTACTCTTCCTCATTTCCCCACCAATGGTCATTTTCCATCATTTACAGAATCTCTACCTCTAACCCTTTTACACACCACAGTGCTTGATATTCTGCTTAATGATGTGCCATGTATAGAAAAAACACACAAAACAGATGAGTAAACAGGTAAGATAGAATAAAACAAAACAAAAATTGTAAAACATGCATGGAATTCATGTATAAAATGGTACAGCTGAGAGAACAGAAGTTCCCCATCTGCAAGGCATGGTATTCAGACTTGTGGCACTTGAAGCTCTCCATGAATGAATGAATACAAATCTCGACCAAAACACACTTCCCTTCATGCAGAAGAGAGGTAATAAAATGCAGCTGCGATCCCCGTAGCAGAAAGGTATTCGATATCACAACAAACTGCCACGTAGTTTGTGGGTCAGGCTTGCCATTAGTGAATGCACCAAATAATGCCAGCATCAGGACGCCGCCACACATTTCTCTGGCTTCATTTGGCACATCTTGATGGCAGCCCATGATGGATGGATTGTTTTGCACGAGTTGCTGCCCACCACCAATGCAACGTACGCAAGATCACGTAGAGCAATACAGACCAATTTACTAACATTCAAGTGTTATGCATGCCTTTCTGACAATTGTTCTTCCTGACAACCTGAAAGCTTACCCGAGGTTCGCCCAACATAGCAAATACTAACGTTGCAAAATGGATTCCAAGTATTTTAAAGTGTCTTTGAGGTACACATCAATAGAATAGCTCGTTATTACTTGCAACGGAAGAAACCTCCACAAATTTGAATATGTTTGCACCTCAGTCTATTGACAAGGTCAGGTAAAACAGAGCCTAATAAAAATGCATTTGTTTTTTATTCAATACTCTGTTCCTGAAACTAAACTAAGAAAAAGAGAAGAGTCTTTAAGAAATGTAACCAAAGAATCTTGAGAATGTTTTATTTCAATCAGACTTACACTTAAAAAATAAGAGTCAGGCAGGGTTTATTTGTACAGGTCCATGTGTGAAAACATAAAACACCATCCTTGATTAAACACAGAGGAATAAACTCATTTCCATCTTTGTATGGTTAGCACATCACATTTGATATTTTGCATTTCAAATTAATGTGCTACCCCCAGTTTTTAATGACTTAGACAATTTGATGGCCTATCAAGGTCATTTTGATAAATTGCAACAGAGGCACCTAACAGGGGATATTACAATCGTGAATCGACATTGGGATCATGAACAAAATGTACTCTGTGTGACTCTAGATGTGTTTAGACTTTGTCTGAAATAGCTCATCTCAATTTTGTATCACTTCCTGCATCTCCTAATTCCTCTGGATCTGACAGAATAGCAAAACTAGTTTTATCTTTGCCAAGCTGACTCACAAAACAGTATGATTAAAATTATTTTGATGCATGACTAAGGCATATAGTCTCCTTATGAAAGCTACTTCTTTGTAGAATTGAATACGGTAGTTATTCTACCTCATCTGTGTGAATTACCACTTCAAATATGACAGTTATAACATTTTAGAACAATTTGTTTGTTGCATTCAGCAGAAGCAAACCGTTTCAAAGCTAACTGTTTTCTTCATGCACTTATTTCTTCAGATATAACATGAGCCCAGGTATGCACAACTGTTATTACTGCGACATATACACCAAGCCACCAACCCCGAGATGCCTTCACTCTATAGATTACAAACATTCCAATTAATTACTGCCTTGATTAATGGGAATGCTTCTCTGTTAGAGCAAGTCTACTTCATTCATTCTGATTAAACACCACTGTAGAAAAGAACATCATGTCCCCCCCCCCCCCCCCTTCTCCCAAACTGGTAGACGGAGTGCATGCAATGTACAGGTAATTAAAGAGGGTTACTCATACCCACTCGCTTAATTGCACATTGAAAGGAATGCGATAATGAGATAGGCCAAATTAGATAGGCGATGTTATACGACATCCACAGGGGATCAAAATGAGCTGCTACAGAGGTAGGATGTTATATCACATTCACAGGGGATCAAATTGAGCTCCTGTGTAAGTGGGACCACAGCGCAGGAGAGTTGAACCCTTTGTTAAAGATTATGCTGATCCTTGTTTCATAGCAGAGAATGATTTTGTGTGAGTACTCAATACTTCTAAGATATCCGAACCCAAATAAAGGGTAAATTCCATTTTTCACAGAATTAAAAGATTCAATCTCCATTTATTATGCCCTTGATGCCAGGCTAAGATTACATACATGAATCAGATTAACATGACTATATCTAATGCCAGTTTGGCAATCAATGCCTTAATCATTCTTTTCCTACCTATAAAGTGAACACAGAATGTACTGATATCTTCAGTTTATATGAAACAATCATCCTAATATTTATAGTCTCTAGTTGTAACTTTTCTTCTCCCAGGATTATTTTTGTTGTTTGATCATACTTTTTTTTCTTCATTTAGAAAATGAGAGACAAAAACCAATATACATGAAGGAAGGTTTAAGAATTATTGCCATTGTGTACAACAGCAAAAGTAGATTTCCTCTTATCATTCATCCTTTCAAAAAAATCCCTTTTATTGCAAATGTAATCTTTATGATCTACAAAAAAAAAATGATAGCAGTGTTTATGGATCACAATATGTCTTCACAACCCATTCAACCTGTAAAGTAGCATCTCCATTGATATTTCTCATTCAGGAGCCGTTAAACTTTAAAGAGCTTCCTGATCTCTGGGCTATTCATACATTTTGCCTCAGAAAACAGACTTTGCAAATAAGTGCAAAGGTGACTTCATTTACCATAATCCTGTAAGAGTCACCCGCAAAATCCTCCATTAAGACTCAGGTTTTTCCTGGGGCCATTTACTTTGCCTGTGTGGGCTATATGCTATATTGCCTGATCTCTTTCTACCATTCTTATTCACACCGCAAGATCTGCATACTGTATCCAGACGGTATATAGCACCAGAAGCTCAGTAATGATGGACGACATCACTCTATGTGAACTCAAGCCCGTTCTCCACTAATGGGTATGTGAGCGAACAGACATTTCTCTTGCAGAGTAACATCATCGGCCAGGCTACCCTCACGTACACCAGACAACACACAGAAAACGAGCGAGAGAGAGAGAGATGATATATATAAAGAGACGTGAGTGTTGGCTCTTGTCGAGAAACAATTCACTGATAGATTGTAAGCCGGACAAGTTGAGAAATTGAGTTGAAGATGCCTGAAAGGACTTAATAAAGTGCAATTATTTATTTGTGGAATGAATCAGTTCAAAGTTGTAAGTTGAGAATCTGAAAGGATACTTCGGATGTAAAAGAATCTCAGTGAAAATATAATAAGTTTTCACTGATATTATTATGAGCATTACTTTCAACAGTGCAGGGATCCTTGTGAGACTAAAACAACAATATAATAATCTTATAAAAAGAATTTTAACAAGCTGTGGACGAGTCCCGAGTGCACTCGGGCAAGCTTCTATGGGAAATGCGTGTTGTAGCAAAATCAAACCGTCCTCAGCGGGTTATTAGGTTATCTAAGAATGGTAAGGTTTACAGTTAAAACAAATTTCTGGCAATCAGCAAAATCACTCTTTCCTTTAGTTTTCAGGACATTTCAGGTTGAGAAACAAGAAAATACCAAGAAACTTTCATCTGAGAGGCAAGAAATTACTCTGTCATAATAAGATGTTGTCGTTGTGTCAGCGCTGTTTGCAATGAGGGTCCATACTATCACTACAATCTCCAGCTGTTTTCAAATTACTTTACTCTCTTTTCCAAGAACAGGGTTGGGACAAGGAGAAGGCTGCATACACGGGTGTGTATCTGAAGACAATTACCCCCCCCCCCCCCACCATGCCTGACCTTTAGTATGTGTGTTGATGGTCAACGATGTGTGCTGTGCTGCAAAACTGTCTTCTTGTCTTTCAGACAGCTTAACCCATTGAGGATGGGCTGATTTTGCTACAACATGCATTTTCCATAGACACCTACCCGAGTATACTCGGGACTCATCCTCAATGGGTTAAAAATGATGGGGAAAGGGAAAGATGGAGGGAATGTGTTTTTTTATGCTTTTTCTATGCTTAAAGGGACTGTACAGTACTGGTTGAAGTGGGGATTCATGTTTTGAACATTCCTATTCAAGTGAGATAATGAGAAACCTCTTATGAAATATGAAAGAGCATGTAATTTTAAGAAGGATTCAACGTTTATTTGATGAAGATTGGTTTTCAAATGGCTGAGATATCAAAAAAAGTGATAATGATAAAAGGCGACAGGCCACGCCTTTTATTAGGATCTCTTTGTTTCACCTTGTTTTTGGATATCTCAGCCATTTCAAAACCGATTTTCATCAAATAAACTTTTGATACCCCTTAGAATTGCATGCTATTTGACATCTCATAGAGTGGTTTCTGAATATCTCGCAGAACGTTAAAAGCTAAATCCTCAACCTCGACCAGAACTGTACACACCCTTTAACCTTTAATGGGCTTAGTTTGCCCATTGGTGTCAGGCATGCTGGAGTGCTTTCGTTGCCAATTTGCAGATGTCTTATAACTAATTGCCGATGAATACAGTTTACATAATTTCTCTAGTCCTATTGTGGCAACATGGATTCCTGTTCAACTGTGGCACATTGTCACACCTGGAGGGTGTTTCATCAATTTAGTCAGTGCTGACAAGTTGTCAGTCTCTGACAATTTCCGCAAAATCCTTGGTTTTGATTGGCTGAGATGCTCTGGTCACTGACTGTTTTACCATGGTGATTGTCAGAGACTGACAAGTTGTCAGCGCTGACAACTTTCATGAAACGGTACCCTGATGTGGGCTTCCTGAATTTACAACTAGGTCAATATGTGATGGATTATATACTGAATGCTGATCGAAGAAAGGGCTTTGATATAGCAAGTCTTAAGTTAATTCTTGGGCACTTGAAGAGTTGAAACAAAATTACCCTGTGCGCCATTTGATAGTATTTAACTCATGGGCCATACAGCTACTAGAATGGCAACAATGTTCTCACCGGAGTGTATTTACTTATGTGTGTGTCTATTCTCCAACAGGTTACAGGGGCTGATAACAGAATGGCTTGTGGCTTGTTTACTAACTTCTTTTTCTTTTCTTTTTTTGGGGGGGATTTTTCCTCACAGGTGACAGGAATTTAACCCGACTTCAAAAATGCCAGTAACCTTCATGCCTGCAATCTAGATGCCATCAATCGATGCAACTAATATATGCAATCTAGGTTGGTTGATGATCTTGATACTGGCATAATCATTATCAGCTTAATAAAAAAGAAAGATCAAACTAGACTTCATAAGAAGAAAAGGAAGGGTAAGAATAACACTTTTTTTGTCAGACAATCTCTGATGGATATGGATACATATCAATGCCTGTGATTTTATTCTTTTAATCTGACCCGAACCCAGGGATGACATTGATAGACAAAAATCACTCACATCACTTGCTCGTCAATGGCTCCTTTCTACACACACTCGGGATGAATAGGGGGTGACAAGCTTCCATCAAGAGGAGCTACGTGTGCCCAAGTGGTTCATAGCTTTATACCGAACACGTAGCCACAGCCACTTGGTCGCTGACACTGACTGGACGTGGAGTTGTTAGACAAGGAGTCAAGAGATTCCTGCCTGTGTAAATGACAGCCAACAGGGCAAAGAGCTCTGGGAAGCCTAAGTGCATTCTTATGAGGCTGAGATGGATGTTTTTCACTTCGGTAATGGCTCGAGTTAGGCAATCATTGAAATGCAGCTCATCTACGGAAATCTCTCCTTCTGTCTTTCTCTTCCTCCTGTTCTTTCTTTCTCTATCTCATTCTCTTCCCCTCTCTATCTCTTTCTTCCTATCTTTTGCTCATGCCTACATTTGTGTGAACTTGTCTGTTTTTACATCCTTTCTTCCTTTTTATTCTTTTTTGTGTTTGTTTCAGTTTTTTCACGCTATCTTTGAGTTTCCTACACTTGATATTGTTTCTATCTTTCAGTGATTCTCACATTCCTTCTCTTTCATTTGTATTTCTATCTCTCATCAATCTTTAAATTACATCAGTGCAATGAAAAATCCTGATTATTTTTGTCCATATTGGTGATATAATGAGTGTGATCACTTCATAACACACAGGCTGGAACTGCTGGGTTTGGGGGCTTTTTGTTTATTAGACACAACAAGTAGTGAATATTTAGATGTTTCCTTGGCAGAATCATCCAAACAGAGAACATCAGTAAAGCATAGACATCATCTATACACTGCTGTTATGTGACATCTCAAATGACTTATTGTCATTTGGAAAGAGATGAATGATACCAATAAAGCATACAATAGGCTTTGTCAAAATACATCAGTGAACAACAGATAAAGTACATTATGTGCAGTTGGGGCTTATAGGATGTCTTCAGCCCTTGATGTACACATTCACTCATGTTATCTGCATTTGAATGGATGTCATATTTCCCCTTTCATGGCATTAGTCACTCTGCTCTCTTTATAAATGCTAGATATATGGCAATGCAACCCAAGCTTTATAAACAGGAAATGATAATTTTTCCGGCATGGCTGCCTAAGGGTGGGCTGATCATCTGTCATAAAAGATACTCCCAGACTTCATCCACAGGGGTGGGGATGACACGCGCTGCACAACAGACTAATTTAACACCATGCTCCTTCGGAGCTCCCTCCCATGATCCCCCCCCCCCCCACCCTTTCCTTGGCGCACCCGCTAAGCGTGTGCTTTCCCAGCACGGTGTGATTGGAATGGTGGCACTGGACCAGCGGGAGTTTTATGACAACGCAAACAACCGCTACACTTGCGGTATTGATTATTGGCAAGTCTCGGCCACACATGAGTGAGAGAGGGGGCGTTGCGAATCTTACGATCTCGGCGCGGCTGACAATACCGACGGTGGAGGGACAGGATAATTGGAAAATATTGTGAAGTGACTGTGTGTGGAAAGGAAATGAAATTGTCATGGCGTATTCAGAAAAGTTTGATTCAAAGACCACTGCTGGATTACACATTTGTCTGTCTTTATTTCCCAAAATTGCATCAATACAACCTTGTCACTTATCTCTTACATAGGAAAACAGTCATGTTATGTTTATCCACCCCCCCCCCTTCGGAAAATAATACAGGAGCCCAACTTACCAGACTACACATCATGATGCAAAGTTCAGCAAATCATTCCATTCAGAAAATACTGGTACCTAGCAGAGGTCATCAGTAAGACTGACTGTGTTTTGGTGCAACACAAACAATATGTCTCTTTAAAACTGTCTATGCCATTTGAATTTGAATAGCTTAACTTATTAGAATGCAAATATAATGTTTGACTGATAAGATTTATTTGTCTAGATAAATGTATGGGTGATTCTTCACTAAGTGTATATTTCTGTGTCCCACCAGTTTAAAGGTGATATGTACAAAAATAAAAGGTCATTTCATTACTTTCTGTTCTGTTTACAATGACTTACATTCATGTAATTAAGATAATATACAAAAAAGAGGGATGAATTATTTATCCTGACCTATTATTCTAATTTTCCTGCACCCGTACAACTGAAAACCCCATGTCCCATTGATACTACGAATAAATATCCTTATGTCGCAATTCAAGATGGAAGCATGTTCAAACGTTTCTAAATGCTTTTCTATTCCATTTCAGAGCTACTTCTAAAATATTAGCATAAGATACACTAATGTCACACGATTTAAGAAAAAATGAAATAAATAATTCAAAATTGTGTGTCCCGCCATTTTGCATCATCTCCGTCACGAACATTTAGGGCGCCATTAACGAAAAATGTCGGGTACCCTAAGTATCGATTTTAGTGCTACTCGTACATGACAGTTACATGCTGAAGTTTAAGAACTCACCTGGTTTTCCCCCATTTTAATATACACTTAGCGAAGAATGACCTGTATATCAGCATTAGATATGAAATCAGCATGACAGTAAATGCTGATATTCTTTATCAAATGCACCTTATATGATTTACTGTATATCAATAATGGTTACATCATGAGAGCTGTCAGAACAAGTGTCACTGGCAGAGATGTCACACTGTTGTGAAAGACAGTAAGCTGCGTACACAAAGTTAGACCAAACTCACTTGTCTGAATCAATGATATAAGTACATATCAGCACACATGTATTTATATGCATCGGTGTTTTCCTAGCTGATGCACAAATTGGCTCATGAGATGCAGGCTTGGTCAGCCAAGGTTGAGATGGCACTAGACACAAATCTAATATCAAGTACACAGCCACACTTCTCACAGGCATACCACAGCCAATGCACTAGAGAGTCAAAATCATTAATACTTTTCACGCCCACGTCACAATGCAACAACAATAATGGTAATAATGATGATATAGGGCAGTGCCCATTACAACTTGGTCTGATCTAGTGCTAAAATGGCACAATACAACATTATTTGATGTTTGTCATATTTCTACATTTAGGACATATATTCTGCACAGTCATGACATGGTCATGTACATGATTCCACATCCACCAGACAGGGCAAGAGTAACCGTTCCCTCACAATACCACATGTACACTATCCACTTCTACAACACAGCACTACTGCTCATCCAATATCTATATCACAGACACAAATCCCCTAGCCATCACTCACACAGCTACACTTTTCATAACCCATGGTACAGCCATGTTGCACCAAACACTCACGCCTCTAAATTCCAACAGCCTCAACATGATACAGCTTCAGCCAACGTCAATGAACCCTGCTACTCTCCAATTTCCAAGGAAAGGAGAAAGGAGAAAACGAGTCTAAGAAGAGAGGAAGCATTTGATCCTCATCGTCTCAGAACACGAAGCAGAAATGATTACACAGTAGCAGGAAGCGAACGATTAACTTGCTCGTGGAGCGGCCGCAGTCACGGTTCAATGACCCGACCTTACAGCATCTCCGCCGGATTTTGCTGACCACATGGTGTGGCCAGAGGAGGAGAAAGTGGCCGCGGCTTACTCAGTCGTCACGGGAGT
Organism: Diadema antillarum; assembly: GCF_040938485.1. NCBI lineage: Eukaryota > Metazoa > Echinodermata > Echinoidea > Diadematoida > Diadematidae > Diadema > Diadema antillarum. Next base: position 716,042 of record NW_027270974.1, on the reverse strand, counting down.
GAAACGAGGCGGAACGGTTAGAAACGGAACCAGATCTTACCCACCAGTGGGTTAAGGATGGAAACTATAGCCAAATCCCATCTGTGTAATACCTGGTCAAAAGCACTTTTCAGAAATCAGTTTTCCAGATGTATATATATGAAATCCCTACTGTGACAATACAGAAATGTTACAAAACCAAAAAATTAATTGAAAAATATATCACATTGTCCTCTAGCAGAATTTTGAGCCATGTTTTCATGATATTACACGCTGCTCAATGATCGATTATGATTCATCAATTGACACATTTTCACTACTGTCTATTTCACACAGAGTACATCTAACACATACTTAAGATTTGTATGTGATTCTTTTCCCTACACATAATGAGCATAATCATCTTATATCATATTTACTATTGTCCTTGGGTGATCATATAATATATGTTTTAATAATATGTGACCCTGCACCTCAAAACAAACAAAAAGTCGCCAGACATGAATTTTTAGTTAAGACCATATTCTGAAAGAGAAGACTTTAAGCTTTAAAATGATGTATAACTCAAATCAAATGGACTCTCCTAACCTATCTAAATATTGGAAAGAAAGTACACACTCAGGAAAAGTGTGAACTGAGAAAAGAGGCTCTGAAGTACAGTGTCTATTCAAGCGCTTAATGTTTACCAAACCGTGCTGGCTGTGCTATGAATGGAACAAAAAAAAAAACCCAGGAAGTAAACCACCAAAGTAACAATACTGAAGAGATTATCAGATTTAACTGAAATTAAGAGTGCCTCATTAACACATTCTGTCCATAATTAATGCCAACTTTCAAAGCAGTAGCACTATCTTTTCAAAAGATATTAGAGTTAAAAGTAAAGAGTGTGGACAAGGTTTTTCAGAAATGAAAAAGGGATTCTAAAGACACACCTAATCACACTATTCTACCACAAATGTTCGAGATAAACTGCTAAAAAAAGACACTTTCCTGCTCGTTTTATGATACCAAATTTTAGCATAATGTAAAAGAAGACCCGCTCTTTCAGAAAATATGAAAAAGTCAAGTTCGACTAGGTTGACCCATTTCACTTATTTTCAGTCCTCACGCAAAATCAGTGTGTGCGACTTTATGTTCGTTTTGAGGTGCACGGTCACATATATATTCATTCTTCTTAGATTTGGTATGGTTGTAAATAAAAAACAAAACAAAACAAAAGGTTCAAGTTGTTCATGCTTCACTCATTTTCCTATAAAATATGTGACGTATACATCAGGTAGATTTTCCGAGAGACTTTGACAAAAGAATTAAAGGCATTAAGAAACACTTTTGGGTCAGGATATTTTGCGAAAAAAAAGCAACCTTCCTTCCACATAGTTCTAGATCTTGTAAGCACAAAACATACAAAGTATAAGCAACTTTAAAGGGTTTGCACACCATTTCTTTTTTTTCCACCTTAACTTGGTTGTCTTCATTTAGCTCTAATGTAGCCGGTAACTATGTGCTTGAAAATCCACGAAAACACTCTGAAGTGGAGGCAGAATCAGCATTGCTAATTTAGCATAGCCATGAATAGAATGTGCTGAGTGAATGTGGTAAATATCAATATAATTCTCCCCTCAGTGGTTACTATGGAGATGAAATCCCCTTTGTGTTTCATGCACAAAAAAGAGTGATTAGGTGCACTTATATAGCCAATGAATTTGAAGTCATATTTTTCAAAATTAACCTAACTTCAGTTGAGATTTTCCATAAATCTTATCATGGCAAGTTAGATGTACCTAACTTTGATAAGTTTGGCATCATTTTTACACTTGTAGATGTTTCTTTCATAATTTGACAAAAGCTACAAACATTATCAAGGGACAGTTGAGTGGTTTGTGATGGTTGGGTTTGTATGACCAGTATCCATAAACTTCCATGGCATGTGATGAACAAGGTTCCTGTACATAATGGGCCCATGTGTCCTCAGAGGAATATAATCACACTTAAGTATCAAGACACAAATATTCATCCCATCTGCTTGACAGACGATGTATTCATTCACAGTGACGCTAAAATACTGTTGGATAATAAGGCACTGTGCAGTTGTGCTCGGTCGCCCGTCGGTGAACATGTAACCCAGATCAGCGAGACATCTGGCAAATCTGATACCAATACCCCCCGAAAAAAGTACGAAAATGAACTGAAATAGATGCGGAAGCACACCAACCCTCTCACATTTCCAGGTCGCCTCGCAGAAATCCAGTTCAAATCATCTTGTCCATTTCCTGGCAGCCATTCACTGCCAGCGTGGAGATATTCTCCTCATATATTGGGAGTGACACAGATGTGACACTACCTCCATCACAGAGAAAATTGATGAACTGACTAAACTTTGTACGCATCAGTTCTACATTGGTGTCATGGCAACAAAAGCAATGTATTATATACATTGTAGATAGGCAGCTGTTTTTACAGCTCAAAATCATGCAAATGATTTTTGTGCTTCACATATTTTTTCTTATTTCTGCATCATGAAGTAAATGATGTTTTTGGTACTCCACAGATGGAACACAAAAAATGTAAAAAAAGAAAGTGCATCTATCACAGGCTTTTGAAAAAGGTGAAGATGTGATATCTAATCACATCTTCTCTTCACACCAAAGTATGTGCAAATTAAAGGTAAAAAATGGCAATTCTTACCGCTATATTCATGTTTATTTTAAGCAGTGACACTGTCTGCTTTGATCCCATTCATCTTTGGAGAAAATATTGGTATATAACATTAAAGGTTGTGAAAATATGGTCTGTTGCCTTTAAAAGCCTTCCAAAGTCCCTTTAATGTGCTGAGTGTACCTTTTGATGTACCATCTGGAGCCTGTTTGCTCAGAGCAAAAAATTAATATTTGCCATGAAAACCAAGCAAACTACATTGTAACTGTACATTTCATCACACAGTATTTATGAAGGTAGTTCATCACCATCAATGGGCGTATACCATAAACTTTTTTAGTAAAATTTTACATGTGAAAATGCCATCAAGCCCTGCAGACCCCAAGTGATAAACTAGGTATTTTGAATCATTCTACAGGCAACATGTATGCACTTCATCCAACTCAGACCCGCAAGGTTGCGGAGATGTCTCAGAGACCTCACGCACAAAATTAGTCTCTGCAACTTGGCAGCAAATTAGAAGAGATCATCACTGGAGTCTAGCAAGTTCATTTCTCTCGCAACTCTGCAGAGACCAGGCTAGTCTTCATGAGACGTTGCAGAGATGTCGCAGAGACATCTCCGTGACCACCCCGCGACCAGTGAGACTCACATTGGCACCAGGTCACTGCCTAGTCTCCGAGCCAATGAGATGGATACCCACTTTAAAGGTGTTTACTCATTGTGGATGAGGAGATTCTTGGGTTAATATACAAACCACACCCATGCATCTCTGGACGGCATGTTCATGGATGAATTCTTGTTAGAAATTAATAAAAGCAACTCGAAAGGTCAGAGGTGAGTGAAGTACAAGAGATGACTCACACATGTTCTCCAGACTCCTCCATATGTGAAAACTCTGCAAACTTCATCTTTAACATTCATTTTACATTAACCCGTTGAAGACGAGTCCAGAGTATACTCACACAGGTGTCTATGGGAAATGTGTGTTGTAACAAAATCAGTCCGTCTTCAAGGGGTTAACTCATAGGCCTGGAGGGGGGCTTGTAAGGATAGATACCAAAACAAGACAGGGAGCCATTTGTTTTTTGATTTACTAGAGAAAAATGTCAGGTACTCAGATGTAGTTGCAAGTCATGATTTCCATAATACTGTTAATATTTCATCAATGATTTCAGACAGAAAAAGAAAAAAATATGTGCAAGAGATTTAAATTGGGTTTTATTTGTACTTTTCCTTTGAGCTGATATTAAGAAAATTTAGTTACTGATTAAACCTTGGATGGATAAGTTTTCCATGCCTCCTTCTCAGAAGATATTAATATTGCACAGTGCATGATGGCATTGAGATGCTTACCCTGGATCATATCAAATTGGATGAAAAGGTCAAGAGCAGACTTGGCGTTGCTAGCCAAAGTACCTGGTGGAGAGCAGTGGTTCAGTATAATTGTCTATGCAACTTACTCCAGTTGGGAAGTATATGGGTGAGAATTTTGAACGATGTACAATTGCCAATTTTCGTACCTTATGACATTCTTTCCCTTAGAACACGCCAGGATAATCTAAGAAACCAGATTTTTTTATGTCATCTCAAAGACTGGTAAATTTTCTTTCAGGAAATATATGGTTTGGTTGACTTTTGCCTGATATTTTTCATTTCGCAAGGACTTAAAGCGTAAAAATACGGTAAAAACGCTATTTTCACAATAATTTTTGTTTTTCAAACTAATGATGTGCATTTTTAATGGTACGTGGCATCTAATACCTGACCATGTTCTGGATTTGACATATCATGGGTATGTACCACAAAATTATAAGAACTTTATGAGCACGTATAAAATTACAGAGAACAATTAAAATATCAAAGTCCTAAACAGACGAACGTCCGTGATGCTTATATTTCTATCGCTGCTGCAAGTTCTACTTTGTTGTCCCAACTGTAACGTATACGAAAATTTGGTGTTCCACCTAATGAACATATCCTGCAAAAATTGTACGTCTGCTGGCTGTACATTGGACGTAATATTCTTTTATGCAAAATTATACTCAGTTTTCGTCACGGACGTGCTTCCGCTATTTTATAATAAAGATCGTAGCCCATGAAACGTTATTGGCGATATTGTTCTGAGTCGTAATCAACTAAGATCTAGCAACACGATAATATGCCTGTTTTGAGTTTCTGTCCATCCTTTGTCAAATAGGAACCGAAATTATATTTTTAGACGAACCTCCAAGAAAAAAAGAACGTCCGTGATGATTAAAACGTTTTCGAGTGGGACACCATCTTGCTTTGATGGCGAAGGTGCATTTTACCTTTGGCTCTCTAGCCGAGGAGCTGCATGCCATTTTTGGAGCGGACTGAGGTTCGTCCGCAGTTTTTGGACCATGCAATTCACCAAAAACCAAGCAAATAATTAATATTTTCTCTGAAAATTCACCTCCTGATCCCCCTCTGAGCAATATATATGTTGTAAGGATGTCAAATTTCTTATAATTTGCATTGACAATACCTTTTCAAAATTTTGAAAGAGTTAGGAAGGCTAGGTACTCTCTGCCGATTAGTTATCCGTCCTGGAACATGACCCTAGTAGTAGAAGGAACGTCCGTGATAATTCCAGAGAACGTCCGTGACGTATGCAATCCCTCCGATAGGGATAACTTGTCCCGAAAGTATCCTGTATTCTTTAAAACTTTTGGCTCGAATAGCGACAAATAAAGTTTTACAAAGTAGAAAATGAGTTTAGAGCAGTAGTTTCGGAATTTTTAAGGCGTTATGTGATCATGATGAACAAACAATTGAAAATTTACTCACAATTTTACGCTTGTTTTCCCTCTAATTATACAAAAAACAGCTAAACACTTAAAACAAAGTTATAGGAAAATGGAATGTTGCGTAATCTGTAATTTCTGTGCGTTTAAATTTCTTTCTAATGAGGTTCTGGAGACAATTTGTACTGTTACAGGTTCTGAAAGTTTCGCTCACGGACGTTCTGTCCGAGAAAGGAAATTTCTGACAATTACAAATATATCACTGCACATAAGATTAATGTTAGTTGAAAATATTACCAAATCACTGAGCCGCTCATACCCGAAAGTGAATAGCGTTCAGCACTCAATTTACCTGTAATAACAAACGGAAACGTTTTTTTCACGGATGTTCGTTGGTTGAATAAGTCAGTGGATTACATAGTAGGAGAAAGAGGATCAGTGCCACTTTTTAGTGGCAGGTGCTCTTAGTGTTTATCTTTTGAGTATGGTAGCTGCCATCTCAAACAGAACACATCCAGTTTTGGTCTCCATAACGGACGTTCGCTGTAATTGTCATGATATTAAATGTCTTAATTCGTTCTTATTTTTCTCTTCATGACGATTTTTCTCTCATTCCCTCAATAGCCTGAACATGCTGCGACCAAACAGAAAACAAAAACAAAACAAAACAAACCAAAACAAATCCGAAAAGTGCTACGCAATCACATTAAGGATAATGACGGAAGAAGTCTGCAATGAGCATGTGTTGAATAAGAAACGGAAAAGTTTCAAAAGGACGTGGAAGCAGTTGAATGAAAATGACTGAGAAACAGAGAAGGGATCGAGCTCCAACACACAGAGAAAAGAAATGCCAGTGCACTCCCGTTATACCAAATTCCCCTGGAGAAGTTTTTGTTTGTTTGTTTATGTTTTTTATTCATCGAAATGCCGTCACAAGCGAACAAAAATCATGCAGTATACAATTGTCTGATGAAAACACACAAATCCTCCGCTTATCATCACATTGTGTTGTTTTATACTCATCAATGAAAAGCAGTATTCATTTGTAATTTTTTCAAAGATTTTTTTTCTTCATTTCACATTTAAGAGACAGAGAGATCGTCAATTTGTTTGTGCTTTTGTGCTTACTTTGAAAACACATGTTAAAAAAATTAATGATTAAGAATAGGTTTAAGGTTGCACTTTGATACGTTCGCTCTTCCAAAGATTCGTTACTCCGATGTCCAAAGGTTTGTTATTCCAAAATGAAAAAAAAAAATGTAGTTAATTCAGGAGGTTTGTTATTAGAAATGTTCTTCGAAAAATAGATATTAAGGATCATTATTTTTAGGTCCGTTCTTCTAAAAGTGGAATGGGCCTGATATTCGTTTAGGTGAAAACGGTTATTATGAGGTTTTGAAATTGGAGGATTTTAGTTGTTAACTTGTTTCCCCACATTTGGATAAGCGAACATAATTTTTCATGTTCCAATTGATAAACCTTTCGGTTAACCTTCGGAGATTCCTATCATTTACCAAATAAAAAAGCTTCATAATTATACGAACTCTATCAATTTTCGTATTGACAAACTGTATGAATAACGAGCCTCCGAAATGACGCGCTACAAAAGGTTTGTTATAACAAACCATATTGTATAATATCGAAGTCACAAACATCCATCCAAGTTATATGGACTTATTGTGTCTTGTTATGACGAAACTTCGCAGTATCGATCCTATTATCATGTCTGACTAAAATAATAACACAAATTCTTCTCGGTAACAGTGTGTTACACAAGGAGCAAACACAGAGGGATTTCTTCCCAACGTATTCGTTTGCCCTCCCCAGCTAAACTTCGTATTTCTATATAACGGAGCACATTTCTGTTGTTTTTCTATATTAATTCTTTGTCATAACTTTAGCTGTGACCATGTTCGTTATATAAAAAGCAAATTTTGCATTGTAGACTTTATATAACAAGTTCAGGACCTGAATATTTACTTCATGATAACGAAATTTTGATAAATATATTCGTTCTCAAGGATGGACTACGTCACTGAGATTACACGTACGTTTGTACGTTCAGATGGAAAAATTCTTTTCTTTGATTTCTCAGTATGAGAAGATAAACAAGCTTATATAATTGAGAATTGGTAATATCTATTCAGGATTTTGCAGAGGAGTTTGTTCTCGACATGAAATTGCTGTTTGTTGTGAGCAGAATGCGTTTCCAACTCAAGAGAGCTGCATTGTTCAATATCTTGTTTGTTCCGAACATCCGTGAGCTACATGCGAACCTCCGTGATGAAAACTATGCTATGTTTGTTGGGTTATAGAGACTGCCCAGATGAGATACATTTTAAAAAGGTATATTATTATTTGGGAGTGAAGATTGAAGTATGGGATAGTGAAATAAGAGGTGAAAATATTGAGTTTCTGTAAAATGCGCGTAAAGTTAAGAAAGTGTTTAGCGGAAGAGCAATATTTCCACAGAAATGACGAATTTAGTTAAATCATCAGTTGTCTACCATTACGTACAGGTTAAGAGTACAAGCTTAATATTCTGCAATTACGTACACATGTCCCTTAAGATATTTCGTTAGGATTTTGAACTGAATCAGATCTTTGGAAACTATGTTAAATGGTATTCAAATGTATGTGCAGTACTATTCCTCACGGACGTTCGCTGCTCTGGACATGGTAAACTTCAGCGGTGAATAAAAACTTGTTCCTGTGGGAAAATCCTAGTATAATTGGGTTCATATTAAAGCTTGAGTTATACTCTTTTAGGTAAGATGAATGATTTGGAGAATTTCCTACTTTTTAAATTTTGCCTTGTTTTGGCTCAATTGTACATCGTTCAAAATTCTGACCCATATAGTTTTGGTAAGGGGAGTTATGGGCCATATCAAAAGCAATACCTTTTTATCTGTGAAACCAGAATAACTAAATGGGTATTAAAACCATAATGGGTTTCTTGCATTGTCAACCTCTATGTATCAAAGACAGAGTGAATTTCATTCGACATTGTGTGGATCTAGACAAAATGATAATGTATCCAGAAAGACTGATTTACAGTATAGGTGACACAAGCAAAATTTAAACTGGGCAATGAAACATAAAAGGATAAAAGGGTTAGCCTTGTCATTATTGCCAACTTCACACCAGTAAGTGGAAAACTGCTCACATTTACTGCATTCTACACGTAAAATGGCTCCATATGCCAATATTTGTGATATCCCTTAGTTTCATATGTAGAGAAAGGATCACACTAAAGTGATACACTTTCTTCTAATGAAGTATATGCCATGAACTACAAAAATAGAAAATACCTCTACTTTTAACTGATAAACTGACACATTTTTTTTATAAAGATGACCTTCACCATAAGTTTACACAAAGCTGACTCATTATCATTATTAGCAAGTAGTGAATCAGAGTGCACATTCTGTCATTCATTATGTACCTTTTCTTTTCTTTCTTTTTTTTTGGGGGGGGGGGGGGGGGGGGTTGATACATGGTGCTGCCTTCTATTAGCTCCCCAATGCCTTCATGCAGTCCGTGTTGCACATCAATGCTTATGTGTACATGAGCAATGAATTTGTTCTAAGTTCACCTCTTGTTGTTTTTATGTACTTTAATGAAAGTGTTTAACAAACAAAACAAATTGAAACATCAAATAAGAATATGAGAACACATATATTATAAAAATTCATGGAATTCCAATAGACAGCATGCTGTTTTGTTCAATCCTTAGTGTGCTTCGTTCTCCACTGCAATGTACACTGTGGGTGCTTTCTTTGCCCTATGTCTGAAAACTAATTGTGAGCCTGCATCACAAAACCAACAAAAAAAATGTCAGACATGGATTCTTAGTTAAGGGCAGATTCTGAAAAAAACCACACTCTAAGCTTTGAAATGATGAACAACACAATTCAAATGGACTCTACTAACCTATCTAAATATTGGACAGAAAGCTGGAAGAAAGCCTTGGGGGGGGGGGGGGGTAATTGCCTGGATACGCCATAATGTCTATTGTGTCATCATGGCCATCCTTATGGCATTTAAATAGGCATACTGACATACATCTGAGTGGACTTGATAACTTTACAACTAGGTCAGGTTTTCATGGATTACTGAATGCTGGTTTTAAAAAAAAAGATTTTCAAGGTTAAGTCTCTTGGTATATCAAAGGTTAATGTGCAATATGCATGATTTATTTTTAGTGTCTGTATTGTCTCCCATCAAAAACGTATAAAGAAATTGAGCTTGTCAATTATTTCCATATCTCCATAATTCTATTTGGCAGTTTTCACACTCACTCAGTGCATCATTTTACCCAAATGAGTCTGTAAATGTCAGAATGGCATTCTGCACATGCAAGATAGATATATGTCCATTTATAAATATTTGAAGACACGATATAAATCAAGGAGTAGATGGCAAGAAGGCAACAAAACTTTCCTTTGGACTCATGCTTTTGTGCATATTTGCTGCAAGTTTCCATCCTGACTTACCCAGCCCCCAGACTCAAAGAATGATAATAACACATACACACACAAAGAAAGGATATGGGATATTTTCAAAATGGTCATAAGGCCATTCTGCTTCACAACACAGTTTGTGGGCATCACCCTATATGGTACCCCAGCAGTCATTCCTGTGTGGATATACCCATGCCCTTTCTGCACCGAAATGACACATTATAGCTTCATCAATGTGTAACATATCAAAGTAATATATTAGCCACGCAAAGGGGGGAGGGGAATTGCACGCTGCAATCAAGATAACGAGTCTAAGGCCGGCCAGAATCTAAATAAACAGGAGAATTTTGGGATAGTGGGTGTGGACTGAAACATGATGTAGAACCACACATAGGTTTCTTTGCTGGAGGATTCATAGATTTGGATGACCAAACGGGAAAATAATCTGGCCAAGGCCTGTCATCAATTTGTAATTAATCATCGACTATGTGTCTCCCAAACGCAGCTGCGCTCATCAAAATTAGCAATAGATTGATGGGTGAGAGCTCTGTTCAACTTAATATACCACCAGCAATTCCATTTTTTTTCTTTTCTGTGCAATGCACAAAAAAGAATGGTTCTCATGGTAATGGTGGCAACCTCTTCTTTATGTACATAATGATGAAAGATGATCATGAAGTCATACATTACATAACTGTACTTTATGTACGCACTAGACAGAACATTTCATTTATATTTATAGAATAAATCTCAACCATTATTCAATTGCAGTAACATTATCAAATTACTACCAAACTAGAAAAGCACTCTGAGAGCGCAAACCTCCGCCAAGCATGCAGCTCATTTCCACCACTGATCTTGTTCTTCCATATAGAGATATCAGTGATTTCCACCCATACGTACTTATAGCATTGTGTGCTGAAAGTCGCCCCATTTCCCAATATAGAAGCCTTTACTACGTCATGAACCCTCAGGTGCACGGCGCGCCTCGCCCTAGCAGAAACTAGAGCATGCACTTTAGTGCGCGCGTGCAAACCTAAAAATACGCGCAGCCTGAACTCCCAAGTTCAATGACCCTATCATTATACCTACCAAAATATCAAAAATCCTTCATAAATTCCCCAAAAATTCTTTGATCACTACCAAAAGTTAATCATTTGTTACTTGTGTCATTCTCAACCTTTCCTGCAAGTTTCATCTCAATCCGTTAACTACTTTTTGAGTTATTTTGCACACGGACAAACTAACGAACTAACAAACAAACAAACAAACCAACAGTAACGAAAACATAACCTCTTCCCTTGCCGGAGGTAATTATTACTATTATGTAGTATGGAAACATTATATTATTTAACCCTTTGTGTGCTTTGAGTGACAATTAGGCCTAAAGACAGAAAGCTCCACAGTACTGTAAACGTGGAAATTTTCGCAGTACATTAATTTTCGCGGATTTCGCGCTACGTTCGGCTAGCGCGAATTCAAAAACGCGCGAATATATCTTCACAATTTTCTATGCACATTTTGAACGGGATGAATTGTGTGCGCTTCATCGATGATACTGCTACGTAGTACAATGTACAGGCATGTTTACGCTACTAGTACTGTGCGAAGAGATGATAGATTGCTGTGTACTGTAGCATGCAGTGTGCACCGCGCGCACCGATGCTACATTCCCCCGTGACTACGGTACTACAGTCACAGCTGTACTACGTATTTGAGTGCTTGTACTCGCAGTCGAGCCGCTCGCTACATCGCTTGTCGTACGCTGGCATAGCAAGCTATGTAGCAGAGGCTTTGGATGAAAGCAGTGAATGTGTACTACAGTAAAGTAACCTGCTGCAGAGCGCGAATTTAAGAACCCGCGAATACGTTTTCGAGCCACTCAGCGCGAAAAATTAATCGCGCGAAAATATTGACGTTTACAGTATTTTACACACTGTAAAGAGTCCCTGGTACAGACAGGGTTAACTGAGCTTTGTTTGATGCATCAGATTTTAAAGGCATAATCAATCATTTGCAGATAAAATAAAAACCCAGCATTAATGCTTCAAAATAGCTCCAAAATGTGAGTTTGGGGATAGAAACAACCAATGTAAAAATTTGAATTAGTATGATCAATGTTAAGTATTGTTAAACACACAAAATAAGAATAATGGTAATAATAAAAATGTTTCCAGACTAAACCGTTTACAGTTACAGTTTAGTGAGAAAAATAGTGATGCATGTATCTCCATATATTTTAGGTTCTATTGCAAAATTTTTAGATGGTAGGATGTTTTGTGATACAACTGACCTACACATATGCATCAAGTGTGATATCTTGAACATTTTTTAAATCACTGCTCCCAAAGGTAAACATAACATTTAAGGATTAAATCAGTCAGATTCCAATAAAACTATAAAAAAAACAGAAAAGAATAAGAGTTTGCCATGGAGCTCATTTCTGAACCAAGACATCATTATGTAAGGCACTTTTCATTTCTACTAATGCTATAAAAGATATGTTGTGATATGATTATAAGTATTAAGATTTTGTTGATACTAGAGACACTTGCTGTCCTTACAATGACAATGTACTTGCTTGTCCAACTGCAAAATGACGTGAAAGAATTTTTCAGATGCTTATTGAAAGGAAACTTAAATCATAATGTTTCAGATAATTTCCTGAAACTGCTCTCAAACCTTTAACCAAAGGAGGTCGTCAATTAACATGCAGCAAACAATTACAGGAGTCGGCATCTTGTGAAACACTGTGCAAATATATCACAAAAAAAACTGACACCTCTTAGCTAATTGTGACCACCCATTTAATAAATATTCACAAACACAAACCAACCAGATTGGTGATTTAACACTCTTTTACACAACCAAAGCTAAAACTGCTTTTTGTTTTCTGAACCACAGAGCTTAACACATCTGTTCAGTTTTCCTGGACAACCCTGATGACTTGATTACTGACAATCAAAAATTTCCAGCTCACGATCGACCCACCAATCAAATTAGATTCAATTCAGTCTGAAACTTGTTCCAAATTACATGAAGGTCACTTCTGCGAATACATGATTTCTCCCTAGCCCTCTTTCCCCTTTGATGGGGCCTTCCATGACAACAACAAAGGTTTCAAGGGGGAAGGTACAGCAGTGAGAGTTAGATGTCAATCTACTTCAGCGTAGTCAGATCCAGTATTGGTATGACATGTCTCTACTAGGCAGAGTTAAATGTGCTTCGCAATCCAATTTTGCCAGTAATAGGTAATCTTTTGTCCCTTCTCCATCCCCATCCTTGACTTGCCAGCAGGATCCTTAAGCCCCCCCCCCCCACCCACCACCACCACCACCACCACCACCAAGACCACCTCAAAAATCACTAGACTACTTGCATACAGCCACCCCCTCCCCCCTCGCTTTATGATAGGTGTATGTGGAGGATGGTATGATGCAAAAAGAAAAGCTTCTTTGCCATGCTCATATCAAACCTGTAACAATAGTTCTGCAATGAAATTTCAATTCATGCATAACCACCAATCTAAAAAATCATCCTAAAATCATCCTTAATTGTGTAAAATTTACTACTGCCTTCGGGAGGATAAAAGTTGACATTGTAGAAAACTACTGCACTGGTAGCACTTATAAGCAGTCTATAGCCGGGTTCACATGTACAAAATAGCGGGATGATGATCGCGCTCCACATCTCGAGATTTTTTGCAACCGTCCACACGCTCCAAATTAGTGGGATAGCGATCGCGCTCGGAATCTCGAGTTTTTTGCAAGCGTCCACACGTACAGAATTATCCCGCTAATTTCCGATTGAGATAACAGCAAATCCTGCAAACTAGGTCACACAGCGCCCTTCTCTATCACTGCCTGCGCGCACTTCCCTTTGTCCTTCGCAGAGGCCTCGCTGTTGTGATGTGCGCATTGCATGATGGGATATAAAAACTCGAGATTCTAATCCCGACCGTTCACACGTACCAGCGCGGGGCGAATTATCCTGCTAATTGAGGAACTAGCGCAAGATTTCTTGGGATTAGCATCACGATGCTTATCGCGCTAATTTTCGGGTTTTTTCTGTCCACATGTGCAAAAAACTTGAGATACCGATCGCGATGCAAATCTCGAGATTTGTATCCCGCGAATTGGTGTACATGTGAACCCCCCTTAAGAGATATTTCCAACATTCCAAACTTTTCACACCGTCAATCAAGCCAATAAGTAAACATGAGATATCAAAAAAGTTTAATCATTATGCTTAAAGAGGTTTGATGAGTCATATACAAAGTCCAGTTCAGAAACATGACAGGTTAAAAACTGGTATGGAGTAATTCTGAGGTTGCTCTTCTCTGCATTCTAAATACTTTCAGCATCTTTTCCTCACCCAACCCTCATGATAACCTCCAGAAAAATCAATGTTCATCCTCCTGATGTATATTATCAAGAATGTATAGAGTACAAACCTAGCTCTGCTCAAAAAGAAAGAAAAAAGAGGGAGGATCCACAGGGTTTAAGTCATTTCCATGTGTTTCTCTTGTAAACTGCAAAAGTTTCTTTTTTGCATAACGAAACCACAGTTCAGACCCTTTTTCTTCCTCTGAGGAAAAGACATCCAGATCACTCCCCCATGTACACAAGCCAGGAGGCAGTTTGAACACATACAGGTGCCCCTTTGCAAACAAGTGCAGAGAATAATTAGATAATGGGGGAAGTATGACACAGATAATACATCGCTAATTAGGATCGTCACGAAGCTGTGCAAACAATCATGGCACATATTGCTTCTGCGGGGACTTCTGAGGACCAAAAAAAAAAAAAGAATGAAAATGGAGAACAGTACCCACAAGAGGAAAATCAAGGGGCCTGGTACGAGATAAGACTTTCTTGGGAAAAAAAAAAGGTCAAGTGAAGAGGAAGATTGGAAAAGCTGATTCGATGGAAGATAGTTTTCTTAAACTCGTGGAGTTTCCATGGTATTTTTTTTTTCGGGGGGGGGGGGGGGAGTTGGCAGATCTAAATTTCTTAGATGATAAGCTTTAAATTGGTATAAAAACTGCCTTTCTTCATTACATAGAAAATATTTTTTTTTTTAGAATTAAAAGTCAGAAAACTGTAAAGGTTATACTGCCAAAGTCAGCTTCGCATGCATTTTTCTTCCTGTATATGATCTATTACTTTATTGAGGTAACGTGATAATGCACCACATACACTGTATGTTACACTCATCTATGTACACATCAGCCTTTGGTAGTTTGTGGGCCATGTGAATACAATACCACATAAAATTTTTTGTTGTTCAACAAATGACACTGCATGGGAAAGTTTGTTTTTATATGCAGGTATGTTTTGTATCAGGAAATACTAATTGATTCTGGCCAAACCGAAATGCCTTTATCTACATGCAACAGAGAAATTTATGAGAAGCAAGCCGCTGCATTCTTCATGAAGAAATTCATCAGTCTTTAGAAGTGAACAGACTTTCTCCCTGGAATGTGCAACAATTAATTTTCATTGGTGTTTGTGTGTTTTGTTATGTTCTTCACCTATTTCACTCTTTTACTTACATAAAGGCATTCAGTTTGCTGATTTTACACACAACCACACATGCGCATACAAACACAAATTAATACCATAAATACATCTATAGCTTTTTCAAATATGGATTCTGTCACTACTGAATTTTCTTTTAACAACTTGAAAAACCAGAAATTTAATGTAATTGTATGAAGACCTGTTCTGTTTGGGTGCTGTTTTTTATGTCAATGTCTACTTCAGCCATACCTCAGGGGCTTCAGTGCGCCAAACAATAGCTGATTTATGCACTGACATAAAATGTACTGTACCTGTCTCACTGCATAACCCATTGAATCATCTTTTCTTCCTATTTTGGTAGCTCCCCACCCCCCTCCATTAATATGGCCAAGTTCCATTGTTCAAAACTGAATAGGTCTATACTAAATACTATATCTAAATCAGAGCAGTCCTATCATGAACTACCTTTACATTACTTACTTCATGTGGCCCATTTAAACACTATTTTTGAAATAATCCGCGGCCTTCAGCAGCAATCCACCAAGGTTACCCATGTTATGTGTGTATCCATGGTTATGAGACGTGTATTCAAGAATGAGTTTGCTCTACAGGCATTTGAAAATGTAAACATAGACAAGCCTGAAATACATTGTAGGTGTATATAGATGACAGCATTTTATCCTGGTTATAGACACCTCCTACAAAAGAAAAATTACAATCATAAATTTAGCAATAACTAGCAATAATGTCCCCAAATGTCACCAAAAAGGGATGGGAGGCAACAGTCTTACTGAACTATGCATTTTGTACCTGATGAGTTTGGTACAAACCTATGGGAATTTCAGAATCTTACCGGGAATCAGTTGAATAATTAGTCTCCATCTGAATGACAAGGTGTAATTTGTTCCACCCGCCCCTCCCCCCCCCCCCCCACCTTTTCACAAATTATCAAATTGGCAACCAATCTTAGAAGATACAAATATCTATTTCTCTTTCAAATTGGCAAATGGACATAAATTTCTCTATAAAATGCATGTAAGTGTGATTATGACTATTATGACTATAGCCACTTCGTTTTGCTTCCATGTAATTATTCCTCCAGTGTCAAATATGCTGTAAAATTCAAAGCCGCCAATTTGATGATTTCAAGACAATTTGCAGAGAAATTCCCTCTAGATTTGATGGGTCAGAGAACAAGTTTTAATGGAAAATGAAAAGAGTAGTAAATAAATGGGAATGTGAGGTTGAATATTTTAGACCAAGACTGCATCTACAGTAGATATTGACCCACTGTCTCCTATAGGTGATACTTTCTCACTAGCCACTGTCATGCTGGCAAAAGATTTGCAAAGATTAAGGTCACAATCTTAAAGATCTATAAGTTTTGCCAGTGTTATCACAAACCTTTCACAAAACTTTGCACAAAAATTTCCAACAAAACTGCTCATACTTCTCTTCAGACTAAGGATATTTCCCAGATCCCCTCCAATCTTCTTGATCTTTGGGCAGTGTGAACTCTAGCAACTGACACTCGTAAAGTTTGTCATGTGACTAGTCCACCATCTGTTTGCTGGCAGTGCCTCCAAAGTGTGCAGCCATTGTGATGGACATGTGTGTATTGTTACATCACAATCACTAGCTGTCAGACAGTGGGCTCTTTCTTCTTTCTTGCGCACACACATCTGTGACCCAAACTTTGAGAATTCGAAGATCGAGAAATTTGGCTCCCAGTGTGGATGGGTAAGCAAACTTCGTGAAAACTTTGCACATTCTTAAACTTCATGATCTTTTGCCAGTGTGACTACAGCTACTAATTTAAGGTAATGCACATCTTGTTCCAATCAGTCATGAATAGTTCACTATAAGTGTGGAATAGCACCTTGTCTCTGCCACATATTTACTTCACTCAATTTGCAGTATTTATCGCAACAAACAATTCCTACATTCAAATCAACATACCAGTCATATCATTCCTGTAACCCATGAAACCAAAACTACAGATTATGATTAACAGAATTTGTTTGTAAATGAAGGTGAAGTGGCATATCTTAAAGACTGTTTACAAACCAAGAATGGGCTAGAATAATGACATATGCTTTTTAATATACTGCATCAAAAGTCACGATAGTATTCCCATTTCTACTGAGATAATATGTAACATCGTCCAAGCCTCATGGTATTTGATTTTTCATACATGACTAATCATCGAGGGCGCTTTTAAGCACACGCAGTCTGTAGAATTCAGAGGAATTCCAGAAATCACATTACGCTTAAAGTACGGCTGACCTTATTTCTGCTCAATCTCCAGACCATCTTAAATATCACCGTCCAATCTTCTCTCCCCCCCCCCCAACCCAGTTTAACATCTGTCTGAAAAAGACCTTGGCTGATCGAAGCTTTGGTTCTTCAGCTCGACTTTAGTGACAACGGAAGGTCAATTTCTGTTTGCCATTTGCCAACCCACTGCCACAAAAAATTTATTTGGTGAATGGATTTTTTCTTGAAAATTTTGTTGCCAATGTCAGGTCTTCTTTTTCCCACAAAAAAAATTCCATTAAGTTCATCATTTTCCTACCTTACCCTTCTTGTTTCAAGAAGGCAAGTTATGTAATATCTCCCATGTCAGTGAGAAAATGAAAATAGAAACCACAAGTCACCAGTTGCACGAAAAGAAAATTAGAAATATTAGAAAAAGTGACTGATGCCACCAAGACTCCTTTGACGTTTTCATCAAGATCTTTGTAGGCAAAAACATATAGAACTAGAAATGTCGCTATGGCGACTGATGCCTCCGCCATAATGCATGATTCTCCCAATAGGTGTCTGGTAAAATGTCTTCACAATGTGTGATGACTGACAAAATATTGAAATGTCAGGTTTGTCAGAAATATCTTGAATGTTCACATTCCTTGAACTAGGTTTGCTATAATTGTCTAAGAGTGCAGGTACACGCATTCGGGGAAGTGAGGATTTTTACTTGACTTCTGACCGACCCTTTTGTAAGTTTATACATTGAGTAATTTTCAAGGTATGAAGAAAGAGTGTAATTACAGTATAAAATAGATTTTTTTTTGCATTTAAACCTGGCCTTTGACCCTTAATCTTTGACCTTTGAGAGAATCTACATTATGTAATACATATATATATATATATCAAGTTTTAAAAATGATAATGCAAGCATTGCATAATACTAGTTAATGAGGAAAATAGTAAAATTTTGAGTTGACCTTGACCTTTGACCCCTGTTCCCTACATTCCCTAGATAATCCCTGCCAGTCAGTACATGCGAATGTACCAAGTTCCATGAAGATACATTGAACCATTTGCAAGAACGTGAAATTGTAACATTCTCACCTGACGTTTGACCTTTGATCTTTGACCTTATGACATGAAACTCTCTCTGGAGAATCTTTACGCAGTAGTACATGTCTACACTAAGTTTTTTAAAAAACAACTTCGGACATTGCATGGATATGGGGGAAATAGCAACATTTTTTGCATTTGACCTTGACCTTTGACCTTTGACCTCTTGCCAATGTCACTAAAATCAACTCAACTAATTGCCCCATCATACATACATCATCCTTGGACCAAATTTGGTGAAAGCTGCTTCATCCAGTTTTGAGTTATCACATAAACAGTTAAATTTTAGGATTTGACCTTGATCTTTGACCTTTGACGTTTGGCCGATTTCACCCAAAATCTAACAAACTAATTGCCCTATCATACTTTATACTTGGACCAAGTTTGGTAAAATTCCAGTTAATATTACTTGAGTTATCGCGCAAACGAATGCGGACGGATGTACGTACGGACGGACGGACAACCCGAAAACATAATGCCTCCGGCACCACTTCGTGGCGGAGGCATAAAAATGTGAAGCTTATTAAGCCATCATGATAAGTCATTTTAATCAGCACTTGTTCTAAGCTGGGTCTAAAAATAAGTTTGGAACAGAAAATATCACGCCACTGCAGTTGTCACAGACAGTCAGACTGGCGTGGGATACCAAACACAATGCTTCTGTTGCTAAGGGCTGTATGAGGCAATGCAATATACATCTTTGGCAATGTCAGCATATTACGTCTTTCACAGATGAGACACTGATGGTGATAGGAGAAACTGCAGAAAATCCAAATGTCTTGTCAAACCAATATTTTCGATTAGTGTCTGCCATCTCTATCTATCGTCTACCAGAACAGTTGCCCTACCTAGTCACACAAGGGCAGTCTTATTAGTACATCTTTCAGTGCTGGACTGCATGCTTTGACATTGTGTGTATTAAGGTTTCCAGCTTGATATTAACAAATATTACAGACTTATAACCCTGACCTACATTTATCTGTGTCTGTTTTATTATCATAATTGTTATAGTTATTATTATCGTAATTGTTATAGTTATTATTATCATAATAATAATTATTATTATTATCATTATTATTATATCATTATTATTACTAGTGTATTATTATTAATAATAATATTATTATTATTATTATCATTATTATTATTATTATTATTATCATTATTATTATTATCATTATTATTATTATTATTATTATCATTATTATTAAAATTAGGGGCAGTGACTTGCTCTTACTTTTCTGGTTGATTTATCATAAAGTTCTTATTGTCAGGAATACGATCAGTTACATAGAATTTGCATGTTTACTGCTGAATTCAAATGAATTAGCTATTTGCCAAATACAAAACTATCAAATTTTGCCGACGATGTGTAGAAAGAACAAAAGTAGTTACATGACAACATCATATGACAAGACATTGTTAGTTTTAGTTTGCCAAGAGAAGTTCTAAACAATTTTCTATGAATTTCTCTGGATGTCATTGACCTGACTGAAATATGAATTCAGAATACTTGTCATGACTCTTCCAATGGGTT
This sequence comes from Diadema antillarum, assembly GCF_040938485.1. NCBI lineage: Eukaryota > Metazoa > Echinodermata > Echinoidea > Diadematoida > Diadematidae > Diadema > Diadema antillarum. The sequence continues at coordinate 695,755 of NW_027270974.1, read as the reverse complement.
CACTTGACCTCAAGAATATTCTGCACAAATTTCATTTACAAGGTCTGCTTGCCTTAAACTGCCACCAGCCTTTCTACCATTCAGTTCCACTGCATTGGCCATGAATACTTAATGAGAATTTTATTGATGCAACCATCAACCTGCCTGTTTGGTTTGACACCAGAATTAGGTATAATTGATTCGCCTGTTCAGAAGGACAAACAAGAGTGTGAAATGAGGTTGCGTGTACTCATTCGATCATAACAGTATCCTCTGAAAACAATATTACTACACCCCTGGATGTTAGTCCAAGTACAATGTCGTTCTTTGTCCTCTTCTACTTCACTGTTTTCTAATGGTGCAGAAATTAATGAGATTGTCGGTGTTACTCACAACTGATTTGTTTTGATGTTTCCGCCAATAAAGTTTTTGTCAGTGTCACCATGTAAATGAACATACACGTATGTTTTGAAATGCACTGACTCATCATTAATCAGAAGTAATATGGTCCCAGGATTAGGTGGCATATGGTGTGGGTTGTTGATTCACAGATTTTCCCATCTTTTTATAGGTTAAAGATTTCACCATGTAAAGGAAGAGCAGAAAATTCCTGTTAGAAAATGAGCAATGTACTGTTGGAAGTGGGAAAAATTCAGATAGGTAGAAACCCACACTAAAATTTACTGAAAACATACAAATACCTCACAGAAATAAAACAAACATTGTGTACATTGGGTAACATTGAGGAAATGTCACATTATATCAGAATTGTCTTGAAACAAAAACTGGTCAGATAATTACAGGATGCTGGCTTCACATTCAGAGCAACAATCCCCTGAGCTATAGCCAATGGGACTTTCAAACATAATCCTACAAAGCTGAGAAGAAAATTCAACCACCAACACACACAAACACACACAAACACACACACAAATACACACACAAACACACACATATATACACATAAAAAATCATGATTAGCATTATGTATGTGACCCTCGTGAGTTGAAACATAGACTATTGGCAAGTTCTGAGAGTGATTTACCAAGCATCCCACGTAAAAGTCATTAACGTGGGATTCAAAATTAATGCATGATAATGTCATATCTTGAAAGCCATGAGAGTTTGTGAAGCTTGATATTGCATTCTATTCCTGACAGAATTAAAAGACATCAGTCATGGGAAATTTTTATGACAAATGCTCATTGCTTGGAATGCATATTGCCCTTCTGAAGCAAATGATGCCGATTTGCTATGTATTCTTCTTCTCTGGTATTCTATTTCTATTCCTATCAAGCGTGGGGAATACAGCACATTTGTTCTTACATCTCTTAAGTGTAGGTAATTTCTTTTTGGTTATTGGTTGCTTTTCTCTTGTCCTTGTTTTCATATTTCTTGATTTTTTTACCTTAATACATCTCAGTCATTAAAGTGGAAGGCCTTGAGTCTCGGTGATTAAGTCTGCCTTTTCCTCCCCTGGCAACGACAGGTAAAGCTATTTCTGTCGCACTACACAGGCTCAGTATTAACCCTCAATTTCAGTCAAGTTTCTTGGGTGATGAATGAACAAAAAATCACCCTGGCAATGTGTTTCATAAGTCTCTCAGAAGAATATTTCTTTTTAGGGAATTTGCCTTCCAAATGTATGTATTGCTGGGTGGGTAAAGAAGGTCTTGTTTATACAAGAGTCAAGCCACAAATTTTCCTTATGAGTAAGTTGGAATAGATCTGAAAACACTGCCTAACATGTCTTCTGTACCATTACATTTTCCTCTTCTACTTTAACAAATAAAAGAAAAAAAATTATATGACAAAGTGCACTTAAGGCTACTTATCAGGTTTCCTCCTTTACATCCTACAGACAAGTGTATCTCTGTCAATTCTTAGCCTAATAATCTTTCTTCCTTCACACTGCAATATATTTCACATATTCAACCAAGTGGCAGAGTCATACATATGCAAGAATGAATGCAAACAGTTGCAGCTGCACACCACTCTAAAGTCAGAGGTAAAACCATAATTACCTTCTGGAGCCTTGATTCAAGAATAGCAAAAATTGGAACGTCCCCTTGTGCTGATATATAATGATGCAGGGCTAAAACTAAAAAGCCACATGCATATATGTGAGAGATCCCAAATGTCGATGTTGTCTTAATCTCATTACCTTCTACAGATGTCGCCGATTGACCTCGTTTAATGTCGACGGCTACTGACATGGTGTGCGCATCTACAAACGGACAAAAGGGGAACACAGGCATTTACAAAGTGAATACTGGCGGTCAGTTCAGATAAGTAGCCTTAAACCTGAATATTTATGCATTTGAAGATTTTGGCTGACAACTGCACTTCTCTCTGATGAAAATATTTGCTCACTTTTAGTATGTCACAGTACTTTTATGAAGATAAAGAGGTAGCCTGCACAGCTTTTATCTCTATTTATTTTTTTCCATTGTTATTAATCATCTGTTTTATTTATATTTAATTGATACATATATTACATTAAAAATAAACTTGAACTTCAAATTTGCAGCACAGAATGTTTACTTGTAAGATAAATGCAATTTGTTTTTCAGATTTATTATCACTCTTATGATGATTATCATAATTAATTATGTATGTTTATTCTATGTAGATCCAGAGAGATGCATATTATAGTACTTTAGTCATATGTGAAAACAGACAATGCATTTACTTGAAAGTATCTAGACGGTTGCATATGATGAAGACTATCATTTATATTTTCTGCAGTTCAAGGACCTTGCTCACTCTTTGTCAAATTGTTTTAAAAAGTTTGTTAACTGTGATTTTCACATTTTGAACATTCATCCACCACTGCTGAGATCAGATTGTGAATTTAACAGGAAGTATTATTGTATTCAAAGTGGTAACACTACAAATTATACTTCATGTGAGCAGAAATGAATTGTGTGCAGCAAACCAAAAAAGATTGCAATACTGATAATGATCATAAAAAAGATTTGCAAAGCTAGTGAAAGTATTCACAAGACATAATCATGACTGCATTTATAAATAGTCCCAATATACCAGAAATTTGATTGAGAGAGAATACGTGAAGTAATTATGAAGGACAGTGCGAGTACTCAACCACTTGATTCAGAATGATACCACCAAGCTTGCAGTCACCACAACAGCAAAAAAAGTGCACTGCTGCTGTAATTGCCAACTGAAAGAATGAAAGAAACACCAAATAAAATCATAGGGAAATATATGCTCTAAATGGCAACACATAGTATAGAAAAGATTTAGGACCCCCTCTAAGTTCCTTTGCAGAAAATGTTTCTTGACACCCATAATGCAGTGCTTGCACATTTAGGCCGAGTAGGTGAATCAGTGGATAGAACAACAGTTGCTAATAGATGAAGAGCAGAGACATGCGGCCCCAGAATTCTTGCAGAGAATGACAATAATATATATTTTATTTTACTGTGTAGAATGTGCAGTATAGTGTGCTGCCAAACTGTAATAGAAATGTGCTAAATGTGGACAACTGAGAAAAGCCCAAGGACGTTGAAGACAATTAACAAAAAAGAACTCTGCAATAGTCATCTATAGTGATGTAATGTACACAGACAATGCCATTGCACAGATATGGAGTGAAAGTGACATAAAAACAAACAGTCAGAAATAGATTAGGATATGTTTGTGTGTGTGTGTCTGTATAACTATAAGTATGCATGAATCCATTAATGAGATCTTTATCATTTGTGTTGATTGTACAGTGCGTATCAAAAAAAAAAACGCAACAAGATTTAATTTCAAATTTGTGAAGATTGTGTCAACTTAACACCAAAGTGAGTAGCATCATCTTAAAGCCACATATCTCTTCTTTTCAGTGATATCTTATTTATTATTACACGGTCATGGATGGCTGAGTAATCATTCTTTTTGGACAATGGGTCAAATTGGACTTGGGACCAAGTTTCAGTTTCTGCATTCAACTATGACGTCTATTTTCGTAGAGAAAAGCTGAATGTCTGTTCTGGACTTTCTGGAAACGGTTTGCTCCTAGGGCCTTCTTCTTTGAAAACAACATGAACGGAAATGAATACTTACAAATTTTAAATGAAATATGATTCCTGAATTAATGGAAAATTTTCCTGTGCAGCAAAGGAGTGTGTTCAGATGCCTATATGGTGGGCACAGGATGGCGCACCAGCCGATCGACTAGTTGCAGTAAGAAACAGATTGGCTGAGGTATTCGGAAATCGGGTGATTGCCTTGTATCATGATGTGGAGTGGCCACCACGATCTCCTGATCTGACTTGTGACTTTTTTCTTTGGGTTATCTCAAGAGCAAAGTATTCATTACCCCTCCACCTGACATTGCTACTCTGAGACAAAGAATCACTGATGAGTTTGAAGCTCTACGCCACCAAGCCCCAATGATTCTCAGGGCTGTGCGTGAGATGGCTAAGAGCTAATCTCAGTGTGGAAAGAAATGGTGGCCATGTTGAGGGGCATGGGATGTAATGTTAAAAAGAGATACTAGTATCCGTAAGAAGACAATGGTAAGTTGCGATCATTAATTTCATTAATTGTGATCATTAATTTCATTAACATTAATTTCATTATTCCGTTTGTTCAGTTAATTTCTAATAAGGTGCATTGATTCTTGCTGTGCCTAAACTTGGTCCCAAGTCCAATTTGACCCATTGTCCAAAAAGAATGATTACTCAGCCATCCATGACTGTGTAACAATAAATAAGATATCATTGGAAAGAGGAGATTTATACCGTGGTTTTAAGATGTTGCTACTCACTTTGGTGTAAAGTTAACACAATCTTCACAAATTTGAAATCAAATCTTGTTGCGTTTATTTTGATACGCACTGTATTACACACACATACATACACACACACACAACACACACACAAACATATACATATATGCATAATATACTGTGCATACAGCCCATTATGCATATGTATGTTGCATGTCTGTATTTGTATTTGTGTGCATTCAACAAAGCTCAATTCGCAAATAAAATATCTTTGACACAATTATTACGATACTTTTTGCATGATATCTATGTTACTCTATGAGATTCCTATGTAGACTACGGACAAAAAGTGTACTGCGTACCTTCGAATTATGTTTGCAATGTGATAGATCTAAAATTATAATTCATAGAATTCAGATTTCAATTTCAGTCTATTTTAATCTTTCTCTAGAGAATGCTTTTATTTGCAATACAATAAGCAAAAGAAAGATATTCACATAGTAAAAAAAAAGTACATTATACACATTTTACCAGCAGAAAATGGGTGAACCGGGTTTAAAAATCTCAGTGAGAATGCATTGGAATGTGAGCCATAACTTTAAGCTTTCCTAAACCCATTGAGGACGAGTCCCGAGTATACTCAGGCAAGTGTCTATGGGAAATGCGTGTTGTAGCAAAATCAGCCAGTCCTCAACGGCTTAATGATGCCAGTGAGAGGCATAAAAACACCGTGTTATAATTTGGTAATTGTCACGTCTGTTTACTAATCAAGCCGACAGAGGTGTACCACACTGTACTATTCCACGCATGCATGAGATTAGAGGGGAAATGAGCTGTAAATACCCACAGGCCATATTTGACAGGGACTGTTGGTTTATAAATAGCTCCAAATATAATAAAGGATCCCGTCCCCACTGACAGCAGATATGATTGCCAACTCTATGAGATGAAAATCAGAGAGGCACGAGAAATGTCATTGGCAGTACAGGCAAGTCAAGGTGATGATATATTTCTCTGTACTGGATGTGTTGGCTCTGACACATGATATACAAAATATGCTTGGTAGAGAGTGAAAATGGTGGTGAAATAAACTGAACACTGTGACAGTGTAATGATATATCATGTGATGAGTATGAACATGTAACATAGCAGCAGAAAGATGAATTGTGAATTTCTCATTGGGTTTTAATGTCCATTGTAAGTTTTCTATTAATGATATAAGTATGTGAAAGTTTGGAAACAGCAGGCGCAAGTAAAATATGTACTTCCTACTATGATATTGTGCAATCTATGTTTACGCAGGCAAAGAAATTTTCTGAGGTAGCTAAGAACATTTACAACTATCAATTGAAAAAAAAAAATTGTTTATTTTAAGATAAGTTTGTATGATGTATCGAAATCTAAAATATATTTGCAACTTTTTTGGTCAGGAAAAAAAAACACATAGGGCCTGCAGAGAAAATATCACTCTATATCTGTGTGTTCCCAAAACAAACAAGTTCAAAAATAGCCACATCTTTTTCCATCATGTCTCAGGGACATGTAACTGGATAAAATGGCTGACAATGAAAACACAATCACAGTGATGCCTAGACTAATTTACACTCCCTCTCTTCTTCCTCTGGCACTTTTTTCTTTATTCAAAATTCAGAGAAATTTTTGCTGTAAATGGTATCTACAACAAAAATGTTGTCAACCGCGGGAAATAGGACATGCAAGATCATTCTTTGCATGAATAATTGAGCTCACTTTTCAGCTGAACACCTGCTTTCAATATAGGTGATCATAATACCTGTGAAGATTCCCCTTGCAGAATACTATAATTAAACATTAGCACATCAGATTAAAGTAGTGTGCCCAGAAAGACTCCCTAGGGAACATAAACTGGAAGGGCTGAAAGCTAGCTCACCTAAGTAGATTTTTCCATGCTCACAGCAAAATTTACAAATGTCATGCACAATAGAAGTTAGTTTGATGGGTATTCAAAAGCTTACAAATCTGTCATTGCAACTTTCAAAATTAAGAAAAACAACCTTCTTTTGGTAGTCTTCTGGTGTAATTGCAAAATTGCTTGAACAAAATCAACCAGTTAAAATGACCAATAACAATAACATTATATATTATGTATGTATATATCAACACATGTACATTATTATGTATATTTTTTTTATGATGAGTTATTTGCTATATCTTTCAATAGTTTCATTTTTTTCATTTTCTCAAAACAACTCCTTGACTCTCTAATACCATAAGAAATTATAAAGCCCCAAAATCTGAAATCTAGAGAAATACCAGAGGAATTGGTATTTTTTCTTTTGTTTGCAGAAGCTAGGGCACCTTTAATTTCACTCCTGTAACTTTTCACAGCTTTTCCTGCAGCGAGTGAACACAAACAATCCCTCAGTATTTCATTCACTGTAATCCTCACCTCTCTCTTTTTTCTCTCTCTCTCTCTCTGCAGGGCAAAGGAAGAGGAAGATGGGAAAAAAGAGATAACGGCTGAGAAACAGGAGATGGAGAAAAGATGCTGTCCCACCCGTCTCCCTCATCATCACAGCGAGTAGGAGAAATGGGCCATCAATCACCCTCAAACCGGACTAGTCAAAACATGTGGGAGACAAACGTGTGAGGTTTGTGTGATGTGAGCCAGTGCATACCGAGTCTCTTCTTGCATGGTTTACCACTCACTGTGCTTATATAGTTCTTTAAGTGGGCATATCTACTAGCTTGCTCTTCTGTAACAAAACCAGTTAAATGTTAGTGAACACAAACTATGTTCCCTATCACACCACTATATTCTTAAAGTGTGAACGTGGGCATATATATATATATACGAGTCACTTGATTAACCCGTTGAGGACGAGTCCCGAGTATACTCGGCAAGCGTCTATGGGAAAATGCGTGTTGTAGCAAAATCAAACCGTCCTCAACGGGTTAACATACATTATAGTCTATTTTAGCAAAGAATAAAGAAACTTTGTCCTTACAGTCAAGTTGCAAAGAAAGATACAGCTAAGTTCATGGACACATAACACTTGAACCCAATAGGTGCCATTTTCACATAAAACATACAATCCTTCAAGTCCATTACTGTAAAAGTTGTCATTTTCAAGTACAGATCATAGTTTCAGCAATGAGGAGGTCACATACAATTTCGTGAGATACTCTTTTTGAGGTTTGACTTCGAGGCTATCTAAAGTTCATTATAAAAGTCTGTCCATTAATTCAGTGAGATTACGATCTGGTGGCAATATGTTTGCGTGTTGTGAAAATTGTGACTTGACAGTGATTCGTGAAATTCTCTAAAATCAAACCCTCGCAAAAAAATAACACTTTTCACAGTATTCAGGTATAGGCGGTTAATGCAGTCATTATATTGTGCTGACTACTGAAGATGTTAATATAAAGTGATAAGGTCAATTCTTTATAATCAAAGTTATTGATAATTCTTAAGCAGGTGATTTGATAATTATCTGTTATTTGCTTTTACAATTAAACCATGTTGTGCTTTGTTCGCTAACAAGCACATCGCTGAAAGTTTTGTGTGTGTGTGGGGGGGGGGGGGGGGGTTCCACTGACTGGCAGAGATATATGAAAACTAAATTGCAAATGAGTAGAGACTACCTTACCTGCTAAAGCCAGGCTGACACTTGCACGATTCTGCGGCACGCATTAGCACGACTCGAATCGTGCCAGTGCGCAACCTAGTCGTAAACTGGCGTGAAGTGTGCGTAGACCCGTCGTGACCTGCGTGCCATGTCGGGACGAGAATTTTGAAATGTTCCAAATTTTGCTCACGACTTGCCACGACAAAATCGTGGCCAAAAGTCGTGCAAGTGTCAGCCTGGCTTTATTCTTATTTTGCCATGACATTCCCCATGGACTGTAGGCACACTGCTACACTTGCTGAGGGCTTACTAATTTCAGTTAATCAAAGTTTAGAGGGACTAAATGAATGCTTTTTTAAAAAAGCTTGGCAAGTATTAGCTAAGTGCACAAAGCATGGAGGGTCGACTCTACCTGGTACTGGGAGATTATCATACTTTTATCATTGGTCTTATATCTGTCTGAAGATATCAGACTTAATTCCCCTCTATTACTGCTAATCCATTTTTGCACCTTTTAGTATTCCCTAACTAGAACTGTCTATTGATGCAGAAGTAGACATGTGTGAAAGAGAAAGAAAGATGTGATCAGTCAAGCTTCTTGAGCAAAATTTCAAAGGATAGCATTCCTAAACATGTCTTGAGGGTCTATGAGCATTTGCCTTTCACCACCACTTACCCATAATCATGGCCATAACATATATTGCTCCTTATGAATGATGAAAATACAGATTACACTCATGAGAATTCTTGGATATGGGATATTTTCACTTGCATGGCTATCGAAAGCACTTTTTTACGACTCTAGTCATTTTGGGAGGAAAGAAATTGGATTTGAGCATGAATAATTCACTAGATTGAGCATATGCACAAGTAGCTTGTAAACACTTCTTGAAAATGCATCCAATGCACGGAAAATGTGCATGATAGGTGTCGGGGGGGGGGGGGGGGGGGGGAGGAGGGCAGGGGTGGGTGGATGGGGGAGCTATTTAGAATCTCCAGTACATTCATCATGACAACAATCTATTTCCCAGCGGCATGTCTCTAGGACGACACTGATAGCTATGACACAAAAACCTCATCAATCATGGCCGCATGTTCATGCATGAATCCACTTCATCTACGTCATCCCGTCTCTGCGTTTTCTCAAGTCTAGAATAGATGGAGTACAGTTTCACGTAATTAAAATGGTGGTCTTGATCATGCCATTCGAATAAAATACATTCAAAAACATCTTTTACTTTCCAGTGTTGGATTTTGCTAGAAAGATACACACATATATTTATTCCTTTTTTTTTTCTGAATGAACCTCCTAATTTTGTTTTATGAAAAAGATCAGGGTTTTCTTTAATAATTCAGAACATTTCAAATTAGAAATGTAGTGCCTGCTTCATTAGCTATGAATTCCTCATAGAAACAATCAACACAATGAGACGGTAATGCCTAATTAGACTATTATATATGGTAGTCTGTGCTTAACTTTATTGGTATCACAATGTTACTCTTTTTGTTGCCCTCTACATTAACAGGTGGTAGCATGGTTTGCAGGTTATTACTAGAGTCTTAGATTAAAAAGATGGGCCCACAGTACACCATTATGCTAACAGTATACATTGAAATCATATCTATGGTATTTTGCATGTTATAATTGTGCCTTTTTAAACCTATTTCAACACAGCAGACAAGCACAGTAGATGTAGTACTTAAATAGTATATATATATGATAACAGTCAATACACAAAAGCAGCATAGTGTGAACATTCATCAGAATTTAAATCTAACTAATGCTCCTCATCATGGAAATGTTAATAAACAAACTGACATGAATCCTATACTTAACAAACAAAACAAAGTACCTAATATACTGACATTTTTTGGAGAATTCATGAAATACAATCTTTCTCTTGGAAATTTTACATTAGTTCCTTATGTTTCTTAGAATCTATAGTAACAACTGAGACAAAAACTAGACATACACAAAAAAAATGCAGGTTCTGTCATTCCTCTACCAATATTCATATAATTAATATAATTATTTATATAATTTCAATTTGAAACCAGTGGAATAACAAATATCTTTATAGACGTAAAAAAAAAATATATATATATTTTTTTTTGATGGCAGCTATCTCTCGATAGCCAAAAAAGAAAACAGTTTTGATGCACTCATAACAACTATATTACAGTAAAATTCTCCAAATATGTTCCCAAACATTGCATTCAGCATTTGTTTCACATTTTGATAAGAGGTACGTAATCAAACTATTAACCCGTTGAGAACGAATCCCAAAAATACTTGGGCAAGAGTCTATGGGAAATGCATGTTGTAGCAAAATCAGCCCGTCCTCAATGGGTTAAACTGCTATGCTGCATATCTAGAAAAAAAAAAATCCACTTCGTGTTAATAGAAGTGATACATTATATGCTTATCATGTTTATCTCTTCTAACTTTAGTTAAATCCTTACCTTTATTCTTCTTTCGACAACAGGTAATGAACTCTTTCATCAATTCACACTTCATGACTGATGATTGCAATTACACCGGACTTAGATATCAATCTTATCTGTTAATGTGCAAAATGTCAGACATCATCACAGGTATAGATCTCTGCCATGGCTGCAATTTAATACTGCCATCAATCAAAAGATGTTACCAGATCATATGTTTCCATCAACATCCCAATGATCTATCTTGATGGAATATTTTTGAAGAAGGGGAAAAGTTAGGTCGTGAGATTGGCAAACAATGTATGCTGAAAATTTATGAAAATGGACTTAGTCAAGTACTTTAATTTATTTTAGTGTATTAAAATCTAACTCTGAAACAAATCTCAAAATCAGAATGCATCCTGTTATTGAGGCATGACACCCTCTCCCAGTGGAAAATATTAGAGATGTTTGGTTAAACAATGTAAGTGGCGATATGCTTGCCCTTTCTCAACACTCATCGGTCATGTACTTGACAAAACAACACATCTACATGCAATACGCTGCTGTACCATCCACATGCTTACACAGTAATAGGCTGCACATATTATTCTAAAACACTTGCCAAACTCTGATTTTCACTTGCCCCAGGTGATTGGGGGCAAGTGGGCAAGTGGGCAAGTGTAGCAGAGGTAAGGGGTAAGGTTTCGTCACTCTTCCCGGAAGGTGTTTCACATAAGATTTAAGTTGATCTTAAAACTTAAGATTAACTTAAAATCATGGTACACCGTGTGTATCTTCAGTTAATATTCTAACTTCCAAATGAAAATCAAAATTATAGAGACTTTCACATGCAGCCATTGATATATAGAGTAAGATAAGGAACAGATAATTTTTTTCTGTAAATTTTGATACCAATTAGAATGGATTTTGAAAACAATGAATAAAACTGAACAGGGAAGCAAATGGCATTCCATAATCTTAATAGGTTGATCTTAACTTTTAACATCAACTTAAATTCTTTGTGAAACACCCTCCTGGTGTGACACATCATAATTCAGGCAGATTCATCCACAGAGAAATCACCATTACTGATGCAACCAGCTACTTGCTGTACCACTTGGCTTTCCCAAGGACAGAATTTATTATTCATCCATACAATCCACTGAGACAACAGCAGCATTACTAGCATATGATGGCCTTCACATTTAATGAGTACATTCAATAAAAATTGGCCTCTTGACCCTAAGCAAGCATGCCAGGATGACTTCAAGCAGGCAAAGGGACAGGATGGGGCTTGCAGGTGTACACAGAGGTTTCAGGAATAAGTTTCTTTTTGTCCTTACTCAATCTACTTATAAAAATCAAGGAATCATTTTGAAATGTCTATGTTCAGGAGAGTGTACAAAGACATCAAGACAAGGGGAATATGGCCTATAAGAGCCCTTCTTTACTATATATCTCTACATGTACACAGTTGTTTGCAAAGAGCCGTGGCATTCAAGATAATATAAAGTTCGTGTTTCTCTTTTGCAAACGTGACATTTACATTCTTTTCATAAGCTGGTATATGGTAGAGGTAGGTAATGAAGCCCCCCCCCCCCCCCCCCCCAAGAATAAGACTTCAAACCTCTTTTTGATGGAGAGGGAATAAATACCATAGATTTCTAGTGATTTTATTCAGATCCTGAAAAAAAAAATCCAACCGTTGTTTTCTGTACAAAAGGGTAGTGCATTCTAAAATGACATAGGGTTAGTTTTTCATTTCTTTTTTTAGAAACTTTGAGGTGTGTTTCCTTAAGATTTCATACACAATGTAGGAGACATTATTCTTCAATCATGCAAACTTTTGTGATATTTACAAAAGGGACGTTTGACCTTTGACAATAATAAATTGTGTGTGGTTTTTTTTTGTGTGTGTTATTGTCTGACTGAATTCACTAGAATAGTGTAATTTGTTACATGATCATGTCTGTTTGTAATTTACACCATTAGCACATCTCTTGAGAGAAGTCCATTGAATTATACACCTGCTGTGTCTTTAAAATGGCAAACATGTGTCAAGATAAAAACATTTTTTTTTTTGCTGCATCGATGCAACATGTTCTTGAAGATTTGTTAGGTTTAAGGGGGGTCATAAGCAATACAAATGAATACCAGAATCTATCCATGTTGCAAAAAAAAATAAATAAAAATACCACATTGTTATTCTTCAAGACCAAGATGATAACAGGCAAAGACACTTTAGACATGTGAAGGGGAAAGAATTTATTAACCCGTTGAGGACAAGTCCCGAGCATACTCAGACAGGTATCTATGGGAAATGCATGTTATAGCAAAATCAAACCGTCCTCAATGGGTTAGCACAGAGATGTCATGGTTACATGCTCATTTCACAGATAAAACAAATCGCAGACTGACTGCTTTGTTTATATGGTGTGTGGGTTGTTTTGTTTTTTTTTTTGGGGGGGGTGGAGTATTTTGGAGATAATGTCTTATAACATTATGAAATAATGGGTAGGGGGACCTAGCTTTACAGCCATCTATAACATCATCCATGAAGTACCATGATGAAGCGTAAACACCACGCATCGCCTGCTTGAGTAGCTTGAGAGAGACAGGTGCCTCCAATGGAAGATGACTCCGTGTTGTTGAAGGCCAACTCAAGTGGAATACACATGCACTCAGTCACGGCGGTTTCAACACAAGAGGTCAGAGCCGGTAGACATTACACAAACATGCCGCTACCACAAATGAGTCCATCTATCAAAACTTTCCCCTAAGTTAGCCAATTAAATTGCTAACAATTTTCACTTGAAGAGACCATCATGATTTTGCAATCAATAACAAAGGATCATGATTATCTTTGGGTGTTGAAACTAATCGTGTGATGTGTATCAAACAAATGCATTGTTTGATATAATATAAAATATATATACTGACTGTGCCTTAGAAATATTACTAGATGATGATGATTCTACTCAAACATCTCTTGATCAATGTCATTCCATAGACAAATCACTGACATTAACCTGTTCCATACTAAATTCTGAAATCCCCATAGACTCAATACACAGGCCACCAGGTTCCCGTATGGAACGGGTTAGTAGATTCAAGTCAGCTTTGAAAACACATTTTTTCACAGTGTAGGCAAATTTGAAGCTTGGTACCATCATTGTAATCAAAGTTGCATGATTTTGTACAATTTTTCCACTTTTTGAGCGCACAGAGACATATGCACTATATCTGATGTACTACTGTACGGGCTGAAATTTTTGCGGTGGTTTTGTTTTCGCGAATTTCGCGAATCGCCTTTGAACCGCAAAAATAACAACACGCGAAAATAACAACGTGCAAATAACTAAGTTCAGTTAGACCCTCACAACCGCAAAATTAACAACAAGCGAAAATGTCGTCCAAGCAGCAATTCGCGAAAATATCTGTACGCGAAAATTTCAGCTCATACAGTATATAAGCACTGTCAATGATAATAATAATAATAATAATAATAATAATGATGATGATAATAATAATAACAATTATTATCATTATTATCATTACTATTATCATTATTAATGTTATTGTTATCATTATTATTATTATTATTATCATTATTATTATCATTATTATTATTATAATCTCTTTATGGAACACAAAGGTACACCAAGTGACTACAGTGACTACGGCTATAGCGAACACAGCCAGTACTGCGGTCTCTTCTATATTTCAAGCCATGAATTGGAAACAGATTGGAGGAAATTATATGGAATGTGTTCTTAGGTGATTAATTAACCTGTTAGCTTTTCTTGATCATGTGACTATTTCCCTTAAATAGGGAATTCACTGAGTCTTTCCTAATCCAGTAATCAACTCATATGTTCATCATGAAATTAGCTAAATGAAGAGATGATTAGGCACAGATAATTAGAAAAATTGTTGACATTAGGTCCAAAATAATTACATAATTTGACTCTTGCATCAGCATACATGCAGCAAATGCACATGAGTAATGATAATGCACTTATTACATGATGTCCTACATATAATGGCTGAGATGGGCGCACACAATCTGATATACCAGGATGGAGAGAGAATATTGTTTGCAATAGATAATCATTTTTTAAGAGGGAGGTTAATCACAACATGGAATGATTATCATCTTTCTATTACAACATGGAATGATTATTATCTTTCTATTACTATCATCTATCTGATGGCTGCATATTATGGCCTAACTGTCAAATGTTGCCATCCTAACTGTGGGTAGTATACACTTTAAAAGAAACAAATTTCTATGGACTGGTCTAAAATATGCATCAAATTTTGAATATTTCTAGTCTGAATGTCAAGTCATTGACAAACAGACATGAACTTTTCATATTCAATTGTTTTATGTAGCTTTATATAAGCCTCTGAAGAATGAACTGCTATAAGGATATGGCAAGGGCAGCAGTTTCCAATGCATAAAAAATCCATTAAATGTATGAAATTCATGTCCATTGGTAAGCTGGTCTATTTCTGGGCATCATCAGATTCCAAAGGATGACTTTGGGGATAACTGAAATTGAGGACTGAATAGAACAGTAATACATCAACATGCCCAAATGTTTTTCGCAATATTATTCTAAATATGCCATGGGATTTACCTGAACCATTTAACCCATTGAGGATGAGACCCGGGTATACTTGGGCAGGTATCTATGGGAAATGCGTGTTGTGGCAAAATCAGTCTGTCCTCAATGGGTTAAATATCAAAGCAACTGAGAGATATCTTCAGCATTTGAGGTATGATTGTATTAGAGAAATCCAGTAATTGATATTGGTGGCTTGTTTGAGCTCAAATTTGATATGTGCCATTTTCAATGCAGACTATAGATTAGGTGAAATGGACATTAAGTTGTAAGCATAACATAAAAGTTTGAATACATTTCTTACAAGATATTCTCTACAAAACACAAAATCCCCCACCCCCTGCAAAAACGATAACAAACAAACAAACACACAAACCAAGAATGTGTTTCAACATTGTATGGGAAGTTAGTATGGTATATGTATACATTGTACCTAGTCAATCAAAATCCTGATGAGATGGTGTACTTTGGTAATCATTAAAGGCTATATTGGAAACATAAAAGTCTCCATTCTACATAATGTATACATGTTTGTACTCATCATGACTATTTGCTCATTGGCAATATCAATATTTCTTGCTGCAAAATATATCATTTTGCTTTCTACAATAGTATGCAATACACATTATATTTGTCTTCAAAACATGCTATCACTAGAATTATGCACCATGTATAAGAGTGTAAGTGTTCAATCTTCACATCCTTACTGAAAAATGAATAAACTACATTATACTGGGAGTGGATCCAACCAAAAAAAGGAATACTCAATATTGTCATCTATCATTTTATTATGATACAGAAATTAGATACTCAAGTCAATCTGACATCCTGTCAGTACAGAGAAATGAAGGACAGTTACAATGAAATAAATTGGTTTTCCTCCTCTAATAATGGCAGTGTTTTGCAATATCAGAAGACAAACAGCATGAGTACAAGACCAAACAAGCAGCAATAATATCACCATACGCACAGAAGTAATACAGTCATTCCTTTCCCAGCTATCTCACATCTCATTAGTTGCAGGTTGGACTCACGGTCAGGTGGACGCTATTTGGTCGTACCTGAGGAGGTACATATTGTCACAAGGCTTGAATAATGACTCCGTTCTAATAGACAATGACATGCATTTGCAATTTCAATAGGCTGCGACAAACCAATTCAAGATTAATTGCAGTGCACTATTAGTTTCCTGTGCCTCCGTTTGGAGGCTGCAGAAACACATCATTTGGAGAAGAAAGAAATAGGCCAATCATAGTGTGAACAAATGACTTTACACATGCATGAAAACACTATCTCTTTATAGTTATCATAGGGCACTTGCTGTGATGAATTCTAACATTCAAATCTTGGGTGACCTAGGAGAAATACATCAATATGTAAAAGTAAAAGGAATCAAAAACATTTTGTCAGGCTAACAGAATTCAGATGATATATATATATATATGTACATCATATACACACATCCTTACTATAGTCTGTTAAGAAACAGGGAATATTTGATATGACTCTGTAGAGTAGATATCAGAACTGACAAGGTATTCATGCATCATCAGGAATTACGAGCTATAACATAAGATATGCCAAATTCCGTCTCTCACTATTGCGAAAATGTCACTTCCCGGGAGGCAGAAGAGCTTGATCTGAAACCAGTCTACTGAAGGACACTCAAATACAGGTGCTTGGCACATTGTGTCAAAACCTATTACCTTGCCACAGTCGCACTATCCTGTGGACGTATGAAGCTGTGAGTTGTTTTGTCTACGAGATGTGTTGAGGGAATGGTCATGAAATGTCCTATACTGCGATTCACACACTGTACAGACACAAGCATTTATAAGCTACTTTGATTTAGGAAGAGCTCCATGTTGTAGCCTATTCAAATTTGATTTCAAGGGTCATTCCTTGCACTTTGAAACAAATGGACCTTGTTGTAAACTATGATTCCACTTGATAACTGCTCAAAAATAAAACCTAGCAATCCACATTATAATGATTCCATTCATTTTCCACTTTTGATTCATTCTACCCAACAAAATTAAGAGTACACTTATGATGATGATAATGATAATAATGATAACAAAAGTGATAACAATAATAGCTAATCTAATAACAATTAAAATTGTGATATTCATCATTACAAAAAAGAATGTGAGAATAGCATTCATGGTAATAAATGATCACGGAGTACCATAGATGAAAATTATGATAATGACTGAATCACAGTTACAAAATATTCAGTACAAAGCATTAATTTTCTCAAATGTGAACATTGTGAGGTGTGTCACGGCATGAAATATAGTGATAAGAAATTGCAGGAAATGCTCATACGATAGATGCAAACCTCAGGAAGAAAAGAACAAATTGCAAACCCTATGTGTTCAGATATAATGCACAAACCCAAGACATACACATGGTGCAAAAGGCTGAATCATGGAATATGATATGCATCAGATTGCGCAACATTCATTGCATAAGGAGTGCGGGTAAGAGTGGTGGGTAAATAAGAAGAGGAGTGACAGGAGTTCAAACTTTAACTCACCAAATCTGACCTCAGATCCTCTTTCTGTAATATGATAGACAAGAGTTCTTCATTCATTAGTCTGTCAAAAAGTAAATATACTCTAAACATACTTCATGATATCAATTAGCATATATACACATGTACATTTATGTATGAATGCCACACTTCTAAGTTATCAATGTAAATTGGCTTCCAAATCAATAAATAGAAATATCATATACTGACTGCATTGACAATTAGTGAACAGGCAAACAATATATGTGTCCCATTTAATTTAGAGCATAGTCACCGACATGTTGCATTTTTTAGTGGACACTGTCATACTAATCACACCTGTCTCTCGCTGAGAGGTGAAAAAAACATTGTGACTATCCACCTTGTCTGCATGAGTCTGTCCATGCTTGCCGTTCTCGACTTTAAATTGATTGAATTTACCTTGTTTCCCTGTTCGGACAGGAAAGGAATCTTGTGTGTGCTTAGCAGATTGCCAATTGAGAGAAGTAGCCCACTGTGTATTGCTGACCCATTTCCACACAGAAGCTCTCACACTTTAACCCCTTCGATACTTTGGTCACCAACTAGCACGCACACTGAAGGATACCCTTTTTGTTGTTTGTTCTGCTTTGTTTTTTGCTGATAGGGACAGTTATCAGCAAAATTGTCAGAATCATAGAGATCAACTCATCTCCCTCATCTCTATTGTGTCACTTTGATCTTCTTGCTGGGGTGAGGTACATCACTACACCTGGGCACCTGAGTGGGACTTGCTAACTATGCAACCAGAACAGGTTTGATAAGATCACTGAATGCTGGTTAAAAAGCTTGGCAAGTTAAACCTATTAGAAGTGCCCAAGTCATATTGTTGGTCATGCAGATCAAACCACATGTAAGTGCATCTGGCTATCAAATGCACAAATTGTCTACATTGTTGCTTACATGTTACTGTATACAGATCAGCCATTTATTGTTGTTGTATTTTTGTCTGTGATTATGCAAGTCCGAGGTAACTGCACTGCGAATGACAGAACTGTACTACTGTAAAAGTGGATATTTTCGTGCAACTAATTTTCGCACTTGGCCGGGTAAACAGAGTTTCGCGTGTTTTTAATTCAGCAGAATCAAGACATCACGCACAGGAAAATATATGGCAAGCAAAAATTTTCGCGTGCTTTTATTTTTGCGCTAGTTTCTGTTTGCGCGAAATGCGCAAAAATTTCAACACCGCAAAAATTTCCACTTTTACAGTATCTGAAATTTGTTCATCCACTTGGAATTGCCTGCTTTACATCAAGCTAATCATTTAATGCATGGCAGTGACTGTAAGAAACAGTAATGGTCAGGCTGTCAAAAGTGCACTCTTTGAAGTACAATGTTTTCCACAGCTATCACAAGATTGGTACCAATGAGCCTAAAATTAACATTTTCATTCATCTCAGTGGTAAGTAGATTGCATTTTCAAGTGTTGTCACGGAAGTTTAAATCCAACAACCCAGCAGGGTGAGAAAGTTATTTGTTTGTTTGTTTGTTTGTTTGTTTGTTTGTGGGGGGGGGGGGTAAATCAGAATTTTATTTCCAACCTTCAATTTAAATATACATCATGCCAATCAATACTGAGCAAAACATGAGTAATGTTGTCAGCCAAGACTTGTAATAGTCTTGTCCACTATCCATTACTGTAACAAATCACATTATTGTTTCCAGGATATTTGCTCCGTGGAAACATCTGTTCATGTTTGTGTCAGTAATCCAAGACAGGCAGTTTGGTGTCAGTATCACTTCTACTATTCTTTTTTTTATTCAGTATCTCTCCAAGTCCGGCTTCTTTCTCCCTGTTGTCCATCAAAAGCCAGCTGGACAACTTAAATGACAGAAACTGATCCTAAGAAAACCAAATATACCTGAAGTGACTGTCTGCTACTGGCACTGATGAATCCCTAATCATGAGATTTCTGCCAAGAGGGGGGCTTAGATCGGGGGATTTTCAAGCCTCCAAGTACTGCGTTCACACTGGTCTCCAAGTTCAGGAGCAAGCTCTGCACTGAGGAGTTTAATCCTTTAGTTTCTATGTGTGAATAAACAAAGATATATACACGTTCCTTGTCCCCATAAAACATGCTATGTTGAGGGACAAATCTATGAGAAGAATGACTTCTCATTCAATGAATGTCCCTCATGCACATGCACGAAATATGGGGAAGGAGGGGTACAATTTGCTTTCTGATTTGTTCAAGCGCAGACTGACTGCCCCTACAGTATGTGACCTGTAAATCAGTCATTATGTGAATGACCCCAGCCCTCTTCCCCCACCCCTCTCACTCACCTACCTCACTCCCTGCTCAACTCTGCATCCTGGGCTTTTTTGTATGTTTGTTTGTTTTTTAAGAATTGTGGAAAAGTGTGGATGCAAAGAATACATTTGCTCTTAGAGCCATCAATTTGAATCTACCTGTCACTGGAGTGAGTGAGTGATGAATGGATCTCCCCATCTCAGTCTTGCCTGGCTCTCATGCCTCTTTCATTTTTTTTTTCTTTTTAGCATATATGGAAATTGATTTACCACAAGTCTTGTGAAGTATACCTTGTACTTGACATTGTCACTTTAAGGCACAATTTATCATTTGCAGATGAAACAAAAACACAACTTTAGTGCTTCAAAATAGTTCTAAAATGTGAGTCAGGGATAAAAACAACCAATGTAAAAATTTGATTCAGTATAATTGATGTTGAGTATATTAAATATGCAAAATGTGAACATTAGTTAGTATATAACAAAAATGTTTCCAGACTATAAACCGTCTATGGTTATGGTTTAGTGAGAAAAATAGTGATATCTTGTTATATTTTTTAAGACCATGAAGTAGTATTAAAAAAATATAATCATATTGGGCATTATCAATGCTAAAATGTGATTGTAATTTTTTGGGGGACATACTGCAGTAAGTCGCCCAAAAAATTACAACCGGATTTTCAAATTGATAACACCTAATATGATCAACCCGTCTAAGTGCTACTTCAGGGTCTTAAAATGTAACATCTTAGCTCTATTTTGCAGAAAACCCCATTCAATTTGGTTAAGCGGTCACAGAGAAATGTGGATTGTTGTAAAGCATGTCATGAGTCTGATTCTTCCAATTTTAGCAATTAAATGCTCTTGTGTATGAATAATAGACAGAATTTGGACAGAAGAGATTCCCGACATCCTCTACAAAATTCCGCATTTCTCTTTGACCACTGAAGCAAATCAAATGGGGTTTTCTGTAAGATGGGGCAATGAGTTATAGTTTCATACCCTGAATTCGTATTTAGATTAATTCACTATTTTTAAAGATATCATTGCAGAGGGCCCCGTTGTAATTTTTTGGGGGACATACAGTATAGTAGGCATGTCTAAAGCTAACAACAATATCACTTTAAACCTAGAAATTACCATCAAACTATTACAAGTTGCATACAATTCCTCTTCTATTGGCCGTTCAGCTTAATGTCGTACAAAGGAAGCGAAAATCTTGATATCACATTCTTTCGCAAAGCTATCCTACCTTATAGATGCCTACATCTTGTATACCAGACAGTCCAATCCAGAGGAAAAACAAAATGCTATGTCTTTTTCTTTGCATTATAAATTTCACATTCATTATTTCATTCATTGTTTTACAGATGTATGTATATATTCAACAGTGTTCACAATATTAGGTTTCTAATACACTGCGACAACTCCATGTTAATGTTAAGATGCCCATGCATGTACCATTTGTGACCCTGCACCACAAAACAAACAAAAAGTCGCCAGACATGGATTTTTAGTTAAGGACAGATTCTAAAAGAGCAGACTCTAAGCTTTACAATGATGTATAACTCAATTCAAATGGACTCTCCTAACCTATCTAAATGTTGGAAAGAAAGCACACACTCTGGAAAAGTGTGAACTGAGAAAAGAGGCTCTGAAGTTACGAAGAGTCTATTCAAGCACTTAATCTTTTCCAAGCCACGCTAGCTGTGCCATGAATGGGACAAAAAAAAAGGTGTTAACCACCAGAGCAATAATAGTGAAGGGATTATTAGATTAAGCTTAAATTAGGCATGCTTTGTCAACACATTTAGTCCATGATCAATGACAATTTTCAAAGCAGTAGCAGTATCCTTTCAAGAGTTATTACAGTTGAAAGTGAAGAGTGTGTACAGGGATTTTAAGAAATGACAAGGGGACTCTATAAGAAACATCTAATCACACTGTTCAACAATAAAGTGTTTGAGAAAAAACTGCCAAAAACACATTTTCCTGTTTGTTTTATGATCCCAAACTTAAACTTAATGTAGAAGAAGACTTGTTCTTTCAGAAAATATGAAAAACTCAAGATTGGCTAGGTTGACCCATTTCACCTATTTTCAGTCCTCACACAAAATCACTGCGTGCGACTTTTTGTTGGTTTTGTGATGCACGGTCACATTTGATTCTAGGCCTCCATCAAGATTATACAATAGTACAAAATGGAGGTGCCCTGCATTTTTTTTTTAATGCAAATTGTTCTATCCAAACATTTACAATATCATAAAGCTATGTGTCTTACAAATTTATCAATCTATGTTGTTACAATTTATACTGCAGAGTTTGTTTATCTTTACACAGAATGCAGAAGTGAAAATCAAAATTAATTGCATTACCATTTCAATCTCAAGTAATGTGTCAAATTGCCATAGACATAATCGGTTAGGATGCTCAATTTGGGCATAGAGCCAGCGTGCAAGTATTATAATAATGATATGTGGCAGACAACAATAATGCCTGCTGAATGTCAATTAGCTAAATCTAATGCTGTTATCAAAACGGCATTACCCAATTAGAAGTGGTGCCATGCAATGTCAATAAAGTTCTGATGAGCAAGCCATACAAGAATTCGGTACGTTATAGAGAATAAAGCACCTGCTTGGAGCAGATCCTACTGTGGCTATTGATCTATAGTCACCTTGATTCTTTTTCTATACTTTGCAATGACATTAACAGTAATGACCTGTGCAAACTGCTATTTGTGGTTCAAGCTATTCATATGACTTTTTGTTTCTGAAATATTATGAACATCAATATATATGATGATATGATCAATATTTATGATGAATATAAATCATACTGATTAAAAGTAATACCCTTTACAGACTGTTTGTTGTGGTTATACATCTTAACTCTGTAAATCTCCATGCAGATGTATAGACCACATGCATAAGCAACAGGGTTAACAATTTACAAGATTGAGGGAAAATGCATTTTATTATTTCAATTTCACATGATTACAAACAGAAGGAATTTGCATAAGAGGTTGACAAACACTACTTCACTTGTCCCTCATTTCCCATCCTTTTATTTTATTGTGTATTTCTGTTTTTTAATTCCTTATCTGTTCTCTGTCACCATCTGTCCGTAACTGACCTCTGGATTCTCCCATTTAAGAGCAATTATTTCCTCCACCTTATCATTTCTATAATTCAAAGATATTAAATATTGATGATGATGATGATAATAATGATAATAATGATAATGAGAATGACAATAATAATAACAATAATATAGTCTTTCTATAGTGCATTTCCAATCAAACTAGACAAAGCACTTTACACAGTAAATTCTTCCTGTCTAACTTTCAATCTGTTTGTCCTTCTCTCTCTCTCTCTCTCTCTCTCTCCATTTTGATCTTCTATATCTCTCTCCTCTTTTTTTGCTCAAACTCAAGAAGATACTTTAGACAAAAATATCAGTAACAATCTCCACTGGAGTTATCAATACTTGAAATGCATGTTTATTATTCATTGCTTCCTGTGTCATGTATCTTGTCTGTAATGATCATCATATTTAATGAATGCAAGAGATTGTTTACATGCAGCACAGCAAATGCTATCTTAATGAGATGTTAACCTCCCCTGTTTTGATTGCACAGTAAAGTCTCCACAAGGACAGCCACGTAAGAATGTAGAAGCCATTGTTATTGCATTATTCAATAATTTCACAAAGGATTATGAAGCATATCCCTTTCCTGTGCACTTTTTTAAGTGTAAGCACTTTAATCATTTCTGCAATACTTCTCCAAGTCTTCACTTTTTTTATTTCAATAGTCTAATAGACTTCTCAGGATTACCAGTAGATATTTCTAGGACATAGAAACAACGAAAAAAAAAAGTTATAAAATCGTCAAACGCAGACCTAACATTCGAAAGTTGCATCTGGGGTACCACTGCATTGTACCATTTACGGCGACAAAAAAGGCTTACATAGACAATCTAAGATATGTCACTCCACATACCACACACATGATAATCAATCGTTCGATATCGCGCCGTCCTACCACACGTGCTCGGCTGCTTGTACTGCCTCTACAGCGCGGCGGCTTTGGGGAGAACCGTAATAGGCTTAGATGCAAGCCTTGCAAGCGACCGCCGATGCACTGATAATAACGAAACCCGCCAAAACAAGGTTTCATTTGCCGACTCACCGATATATGGGGGCACATTTTGTCCGTCCTCCTGGTCCACTCGCTGAAAATCCTTGTTCGACGGTCGTCCGGACATGTTGTTCATTTTTTGCAGCTCAAAATCCATAAATTTCACATAAGACAAGAAAGTAAAATCATGACACTAAGAGGAATTGCATGACTCCGTGAGCACACATCTCATAGCTCTGTAGAATTTATCGTGGCACGACGTGAACGTAACGATAGTCTGTCTGCTGCCTGGGCCACGAAAAACAACGGACGATGAAAGTACCTGTCCTGTATGCTGCACCTGTCAAGCCGTCGGCGTTTTCACGAACCGACGCTATTTCGTTTTTGAGCGAAAATGCAGTTCTGAGAAAATCGCGTTTAAAGATCTCACAAGTTTTAGACAACGTTTTCAATGACTTTTCCTGTCTTGTGTGTGAACATTTTGACAGGGTGATGAGAGTGGAAGTTGTTCTTCCTATCCATAGTGTAATTTTAGTGTGAATTCAAAAAAATTACGATATTTCTGTCTTCAAACTCACTGCGTCGGTTCGTAAATCCATCGTTTCTTGCGCGCACCATAGGTTATGTACTTAAGCGCGGGTCTCACGAACCGACGTAAGTTGTATTACGCCGGTTCGTGAGACCCGCGCTGTAGGGCCTGTACAATAGGTAACGTGCAATACGCGTGTATTTACGAACCGTCGCTATTTCATTTTCGTATGTGTTTACATACAAATACTATTAGGGCTATACCTGCTTATCAACAATAACCTTATTAATTGAAATTAATTGTCATGTAATGATTGTTGTGATGATTACAATACATTTAGTGATAATTAAGATGATAATACAAGCCAGTTTCTCTTAATTGTTCTAAAAAGAGTGTTGTCATTGTTTTCATCTTCATTTAGTACACGCATGTATTGTTATTATAGCTGTGGTTGATCGTTCCAAAGATTTCTTTGCCCCCCCCCCTTTTTGTGGATATATTATTATTTAACACTTTTGCATTTGGACATCTATCATTTGGTAATACATGTATTCGGTATACTGTGTTTCATATTTTTTACTTTCTACTGTTTTTTTTTGTACTTAATTAACTTACTTTTTCATTTTTTCACATTATTTTTAATTCAAATTCAGTTCACTTCTTTCATAATAATTATGAATGTTTGTTCTAAGATGAAGGATACCGCTAAATCTTGGGAAAAAGACGTGCCAGTCAGTAATAATTACTTGTATTTATTCATCTTTCATACTCATGCATGCACTCTGTTATTTCTTTCTCTGAAATAATATATTAATTTCTTTATTTCTTATTATTCCACATATTTGTGACATTTACTTTGTCACAATTTTTATCAGTGTCATTATTGTCATTTGGCTCGCTTGCGAATTCACTCACAATTCCTCATTTTCCATCTTTCTCTTTCCTGCTCAACAGATTCTATGA
Organism: Diadema antillarum; assembly: GCF_040938485.1. Taxonomy (NCBI): domain Eukaryota; kingdom Metazoa; phylum Echinodermata; class Echinoidea; order Diadematoida; family Diadematidae; genus Diadema; species Diadema antillarum. The sequence goes on along the minus strand of NW_027270974.1, from coordinate 669,931 downwards.
TAGCTGCACCTGATCATATAAAAACATAAACTCATCCTGCATGCACTCTTCGAAACTGATAAACTCCTAAAAATACATGAATATCAACACTATCAGAATTTCAAGCTTCATTTTAAATATATAATAATGGTCATGTTTTATTATGCCTTTTGCAGCAATATATTGAAGAGGTACATTATGTAATCGAAGAAACATAGGTCCTCAATAGAATATCAAATTTGAATTATTCAGAGATGAGTAATGACAATGGGAAGGATAACAATTGTGGAAGAGCTCCATAAATCAATACATATCTAATGGCAAATGGAGATGGAATCAAGATTCAAGAATATGTGTAATTCAAGTTCATTATTATATCAGCTCTTGTGTGTTCACAAAAAGAGGAACACAGTTCGAACATGCACACCAAATCTTACATCGTACATTTACATCTATAGAGTGCGGACGGAACATACACAAGAGAAAGAATAACATTCTCAAATTAATATATCAAGCATAACTACATGTATGTATATGACCACACAAAGATGTTGCTGCATATGCATGAAGCTTGAGAGTGCTGCAACACCCATATGCTCAGATAAAAACTTGATGTATATCATACAAAAGAGAAGAGGTACTGCATGTACATGTAGTTACACTATTCACAGGACAGTAGAGAAAAAGCACGAGAGAGAGAGGGAAATGGGTGTCTAAAATAGGTCGATGTAAGGAGTGCCAAGCCAATTAAGTCTCTAATAGAAGTCATACATATATAAGGAAATAAATTAATCACAACATAAATGATCATGCTCATGTTAACCAATAATTAGCATCTAAAAATGTGTGTAGAAAGCCCATAATATCAGCCTTTCGCCCCGAAGGCTTGTTACATATGAGAAAAGAGAAATTTTGGCCGACCCCCCCCCCCCTCCCTGTGAATCCTTAATCCACCAGTACTATAAACACATTCTGAGAATGTGTTTTAGTACATGTACTAGCAAATTCACAAGAGGGTTGGGGAAATTCAGCCAAAATTGTGTGTGGCTAAAATAATTAAAAAGAAAGGTCATCAGCAAAACTACGGGGTGGATGCAGACGAATTTTCATGTGATGACTAAAAAATATGCAGCTAAAGGAAAAAAATAAAGACGGCAGAGAGGGGCCAAGGCTAATTTGACTCCCCTCCCCCCCCCCCCACCAAAAAACAAACAAACAAACACCACTGTTTTACAACACCTTTAAAGGACTCTTAATTTTTTGTTTGTTAAAAACAAACGTCTCGAAGTAAAGAATTCCATATTGTAGGCGAAATGTAGACCGATACAGTGTATATAGTGTACATCCCAAGCTATTAAAGAAAAAAAAAACAGATTATGAATATCATTTAAAGTAAGAATTTCAGTGTGTTTAATCATCTTTAGTTGAGTTGCAAATGACATGTACATATTTAATAAGAGCAGTAAACTTCGAAGCGCCCCCAAGCCCTTCTATACTTAATTATTCATGTGTACAGGTAGCGCCAGGGCACTCTGGTGGTCTAGTGGTTATGACGCTGGTCTAGTAATCCAGAGGTCGTGGGTTCGAATCCTGCTTGGGCTGCCTGTGATTTTTTTTTTTTCACAGCAGCCTACAAACTGCACACTGCAGTTGCGTGCGTTACTATGGATGGAGACAAATGAATAATCTATTATTTTAATATACGATGTTTGACATCCTTATTGCAATCACTTTCTTTAATTGTAAATTTAGAGACATAATGAATTATTATTAAAAGAAATCAAATTTCTGTATTTTGTTGTGAGTTTGCATGGGAACATACACGTATCATAATTTACAATTTTAGTTAGATAAAGAACATCTTATAACAGAACTGTCTAGTGATGGTTGAATAATTATGTCAATTTGTTATAAGTCCTATCATTTACATGGAGTGCATGTTCCCATGTTTATAAGAATCATACGTGACACATTCAAAGTGGGTTGAAGACAAAAAAATAATAAATAAAAGAATAAAGGAGAATAGAACTTAATCTGATTACAGCATCATCTAAATATTGCCAATGTGCACTTAGAAATCTATCAAGATTTATCACAAGATTATGATTACCACACAAAACCTTCAAGATTTATTATCATGAAATACATACCAATGAACACTTAAAAAAATCTAACATTCCATATCCACATGAAGCTTTCCTTGATATAAATGTCTCTCTGTAGTGTTATTAAAGTGTAGCAAAATTGTAATTACGACATCACAGAATGGAATGCATTGTTTTCACCTTCAATCTAATAGGATCTCCTTTCATGTTTCCACTTTACAATCACATTTCACTGTAGATATACCGTCCTTATGTTGTCGCCCTTCATCCCAATTTCTCCCTTCTATCCTATCTGTAGATTGTCTTCTTTCCTAAGCCATTGTATTCACATTCCTTGATGATCAGCACGATGCTGTACTTTTTTCTTCTTCTCTGAAACAGTCCAGCTCTTCGCTACTGCATGGCATCAGTCATCTGAAAGAAAAGACAGAAATTAAGAACTTTCGATTAAAATCAAACATCATGATACAAGATACAACTTTCATTTTGAGAAAAAGAAATCAGCCAACTAAACTGTAGTTGAAATTATTTTGCTCTATTTATATTAAACATAAAACAAAACGGTATACAGGATCAAAGAATGTCAAAAAAAATACTGCTGTTTTTGATGCATATTCAAATTGTCTCGCCTTTTACATATTTTAATGATGCAAGATCTAATGTCTAGCACTTAGTAAGTCTCATGTAGAATTTAAATTATTATTCACATGAATAAATCTGCATGTCCTTGTAAACAAGGCATTGCTTTGAAAAAGCTGAATATTACTAATTGCATTTGGGAAAGAGTCTACGACAATCAAACTTGTTTATTATCAGAGACTTTAACATCTTAATTAGACCTAGACTCTACATTACCATTGGATTCACATCCGTTGGTGATGTACACGACCATGTACTTTTCCTTTTCTTTTCTGAGACAGTCCAGTTCTTCGCTACTACATGGCACCAGTCATCTGAAAGAAAAGAAAGAAATTAAGAACTTTTGATTAAAATCAAACATCATGGCACAAGATACAACTTTAATTTTGAGAAGAAAAAAAATCAGCCAACAAAACTGAAGTTGAAATTATTTTGCTCTATTTATATTAAACATAAAACAAAATGGTAGGCCTATGCAGGATCAAAGAATGTCAAAAAATGCTGCTGTTCGTATTTGATGCATATTCAAATTGTCTCTTCATTTACAGTGTGTACACATTTTACTGATGCAAGATATTATGTTTAGCACTTGGTATGTCTCATGTAGAAATTGAATTATCATTCACATGAATATAAATCTACATGTATTTGTAAACAAGGCATTGCATTGAAATAGCTGAATATTACTACATGTACCTGCATTTGGGAAACAGTCTATGACAATCAAACCTGTTTCTTATCAGAGACTGTAACATCTTAATTAGACTTAGACTCTACATTATCATTCAGCTTTTAAAGGTATTAACCATTCACCTATAAAACACTGGCATTGTCATGTGCATCATATTTCTTTGATACTGCACATATTTTCATGAAGTCTGCACAAGAATGCAAATGAAACACGTCTGCTGTTTGGTATTTATGAAAAAAAAAAAAATCACTAACCCGGAAGTCCTTGGCCTTAGGAATAACACGTGGCGAGTTAGTAGGAATTGACGTTGAAATAGAATAAGAATAGATCTACTAAATAGGCCTTTGCCTCATGAATGTCTGGTCTATCTAATTGTAGACTAAGTGAAGTCTAGACCTCTCACTTTTAAGTTACCAGTGGTTCACAAAATTTATATTATAGATCTAGACTACATCTAGATCTAGACATCTAATACTATTAGATCTTGGCAACTTTTGTCTTTGTGACACGAAATTAACACGTCACGGATGATATTGCGGCGATATCCAACAGGATGACAGTACCACTATTACTGACTCAGTAAGTTGACATAGATAACTAACATCAACTTGTTAACGTACGTTAGAGATGGCACCATATACAATAACCGGTGACACTGACACTGACAGATCTAACGACTACGTTTAGACTAACGTTAAAGAGTTAGACTCGCCATCTCAGTAAGTCGGCCAAAGACAAAGTCAATACAGGGCTAAGTCAGTGTTACTGTTATGTTAGGCCTAACAAATGTAAACGGTTACTCGGTTAGGTTAGGTTTACCAGGACTCAAGAGTCCTGGTTAAATCAGTCGAGGGACATTTCTTAGAAGTCCTTCGATTCCAAGAATAAAAAGGGTGAAAGAACAAAGGGAAAAAAGGAAAGAAGAAAGGACAAAAGATTATGTATGGATGCTGTGCACGGAAATCGACAGCGTTACTGTATCACTATCAATCACGCGTGAATATGTAAACGCCATTTGGTTGGGCCGCATTCACAAGTTTTAGGGGGAAAAAAGCCCCACCGCTGTACTTCAAAGGTACTCCACTCGAACTAACGTTAGACATAATGTCACATATGTACACACAGTACGGTACTAGGGCTGAATTCACAAGTATACTAACACTGCACTGTACAGGAAAGCCACCTAACCTGTAGAGTAATACTCGTAGTGTTTAGCGTTAGGTAGTATCACTAGACCACATACTGTCATAGATGACATCTACACCAACGCTGCACACTGGCACTGGTCCGACGGTCCCTGACCAGGAAAAATCACTGTTGGACACTGACCAGTAACTTTTTCAGGAATGGACCAGTAAAAATTGGGGGAAAAAATGGGTGGACTCTACCTTCTATTACCACTAGTCTAGATGTAGATCTAGAGCTAGACTATAGACTCTGTGTTAATTTGACTTGGTCTTAGACTTCAGCTGATCTTAGTTTTAGTAACTGGCATTACAAGTAAAGTCTTAACTTAGACTTAATAGTTAAACTTGAAAGTTAAAGTCTAACATGTCTAACTTTATTCTTTACTCTTCCTTTGAGTTTTACTTTTAGACTTTTTACTTTTTTGTTAGTTTAGTAGGCCTACTTTGTCAATCTCATGATTTCATTTTCAACTCAAGTCAAGGCATAGCCATGAGTGTCTTCGAGACTTTGACATCTTGCATGTCTTGCACACAGACGTTACGACTACAGTACTCAGTAGTCTCAGAAGTAACGACATAAGTTGAAAAGAAACTATAAATAATATGATTTGGGATCTCATTTGAAATTGGATGGCGTTTACAGACTAGGCTTCATAAGCATCACGCGATTGAATACATGGGACTACACTCTACCGCAATTAATGGTTATGGTAGTCCAACTGAAACTGTTATTTTGAGCATGATTTTAATAGGATTATAGCTTACCATTCACTTCACTCGTGGACAGTGGGCTGGCTTAGGTCGTCATTCATCTTTCAGATGGTTTGGTTCTCACTCTGAGATCTGGATTAGGGCCAAAACCTAATTCTAGGCCAGTAAGTTGAACAAAGCTCAAAATAATGCAACTGCGACGGTTCGTAAAACCCGCATTGCTCTTCACCCTAGCAATTCGGGTTTCACGAACCGGCGTATCTTTCCTGCGTCGGTTCGTGAAACCCCTTTTTCTCAATTTCTCGATATTTCGAGTACCGTCGTTTTTTTCTTTCTTTGATAAAATTAAGAATAATTAATTTTGTGATCTAAAATTTTGGGATTTGGTAGAGTTTTGAAAGCACTTTCATTTGGTACCAATATCTTGATTTTGAAAATTTTGACCAAAATCGAAATAGCGTCGGTTCGTGAAAACGCCGACGAAGCGACGCGTGCATGCGGAGCTGTGGCGTGTAACTGTGATCCGATGCGAGGGATGGCGCCTAGTGTTGTGTAGTCTGCTAACAGTCAAAGCACGCACATTCTCATTGATAGGGTCCGATGAAGTTAACTAAAAGTCCTCAATATGTTATGAGTTCAGTTAGGATAAAAATAGCTGAAGCGGTGACTTCTTATCCAAAGGTCATCGTGTGGGAGAAGGTAATGGAACAGTGGGCATGATTACCACATGATAGGGTTGACTTAAATTTGTGATGAATGATTAAGAGTGCACTTTTTGGTCAATCATTAAAATTTAGCGGCACGCGTAAGTCATGGACAATACATGAATGCTATGTGAATGTGGGCATAGTACATGTATAACATTAAACTATCATGAGTGTGTTTCTATTCGCGCGCGCGCAGGTTATCAATTAATTTTCTTCATGAACACAGGAAGGTAGAGATTCCTCGATACAGAATATTGCATGCTTTATTTTTATCTATAAGGTACACCATGAAAGTGGAGAAAATTTCTTCTTCAGACACAGATAGCATAAACAGTGAGTGATTTTTTTTTTCTCATGTTGTTATGGTTACTGAGTATATTTTGTACTCTCTCTCTCTCTCTCTCTCTCTCTCTCTTCAACAGCAGATAGCATTTCCGTTAACTACTTTCACAAATGCGGAACATGTTTGCATGAGGACAATGCTTGTAGAATACGTGTAGGCCTATGCACGTGTGTGTGTGTGTGTGTGTGTGTGTGTGTGTGTGTGTGTGTGTGTGTGAGTGTGTGTGCGTGAGCGTGCGTGTGTGTTTTTGTGTGTACTTGTGCATGAGCTTATGCAGTGAATATTGCTTCGCTGTCAGGACATGTTTTTGGTGTTTTTTTTTTTTCATTTCAGCTACAGCGTATGCATGCGGACAAACCGTCAATTTCATTTTTTGAGACGTCGCCAGTGCGTCCGTATCAGTGACTCGTCGGAAATTAATTTCCTCGGAATGTCACATTAAGGGAGCGTCCTTCATTATGACGTAGAGGTCAGGTGCATTTTTCTCTCTGTCACCACCACTTCTAAGTATTGACCTTCCACGCAGTATTAACCTTAGTACCCCGTTCTGTAGGGGGAGGTGGACATAAAGTTATGCACAGTCAGATGTGCGGACGACGCACAAAAGTGCCAGTGTTAGTGTTATCGATTTCGCGCCACTTCGGTCGAGTTTGGAATGAAAACATCATTCGTGACGCTCGCTCTGATTTCTCGGGATTATTGGAATATAAAGAGACTCAGCTGTTTTGGATTTGCCTTACCCTCTTGACCAGTGTTTGGTCCCCTATTGCCCTTCATCTTACTAAAGCACACGTATTACATATCAATAATCTCTCAAATAATATTAATCTCTCTCTCTCTCTCTCTCTCTCTCTCTTTCTGCAAATTTTCTTCTCTCTACCTTTCTTTTTTTCATCTGTTTTCTCTCTCCACCTATTTCAGTGGCGGACCGGGGGGGGCACCGGGCGCCCCCCCCCCCTTTAAATTTTCTGAAAATAAAAGAAATAAAAAGAAAAATTCGTGAAAGGGGCCGTGCACTCCCTTCAATTTTTCTTACTCTTGTTTTTATTTTATTTTTTATTTTTTGCTTATCAGCTGATTAAACCTAGAAGTGGCACCAGAAATATTTTTGCACCTCCCCCCCCCCCCGCATTTACGGAATTCCTGGATCCGCCCCTGTATTTCCTCTATCTCTCTGTCTCTCTCTCTGTGGTTCTACCATTCGACACTAATTCTGAGGAATGAGAATAGTCATCTGGGTCAAGCATAGGACTGCTTCGCGGCCAAATGAATCGCAGACGACGAGAAAGCGAGCTTTATTGCATTTCTTTCCTTCTCCGTCTTATCGGAGTCATTGGAAAAGGCTCATTTCTCAGATAAAATGGCTTTTTCACCCACGGGAAAAGCACTAATGCTACTTTGTCCGCCGCTCCGCAGATACGCGGGAAAATAGAGGGAGAGAGAGATATAGATAGAGAGATAGACAGGGAGAGAGTGGGAGAGAGGGAGAGAGAGTTAGTGAGTGAATATAGGGAGGCAGCGAAGCTAACGCTTGTCCGCGTCTCTAGCACACAATGTATACCCACTGATAAAATTTCAAAACACCGACCGAGAAACGTGAATATATAATATACTCAAGGATTGTAAACATAATATCATGACATATTTTATGACATAAGGGAGGGGCGGAAAGACAGGAAAAGGAAGTACTTATGTATGGAGACGACAAGAAAGCCATTGATACAGGATCGAGACGCAAATTACTGCTTAACTTTGCATTTAATTTTAATTTTATTTATTTCTGCATTTTTCACAAAGTATATACAACGTAACAAACAATTTTCCAATATCAATCACATTATATCCAACACAAAATGATATAAATCATAATGTATCAATAATGAAATATTGTATAGGTGAATTATAATCATACAAAAAGAATTTGAAAATCATTACTTATTCAATCAAATTAATACATACAAAATGCAGGAGACCGTCATCTTAAGCTGAAGCTTGAGTTTGATGGCGACATCTGGAAAATATATTCACCTACAAGAGAAGAAAATATAGATTAACGCGACATTACTCCATGATGTAAACTATAGAGAAATCCTTTTTATTATTATTATTCTCATCGTCATTACCGTGCATCATTGTCATTGTTTTGCTTCGATAAAATTTGTGTTAGATATATCATTATGGATTATACTTTAATTACTCTTCCCGAAACATAAACCAATGTCCCACTGCATCATAAATCAAAGGGGGTATGTGAGGATTAATTCGTGTCTTATAAGTTGTCAGATTTTCAACATTGTCCAAGGATAAAAAAAGAAAGTGGATATGGGGTAATTGTGAGGAATAAATGATAATTTCCATAAAGCCAGAACGAATATCATTCTTCGTGTTATCCTGATACATACATGTATATATATATATATATATATATATATATATATATACACGCACACACACATACACACACACACGCACAGACACACACACACACATATCACCTTATTTACTCGGCGTGTTAACTGGGGTATGTGTTCCAATTTGCGAAATCATTTGTCGGTTAAGTCAATCGCGCTACGAATTCTCAGTACTCTTACACGCCACAGTAAAATATTTATGATAGGCTATTAGTTTGATCTTTAAGTGCTTCCGCATGCCGTACTAGATAATGTAGGCGTACTGGATAATGTAGAGAAAAATTGATGGAAAAGAAGAAAACAAAAAGATAGCAAGGTAGATAGATAGAGAAGGACGGATGTATGGAGACAGAAAAAATAATAAAATTAATACGTATAAGACAGATTGCGACAGAGAAAAAGAGAGAGGGAGAGACAGGCATCTACACATACACACACACACACACACACACACACACACACACACACACACACACACACACACACACACACACACACACACACACACACACACACACACTAGCGTTGCCAGGTACCCATTTATACACCTGGGTCGGGAAGGACGTGGTGGGTAAAAACATCTAGTCCAAGGATGTAAGCACTGGGCCGGAATCGAACTCGGGTCTTCCGATCGGGAGTCTTATCCACTATGCTACAGCGCCCCCATCATTACGACCCGTTTCGCGGATTTCATTTTAGCGCTGAAAGATTAATAAAATGACAACGTGAATCAGATATGTCACATGTATAAAAATTAATTGTATAATAAAAATTATCTTCTACCTTATGGGCGGATCCAGAAATTCCGTAAAGATGCAAGGGGGCGCCTTTAAAAAATCAAATGGGGGCATACACCCCCTTCATTTTTCTTTTTATTTAACAAACACTGACAAAGGGGGCACACGCCCGGGGGTGCGCCCCCCCCCCCCCCGATCCGCAACTTTTACTTCATAAGAAAAAAACAGCGACAACAAAACATGGTAACCAAAAAGAGCTGACACTTCTATCCTGTAAGAAGGAGTTACTGTATCAATAATTCCTTTCTGTCGAGTGAAAAATGACAACACAAAACACTCGCATTTTAGGAAGACACCAATGAATTGAGGAAAATACATTACTGTCGGGGCATAGACAGCAATGACATCTAACCCACTATAAGGGACATGAATCTGCAGACGAGAGCGCGTGATTTCATTTGCATGAGTATGGTACATGAGAGTAACACAAGACAAGATCCACGCCAGGACGAGAAATCTAAACGCATTAGAGTCATGTATCGCTTCCTACAGGTTCCATCTAAAGTCATCAGCAGCTCGCTCCACCCCACCCCCCTCCCCTTTCTTTATCTCCTTCTTTGATTTTCTAATCTCGAACCGACTCGTCTTAGTCTCTGGAGATGTAAAGTAATTGGAAACTCACTAGGATGAAACGTTGGCAAAACGACTCTTATTTTTTCCCCATTTCCTATCGTATTCAGTATTCATTCCAACGAATCACAAATTTGATGAGAAGTATAATGGCGTTGGCGAGAGAAAGGGAGATTCTGTTAATTCCTCTATCGATATAATTTAGCTTTCCAGAGATGACACCCGTTTCAGACACGTTGCTCTGATGTAGGCGTATCATATAGTTTCTTCTATGAATGCGAATAACATTCTGTTCTGTGAATGAGAACATCATTATTATTCTGCGGAGAGCATTGCCCTGTGAGCTTGCAATTAACAACACGATTTGGGATGGAAAGGTGATCGTTTGGCGACATCCATTCCCGCTCCATTTTTTGCTTTGTTTTCTTTTGCTTTGTTTTGTTATTATAGGAGAGAGGGCAGCACCTTTCGAACAGACACCCGAGTCGATTGCTGTCAGAATGGAGTCTGTAATCTTACCACGATCGGAGACTCATTACAACAACTCTTGAGCGCTCCCCTCCCCCCCCCCAAAAAAAAAGTGATTCACACCAATCGGAGTTCGCGGCAACCGATGTTATGTAACAAACTAATCGACACTTTCCTCCAAATCCTATATACCACCTGAATTAATGTTCATGTAAGAGTATTCCTGGAACGAAGAATTATTCGTTCTAGGAATAGATTGTTTAGTGGATGAATCTGCATTGAAGTACGAGTCATCGGTAAGATGGGAGAGCATTATTTTGGAAGCTGGACATTCTAAGAGTTAACAATGTCTGGGAGTGGCGATGATAATGGGCAAATGATGGAATGAGGGGTGAAAGAATAATGTCAAAATATGGTAAGAGGACAGCGAAGTTATCTTCACGTGATTCATTGCGACTCTGTTTAATCAACAGAGAATGACTTCAAAGGTTATCACGATTGTCACGCACGCCAAAAGGATAAATGTTTTACCCCCGTTGAACGATGATGGCGCCACACAGCATCGAACTGATACTGGCCATTTAAAGGAGTCCTCCGGATGATTTTCAGACTTTTACATTTGAACACCTATAAATTAGTTACTAGTATACCGAGTACAGAGTTTCAGAATTTATAGTGATTGGGACGAGGAATAAGAATGTTTTCAAAATTCATAACGAATTTGCAATGAAAAAGGATGATGACATGGCAGCCTCACCATAAGAATGCATGAATTGGGGCTTGAGGAAACAGAACAAAAAAGAAGGCATGCATAGATTCTACACAGGTGAACTTGTTAAGCAAGCGGTATTATAGTGAATCGCACTGCTACATTTCTGAAATATGTGAGGCTCGTATGTCACCAGCACTGTTCAGTGTAATTTGTTTAAGGTTTTTTTAGAGTATTCATTTCTCTGCTCAAGGACCACAATAAATTCCACAAATATATCCATAGAGCTGTCGATTTATGTACTACATGATGTGAAATTATGAAAATCGTCCAGAATGCCCCTTTAAGAGCTCGGCAAAAAAAAAAAAAAAAAAAAAAAAAAAAAAAGATCCATGGGGTCATGACGTAGCTTTGAGTGGACACCACATACTTCTATCAGTACCAACTGACACCAACTGACTCCAACTGACTATTGCTTTGATATAGACACACACAACATACACACACACATACGCGTCTATGGTGGAAACCGAGGACCTGTTCCTGTTTTACCCACAAGAATTTTACCACATAACCGAGGACCTGTGTGTCAGTGGGACTCTTGTCAACCGAGGACTCATTCGTGTATTACCATCCAACCAAGGACTTATTACAACAATGCTACTCGAGGATCAACAAACATGTACCCCTACTACATGCAAAAGCAGGCCGTTTGGATGGTCTGTGTAACGAGGACGTCCTCGGTTCTCTGTGTGTCCTCGGTTTAATTGCAAAGTTCGTATGTGTGTCCTCGTTTTACACCAAGGGAAAGTGCACACACACACACACACACACACACACAGATACGTCACAAACATAATCTCATAAATTTATGCACTTTTTTTCTCTCCCTATTTCACTCTTAAACACTCACAAGAAACACACAAACACACGTACTGCACAGGCCCTCAAATGTAGTCCTCTCCACTTTGCTTTCATGCCCTCCTTACATGCCCCCTTGCATAGTTTTGGTCGAGATGGGAATTCAGGTTTTATTTTTTTAACGAGATAATTAGAAACCTTTTATATGAAATACAAAGGAGCATACAATTCGAATAGGAATTATAAGTTTATCTGACAAAAATCGGTTTTGAAATGGCCGAGATATCCAGCAAAAAAGAGGTCCTAATAAAGATGGGTTCCACCTTTTATTTGGACCACTTTGTTTTTACTTTGTTTTTTGATATGTCCGTCATTTCAAAACCGATTTTCATAAAATTAAATTTGAATTTCTCTTACATTGTATGCTCTTTACTTCATATAAGTGGTTTCTAATCTCTATTACCAACACTATACCATCTCTAAAGCCCAATACGATGTACTAGCACCTCAAACCTAGTGCTATTTTATCCAAACGAATGTATTCATACAATGGACCATGTTTACCATGTACAAGTACTCTAAGCAGTATTAACCCGTTATAGGTACAGGTGCATTTGATAGGACTCACAGCCTATTGCTGATATTCAACTACTGTGCGACCATCCATAGATGGCGGCATTGATAGTTTGGGACAATAGACTCTAATAACAGACAATTACATGTACTGTATCAACAAATTCTTATTACTGTATAACAGAGAATTTTTTTTTTTGCCACTTTTAATTTCTTTGTATAATGTACTTTATTGTTTTCAATCCCACATACACTAAATATGGATATGTCAAAATCATTTTTACTTGTTCCAAGGAATTTGTTGCAGATAACTCTACTGTACGTATAGTATACACATTCTTTGAATAGTCATTTTTAAGCAGTCGACACACACAACAGTCTAACAGGCAAATGCAAAACACCTTTTCATCACAATCACGCAAGTCACACTGTCAGTTAATCTGAGATTGCAACACATGAGAACTTTTGTAAAATACATGTATTGTTTTTCAGAACCTTGTACATGTAACTTCATAGAATTTATTGTGCTACAAGTGTGGTACAGGTCCTGTACAGCACAGATGTAGAGAAGATTTGCACACTTTGTTGTGATGTCAAGATTGCAACAACGCAATGGCTACATGCGCATGATGCTTTCAATGCATATACTGAGGCCTATATCATGATTTATGCATGGTTATTCAAGGTTTTGCGTTTGAGCAAAATATGTGAAGTTCACAAGCCATCAGCCGAGCTGGGGCATGAGAAAATGGCACCCAAGAGTTCAAGAAGAATGAAACCCTATAATTTATGTATATTGAGGGAATGCAGCAATATTAGTAGAACACATTAGAAAAGTTTCAAGGAAAATCTGACTTTACTTTAATACTGTGTGTGTACAAACAAATATGAATGGATTGATAAGAACACAGACAGAAACACATTTGAACATTCTGCAGATTTATTTGCACACTGAGCAAACATTAACAGTCTCTTGTAAAGTTTCATGACACAGAAACATTTCTACCAAAATTGGTTTTACAAAAATTATTTTGAGTTACTGTGTACACAGAATATTGACTCACTGCATGAAAAAAAAAAAAAAAAAAATGGCACTCTTAACGTTCATGTCACACAACCCATCCATAAAAATCTGAAGATCTACTAGCTCAAAGAGCTACCAGCACAGATGTGAGCATATGGGACAACATACAATGAGTTGTTTGTTTTCTCAATACATATCTCATTTAACTCAATAAGCCAGTTCGGGGTTCCACTTTGAGCATGAGCAGAAAAAGGTCATCTGTACCAGTAGAGCATGTTGGTTTTTAAATTCACTAAGATAAGCATCTGTGATGTAATGATTATTCAAGTGATCCTTATAAGTGGTGCTTGCCAGCACATCCACCTGACAGCAAAAGCAGTATCTGACAATATCAATAGAAAGAGATTGTTAATACATTCCATGCAAAATAATGAGATGGATGCTTTCCAAAATGCCAATGGAAGGATCATTCTGGTCACCTGGGCCCCGTTTCATAAAAGATGTTAGGATGACAACTCTTGCTGGAATGGCAACTTCCAATAGCAACAGCCAATCAGGAAGCTGGATTCTTGTCATTACCACAACAACTGCCATTCCAGCAAGAGTTGTTATCGAATCGACCTTTTATGAAATGGGGCCCTGGTCTACGCAAGTTCATCCTTTGTTTGAACATGACCCTGATGAATTCCATAAATTGTTACGTTGGGCAAGCTTATGTCTTCTGTCACTTGAAAACTAGTGGAGTGCCTAATCAACTAAGAAAGAAGAAAGGTCATTTGTACCCATGTGCCCATGAGCTAACCCCGAACTGGCTTATTCTATGGACACTTGGTCTTTCAACAAATATCAATAATGTGTGTTTGCATTCAGTAATAATAACATTTAAAAATTTTAGCAAAACAAAAGAAAAGCTTTGAAATATCACAAGGGACCAAAACTTTTGACAGACTAGAATATGTCAGCATACTATGAGGTAGACAGTGGTTTTGAGAATTCACATAATATCCCATGCCTCTATCAACGAACGGGGGGCGGCTGAGAGAAAGGACCGGTACGGTCTTTCCTGTGATTTATCGGCCAATCAGTTATCTGCCTCTGGGACTCAAATACCAAGCACAAGCGAACAGAGATCACATCATTCAACAGTTTTGTATCATAATGGTCTTTGTGCCCGACTGTTACACAATGCCACATCACATCCACTACTGTACGAGCTGAAATTTTCGCGTACAGATATTTTCACGAATTGCTACTTGGAGGACATTTTTGCCTGTTGTTAATTTCGCGGTTGCGAGGGTCTAACTGAACTTAGCTATTTGCGCTTTGTTATTTTCGCGTGTTGTTATTTTCGCGGTTCAAAGGCGATTCACGAAATTCCCGAAAATAAAACCATCGCGAAAATTTCAGCTTGTACAGTAACTCTTTGTTTGTTTTTGCAACGGATATTAGCCAAATGATAATGAAACTGCTGAGCATGCTGCCCAGGATGGCATGTACACACCAGGGTTGAGACCAAGTTACCATTCATTATAACCCTGCCAACAAGGTCAAATCTTTCTAGCAAGGTGGTAATCTATGACTGAAAGCCACATAAAGCTGTAGCATAATACTCTGCAAATGGTAACAGTCAATGACTTTCAGCTTGCATAAAAACCCAACAAACCTTAACCATAACCACATACATTCATATCTCACGTCTGATCAATCGATACTTCGCATTGTTCGATGGCACATGTACGTTTTACTTGACCACAGAAAGGGAGTACATGCATACTGCTTGACTGCTTTTGCCCAAGTGGATTAGCAACCTGTCAATTCTCTGTTGACAAGCAAAAAGAGTCTTGTTTGGGGCCATTGAAAGTTCTCAGAGAATTGCTTGTGGAACAGGTTAACTCTGTCCTTTCTACTGATATTCTGTTTGTATGAAATGTCCATGGAAGTTATAACTGCAGGTCTGGCGGGGAGGGGGGGTTCATAAAGCTGTTCGTAAAGTTACGAATATCTAGTGATCAGTTGTGCTGAATTATGGAAATTCTGATAACTATAGCACATCAGAACTGATCACCAGTCGCTTTTAAGTCGTCTTTATGAAACAGGGCCCTGGGATGGTTTCAGGTTGTAATCCATGACTGTAAAGCCTTGCATGGAATCTCAAAATAAGTCAACTGACTAAAATGTGGCTTGAAATACACACTATACGACACAAACAAATCTGGGGCTAGATTCACAGTCACAAATACATAAAATAAAAAAATGAACTCAATTTGTGTCAGTGCAGTTGGCCAACACCTCATTCTGGCAACTATGCCAACGGAGTGTCTAAATCATCTCTAAGCTTCATGCTGCTGAATTTATTGGTTACTTGAGCTGGTGTTTGACAAAATGCTATTCAGAGTCTGGGTGCCATTTTTAAGATAAAACATAGTGGAAATTTGAAGGGCTTGCAACAAACATACTGCAGTATATCTCTAAACATCTCACTTACTGTTGCATAATGGCATTTATTCAACAGATAGATCACAGCTCACATTTTTTCCCTTTTTTTCTTTAAATATTTCCCTTTAAGAAATAAATTTCAGCAACATATCTGATGAATCTGTGTTGAGGTAAGCAAGCTCCAGTATTTGGCTACATCAGGCCATAACATAAGTGCATTATTTGTCCAAGCTCTTAAATTTTCTCCATTCCGTAGTGGCATCATGTGCAAAAGAGCCTGAGTCCAAGTAGAAGATAAACTCCCAATGGTACCACTTTGTCAGGTGATGAAAGATCATCGAGGCAAGCTCTATCAATCTCAAGGAGACACTGTAGATGAAATGTCTCGGCACCTGCACCTGTCACAAGGCAAGGCGAGGCCCAACGAGTGTGGGCAACCAAAGAATGGAGATATTGACTAGCCTCCAACACCAGCAGCATGAATTAGCATTTCGCTGCATCCCATCATCATGGTCGCTGCTGGAAGCTATTCGTACCATCCATCCCATCCTCCTCCACCACCTCCTCCTCCTCCTCCTGCTCCTCCTCCAACCAGGGGGGCCGATCCAGAGAGAAGGGTGATCCTTGAACCCCTCCTGCTTCAGTCTCCGCTCTCACGTGTCTGCATGAGGGTGTAGCCATTGATGAACTCCTCCACGTGTGCCCCTTCCAGCTGCTTCATCGCCTTCCAGTGAAGCTGCGTTGCCTTGGCGATGTTCCCGCTGGGATGCGTTGTCTCATGGCGGATGTAAGCCAACCACAGACCTGCACATGTGAAAAGTGTCATTTAAGCACATCAATCGATTAATTTATTAGGAGTACCATCAGATATAGGTAGGCATTACCATGAATACATTCAGATGTCACATTAACAGATATACAACCTGGTATAACAATGATGTGGATAGAAATCTATGGAAGTAGTTTAAATCTGACAAGATTTTAACTTTGACAGCCTAAGTTGACGAGTTTTGTAGTGGAGGAACATCCTACCATTATTTCACTATGCATTGCGCCTACATTCAATTTTTCTATGTCTGTCACACAGATCATTACTCTCATTACATGAAAGCATGAAGGACTACAATAATATCACCTCCACTAACACTGAAACATATAAATTGTACAGGCCCCATATCAGTTTGTCAGTTTTCAGCACCATATCATGATCATGCTTGGAAACATAACCTTGCTTCAAAAGGCAGAAGAAAACTTCACTACAGCTAAATTCTGGACCAGTTTCACAATTACAGGCCAAGAGCTTGTTCAGATTTGTACTGGCTTAGAGTATGATGTTTTCTCAGCACCTGTCGATAAGCTGGGGAAAAAAGTCAGAAATCATCACTACAAGCTCTGACCTTCCCAAATCAAAACAGAGAATCATATGAAGAGTTTGTTCGCAAAAACTGATAAGTCCATATTTGCCAAATGGAGATATTTGCGATTCATGAAGTCCATGATAAGTCCATATTTGCCAAATGGAGATATTTGCGATTAAAGGTCAAGGAAAATAAAGAGAATAATGAGAAAATTTACTCTTCTTTTGACCATAACTTCAAAAATGTACCTTTATATGTAGTGACCAATACATCATTTAAAAGGCATTATTTTGTACTTTATGACAGAGACCATACTTCAAAATCTTCAAAAATGGACTTATCGGTTTTTGCGAACAAACTTTTCATATACAGTAAACCTCGGATAAGTCGACGTCGAGTGAGTCGAAAATCACTTAACTCGAAGCAAAATAAAAAGTCCCGATTTTTCCCTATGTATTTTCTCTAAGAAATATTTGGATAAGCCGAAGTACGAGAGTCGAATTTCGGCTGTGTCGAAGTAAAACAGTCAGTCCCTTTTGTACAAAATACACGTAGTTTACATCACTTGAGCCGAAGAAGATTTGTCTGGCATTCTCATTACATTTAGAGGAGAACAAAATAATCGGCATGTCGCAGAACCCCGTCCCTGGCCTGCTGCAGGTAAGCATGCACACTCACCGTACCGCTCTGCACGCATGTCGAATACATACACATGTATGTATACACACAGCACATCGATCCATGTACTTTATCCATACACACAGCACATCCATACTTTATCCATGTCAAGCCAGAACTCCTTGGTCAACCAATCGCTGCTTTAATATTTTAGTGACAGGCCAAGTGGGTGGAGCTTGTTTGTGCGTGCCCGGCTGGCTGTATAGTTTTGTTCAATGGAGGTAGGATGGGCCTGGGAGAGTGTTTGTCTCAGGGTAGGTTGACAGAGATGGCTACCTATGTTGCACCATAGACATAGCACATGCACATTGCCACATTAGCGCAGACATTCTCAGCGAACTACGTTTAACTACTAGGTACTAGTATTGATACAAATTCCATGTTCAATTTAGAACAAAATAAGAACATTATCTTCAAGTACAGACAAATTTGAATGCAAACACACACAAGCACGCACACACACACACACACATGCATGCAAATGTCCTATACTACATGTACATAACTGTGAGTCGAAAAAAAATCGACTCTCGCGAGAGTCGAATTTCACTTAAGTCGACGCATTTTTGTCAGTCCCGAGAGCTTCGACTCATGCGAGGTTTACTGTATAATGCCCAAAGCAGCCATATTCCATGATGGCTCTAAAGACAGCCTCCACGAATGATATGGCTATATCACTCTCCTCAGTGGCAAATGACATTGGTGTATGAACCTTAGGCTCTACTACGTAGCCTCATTTTTTTCCAAATCACTGTAGTACCCCAATTAATTTAAGATATTACACTACTTATTCAATATTATTAATACAATAATACATGAATTTCTTTTCTGTACAAATTTACCTCATCTTGTGATGGGAAAACAGTCCACCACATTGAAGTCAACTTCGCTCAAGTAAAAAAATTGGCTAAGTGAAAGAAAAATTCTACTCCGGATGGCTATAAACATGTGCTAATCAAAATTCACAGAAGTTGAAGGATTTTCTCTGGTCCCTTGGGATTCAACTAAGCCGAGGTTGACTGCACTTCAAATTAACCTGTTGGCTCCCAGTGTGCCCGAATCTATGACCAATAAAAAAAAATTGGCTAACTGAAAGAAAAATTCTACTCCGGATGGCTATAAACATGTGCTAGTCAAAATTCACAGAAGTTGAAGGATTTTCTCTGGTCCCTTGGGATTCAACTAAGCCGAGGTTGACTGCACTTCAAATTAACCCGTTGGCTCCCAGTGTGCCCGAATCTATGACAAATAGCACAATACTTTTTCCTTCACCATCACTACTAGGCATGTAACACTTTTAAACTTCTTACCTGGAGAAACGTCACCAAACTCTGAGACGGCATCTTCGAAGGCATCGGAGACTCTCTTGTACTTTGGGTTTGGCTGCTCATACACACATACGGACACACGAAAAGAAAATACAGCACTCTGGAATAAGTTCACAAACTCTTTGGTATAAATACACTGGTTCTGTCTGTTCCTAAACAGCAATACTTTAGTTCAACCTCTCTTAAGTCAAATTTGTGACATAATATCGTACACAGATGCACTGTGGTGAAACAGTTACACTCTATGTACGCACCTTTTATATGATTGCATTATTAAAGGGGATGGCTAGTAACCGATCAGTGGGAATCAGTGCAAATGCTGAGGGATGATTGTTCCAAGCCTTGTGGATTCATTTAAGAGTACATTATATATCTACTGTTGTGAGAAATTTATTTGCTTCAGAACGGTCTCATATTCAAGTATTGTGCAAATTAATGCCCCGTCACTGACCAGGCACGCTAACCTGGAAACATTAAACTGCACATTACTTGAATATGAGACCATTCTGAAGCAAATAATTTTCACATAACAAAAGATATATAATGTAATCTTACATGAATCCCACAAGGATTGGAACAATCATCCTCCAGCATTCCTACTGATTCCCACTGATCAGTTACTAGCCATTCCCTTTAAGTCCACGAGTCTAGCTGCATTAGACCCCATACTAAACCCAGCAGAGCTTTCTTTCCTTTCCTTTTCTTTTCATTTCTTTTCTTTTTTATACTGGTAATATTCAGATTCTTGTTCACCAGAAAATCTTCATCAGGAGCTTGCTCAGATTTGTACTGGCTTAGTTTTCACAACATTCTCAGCATCTATCGATAAGCTGGGGAAAAAAGTTCAAAATCATCACAGCAAGCATTGACAATCCACATACTGTCAGCAAACAAGACAGCGGTTCCTGGTTCAATATTGAAATAGAAAGACATGCATCCTTGATATAGTCCTTGTGTGTGCACAAAATACTTGGCTACTTGATTAAATCATGGATTGTGCTCTCATTCAACAATTGAATTATGCACGAGTAGGTATTCTCCTTGGAAAAGGATTACTTTTAAAAAAAAAATCTAATTGCAGTGCACTTCATTTCAACATGACAGACCAACCTCAGTAAACCATCTCTGTCTAACTGCAATCACCATTCCCACTTTTATAATTTGTCATCATTACCAAAGAAATCAAATCATATTGGCTACCCAATGATTTCTTTTAATGTAATTTTCATTGTACAGGGGAAACTCGGTATAACGAACACTGCTATAACGAGATATCGGTTATAACGAGGAAATTTTCTCGGTCCCAAATTTCCTTCCACACAAGTCTATGTAAAATGCTACTCTTATAGCGAGATCGGCTATAACGAAATAACTGCTATAACGAGATAAATTTTGTGACTTCCAAACAAAGAAAAACATAGTAAATCAAACCTGCTATAGCGAGGTAAAGCAAAATGCCTTCGGTAAAGCTTTATTTCGCCTGTGCTATCATCTTCCGAGATTGTAAAGCTTGATGCGCCAAAAACTGTCTTGTATACACATAATCATTTTCTTCAGTGCACTCCAGCTAGCACTGCATGTTGTACGTGTGAAGTGTGTGTGTACACGCACACTGATACATGCAGAGAATGTGGTGGGACGGCCATACACGACATCATCATGACGTTTAGCAGGTGTGAGGCAATCTGATGCTGTGATTGGCCTTCTACTTAGGGAATTCCCCGTCTTCGCACACACGCAGTCATAATGTACATACAGAATGTGTCACATACACACACAGCATTGTGCAGACCATATTCAAGCTTTCCACACAACACACACCCATACGATAACCACATACCAATCCACAGACGATCTTCATACAATCGCAAGCTATATAAATGTACAAATTCAAACATCTACAATTAATAAGAAATACATTCTTAATATTGGATTTCCTTGGCGAAAAACATCTTCTTACCCATAAAGGTGAGTAATTCCCTCACACACAATATCAAGTTATCAGTATTGATTGAAATATGATGGGTAGTCCCACATGTGCAAATTAATGTCTTTATTCTATGCCTTCTTTTATGCCTACTGATATAACGAGATATCGGCTATAACGAGGAAAATGACTCGGTCCCGACCATCTCGTTATATCGAGTTTCCACTGTATATCTTTTATTGCCACAAGAATATCTCATATTGTATCACATCATATCATATCTTTATTTGTAAGTCAAAACTGCCTATTTCATGCACTAGAGGCAAAAGTTGTAGCGAAATACACAGCATACTGGTCGCACTTCATCACAGTCCATTTCAACAAACTGGGTGCTACTAAGCCAGACTACCATAGACAGCAGAAGCCCTGGTACTTCAGCTTGCTACAATGTATCATAGATAGAGTAAAATACCCAATTTGCGGCAGGGTGCCTATTTCTGGCAGGGGTCACTTTCATTCATCAATAAAACAGCTAACAAACATCATGTGTGCTTAGTCCCACTTTAGAGCACAAGCAGGAGTTACACGCAAGTGTTATGGGAAATGACACCTGATTGGGCCTTTTCATCAATGAATGAAATGGCCCTTGCCCCAAATAGGCACCCTAAACATAGCCTGCCGCAAACAGAGTATTTTACTCTAGATTTGTTTTGAGGCTTACAAAATAGCATGATTTTTGGTTTGTTGTAATAATTAACATGAACTGCAACTACTGTCAAGGACAAATCAAACACTGGAGAACTGTGAGCAAGTCACCTGAGCTTGTTCCAAGGTGATGTACTTGTTGAAGAAGTCCTCAGTGATTGGTTTCTCGGATTTTATTCTGCAAGAGATTTAAAGAAGGAAGTAAGTAAGTAACAGATCGTATAAAAGGAAAAATCCAATAAAGCAAATACACATTTCGACCACTACTGTGTAAATTGATATTCCTGCCATTTACTAGACTTTTAATCTGAAAAAGGCAAAATATCAAGAATAAATTCTTGCAGTATAACCGATTTTTATAAACAAGTGAATATTGGCACCAGAGGTAAATCAACTGCTCCAAAATGCACACACAACAATCAATTAAAGCAAAGTCTACATGTATGTGAGGCTGAGCTATAATGCTAGCCTTGTATCCAGGCTCACCTTTGGTACAGCTTTCTGGCCTTGCTCATACCCTTGCTGAGGGCTGCCCACTCCAGGTACCTGACTTTGAGGGGGAGGGCAACGTGTCGGTGCTCCTTTAGACCACACTGAGGGGAAGATGAACAGACAGAATCAATGCGATGAATGGAGATAGAAAGAGAGAGATCGATAGATAGCTTTCACTTCTGCTTGTACTCATCACTACTGAGCTTTGATAGCTGATTGGAAAACACTAACTAGTCAGCTGTATGTGATGATCAGCAAACGTTGCCCCGAATCCAAATGCTTATGAATAGGATTTGAGCATGTTTTCTTCTTGCCACTGAATTGCATTGTTTTAAAAATAATCCTGGTGTGGAATTGCTGCATTTCTTTTGGGCTTTTGTCCAACATACATTATGGTCATTTTATTTTTGCGTTCTCTTTTCTGAAGGGGGAGGGGGTAGGGTCGATTGCATTCCAATAAAATAGTTGATTGCTAGGGTTGAAATATCACAGTCCAGTTGAGTGCTTGTTCAGATTTGTACTGGCTTAGAGTAAGATGTCTTCTCAGCACCTGTCGGTAAGCTGGGGAAAAAAGTGACAGATCATCACTACAAGCACCAACCCAATTCACAACTGTTGACCATGAACGAAAGTTTGGATTTGGAGGCCTCCGGTGGAGATGGTCTGATCTCACACTCGGGGCAAGTGTAGGCTTTCTGGGTGGCTGACAATGAAAATATAAGGAGTAGCAAAATGTTATGTCTGAAACTGTACAGGATAGCTGTAAGTGAGGCACAAAACTCTTAGCCCTTATATCACATGTCGAAAGACTCATTGATCTAGTAATTCATTTGCAAAAGAGGTTGCTGGTGCAGATAACAAATAAACAATTAAAATCTGGACTTACTTCAAAGATATTCTCAATGGTTTCAGGGTCATTTGTCAGACACCACTCAAGGCCAATGTTCCAGATGTCCAGAGAGTTCTGCAAAATATTTTTAAAATGGAGAAAAACTACTGAACTAGTGCAAGAAATTAAATTTCAGTTTCTGGAATAAAAAGGCATGTTTGCTGGATTAGAATATATGCAAAGGTAATGTAGTTTTATTGCTACATTGAATTGCACTTTTCAAATTTCTCCTTTTTAACACCACCACAAAGGAGGACAACATGGAAGACAGAAATCACAAACAAAGATGATGTTTGACAGCAACTTTCCTTATGGAGATTAAACACAATGAGAAAAGGTTTCTGTAAAATCTCCCATTCTCCATGTAATTTTGTTTTCCATGATGACTGACCCGTTAGGAAATTTAATTTCCTTACATGCTATATATGTTGATTTTCGTCGATGATATGACTAGATGCATAGTTCCCTCTTAATCTTGTGAATGGACTATTTCTGTTTGATTTATTTCATTTATTCATTCATCTTACAGAACAGGGTAACCCTGTCGGCAGTTAGTTTTCCTTGGGGGCCCTGTATCACATTATAACATCACAATATTCAAAGTTTGAAAAGAAAATCATCACTCTTTCTGGTTGAGAGCAAAAAAAAAAATTCTTTGAACCTTAAAAATTACCAAATAACTAATGTAATGTGAACATGCCCAAGTACGAAGATGACTCTGATATGACTTGGACTGAGAAAAGTGTCAGATAGTTTTAAAGTACCGTGTTAACCCATTTCAGCATGACATGCTAAGATGAGGGAAATGTACTATCATCATTCACAAATCTCACATCACTGTCAATTCACAGCTTGGGGACAAATCACCCCCCAAACAACTTCAATTTTTCCTTCCCTTCTCTCTTCGTCCCTGTTTTATTCGTCTATCTTGTTTTCTGATTGGTTCCATATTTGTTGATTTCTTTGTTTATTTTGGGGGGAAATACTTAGCAACCAAATCTTGATGAACTTTTAATGCAAGCTGAAGGAGTGCAAATACTTGGACCTCAAAGGACTGCAATGATGATATGTTGCAATATCGATATATCAAACTATTTCTCATTTTATCTGACTATCCATGTCTATCCCTCATATAACGTCGAAAAAGCAATATGACTGCACGCGCGTTGAGCAGACTCTCACTGTGAGTTCTTGCTTAAACTCACGAAATAAAACATACATGTACACTTGTTATGCTTTTGAAACCGGACAAAGAACACATTATGTCTTTACAAGCTTCGCATTGATACAAAGAACTCATATGCTGGCAACTCTCTTGTTGTTTAGCAGATAGGACATGAATGAATTACCTTTGACTTCACTCGCGACACAGCAGTGTCGAAGAGCTCACGAACCTGCAACCTGTGCTCTTCGGAATTACCTGTAATTGATGGGAATTAAAAACAAATAGCAATCAGGTTGCCAATAAAGTAAAGCAATGTTATATTAACTGAAGCTGTAAAAGGTTGGGGGCAACCCGCAATTGCTGACTGGTCGAGAATTAGCTCAGATTTGTTTTGGCTTAGTTTTTCATATAAGTTCTCAGCATTGTCGATAAGCTGGGGAAAAAAGTCAGAAATCATCACTGCAAGTCTCAACCAGTCGCAAAATATCCATCATTAAATGAACAATTAACAATGTCACGGAGCAATTGATCACGTGATCACGAAAGGCACTTTTCAAACAGCTACGGTATTGCTTAGTTCTCATAGCACACTGCAATTTACTTGTTTTTCCATCTTGCAGACATGGCAATATTGTAAGTTCTCCAAATGTTTGCAAAGACTAGAAAAGAAACTTTGCTGGAAAATAAAAATGTCATTTATGATACTGAATGTCAATAATATGCTGGCCTACAATTATGACAAGCATAGTCTATGTCAAACTACGGACTGCAGAGCTTTTAAGAAGATTAACAAAGAAAAAAAGAAATCAGCATATCAAACTGGCTGGCAAAGTGGATTACAAATTCATTCAAATCTTGCAAAATTCTTCTCCATTTCTCATGTAGTCAGAATGAGTTTAACATACATACATAAAATACAAACTACATAATCAGAACTTTACAGAATCAATCCTCCCATTCCTGCCATATAAAATGATTCCCTGATCTGTTACTTTTTGTTCTTTTCAAACTCACCCTCATCTCCGACTTGCATGACCAGAAGTAACCTCTGGACCCACAGGGTCACTGACCTGCTGTGAACCTCTGTTGACCTCTGACTGACCTCTAGAGCTTGGTCGACATGACCCAACTTTCGAAGGACATCCACCTGGTAGGGAATGCCAAAATGAGATGCACAAAAAAAAAAAACATATCTCAAAATGCTGGCCTTCCAATCTTCCCAAAAGATTAAACAAGAGACCCGCGGGTCTAGCGCTCACCTGAGTATCGCAAGTTCACCTTTCACGCAGTCACTAATCTAAATTATTCACAGCTCTACCAAAATTTGACCAGGCATTCTCAAGTAGAAGATGAAAATGTACAATAAGGGCCCAATCTTTTTAAGATTCTTTAATTTGGGGGGATGGGGCCCCCTGGGGCCCTCTGGGTGGGGCATGGTGCCCATTTTGATAAATTGAGATCCTGAACACCTAGGGATGCTACCTGCCAAGTTTGACAAAAATCCATCATGAGGTTTTCAGGAAGAAGATGAAAATGTACAATTCAGGCCCCCATTTGGACCCTTCCAACCACCACCCCCCCCCCCCCTCCTACCCAAGAGGGGCACCCCTGGATCTCCTATGAACAAACTTGAACCTACAGTCATTAATGTACTCACTCATAGTATTACCTCAGCTCTATATATAACTTCTGATTCTAGAGAAGATTTATAAAGATTCCTTCATTTGGGGATTTGGGACCCCTGGGGGCCCCCTGGGTGGGGCATGGTGCCCATTTTAACAAATTGAGATCCTAACCCCCTAGGGATGCTACCTGCCAAGTTTGGTGAAAATAGGTCATGGGGTTCTCAAGAAGATAAAAATGTACAATTTAGGCCCCATTAGGACCCCTCCTCACCCCCTCCCTCCCCTGGGTCCCAAGGGGGCACCCCTGATTCTGCCATGAACAAACTTGAAACTACAGTCATCAATGTACTAACTCATAGTATTAACTTAGCTCTATCACTTCTGGTTCTAGAGAAGAAGATTTTTGCGGATATTCCTTAATTTTGGGGGGTTTGGGCCCCCTGGGGGCCCCCTGGGTGGGGCATGGTGCCCATTTTCACAAATTGATTTCCTAACCCCCTAGGGATGCTACCTGCCAAGTTTGGTGAAAATGGGTCATGGGGTTCTCAAGAAGACGATGAAAATGTACAATTTAGGCCCCATTAGAACCCTTCCCCACCCCCCTCCCCTGGGTCCCAAGGGGGGCACCCCTGATTCTGCCATGAACAAACTTGAAACTACAGTCATCAATGTACTAACTCATAGTATTAACTTAGCTCTATCACTTCTGGTTCTAGAGAAGAAGATTTTTACAGATTCCTTAATTTTGGGGGGTTTGGGGCCCCCCTGGGGGCCCCATGGGTGGGGCATGGTGCCCATTTTAACAAATTGAGTTCCTAACCCTCTAGGGATGCTACCTGCCAAGTTTGATGAAAATCGGTCTTGGGGTTTTCAAGAAGAAGATGAAAATGTAAAAAGTTTACGCACGACGCACGACGGACGACGGACGACGGACGACGCACGACGCACGACGCACGACGGACGCCGGACGAAGGGCGATCGCAATAGCTCACTTGAGCCTTTGGCTCAGGTGAGCTAAAAACTCAAACATTGTCCAGTATTTTGTACATGAATTCAATTCACCACTTTTGTCAAATGTTCCTGCAAGTCCATTTTTGCCTTCAGCATCCATGCTGATACCAGTCTCAGTTACTCCATCAAGTTTCTAAAGGAGTGAGTACTGGTTACAATTACAGTCTCGCTTGAAAAGGAAGATCTCTTTCAGATTTGTACTGGCTTATTTTTCACAGAGGTATCAGCATATGTCGATAAGCTGGGGAAAAAAGCAAGAAATCATCACAAAGAAATCTTCCACACACAAACATTTCTGCCATATCACATTCCAGCGTATATGGATTCTGCGCTGCTATGAAATATTTACAATTTTTAAAGTCCCCAAATGTCTCACACAATCTGCTTGTATGAAAAGGAGAAGCTACATGTAAACATTTCTACAATCTCGATAAACAATTGTGTTAATTTCATTGCGTCCTCTCTAAATTTGCAAAAATATTTGCATGAAGATGGCAGCAAAGCACTTTCAAAATCTGTTCAAAACAAACAAACAAAAAATACCCTCCAACATCACAATTCAAAATGTTAGTAAAACAAATCATACTGGAATTTTGGAATTAGTTCATTATCTTTTTTGGATTTTTTTTTTTTTTTTTTTTTGGGGGGGGGTTAGTGATGACATACTCTTTGTGTTTGAATAAACCTTTGTTTTGAATGCAATAGACACTCTGATTTTTTTCATTGTGTTGGACAGTAATATCACAGCTAATATAAAAAGTGGATTATTTCTTCTTGATCAGTTGTCGCTGAAGATACAAACTGCTACTGCACAAGAGACAACCTACAGCTAAGGGTCTGTTCTCACCCATTTGTGGTACGATTCCTCCTTCACACTGCTCTTCTTCTCGGCTGCTTCAAACACGCCAAGGGTTTTCTCAGCTCGCTGTGAAAAAGACAACATGCAGAGAACAAAATCAAGCTGCAAGTCATGGCACAAAATTTATTCATTTATCTAGTTATATATTTATCATAATTATTATCATTCATTTATTTATTATTTTTTTGCCACAAGAAAATTTTGAGGCAATGCCTTTCCAAGAGTATGAATTTCATATGACGTGCCCACACACACAGGCATTGAATTGCACAACAAATCTGTCGTCAGAAGGTTACTTTTTATTGATAAAGAGAAAACAATAATGAAGGTCCAAATCTTGTCATACTCAGTAAAACTAGCTGGTATCTAATATTATATCAGGTATAGGCAGGGCAACTGGGCATCATTTCTTTTTCTTTGATTTGTTTAGTGTGGCTGACATGGAAGCAATGAAGGCTTGTAAGGCATGGGACTGACAGCTCAAGTTTCCTCAGGACTAGACCACAAGGATAAAGTTCATTGCCTTCTGTGCAACCAATACAGCTTGGGGACTTGAAGCATGGACTTCTTGACAAACAGCCTGTGGTGTCATCCACTGGGTCATGTAGCTCCTGAATGCTCATCATAAATTTCATTCCATAGGATGACCCAAACACCATGCCTCTCTTATTCTTATATGGAAACAGCAAACTTTATATTTTTTGATAGGGATGGGCGAGCAGTAACCCCTTGAGGATGGGCTGATTTTGCTACAACACAAATTTCCCATACACACTTACAACACAGTATACTTGGGACTCGTCCTAAACAGGTTAATTTTTCATGGCATGATGATAGCAAAGCACACATCACAACAAAAACAAATAGGAGCAATAACCTCTGCGGATATCTTCTTGGTCTGAAGGTTTTATATGTTATGTTGCTTGTGAGCAAGTTTTGGTTGCTGGTCCGGGAATATCATTTTCCCAGAACAGACAAGCAATCCAAATCTGCCCTCAGATTCACTGTTGCATCCACCCTTATTGGATTTACCAACTGAAAATGGTTGTCCAATTACACATAGGATGCGGAAATAAACACTTACATACACACACACACACACACACACACACACACACACACACACACACACATACAACATACACACTCCACTAACTTTCGTTCTACAGTGTCTACTACCAAACGATATGAGAACTTCTGAAAATCACAAAGACTGATCAAGATTGCAGAAAGACAAAATGCCACGCTATTCCAATTCCAATTTGCAAGTTTCCTCTAAATTTTGCAGGTCTAATTAAAATTCACACTTTTGTCAAAAGAAACAAGGTCAGTCACACAGATCAGACAGAGCATCCAGATCTACACACACTCCTCTTATCTAAGTAGGAGCGACACATCAATGCACAGGGGGAGTAATAGGGTGAGTGATACCATTCCTACTGGGGGATCAGCAAGCCCAGAAATCATGACTGAATTTGGGACAATCAGCAGCAGAGCATCTTTCATGCCCAAGCATGAGCTCTGTTAGTTTATCATCATGTTTAAAGTTGGAAAATCATCTGGTACTCAAATAAAACAATTCCATGTTGTAATAGGAATCCCTTCCTGGTGAAGATATAAATTTGTTAGCGTCATAATAAAAGTATCTGGGATGATGGAAGTATGTCAGAATGCAGTCACGTCAGGCATCCCTACCTGTTTGGTCAACGAGGGCGCCCCACCCAGCTCGAGTCTCTCCACACACACATCGATGTAGTGGCCCCACATCTCTACGCTTGCCAGTTTCTCCACCGCCTCATCTAGGGTGGTGAAACACCTCTGTTCTGACATCCAGATCTCCTCGCCCGAGCCTATGTGATGAGTAACAAGTTTGAATTTAAAAAAAAAAAGAAAGTGAAAAGGTCAGCAAATGATAATGTGACTGACAAACCTGTTCTGTTGCAAGGTACAGTATTGAGAAGAGTTGAATGGCTGCAACAATGCTATCAAGATGTTGTCAACCAAAATGGTACAGGTAGCGATTGTTAATCAGTTTTCATCACAACACAAGAGCAACAAAGGCGAGCATAGTATTGAATAGAATAAAATTGCATAATGAATAGAATGACTGTTATGAAAACTAGTGTTTCCCCTTACATTGATTCCTTGCATCCCCCCCCCCCCCCAAAAAAAAAAAGGCAAGGGGGGGGGGGGGGTGAATTTGGCAGTTTTGGATGTGTTCCTGTTCTAGAGTCTGTGGGCAATCTTGTACCTACATCGGACCATGTGACCGATGCACTCGTGAAGTAGCCCTGGTGTTTCCTCTAGCATCCCTCCCTTGTTGGACACACCAATGAGACATGGCCGCCCACTTACACATGGGATGCTTTCACTATTAAAACATAAGATATTTAACCGACTCACAAGATGCCTACACCAAGCCATAGGATGATTACATCAACCCAACCCACAAGATGCCTACGCCAAACCATAGGATGATTCCACCAACCAGCAAGATGCCTACACCAAGCCATAGGATGATTACACCAACCAAAAATATGCTTACACAACACCACAGGATGATTACACCAACCCACAAGATGCCTACACCAAGCCATACGATGATAACACCAACCCATAGGATGCCTACACCAACTCATGGGATGCTTACACCAGCACATATGATAGGAAGATTACACAAATCCACAGGATGACTATACAAACCATTCTTTATGCCTGCCAACAACATATACACAGTCAACGTGATTTTAGGCTGGTGGTCTAAGAGAGTATCATGTTTAATATTAGACCGAAGGAGGAATTGAAACAGACTTTCATGGAAAACACAGTTTGCTTCTTTCAGTAGTGCCTCTGTCACAGTAGGATACGATCATTATTACACTCACCTGAATTCACAAGATGTCTCCTGGCCAGTGCATTCCAAGTTTCATCCTTGTCTGGGTGGTCATTTTCCAGCCTACAAATTAAAAGAAAGAACAGGAAATAGGTGAAAATGTGTACAAGGGTTCGAATGATGAGACATGGATAACAACTTTGTTTTGTAAGAATACCACAAATCATATTGGAAATTGCACACTTACGCCACATCAGCAACGCACCTTGCTTAATTCGCTAAGACACATTCCATGAGTGCTTGGCTCACCAATTGCATGGCACCTTGCTTGAATTATTCCAATACACTAAGACACATTCCTAAGTGCTTGGCAAACCAACTTACATGGCACTTCGCCAAGACACATTCTGTGAGTGTTTGGCGAGCCAATTTGCAATTTAAATGCTGACTACAATGTGTGATGATGAGAGTGTGAGGTGGACTTTTGGAGTTAGTTATTATATTTTGATCCAAGTATTTAGCAAGGAAGAGTTTATGTGCATTTACAGTTTTTGATGCATACACAACTGCCTTATACTGTTAACTGTCAGAGTGCATGAGAGTGATTTAGATTTTGTCAATATTTGGGTCAAACGTTTCAGAGCTCTTCGTGACTTGGATTTGATCTAATTTGGACAAGATTTATAAGCAGTTTATGTCAGAATAGTCACCTGGAATATTTCAGTCATAGTAAACACAAATAATTTATTACTTTAGAATTTATATTTAGATGTTGTGAAGTGTGGATGGTGACCACCATTGTGGAGTGGCACATTGGTCCCACCTCAACATTTTAGTAGTTTACCTAATCTAACCCAGCCATAGTATTACTGTAGCATATCATTGCAGTGTAGTATGATATTGTAGTAAATTTGCGGTGATATTACAGTGTAATATTTTAGTGCAATAAACTTAATTGAATTGGTGTTAGAGTGACATTGCCTATCAAGTGCAGTTATTCAAGTTGGTGTGTGGCAGTTTGCGCTGCTGTGCATGGGCAACCTAGTTTCATAACATATTGCTGTTATTTGTACCAACATATTGCTGGCCTTATTTTGGAGTATTAACCCTATCTTAACCCGTTGAGGACGAGTCCCGAGTATACTCGGGCACTTGTCTATGGGAAATACGTGTTGTAGCAAAATCAATCCGTCCTCAACGGGTTAACTGGGCTATTTGAGACCAAGTTTTTACTGGGGGGGTCAATTTGACCCCCCCTTCAGATCTCAGCCGCCCATTGCGCAATTGCCACAAAATTTTGCCTGAACATAGAGCCGGGTATCAACTACAAGATTACATGGTCATACAATAGAAAAAAATTTGATTTTCTATTTTTGGTAAATTAATTATGCAAATGTACGCATGAAATCATATTTTCACCTATAACTCTGTTAAAAAGATAGGATTGCTAAATTTTTGTGTCAGAGTTCCTCCAGACACATCAAACAATTTTCTTGTAAAAAAATAACACCATCGAAATCGGTTTCTTTTTGTTTTTCATTGTTTTGTTAATTTCTTACGTATTTCATTGTTTTTTCGACCTTTTGTTTTCTGTTGTTTTTTTGCCGAAATTTGTTGCAGGCATTTTTTCAAGCTTATCTACATTAGAATTGATCAATTTCAATGGTTAAAAGTTGAAATAATCTAATTTATATCAATTTAACCAAAAAACACAATTTGCATTGGATTTGCACATGATATCATGAATTTGAGCTGTTTTTGGGTTGACATGCATATGCAAAACATTACGTAACTTCAGAACGGTGTACCCGGACGTCGCAAATTTGGTCTCAAAATATGCGGGAGACTTCAATGAAAAAAGTCATGAAACGACACAGTGAAATCTTTGCGCGTTGCGGAATCGTGGCGCGAAATGTAGAGGGGGGGTCAATTTGACCCCCCAGTTACAATAGGGTTAAGCAACTTCATTACATCACAACCTCACATTGGCCTCGACACTGCACCTCGACAATGCAAGCACTACCTTATGTATACCTATCTGGCATTTAACACTATACTGTTTTATGGGGAAATCATGTCAGAGGTGCAATAAGCATACATAGCTCTGAAACTTACCCTTCGTATATAGCATCCTCTATGTGGGAAGCAAAGTCAAAGAAACGACACACAGGAACAAACTTTAACCTGAAGGGAATGTCGTCTGTGGAAGAGAAAGAATTCATAATTAGACATCTATCTTTTTTTCTTTTTTTTTTTGGGGGGGGGGGTCATGAAATAAAAGTCCATGCAACCATTTACTGTAAAAGTGGATAATTTCGCACAACTAATTTTTCACGCTCAGTCAAGAAAAATTTCGGATGTTTTTCACTCTGCGGAGTCAAGACATCAACTACTCCAACATATGGCAAGCAAAATATTTGCATGTTTTTATTTTCGTGCTAGTTTCTGGTTCCTCGAAATGCGCGAAAATTTCAACACCAGGAAAATTTTCACTTTCACAGTATACTATAAAGCATGAATCCATCATGTCCCCACTATAAAGGCAAATGTAGAATACATCAACATAAAAAAAGTGTAATCACAATTCCCCCCTTGCTAAATACTGGTTAATGATAAGGTTAGAGTAAAAATCAAGTTTAGGGTTAGAGTTTGGGTTATAATAATGGTTAGGGTCAGGGGAAGGGTCCGGGGTAATTCCCCTAGACCCATACCAGAGTCAAAAAATGGAAAGTTGAAAACCATTTCTCTACTTTTTAAACCCCAATCTCAACAATCAAGCATTGATTTCCCTCCATTGGGAGTCTGCAGGTACACAAATACTTACAGACATAAACAGAGTCAGAATGCACTGAGCGGATGCCGCAGCCACTACTATACCTGGAAGCTCTTTGACGGCATTGCCGTACACCAGCTTGGCCAAGTCTCCCCTCATGAGGGCGTCCTCCACTTCCGACTCCTCCGGCTCTATCATGGTCTGCTTCAGGAGGGCCAGCCTCTTGCGCAGCTGTAGGCATTTCGAAACAGAGGTGCATAGAGTAAGTGTGGAAAGGCTGTAACACTACTTAACGCCTGAAGATAACTCAATGACAGCAAGTTACTAGGTATCTGTTGGTACAAGGCTTCTCACTTCTCAGATAAACTATTTGGAATGAAATAACCATTGCTTTAGAGAAAGAAGGGCATTAAAGTGTATCTTTGGTCAAAAATATTTTTTGATATGTGAAAGAGATGTATTTTAGTAATCTGTTGCACCAACAATCAGAAAAAAATGTTATATATAAATGAAGAAAGAGTATATTTTGATAGAAAATAAGAACTAAATCAGTGAGTCTGAAAGGAAAGACTATCAACTTTCTTTTGTTCTCAGGAACCAGCAAGGGCACGTATGTGGGGTCGTCATAGGCGCTTCATCGTCGTACGGAGAGCGCGGCCATTGTGCAATCCGTCGAGAGAGGGCTCACTTCAGCATTTACGTTAAAAATACTTCGATTCGGTCTCCGTTCGAAACTATTCACTAACGGAAGATGATGACTCAATATCTGACGTCATTAAAAAAAGTTCAGAGTGGTTATCAAACATATTAAAACTAAAATCCAAAGGAGCAACACATACACAATCTCTCACAAAAAATCGAAACGTTCCTAGCTGGACATTCTCTTCACAATGCTCGATATTTCAACCATGTGTCGCTATCATGCATGAGTCGGTCCCATGGGACACACAGACAGGATCGTAATTAGCATCAGATTTCAACACATTTTCTTGACTTTTTCATTTCTTAAGTTGCAATTTTCTGTGAAATGTGATAGTCTTTTTGACATCATTTAGGACATTTCTGACAATTATCTGTGGTTTCTGTTCATCCTACAGTTTTTTTGTGAATCATTTATGCCCCTTGCATTTGACCTTGTGTTACTGCTCAGGGCTATTCGATTCACGCTTACGGCAAATCAAATAGATGGTCACCGCACGCGGGCTCTGCTTCACTTGCCCGACACGGGTTGTGCGCAGATATCATGCGGGCCCGCGGGGTATAGCGGAGCGGGGCTGGGCGCGACCGGGCCGGGCCGGGCCGGGTGCGGGTAGGCAGAGGGAGGAGGGATCAAAGGAGTGTGTCAATATTCATTACACTACTTCCTGTATTGTGCTGCTGCCGTCATAAGCTTACAATCAATCAAACTTCCTTCAATTAAAAAAGATTGGATTGCACATGGCACTATACAAAACTGCACAACTCTGTATGCAAGTGAAATCTACTTTGAAATCAAAACTTCATTATTGCCATGCTGTTATCATTATCATTACAATACAAGTGATATGTACCTGGTAGGTACCACTACCAGTATCACTATCAAATTGAGACTGCAGACAATTTACAGGAAAGCAGAAAATACTGGTAGCTGTAATTTGATTAATTTGTTTATCAGTAGATACAGTGCAATATAATTTCATCTGGCATACGAGTACACCTAGTTCAAATTATTTGTTTCTGCACATTATATTGTACATACATCTCAACAACTATGAACAGTCAAGTATGCTACAGATGTCATGTCATTTGATCCCATTGATTCTATGATTGTGTGGAAGAAGTATCTCAACAACATATGAACAGAGGACTATGCTACAAATATCATGAATATGTCATTTGAACCCATTGATTCTGTGATTGTTTGTGTGGTACACTGTAGTAGTATCTCAACAACTTATCACAGTTGGCTAAGCTACAAATATCATGAATATGTCATTTGAACCAATTGATTTCATGATTGTTTGTGTGTGGTAGCAGTATCTCAACAACTTATGAACAGTTGACTATACTACAAATATCATTTGAACCCATTGACTGTGATTGTTTGTGGTAGTACTTTGCTAGAAGAAACTTTTGTTCAACACTGGGTACCGGTACCCCACTATTTTCCTACCCCTATATGATATAGTGAACACCATCACCTTTCATTACTTTGGTCGCTGAATAAAAAGAAAAAAAAACTTGACGAACTTTCATTGCATCAACTGCATGATTTTGCAGTGCGAAAATCTGTACTTTCAACAAAGAACCAGGAAATTACATCTCTCTGTGCAACACTGTTAAAAAAAAAACAAACAAACAAACAAACAAACATCACTATAGCAGTAGCTAATACCGGTACTTTTTCAGGTCACGTCACATTATTATTATGCATTTTGTCAAATTCATCAACAAAGATACAAAGTAAACAACCTCCGCATGCACTGTCACTTTAGACTCATATATCACGTAACGTATCATGTATATTTGATATAAAAATTATGTACCAGGTACTTTTTTTTTTAATTTCTTTTTTGGCACATGATATATACCATGTATGGCAAGTATATTATTAGACACATGTTGCAAATTGCCCGTAGCAACCTACACGTAGATCTACTATCAGTGTTGTTAGGGCCTAGTAGATATATTATTAATATTATTAAAATACATGTAAATACTATTCAGGATACTAGTTTATATACAGGCTACACTCAATACAAGATATTGCAAAGCCAATGTGTAAATGCACGAATTAATACCTTAGGTTTGATATGTAGGCCGACTATTTTATTACTGATGATCTGATTTAAATTACGTCTAGTCTAGACCTATAACAACGACAGACTGCTGTCTAATCACTGCTAATGTAGCCATTGTTAGCACTCTAACCGAGTCTCTAGCTGGCTACACATAGGAACCTAGTCCTTTCTGGTCTATTTTTAATAACAAAAACTATATTGACCAATGAACCATGCGGTACAACATGCATTCTGCATGCAAACTAGCCTATAAACCAGCAAAATAGCACGACATAATGCAGCGGCCACAGGCATGCGCCAACTCCCAAAATGCACGTTCACGCATCGAACAATGGACGACGTGGGACCAAATCGCTGCGCCTACGCACAAGGGGGAAGCGCGAGCGCCACACCGATAGAAATAAAATTCTGCGGCTATTTTGTCAGGAAAGAATGTACTATTTTTTCCGCTACAGAGAAAAAATGCAATACCAAGGGCAGTCTACTTGATCGTTATAACAGAAACAATAACTTGACACGAGATCATAAATATATCACCTCAATATGATAAAAATCTGACGCTAGCAACGCAACAGGTCATATTTCAGTAGCCTACAGGTTTCACGAAACCTTATTATACCCCTTCATCGGTAGGATGGGTCAATGAGCAAAAAACTGTAGGATGGAAGCCGACTGCATGAAACAGGTAGACGTGACCTCTTTCATTCAAATTTAAAAGGAATAGATACAAAAAATTGTTAAAAAATTATTATTGACATGTTATTGATAGGCTATAAATAATTTGAATAAAGTCATATTTAATGCATAAAATTAGGGTTACAAAAATGTACACTTATATGGAAATTTTATAAAGATCTTCCAACTATGAATGTAGTGTTTTGAACATATGAATATGCATGAAGTGAGGAGACATGTACTTTCCACCCTCATTTTGTTTTTATTTTTCCAGTTGCAATTCAATACAGGGGTAATTAAAAATGCAGAGCTCATCAGCGACGAATTGTTCATGTTGTCAAGTTCGATTACGTCATAATCAATATGGCGACGTACGTATATGCGCGCACACTGAATACGTGAGGGACCAGCAAGAGATTAGGCAGCCTGGGAACAATAGCAAAGTTATAGTCTTCTTTTCAGACCCATTGGCTTTGGTGGTATGTTTATAACTTTAAATGTATTTTTCTTTGCTAATATTGAACATTTTTTTTTCTGATTCTTGGTGTAATAGGTTACTGAAATGTAGCTCTTACACATATCAAAAAATATTTTTTGGCCAATGATACACTTTAATGCAATGCATTCTCAACTCCCTCACTGAGTGATATCCTTTTGAATAGCTTAACTGCTTTTACATGGTGTCACTTAGTACGCACTTTATATTGCCTGGTCAGATTTAAAAGACTTAAAAACAATAATACACAACTTTGTTCTACCCAATCTATTTTCATTCTGAGGGCAACAGCAAGCAGTTTGTACTTTTGTCAATGTGTATCTGATGTACATAAAGTAGCACAGAAACGCTACATGCCACAAAAGAGCCGCTCATGTATATGCATGGATTAAAGGTAACACATGACCTACAGACAATTGAAAAAAACAAAACACCATAAAACAAAACATGACAAGGAACTTACATCATTTGCAATAACCACAAGTCCCACAGAACGGCAGGACTTCAGAACTGTAAGTCTTGGCACACACATCACACATGCTCGTCATCGCTTTGTGTGAATAAAAACTTTCATTTGGAGCTGTATCTTACTATATTCCCACCTATCTTGCCTTCCATTAGCAGTTTCATCCGATCTTTCAGTGACCATTGGACAATGAGTCTAAAGTCTTGGAAGCAGGAACTTGCTCAGATTTGTACTGGCTTAAGATTTTCACAGTTCTCAGCATCTTTCGATAAGCTGGGGAAAAAAGTCAGAAATCATCACTGCAAGCTCAGAGGAGACCTCATTAAATTGTATTGATAATCCTTTTAACTTTTTTGTATGGTTACATCTCTTTTATGTCGAATCTATAGAAAACATCTTAAATTCACTCATTTCCCCATCACTAAAGAGGAGTTGGACATGATATTGGAATTTTTTTAGTGTTTCAGTCAGACAATATACATACCTTGTCAGCATGGAGTAATTCCATTCGGAAATACTGCAAATTTGAAAGAAACCAGTAGGAAAATGGAAATATGAATAAAAACATTCAAACACAAGAACATATTTACATATCATCAATGTCTCTACCAGTGAATCACGAACAAACTTGTGGTACATGTATCTCCAGACAGAGGAGTTTGTGGGACGCTGGAACAAGTACGAAGTCACTTGAGATCGAACATGAAATAATTTTCATTATGACTTCCAGGTTTGTATCATGTGGTGTTAGAGGGCAGCATTAGCATTTGGTATTCCTTCGGCATCATGTTAAGAAAATAACCTTACCTAGCTTCTTATTCCACCCATTGAGGTGCAATTCCACAAGATGTACAGGCTTATTCTTGGAAATCAAATGAAGAGCATAACTCAAGTTTCATTAAAATTACACATGAAAATGTGTTTTGTGGGGTTTTTTTTTTCCGTAAAGAATCAGATCCAGCGACAATAAACAAGTTCTGTAATGTATTCAGA
This sequence comes from Diadema antillarum, assembly GCF_040938485.1. Classification (NCBI taxonomy): domain Eukaryota; kingdom Metazoa; phylum Echinodermata; class Echinoidea; order Diadematoida; family Diadematidae; genus Diadema; species Diadema antillarum. Next base: position 630,667 of record NW_027270974.1, on the reverse strand, counting down.
TTTTCTGTTTACAAAAGTTGCCCTTAACAACCAGAAAGATTGCCGGAGGCTTGCCAAACCTAGAAACAACTAAGCAAATTCCTGCCTATGGAACTCAATGGGAGGGAGGTGGTAAATGAAATGCTTCCTTACTAGGCTGCTGGGAAAATAAACATCCATTAATTGTGATAAATCACTGAAATCATCTATTTGAAATTCAGATCAAGACAAATAATGGGATGAAGAACTGACAGCCTTGCAAAACAAAAAGAAGAACAAAAACAACTACAACAACAAACAGCTTCACGTGTCCAGTTGCACTGACCTCCACCCAGAGTTTCTGGTCAGTCGGATGATGACGCAAGGCTCGAAGGAAGAGGGCACGGGCATTTTCAGCTGACTTATTATCCTCCAGCTGAAACTTGGCAGCCATGATCCACAGGGCTGAGGAGTGTGGTAAATGGAAGTGTGGCTAAATAATAATAGAAGATCTCTAAGTTTGAGGTCTGAATTTTCTTCAATTTGTCTCCAGCTGTAAATGAAATTTGCAATATCGCAAATTACTGATCTATAATCTAACAAACATGTTGGAAAAAAGGAACCATGGGACACGAACCTGTCATCTACTGCTTTCCAGGCAGCAATATCACCAGGCTATCCCTGGTTGCTGACAGAGACACAATGAACTTGGAACAAATACCCAAGCTCCGAAATTCCGGCATAGTTATGTTAGGAAGTCCAGGGCAGACAGTGCAGTAATAAAAGCAAGAGAATATTATATAATATTATAATATTCTCTCGATCTTTAATTTTTATCTGTAATTTTTCTTATACCACATAATTTCACGCATCATTACCCTCACAGTTATCAAAGTGAAAAACACCCCCTAAAAAACAAACAACAACAACAAACAAAACTTACATAAATAAATAAATAATAATAATGAAATATCTAAAACTGACAGGCATGTTTCCATTGGTAAAATGAATTCCTGCTACTCTTCACCCTTCGGTGTGAATACACACGTCATTATCCCCATGACATATCACATGCTTCTCACCTGGGTTGTTCCCATGTATCTTCAGCAGCCTGGTGTAGAGTCGACTCGTCTCCATTCGCTGTCCCTACAGTTTGATAAGCAAACCCAGTTGGAGCCCGTATATGGGATGATAGAGCATGGTAAACACAAAAGATGGCAGACGTTACTTTAGACCTCACAACCCTCCACAGGTGAAGTACAAAGTTGGTATGGTATTTGTGTGCATTTGTCTTCCATTATCTATTTGTTACTGTAAAAGTGGATATTTTCGCGCGACTAATTTTTCGCGCTTGGCCGGGTGAGAAAAGTTTCGCATGTTTTTAATTCCGCAGAATCAAGACATCACGCACAGGAACACATGGCAAGCAAAAATATTTGCGTGCTTTTTATTTTCGCGCTAGTTTCTGGTTGCGCGAAATGTGCGAAAATTTCCACTTTTACAGTAATCTGAAGTTAATAAGAGTTGAAAGGTAAATTGATGTTTCAATCATTGGGATACTAAAACTACAACCTGTTATACCTCAGTCAATTAATTCCAAACCTTTTAGATCTATTTTACAGTATGTAGTTCATGTTCCATAGGGTTACTAAATTCATCTTTGACATGATGGTGTTACAAAGAAACTTGCTCAGATTTGTTTTGGCTTAGATTTTCACACGGAATCTCAGCATCTGTCGATAAGCTGGGGAAAAAAGTTAGAAATCATCACTGCAAGTTTCAATAGCTGTTCTCTAAAGAGGACTTTTAACCCGTTGAGGACGAATCCTGAGTATCCTCGGGCAGGTGTCTATGGGAAATGCGTGTTGTAGCAAAATCAAACCGTCCTCAACGGGTTAAATACCATACAATATTGTTTTGGTGTTCTTGGGAAATGTTGATACTGAAACACACGTCACTGCAAAAAGGACTCTGCGCTGTTTCGAGCTAACGAGTGGATGTCTCATGCATTAATGATAAGCATCTTTATAATTGCATACATCACACACACAAAAAAGACAACATTGAATCTGTTGTCATAAATTGACAGTACATCCATATTTAAATTTCATGCTGTATCTTACAGGCTACTGGAAGCGTGACCACTGAAATTTTCCATGTCAGATAAGTTGAAAATTTAAGTGTGATTTTTCATGCAGACTATTATCAGGGCTATGAATGGTAAATGGATTAAACAGACAATTTTTTCCTCGCAATTATTTTCTGTATACCACAGAAATCAGACTCCTCTTGAGACACTCACCCATTTCTTGCAGAACTGCAGGTGAGTGAGCCACACCTTCACGTCCATCTGAAACTTTAAACGTGCCCGCTTTTAGAAAAAAAAAGACAATGAAAACAGTGGTATCCAAATGATGTCAAGTGGTAAACATTTATAAACACAGTCTACCCAACTAACATACTATATTTTCGATCTGGTATCAAAGACATCTTAATAACAGCCTTACAGCAATGTGTAATATAGGGGGATGTAATATGTAAATCATGTCCTCTATTTTTTTCCCTTACATTACAAAAATTCTGTCCTCCATTGTAAATGAACCCATTTCAAGATACCAGTCAGCTACAATGTGGTTTATGCTGAGTAAAATGCACAGCTACATGATTGTAAAACCTGTCACTATCCACATGCCATAAATGAACCCAAAATCCCTCTTTGACACCTAACAAAGCAGCTGGAAGGAGAAAAAGAAACAAATGCCTTACAGCGAGCATCTCTTATTTCCTGCAGTATGTTAAAATCACTTACAGTACAGCAATTTCCCCAATGATTCACCAGTTATCAAATATCATCGAATAACATTGTTTAGATGCGCATCTTCAAGAAGACCACCTTTGAGGCTTTACATGAAAAATTGTGGTCCAGTACAAATGACAATAATGTCAGGACAATAACATGAACCCATCTGACAAAAAGTCCCCTACAAAAATAGTAGGGCGTTGGGGCGGGGGGTTGCCACTAGATGTAAGACAATTAACCAACCCTGACCACTCATTACATGAAACATGGGCGACAGAATGTTAACGCCAAACTGAGTTGCACTGTAATCCTAATCAAACAACTGGAATAAGGACACAGCTAATCTCTATCACTACAACTTGTAATATCCCTCCTACTATACTGGCACGTTAAAAGAAAAAAAGTAACAAGTAAATCAAAGCGAACTCAAACTTACTTTGAACAAGCGGTGTATGCGCATGATGATGGCATTTTCAATCTCGTCTCTCTTGTGGAAGTAATTGTTGCGCTGTACAGAAAAAAGAAAAAAAAAAGAAAAATGGAAGTCACCAGGAAACCTGGCCACACGAATAGTACGACAATGACAAACCATATCCTTAATGACGCTTTATGATGTATGTCTGTCTGTGCATGTTACACTTGTTACTTAATACCTGGAGAAATAATCAAATCTAACCAGCATTTCAGAGCATCTGTTCAGATTTGTACTGGCTTAGAAAAGTCACAAATTCTCAGCATCTGTCGATAAGCTGGGGAAAAAAGGTCAAATCATCACAACAGTGCTCTATGACCAGACATCAACACTACCATACACACACTGATAGTTTGGCCCAGAAGTATGTTCTTTCTTCCTATTCCAATGTGTCAAACTATGGCCCTACATGTACAAACATGAGTGAAGTAAGCAACAAAATCATGCATTTCTTATTCTTCATTTTTGGATGGTTGTGGCTCGACTTCTAAAGGGACTGCACAGTACTGGTTGAGGTGGGGATTCATGTTTTGAACATTCCTAAGTGAGATAATGAGAAACCACTTATGAAATATGAAAGAACGTGTAATTTTAAGAAGGATTCAACGTTTATTTGATGAAAATTGGTTTTAGAATGGCTGAGATATCCAAAAAAGTGATAATAATAAGAGGCGACAGATTACACCTTTTATTGGGATCTCTTTGTTTCACCTTGTGTTTTGATATCTCAGCCATTTCAAATCCGATTTTCATCGAATAAACTTTTGATACCCCTTAGAATTGCATGCTCTTTGACATCTCAGAGTGGTTTCTGAATAACTAGCAAAACGTTAACAGATTAATCCTCACCTCAACCAGAACTGTACACACCCTTTAAAATGCTTCACTTTCAGTTGCTCCAAGCTGCAAAGCAAACTGCCATCTTTTAGGTTTTCTTGTGTTTTTAACATCTAGCACTATCAATTATCTGATGAAATCCCATGATACTAGAGCGATGTGCAATTGTTACTTTCAGAAATTCTCCACTCCCATCTCCTAAAAGTGAATATTCTTTTCTAAGACATTCTCACTCAGTAAGGGCCTGGTTCAACTGTTCTGACTGCCGACATTCAAGTTGTACATTTCTTACCTCTCTCCTCTTCTTGATCAATGCCAGGAGGTTGATCTCATACTATCAAAGGCAAAGAGCAACAGAATAAAAAAATTTGAATTTCTTTGAAAACACATTCATAACAAGAATGTGAATGTGATGCACTTGATTATCATAAGGCAAACTGAAGGAGGCAAGGTACTCAAAAAATATATTTTAGCTGTGCTCGTACATTTTTTAATTGCAAGTTTCACTCAAGCTAGCTCTGCAGTGTGATTATTAGTGTGATCTGGCAGCATTACACTATACAATTTTAAGAATCATTCCTTCTTGCTTATTGGAGGGAAAAATGAGACATAAACATAGATCATGGCCAATTATTTACAATATGTAATACACATAACTATCTACTACAATCTCAAAAAGGTCGGCATCTAGGATTACAGATATTCATGCTGTAAAAACTTTCTACAATGTACACTGTAGCTCTAAATGAATCTAATTTCATTTGAACATTGGCATTGCACTGCTCTGCTATGTTTCTATGTACAAATTGTAGTTCTACATGAGATACATATGTACAAAGTCCACCTTTTTTCTTTGGTAGATTCTTCCTACATACACATGTAGGTTCAGTGAAACATGAAATGTAGTCGCAAACAAACATTGGCTGTCACGTGCACTGTATACAATTTGTATCTACATAGTCAGGGAATCGGATGGGACCTTCTATTGTACCTCCCTGCATCCCTGAATCATACCAAAGATTTACTAGACCTCTACACAGACACAGACACATAACACAATGAGATGAATAACAGCTAGGGGAACATGAAGACAAATAAAGATATGACATGTTGGTCATGGGCACTGTACAGCTGTACAATACATTGAGTTGAGTACTGTAATCATCTTGCTGATGTGCCTATAGATTGCATTACATCAGACTTGTACTAACATATTCTTCACAGTGAGATGCAGAAAATGCAATGTACTTATAACATGTTATTTTAAATATCATGCTACCAATCAGTTAATGTACACTAAACACACCTGGATGTATCTAAGAAAATCCTCCTTTTTCTTCTTTATTCTGACCAGTCTGTACTCATGTCCAGTTCTTTTCTTCACTATGGCTCTGTAAAAAAAACAAGAAACAAAACCACATGGTCACAAGACAAGCCAAGGACCATGGGAAGAACACATGACAATGCTTTATGGCACTAGAATTAATGCACTTTTGTTGTCTTTTGTTAGATATCTCAATCCATTTACCAAATTGCACAAAAAACACAGGAATTACTTACATACTTAACCTCTTTCCACCAACTCGCATCATGACATACAATGTATAGAACTTCTAACGCAGGTCGCCCATAATTTGACCGCCTGCTGCATGTAGAAACTCATAAGGATTAGGTTTCTATATGCTTTATTAGCGCATGGTCGAACCTTGGCACAGGAGGTCGAACCATCACACTCCGAGCTTGTGAAGCAAAAAATCTTGGAGAACAGTGTATTCTTGATTTTGAGCGCCTTTTTCGGTGACCTGTACTCATTGGCCCGAATTCTCGAAGGTGGTACATATGAAACCATGGTTTAAACCATGGACAAAAACCATGATGGAGCGCAAAGTGTCGCATGGAATATTTCGTTACGAAATCAGTCATTTCGTCGCTGAAATGATTATTTTGTAACGAAATGACATTTTGTAACTAAATGAACATTTCATCCACGTCGTAACGAAATATTCCATGCGACACTTGACGCTCCATGGTTTTTGTCCATGGTTTCATTTGTACCATCTTCGTGAATTCGGGCCTGTAAGTCTTAAAACTGGGCTCAATTCACGCACGCTGTAGATGTAAGTTGCGCCGATTCTGCATTTTTGATGGCAAAGTTTGGGATTTTGGATGGGTTTTTGAGGGGACCAAGGGACTTTCATATTAATTATTATGAACGACAGTGCCAGTGTGTGAAATGATGTGATATGCGTGTTGGGACAGTAGAACCAAAGATCCTGATATCACTGGAATCTACAGAATCTAACGTTAGATGTGATTGTCGAGATTTGTGGTTGAGATGGGCGACGGACGGGTGAGCTACGCCCAATTCTCCATATCGCATAGCAGAAATAGGGACAGTGGTTAAAGGGTGTGTAATACAGTTCTGGTCGAGGTGAGGATTTAGCTTGTAACGTTTTGCGAGATATTCAGAAACCACTCTATGAGATGTCAAAGACTCTGAAAGAGCATGCAATTCTAAGGCAGTAAGGGGTAGGGCCAACTATCAAAAGTTTAGGGTAACATTCCCAGTATTCGGTCACTTAAGCTTTTTTGCAATATTTTTCAAACTAAAATAATACATACATACATACATCATATCTACAGCAATGTATGTGAAATATATCAAATTTCTTTAATCTAAATTTTCATTTTGTTAAATATCACACAGAATTTCACAAAATCGCAAAATACAAATGTACAGTATATCACCTTGAAAATTCCCCAGTATACGGTCACCGGCACCAGTATTCGGTCACGCAAAATACGCGTTCAAAGTCAATGCATGTTCAAGGCAGCTGAAAATCGCGCGCGCGCGCTACCTTGTTGGCGCAAAATTACATTGGGGACGTTGCGGTGCCCGTTGGTGACCGAATGAATACTGGGGATCAGCACTTGCATTCAACCCTTGTACATTGTGACACTGTATCGGCACGTACAAAAATTTTGTTTTTCTTTTGCATTTTTGAGGATACCATCACACTCCAAGCTTGCGATAAGCAAAAAGTCCCACGAGAGAAAGGCCTATTTCTCGATTTTTAGCGCTTTTTCGGCGACCCGCACTCTTAAAACAGGGCCTTATCCGCGCGCGCTTTTGGAAAGTAGCGCCGATTCTGCACTTTTGACAGTAAAATTTGGGATTTTGGATGGACTTTTGGAGGGGGCTAAGGAAGTTTCCTGTTGTGAATGAGTGTGCAAGTATGTGAATTGATGTGATTTGTGTGTGTTGTGACAGTTGACCTTACTGGCTGGTGACTAGTGATAAGTGACCGAATACTGGTGCTCTTACCCTATTCAGTATTAATTGATGAAAAGCGGTTTTGAAATGACCAAGTTGTCAAGATATCCCAAAACAAGGCGAAACAAAGAGATCCTAATTTAAGGCGTGGCCTGTAGTCTTTTATCATCATCACTTTTTTGGATATCTCAACCATTTGAAAAACAATTTTCATCAAATAGTCTAAATGTTGAATCCTTCTTAAAATTAGAGTCTAACGTTAGGTACATGCTCTTTCATATTTTCTCATTATCTCACTTAAACGGTTAGGAATGTAAAAAACATGAATCCCCACCTCAACTAGTACTGTATGCAGGTATGGCCCCTTTTTTTAAAGAGTAAATTAATTTACCCCTACACTACAGGCTACAGACGGCGACATCGTCCATGATCCAAGTGACTGGAAAAATACGGTCTACCCCACCTACACTACAGAGGTGCAACATGCACGTGCACTCACTTTATTTCGGACGAAGAGAACAGTCCCACCCGTTGCAACTGTTCGAGCTCGGGTAGCGTTTCCTCGATGTTCTGGTGAACAACCTCGGCCATATCTCACGCGATTCTAACGTTCAAATCTACAGCTATCTGAGGAAATTCATGGTAAAATACGTTCTAGAGTATAGAACGGGGTTTTGACATTAGCGGTAATGGAATTTAAATGCTAAATGCGGCAAATACAGTTCCAAAATCAACAGAACTCTTCCTCAGCACCTCCGGGTGCACACGACGCGTGCTACGGAAAGAACATGCTTTCGTGAACGTGCGCGCAACCACGCTTGCCAATTGCCACGCCACGTGAGACCGGTCCATCTGTTTCAGTGTGCTGATTTTGTCAATAGAGGGCGCTTCATCTCTAGCTGCGGTGAGCTGCGGATCAGTGGTAACTTCTCTCTTCTAATGGAGCGATCGAACCGACCCTTCATAAAATCATTATTGTTAAATTCATCGATTAAGTTACGCAGTCATTACCTTGTTATACTCTTTCGGTGTTGTTTTTGTTTTTCGTTTGATTACTCATTAATGTACTTTTGTATTAGTGTTTTGAGTATTTATGTATCAATCTCTGAATTCATTCAACTACTGGTAAAGTATTCATATTCGTACATTTTTAATGTACATCGGACCAAGCGCTGTTGGCCAGGTTGTGACAGGGGTGGATGGAGGAGACTGGGACGTTTAGGACTTTTCGGTCAAGGAGGGCTAAACGCGGTCGGGTCATGCGCCGCCAGCTTTATTTGATCATTCAGCTTTACTTTAATTATACCGATGAAGGTAGAATAGATTACTCTTTCAGGTAGGCTGTTCAAATCGGACTGACTTTTATCAGAATGTTACCCTGAGGTATGGGGGTCCGAAGGAGGGACAGCGGAACCTGGCGGGAGAGGATCACGGAACTCTGTACACTCTATATGTAGAGTTCGTGGAGGAGATGGGTACTAGGACAGAGCTGCAGCCCCCCCCCCCCCCTACCCACCCGCCCCACTTTTGGGGGTCTGTGAAAAAAAAAAGAAAATCAGAAAAAAGGGTACCATTAACATGCATGAGGCCCTTAGCCCTCCCCCCTCCCCACCACCACTACCACCAGAAGGTAGCCAATTACATCATAGGCCTACCCCTTGGTTAAAAGTATAAGATCAATGATATAATATGTATTCATTGTTTTACTATGTTTGGGGGGAATGCACCCTACAAGCATTGCTTCGTCAGCATTACTCCCCATCTCCTGCATTTTCTAAACTTCGAATGCTCTTTTTGTGCCTTTTTTTCACCTTAGCATTTGTTTATCCATAAACATAATTTATCGCTTTTGTAATGTTGACATAATTACATGTACTTATGTTCAGTGTGTAAAAAAAAAAAAAATTATAAAGAAGTTCTGCTGGAGATGGAAAAATAAATGAATGAATGAACGAATGAATGAATGAATGAATGAATGAATGAATGAATGAATGAATGAATGAATGAATGAATGAATGAATGAATGAATGAATGAATAAATAAATAAATAAATAAATAAATAAATAAATGAATGAATGAATGAATGAATGAATGAATGAATAAATGAATGAATGAATGAATGAAAATGGTTACAGCAATTCACTCAGTGATGTGGGTCCGGCGTCTTGCGTAGGAATTAATTTTATCTGACTAAGGGTTATCATTATCAAAAGATATTATTGTCTTCAATACCTTTTAGTTCCATTATTGCAATGATACTGAAGTACTGATGTCCGTGCTAAATATCATTGAAATACGTGTAGATTTATGATATTGTTGTTGTGGTCGTCTACTATACATTGGATAGGTCTGAATGAATGTAAGAACTGCGCCACCTCTTGGCAAGACGTAGCGAGTGACTTGTTGGACTGCATGGACTGTTTCACAGCGACGCCCCCTAACATAGTCAGTCTGATCGCACTGATCTATCTACAATTATTATCAACTGGTTTCAAACCTGTAAGTCTTCATGTACACGCACATGTCCAAAATAAAAAATCAATAATATTTACACAAAAGATTCAACGTTGTTTTGTTTATATTTTCATGACTTGTGTTCGATATTGTTATACTTATCTTCTGTTATGTTCAAGTGGAGAAATAAAACTTACTGAAACTGAAACTGAAACGTCTTCCGCGTTTTATGCGAATCAATCCGTTTCACTTAAGTCCTTTCGGAATCCCTCTCCTCCACTCGAACTTGACGCAGATGAGTCCGGGAGAAGTAGGAACCTATATCTGCGAAAGCAAGTATACTACCCAAAATGGCATAATAATCTGCCCAAAACAAACAGTCCCTCAGAACTCTAAAGAAAACATCATCAGTCTCAACATGAGATGTATGATGAAATGTATATTAAAAAAAAACGCGAATATTTTCACTGACACATCTAATTCAAATTCCAATTCGATATGCACTGGCCATCAAAGCACGGGCTAACTGAGACAGAAAAAATATACACTCAAATACATCCTCGGTAATATCATAACCATTATCATCATTTACACCTTATAATACCATTTGAGTGTTAGTTACTCAGCACTATGCACTTTACCTGATAAAAGTTACATTTTGTCAGATGTTGTAAACCTTCGACGAACTTTGACATTTGGAAGAGGTAATACGCAACTATACTTGGAAGACTCAGCATTTTATGCTATAGGTTTACGTAGATCGATTTGCTTCACTCTGCATGGGCGTCACCAGGGGGGGTGCGTTGGGTGCGAACGCACCCCCCTTCAGCCCCTTAAAAAAAAAAAAAAAAAAAAAAAAAAGTCCTTTACAATGTGTATATTTCTACACATTCAAATTGAACAAAGAAAAGGTCTAAAATTTAGACTTTGGAAGTAAAAAAAAAATACTCAGAATCAGATTGTAATCTACACTTCTATGACAACACACAGACATGTGTGTGATTGTTCATACTGGCATTTGAAATTCAGGATGACCTAACAACTGGCGAAATCCACATAAAATATACAGGTTTAAGCATTAAGCCCAGTGAAAATCAGCATATCGGTGTATGAACGACACTTATTTTGGGGTTGTACTGCTGCCTCTTAGATCCTCTGCACTTGGACCCATCAGGACTGATTCCAATTAAGTGTGCCAGCATTCATGCAGGCACTTGGTAGTAACGACACCCTAGGACTGGCTACATGCAGGTAATAATATATAGGTGAAGCATAAAAGCACTGAAAGTCAGCAAATCGGCGTACGAATGACACTATTTTGGGTTGCAGTGCTGCCTCTGGCTACAGGAGTGTAGATTTCAATCTCTAGAGGTGAAGATTAAAGCCACTGGAAGTCAGCGAAGCGGCATACAAATGCCACTACTTTGGGGTTGCACTGTCTCTTACATCCGCCGCACTTGGATCTGTCCAGACTTATTCCAAGGAGACATCTGACAGAGAGAAAGAAAAAAAGATGGTAAGATATTACAAAAATAGATTAATTTCACAATTGCAATGATTTTTTAATTTTTTGTTTGGCTTAATAATGGACTCATGATTAGCAAGCCTATACTGAAATTTATTGAACATTAATTATAGATTATACATATATTTTTTTTTTTTTTGGCTAGTAAAGAGCTAAGCTCTTCTCTAAAACAAAGGAGGCAAAAAAAAACCAAACAAACAAACTAACTAACAAAAATTATAAACAAATGCAAACACAAACACAAACTAAAAAAACACCTTAGTATGCCTGATGTTTGTCGGCTAGTAGTTCATAGTTCTTGACATTCTGGAGTTTCACACAGCATTGCCCGAAGGTATGTTTACCTTCAAAATGTGACAGTTGTGAAGAAAATCTTATTTGCCTTACCAAAAACTTATGTCATGAATGCTTTTGTTTTCTAGGGCAAGCCCACAAGTGCATGTTGCTCACTCCACCAAGCATGATTTTGGTAGCAAAGTACATGAAACATATTTTGGAATTGTCTATTATTTCAAGAAAAAATGCTCTAGAATCAAAATGCCTTAAGTTCTGAAAATTAATGATGTGGATGTCATATAAAACGGAAAGTGCTGATCTCTTAAATACCTCAAACAATTCCAGATCACAATCAAAAGATCTAGAATGTTGCATTTTCTTAAAGCCACCCTGAATAAATACCTTTCAATGAAAACAATATAGTAACCAGATGGATTCTTGAATGTCAGTCAAAATTAATGCCTCTAACATTGCCATATCTGAATACACTGAACTTTTAATAATTATTTTCAAAAACTTTGATAATCTAATCAGATTATCATTGCCATATGCATACACGAGTAAAGTTTTTAGTTGTTCTGTCAGTTGCTTCCTAAGTTATCACAAGCATGATGGTATTTTCCATGTATACAATAACCTCTATGACTTTTGACCCCAAATGAGCCAAGTTTGAAGGGGAGCCACCAAAAGGGTCTTCAGCTATCGAGAGAATGAAAACAGGACAGATGAACGGACAACAACAACAACAACAAATTAATCCCTCCGGCACCCACCTCCAGCAGGCTGCAGCATATTGACACATGATAAAGTACATTCAAAATAAAACAGAGCTCAGATATTCTATGCTTCTGATATTTTGCATGCCATTTGTACCTCTGAATGAATTCGAGCGTTGTGGATGCGGTGCTCTGATACTGCAAGTTCAGATTGTAGTATGAGGCAAACAGGAAGGATAACCCACAAATGAAGCCTGCTTCAGCTGGTGGAGATTGACCATAACACCATTTTCCACAAGAACCGTCCATCTGGATGTTGCTGAGGCAATGGGATCCCCTATCAAACAAAAATAAAGTTAAAATTTAATCATTATGACCTTCATTTGGCTTAACTGATTTATGGTTTTGCTTCTGCTACACTGGCTGATGGGAACATCTCTGCCACCTTTCACTAAAGAGTAAAATATATTGTATGAAACAAGGTTTCTGATTGGTCAGATTCGCGTGTCTTGCCATTGCGTAATTCATTATATGCCATTTTTTACACAAACTACCATAAGCAACGCTCGATAACGATAAAGATTAATCGATAATACAGAGTTCATTGCACTTTATCATGGAATGTTGCAATGTAGAGTTTGTGAGTTCCGATACCAAAAGCAGTTTCCCATCTTACATGTATATAACGCATAGTACATGCTCATTTTCGTCAAATATACTGTATATGGATGCACATATTATGGTACATATTCAACTCGAGAGCATGCACTATATGTATAATATTTTCTTCTCATTTTTGATAGACCAGATATGTTTTTTCCTTCCCACCCCCCTCCAATCCAATACACATTGTGGAAATATCACAAGACAAGAGCACAGAGTGAAAAGTATAGATCGTTTTTTGCTCTTTTCTTTCTCTCTTGTTTTTACCATTTGGTTAGGATCATACAGTATTCACATGTCTCCTTGCTAAGTGATTGCATTGTACATTCAAATGATGTTACAGTTTGAAATGAATTAAAAACTGTAAAAGGCTGAAAGTACGATAACTACAAGTCTGGTTAAGAAGATGGACACATAATCTATACAGACATTAATCTACACCCAAAAGTGAAAATGTTTACAATGTCCAATTATATCATTCTACAACGATTTTCAATCAAAATCTTTGGAAGTCATAAATGATAACGCACCTTGGATGACAAGCTTCGGTGCTTCACATTCAATTGCCTCGCTTGCTCTTTCGAATTCCTCAGCAGTAGTAGTTACCTGAAGATTAAGGGTGCATAAAGGAAAAGAATCATATGAAAATCAAGTGTTTATACCACAATTACACATTCGATTCAACTCTACACTATAGTGTCATTTAATTGATTTTAATTTAAATATAGCAGTCCCCAAATTTGAAGCTCCAATCCAATCTCAAATCAATTTTCAGTCGTTCATCAATGAACTTGCACAATACTTGCGGGGGGGGGGGGGGGGGGGGGGGGAAGAGATTTTTTTTTTAGATGGGGGGTGCCAATGGCTCACTCAAACCCCCCCCCCCCCCCCAACCAACAAAAAAAAGTCTACGGAACAGTTCCACAGAGAAAAGAATTTAAGGTTCTTGAGAACTAATAGCTCATACACATTTAACCGGTTCAACCCTTCAATCCAATGCACTAGCTGGCAAGATGAATTTTATAAAGAAAGCATATTCACAAAGCGTAGAGTGATTGGCATGAAAGCAATAACCAAATGCCTAATTTTTGCACTCAAAACTAATATTGCAAAATATTTTTGGGGTACAGATAAGAATAAAATGTAATTATTAATTCTTACATCCCAGAGGAGGAAGAGTGCATCATCCTTCACTTTGAAGAAGCTCTGGAGACCTGTCAAGATGGCCCATGCGACCTGGTGCAAGTTGGGATCCCCTTCGCCATATACCGTTTCCACAATTTGGCGGGCATCGTTCTTATCGTCCCATTTCTCCTTCACTAGGAATTGAAGGATGGCTTGTCCTTTCTCTCTAAATGCGGTCAGAAGGGTGGAGGTAATATTGACACCAGTAAGGGTTGCAAAATGCGTACTGAACATGGTAGGAAGGAAGAGATATGGCCATTGGTCCTTGATTCGGTGTACCATCTGTGGTGGTGGCCCATTGAACCTTTCGTTGTAGATAATATGTAATGGTAATTAAAGTCACCAACATGTCTTGCATCTTTCACCTCAGTTTGAATCACATTGGACAGAGGGAAGCCTCCATTACGGCTCTGATGTTGGTGTCGTTGCTTTGTCGCTCAGCACGGTCTCTCCGCTGTGTTAGTGTGTACTTTGTGTGTGATACGTTTAAACTGAAGCTACACTGTAGCATTTAGCAATCAAAATTTAGGCGAAAGTGTATCCAACATGCACGTAACACTGAGATTTGATACTAACTTCAGCATACAGCAGAGAGATCGTGTTGAGCGATGACACTGACGGAGAGTTCCCTCGGCCTCTGTCTCACTTGATTCAAATTGAGGTGAAAGATGCGATACATGTTGGTGATTACTCTCTGAAATTTTGAAGAAAATTCTTTCACGGATGCGGGCAGGATACGAAAGTGCATTAGCACCTTCTGTCTCTTCTGACAACTGTAAGAGTGAATACTTGACCCAGTCCCACTCAGGCATGCATAGTCAGGAGTGAACGATTTCAGCGGTTATCTTAGAAGTTATCAGAACATACATAAAAATGTACATATGGGACTAGATTCTAAATGTAAACAAGCAATGAATGCACCTCTAACTGTTAGTACTGCCGCTGTTTAGTTTGACACCTCAGAAGGCATTGATATTAAATATGCTGTTAATCTTCGATCTGATTTAGCTGATAAAATATAGAATCATGTCATAGATAAAGAGTTATTTTATTAAATGATCTTTTACCGTGGGCGAGGGGTCCATTCAGTCACGTCGGAACTGTCCGCACATACACATGCGCAGTACAGTGCATATATCATGGTAGGAAAACAGAAAAAGAAAAAAAAAAAAGGTTGCGTTGTCTGTCGGGCTACCTGCGTTGCTGCGCCATACAAATAAAAACAGTCACTCCCTGCACTGATGTGACTGAATGGACCCCTCTCCCTCGGTAAAAGATCAAATAAAATAACTCTTTATCTATGTGATTCTATATTTTATCAGCTAAATCAGATTGAAGATTAACAATATATATCCTCAATGCCTTCCCAGGTGTCAAAATAAGCAGCGGCAGTACTAACAGTTAGAGGTGCATTCATTACTTGTTTACATATTAGAATCTAGTCCCATATGTGCATTTTTATGTATGTTCTGATAACTTCTCAGATAACCGCTGAAATTGTTCGCTCCTGACTATGCATGCCTGATTGGGACTGAGTGGGTAAAGTATTCAGTGTTACAGTTGTCAGAAGAAACAGGAAGGTGCTAATCAATGCAAATGAAGATAGATCTCAGCTCACACAGGCAGGCTGTACGCTATAGCGTAGCGCGCTGTGAACAAGAGACGCCTAATATAGCCAATCATTGTCATTGTCATTGCCATTGTCAGCCGGCGGCCAGCTAGGATAGCATGCAGTAAATTATAGACCATACACGTACTGTATGTAGTGCACAGTACTCGTACATGATACGCATTAGGATTTCTCTTCTTCTGATTACTAGTAGATTTTAAGTCTGCCTCCTTCAATTGACTGTGGATTCTTGCCCTATACTAGTAGATTCTATAACGTATTCATTAGTCTACTGCGAATAAAAAACCGCACCCTGCGACGTGATACCAATAAAATGTTAAGAAGCACTTATAAGATAATTTCAACTTGTTCTAACATTCTATAGATAGATCTTGTGTTGAAATATTTGAGCATTCAAAACTAAGTTATTAAAGTCGTTCAGTCCAGTCCAGTCGTCTCGTTCGAATCTGCAAGGCATAGGCATAGTAATAGCCACACACATAAAACACCCCGCACACGTACACATCTTAGGGAGACAACACCGCATACAGTCATTAACACACACAGCTTGCGTAGACAACACAGAAAGCGCGAAAAGTGAGTACGATGAATTGAATGTCAAATTTCCATGAAATATTACATAATATTGGAAAAATATAGACACAAAATTTCCAGATCTAAAAGATCCTTAGAAAAAACATCATCACCACTTACCAGGGAAATGTACACTTACACTTGATTCTCGATGATTTCCACATATAATTGGCAACTTATGTTCTCCTTCAGACACCCAAACGTTTGCAGAGATTTATGTTCCGCGCTCGCGCATGGTGCGCATGCGCGTGTGACGTTGTGTATCCCAGAATGCACTTCGGGCGCTCTGTTACAGTAATTTACTGTAACATTTGTCTACGAAAAGAACAGCACTAATGCTTCCAGGAAATTACCGTGAACCGCCTTGATATACGGCAAATTGCTGTAAAATCGCTCCTACAGCATTTTACCGTTAAAAATTACTGTAATTTTTACAGCAATTTTTTACAGTGTATGAAATAGAGGTAAACATCCATTCAGCCCCCCCCCCCCAAAAAAAAAAGAAGATTATAATTGTGTTATGGTTTGTGGGTTGTTTTTTTTAGAGGACATAAACATGGAAAATTTCCTCTACACAAGATTGTATCCAACAGTTTTTTTTTTTTTTTCAAACTAGTCCAGTTTTTGGACCAAACTGGTTAGGAATAACCTGATGATGTTTGAAGCATTGATATGAATAAAGAAATAAATTAATGTTGCTGATCGCAAGTTGCAGAGGAAGCACATACATTTAGTACACATTAACTACAGTATACAAGCATGTCTTGTATTTTAGATAACTTCAGTTTGTTTGTGTGTGCATGTTTGTATGTGTTTGTAGGCCTGTGTGTGTCTTTGTCAAAACTGCAAAAAGTTGAACGATTTGGACCTCATTGATTCTTTCTTATCTTATATCTATCAATACTTCAATTTCAATATGATCAAAGCAATTACTTGATTTGATTTGACTTGATTTATTCACAAAATACAAATACATACATTATACACAAATTTGCACATAGTTTGTACATGGAATATATGTCATTAATATTTTGTGTCGATAGTGTTGAGCTATGAAAAGTTTGCCTGGGATGTTCAGTTGATATAACTTACACATAATTATGTTAAAAAAACATTTGTCGATTAGTACAGAGTAGCAATTACAAAAAGTGCTGAATTTGATGTGATAACTAGATTTTAATATACTAGCATACATGTTTACATGACAACGTAGTGAATGATGGTCAAGGACCCCAAGAAGCACAGCTTATAATTGGGGCCATCAAAATTCAATATACAAATTATAATACAGCTAATTTCACTCAGATTGAAAAAGACAACACAAACGCTGAGGACTCAATATAGACGTTATATTCGTTTCTCTTGGTAATCTTTGCTAATTTTAAGCTGGATTGCCTCTTATAAGATTCCCATAAGTTTAAAACAAACTTCTTAAAAGTGCCTTTGGCATTTTGGGGGTAAATTTGAATAATGTTTCACTACACTAAAAATCATTACTGATATTGTTCCATTTTTTATTTCTTGCACAAAATTCCCCAGGTGCTTGGGTAGGAGAGTTTGTTGTCTATAGTACTGTAAGAATGAATTGCACGATTACTTATAAACATTGAATCAGAGATGCGTGAAAAGTTGTCAGCACGAAAGTTGTATATAGAATTATCATCAAAATATCATTATATTGCATTACATTATTTTGCATAATCATATCATGCCATCATTATCATTTTAAACGGTATTCAGTGAAATTAATTCCGGGATTTTTTTTTTTTAATCTTTCTTTTAAAGAATAGATGTCCATTGAACATAGTTATAGGGTGTCTTAACTCTCTAAAAAAAAAATCGAGTGAAAATATTCACTCTTAAAGGAGTGAATACAAAAAAGAGTGAATTTAGAGTGAAATTGGAGTAAATTTTGAGTGAAAATGTTCATTTTCACTCATTCGAGTGATCCCTGAGGTCACTCCAAAATGAGTGAAAATGTACATTTTCACTCAAAATTCACTCCAATTTCACTCTAAATTCACTTTTTTTTTAAATTCACTCCTTTAAGAGTGAATATTTTCACTCGATTTTCTTAGAGAGTACGAACAGCATTACTTGTGGCTAAAGCGTGGTACAAAATTGTAAAGTCATCTTCATCAAACTCGATATCACCTTAAAAAGATGTACTAAAAAGTATTGACAGTAACGGCATTCGCACTATTTACAGTCAAATTCAACTCCGTTTTCAAGTTGTTTCTTTCTTTCTTTCTTTCTTTATTGTCTTCTTTATAAAAGCAGGGTAGTCCCATTCAAGCCGCAAGGCCTGCTTTCCAAGGGAGCCCTGCTGTACAAATCACATTTATGATACAATAAAATACATACATAACAATCACATGCAACATACACAATAATACATTTCATAAAAGTGGAGATCCTCTGTAGAATAGATAAAGCGAGAGAGAGAGAGAGAGAGGGGGGGGAGAGAGGGAGAGAGAAAGGTGACAGAAAGAATACATGTGTACATCTTTCAAAGAAACGAGAAATTAGCTACTGCTGGTAACCACCTGGATGTTGCGGACATTGCGTTTAAATAGGGGCAGTGAGGCGGAGGATTTGATAAACACAGGTAGTGAGTTAAATAGCTTCGTTGCTGTGTATGAAAAAGACTGCTTTTTATACTCGGTCTTGGGTTTAGCTAAATACAGTTGGTGCATGGAGACTGATCTCGTAGAGTATGGATTAGCTCGTTGTGGTAAAACTCGTCTTAGATATTCAGGAGCAAGGCCATTCAGAATTTTGTACATAAATACATTGTAATTATATTCCAGTCTATGTTTAACGGATTGTAATTTCAATGAATCTAACATAATTTGAACAGGGGTATCATAAGGTGCATCTAAAACTAAGCGACAACATTTGTTTTGACACCTCTGTAGCCTCATTAAGTTTTTCTTCGACAGTGAGCCCCACACAGTTGAACAATAATCAATATAAGGAAGTATCAAAGTGAAATATAAATGAAGGAGTACTGATTTCGTCAGGCAGTGCTTAATCCTTCGCATACATGTAAGCGAGTTCATAATTTTCTTAACGATATCATTAATCTGAAAAGACCAATCTAAATTCTGATTTACAATAACACCTAGATACTTAAATTTGGTTACATTTTCTAACAATTTGTCTTCCATTCTAATTTGCAATTTAATTGGATTTTTCTTCCTTCTACCAGAAATTAACATAACTTTGGTTTTATCGGTATTAACAACTAATCCATTTTCATTCAACCATTTACATAAAACATTTATATCATTCTGTAACTGTGTTTGAACAGCCTGTACTCCATATCCTGAAGAAAAAACGGTTGTGTCGTCTGCGTACAATGAAATATTCGTACTTATATGAAAAGGTAAATTGCTTATGTCATTAATGTACATACAAAATAGAAGCGGGCCCAGTATTGAGCCCTGCGGTACACCGGAATATACTGGAAGAAAATTACTTCTTACACCTTTGTATGACACCAATTGCTTTCTTCCCAATAAATATGATTCAAACCATGATAATTCAATACCGTCAATACCAAAGAAACTCAGTTTCTTAATAAGAAGATCATGGGGAATTATATCAAAAGCTTTCCTCAGGTCTAAGAAGACAGCACCAGTAAATCGACCTTTGTCAAGGTTATCGTATAGCATTTCACAAATTTCCATTAAACACGTTGAGGTGGAGTGTTTACTCCTGAAACCAGACTGCCGATCACTCAACAATTCTTCTTTATGTAGGTATCCCATCAATTGAGAATGAACTGCTCTTTCTAACACTTTGGAAACAATTGACAAAAGAGAAATAGGACGAAAGTTATTTAGGTCATGACTTGCTTTTGCTTTGGGAACAGGGACTACTTTAGCCATTTTAAAATCATCAGGGAGACGCCCAGATTGTAGTGATTGATTAAGAATGCACACAATAGGAGTGGCAACCAATTCAGCACTAAGCTTCAGTAGTCGAGGGTGGAGGTCATCAAGCCCTGCAGATTTCGAACAATCTAGGTTAAGTAGTTCTTTTTTAACAAATACAAAGCACGATTGTGCTTTACTAAGTCGTTTAGTAGCATCTATGCTGTTGTGGTTGTGTCTCACTTCACCGGAGTCTTCTTTTCCATGAATTGACTCAGCGACTTTACTAAACATATTATTGAACTCCGTTGCTATTTTTAAAGGATCAGATACAATTTTCCCATCGATGACAACATGTGAAGATGCGTTACATTTACTATCAGGCAAAAGCCCTTTTACTATATTCCAAGTTGTTTTCATATCAGTACTTTCCTCAATCCTGTTGCGGAAATAAGCCCTTTTCAACTTTTTATTCAAAATATTAGCTTTGTTTCTCAATGAAATATATTTCTCCCACAAAACAACAATTTTACTTTCATCACAAATATTCTCATGTTTCATCTTATCATATTGACGTTTATAATAATCTCTATTCCTTGCTACTTCTTTATAAGCTGAATTTATCCATGGGGAACCTTTAAGTTTCTTACGCACTGATACATAAGGTGCATGTTTGTCAGACAATTTCAGAAAAACATCTCTAAACTTCTGCCACATGATGTTGACATCAGTAACATTTGAAAACAATTTATTCCAATCAATACAACCTAAGTCATCGAGGAATGCAGTTTCACTAAACGATTGAAAAGATCGAAAACGAGAAATTTGAGGCAACATATTTGAAGTTTTTACTTTTGTTACAATGTATACTAAAGAGTGGTCACTGAACCCAATAGATTGTACACCTGAACGCAATTCCCCGAAAGCTATTGAAACAATAACTTAGATTAGACAAGAGTGAAATCAAGCAAACAGAAGACTGGGACACTCCAGAACACCAGATAAACGTATGAAAACAGTGGTGCATGGTTTCACAAATTAGGGAGCTTTAGATTTTAGACGCGCGGACGTTCAAAGGAAAAAAAATGATCTGAGCTTGCGCAGTAGCGCGCGTAAAGTCAATCTATTTTTAGTTTGCGTCGCCTGAGTTGTTTACTACGCGTACTGGGCTATTTTCACGTCCGCACAGTAACGTTTGCGACGTAGAGAGCTTCTTCATGCACTGATCATATGGGGGCGCGATTTTATTTTTTTTTATACGTTGCGTCCCAGCGTAATCTAAAAGTACTTTTCCACATGACGCAGGGAGAGGAGAACGTCCAGCGCAATCGTCGGCTCAAACGTCCGCGCGTCAAAATCTAAAGCTCCCTATTATTCATGACACCGTGACAATGGTCACGTGATTATGCTCATCATACGATGCCGATTCATTCACAAATCTTCATTAAACTTCCTCGTTGCCTAAGTTTAGATAACGATAATGCTAAATTGTAAGCTTCACATCAATCAGTATCAAGTTGTCATATCTGAGCAATGGTGACTGTTTGAGAGATGAAGGTTGTGGTTGCTGACTTACTGATTTTCTGAAATATTCTCACTTTATGCCCATTAGAACTGGTATCAGATTTCATGCAGAGGAGTGTTTGGGGCATTTTTTTTTTTTTGGGGGGGGGGGGTGTCCGTGTTTAGTGGATTTCCATAGTTTTGTCTCCCGTTTGCTACAAGAGACATAGTTACGCCAAGTAAACTTCAGACAAAATCTCTCAAGGTCAAAGGTTAAAGGTCAAATATAGCTCAAGTGATGTCATGTTCAGTTGTAACCTCTTCCAGGATTGTTCAGTGGATGCGAAACGGTCAAGGATCATCTAACTTCTACCCCCCCCCCCCAAAAAAAAAAAAAAAAAAAAATGATTTCAGATCATTGCTTCTGTCACAAATTAATGTCCAATCAATATGTCAGTTGGTGCAAAGGGGTTACTTGCGTGGACATGACAGCAGTGCCCTGTCAAAGGTTAAGGTGACAGGTCACTGTATCGTGGTTAGACAGGTGAGCCTCCAGCTTGTATAATACTAAGTGGCAGGAAGGACATAAAAGAATTAACGATTAGTTAAAGGGGATGGCTAGTAACTGATCGGTGGGAATCAGTGGGAATGCTGGAGGATGATTGTTCCAATCCTTGTGGGATTCATTTAAGAGTACATTATATATCTATTGTTGTGTGAAAATTATTTGCTTCAGAATGGTCTCATATTCAAGTAATGTGCAGTTTAATGTTTCCAGGTTAGCGTGCCAGGTCAGTGACGGGGCATTAATATATATATCTTTATCTTTTTTAAAAACAAAGTATCAGAGGAAGTCATATGAATGATAGATGTAAGGCAGATCAAATCATTGTTATTCTAAAGCGAAAAGCACAGAAAGTAAAAGAAACACCGCGTTGGTTATAAAAGATAATTAGATATTGATAGTGCATTATAGTCAGGAAAGACAATTGCAGTGTTCAGACTAATAGACTTGAAACAAACATTTACGAACAAGTCTGATTTTTTTTGAACACTAAACTAACTGAATAACGTACAGTTTAATGATTTTTCATGTTGTTAATGAAACTTTGACAAACTCCTGAATATTCTTTATCTAATATCACCACACGAAACAAAGGCGGCAAACGATGTGTCTTTTTAACAGTGCTGAGTTCACTTTTGTTTATGTGACGTAGTACTGTGTTGACAGAATCCACATTTGACTTATATCTGACAAGAGGAAAGGTCGAGATTAGTCCGTGGTTATGCAGTATAGGCTTGCCGTCGGATGAATTGTCAATTCTACTTATTGTGCGATAAAGTTTCAATGTCTACAAAGAATAAGATAACCCTCTTTTTTGCCTCTGTGTGGATATCTAGTCCTTGTGTATTCAGCGTACCTATGCACTGATACCATCTTTGAAGCTTTGAGCTTTGAGCTTTGTAGCTGACTGGCTGGCTGAATTTGACGACAGCGCGCCATCCTGTGACAACATAGAGAGCTAATGCTCCTCAATAAGCCAGTTCACTGTTAGTTCGTGGACACCTTGGTATAAATTACCTTTCTTTTTTTCTCAGTTGGTTAGGCACTTTACTCTGTTTTCAAAGCAGCATGATGCGTAAGCATGCCAAATCCCGTTCAAACAAAGAATGAACTTGCCCAGAGTAGATGACAATAATGGTCTGTCAATTGACACTACGGCAGGCATTCATTTCATTGTTTTGTATTTAGTGCATAAACAAAGTCTTTCTACCAACATTGCTAAATACCAGGCTTTGTGCTGTCAGGTGGATGTCCTAGTAAGCACTAACTACAAGGGTTACATGAATAATCATTAAATCAGGGATGCTTATCTCAGTGAATTCAAAACCAGACATCCCTGATTGTACAAATGACCTTTGTCTTCTCATACGCTTAGTGGAACTGTAAACTGGCTTTCATTAATATGCACCCGAAGTGTAACGAGAGAGTTCCTCACTAGTGCCCTCTATCGCTGGTCTTCGCTCGCACGGTGTGTGTCGACCTCGGCGGGCGGCGCACTGATCAACTTGGATGAAAACTTCGACAACCAGAACCGGTAAACCTGTATTTTTTTTTAAGCGGGTGTGAGAAAATCAAGAAAACAAATAACATCTTAAATACTGTTTGCTAATCACACTAAAGTTAATATTAATTTAAATTGTCAGTTCAGAAAAGTATCTGGATGAAAATTTGACAATAAGGGGTGATAGATACGTTAGAAATGCTTAAAATCTTCACATTGATCTGATTTTGATACAAATAGTATTTTATATCAGTGATAGCCATTTACTTTGAAATTTTGCAATTTATCCTTTGAAGACTATTTATGTGGTATGCTTAGATTGGATAAAGAAATTCATGAAAGTCCAAAATACAAGAATACACTTATCACAGCAGATCAGTACAGCCCATGCATTATTGTCAATCAAGTTCGTTGCAACTGAAATATTGGCAGAAAGATGCAATGGTGTGACGAATTTTTTTTTCTCCCCATATGTTTATTTCTTACATCTATCTGGATTATGAAGAGTTTAATCACAAAACAGATTAAGCGCCAATAGAAAAAGGAATGAAAAAAAAAGAATTTTGCATAAGGTTGAGGCTGATATCCCCGTTTAGGAAGAGAGTATGTAACTTGAGGGTTTCTTACTTTTCTAACTTTACGTATGATTTTAATTAAACTTCTTCCATTCCGTGACAGATGGCAGATTTTCATCCACTGTTGATACTCGACGTGAACATGCAGTGCCGTTGTAGTTTAACCTTTCCTTGCCAGGGACTTCGTACAGTATGTACAGTTCTATGAGGTCTCCTGTGCTAATTGGCACTCGAAGAGTTAATTGATTGACCCACCTGTTTGCTACAAAGGAGACAGGAGGCCACCCCTGCACCAGAGAATGAGTTGACGACGTTAAATATATACCAGACCAGCTCGCTCTGCAACATGGACGCCACGAACCCAAGGAACCACGTGATCCCCAGGCAGAAGAAAAGCTATAAGAATGACATAAGAAAGGCCTGCGGTAAACAGTTATAAAACAATCAACAACATGATGATAGGGACAATGCTTATCAGGATGATTGCATAGACTCATATAGTATACTAAAGTAAAAGACTTTATTTTCGAATGCTTGCACAAACTTTCTTATTATCGGGGACAGTCTTTTGTTATAAAAGTTTGAATAACATTCATGCTTTTCTAGATTGTTGTATGTAACACCATAGAATAATTCAACTGACCTTAAAGAAGAGGATGGTGGAAAGAAATGCAGAATTTTGCTGTCCTGAAGCTGAAGACACCGTCTCTTTTCTCTTGGTGATTCCGCAGATGATGACGATCAAGAGAAGGGTGTTGACGACCAGGAGGAGTCCAACGGGAACAGCGAAGAGCAAAATCACGCTCTTACCCTGGCGGAGCCAACAGGTGCGATGAACGCTGTACACGCCCCCAACGACGAGTTTGAAATGAGCGGCAATACTTGCAACCACAATGGTTGCCGCCACTCCCCAGCTGTAGACGCAATAACGCACAAACTGAACATTGCCCTTAATGCGATACACCATGCGAACTGACTTGGCGTGGAATGTGCGCGTGAGGTCAACGGCAAGGGCGTTTGACCACAGGAACACAGAAAGCCAACTATAGTGAAGGGATACGCCAACAACGAGGCAGAGCTGCTCGGAAATGTGTCCTTGGTCAAGGATTAGCGTCAGGTGAGCCACAAACATGGAGATGTTGAGACAGATAAATATTTTTCCGGGGAGAGTCCATAGATCTCTGTAGATCAGGTAGGTAATGATTGCAAAAGACAGGAGCACGAGAGAGCATACGCTTCCAAAAAGAGTGATGAAAGATTGTGAGTCAAGTTCTCCTGTTGAGTCCCTTCGATGTAAGATGTGTTCGCGCAAGAGGAATTCGCAAACGCCAATCATCCCGTCACCAATCAACGTGTACCACTCTGGTGTGACGACTGTGCCACTTTTTATGTGCACAAGAGAGTCATTGTCATCACCTAATCTGTCAAATTCTGATACGTTCAGGGTCACAAACTGGCACGTAAGGACTTTGCTGCAGCACTGAATGTACATCTTAACTTGTTCGCCGTATTCTTGCAAGTCGTACGAAAGAACGAAAGTTACCGGAATGCTATTGAACGTGCTGTCAAAATGCACCATATCTTTGAACTGCCTATCGGTAAAGCGTGTCACATCGTCTGACCAGACTTCTCTTGAGAACAACTTCCCACGGACTATCGAGCAGTCTTCTCTGAGCGATGACAGAGTAGGGTAGTTCTTCAGCTCTATCGTCTGCAGTCTGATGCTGGCATCTCCCGTATATGGGATCAAGCGAGCAGCTCTACGTACAAAGATGGAACTGAAGCGACTTGATGTGTTGCTCTCCATCCGCAAATTGACGACAACTGTAGGGTTGGAAGTCGTGATGTTTTCCAGAGATTTGAAAAGTTCCCTGTACGTATCTACAATACGAACATCGAATTCCAAGAATTCCTGTCTGAACGCTTCTTTGATCACCTCGTGGGCGTTCTCAAGAGCCGATTCTATCTTGACCGTTACCCATGACTTCAAACGAACATCAAACGCGTTGTTTCCACTGCTTCCTGCCTTCGAATCGTCCCAAATGTGATGTGTGCATTCATCGATCATAGCTGCGCTGTCGTTGTGCACCCTGACGCATGCGCCATCCTTTGCTATGTAGTACTTTGGACAGATAAGCGATCGACAACCTCCTGCGAAGGGATCGAACCACTGGGTTGTAGAGCAGTTCGGTGTTGCCTGCATGGCTTGGCTTTGGTCAACGAAAATCATCCTGCCGCCGTCGGCAGCGGAGAAGTTGAAGAGCATGGTGAGAGGATTCCCCTTATGGGAACTACTCTCGAAATTCAAGAAGTATCCTTCACATGATACACTGGAATAGTTCACAAAACCATCCGTGCAAAGAGCGCAGTGGGCATTCTTATACCATCGGCCTCTTACATTGGTCG
Source organism: Diadema antillarum (assembly GCF_040938485.1). Lineage (NCBI taxonomy): Eukaryota > Metazoa > Echinodermata > Echinoidea > Diadematoida > Diadematidae > Diadema > Diadema antillarum. The sequence goes on along the minus strand of NW_027270974.1, from coordinate 603,876 downwards.
GGGAGCTGTAGGCATCACACAGACGCGACGCCTTCTCGTCACTCTTCGAGGAGTTGCAGACATAGTGACCGTGGCTGACGCACGGCCTAGGGTAGGTGCTGTTAAGATCGTGAGGCTTCGAATCATACAGGCAAATAGATAAGAGATGACGCAGATAAGAGAACATGTCGCCTTGGACGTTAGCTCCAGAATACGATGCAACCTCGTTGTCGCAAAAGAGGTGCAGATTCCAAAACTGAAGACTCTCGTATGTTTCTCCGCTGCAAAATGCACAATATACGTTACGATAGTTAGCGCCGTTCCGGACTACCACTGGCAAGATGGAGATAACATCTGCTGAATCGATGTCGGAACATCGCTGCTCTACGTAGGTACCGACGTACGAACGGTCAACGCACTGTGAGATCAATATAAAATGATCTTCCTCTGAGGTCCTGATGCACTTTGTGAATTCGATGAGACTCTCGCGTTGCCTGGCGACGACATCGAAATTATGGAAAATTGACGGGCGGGCTGAAGATGTCACTAGGGGTGACGTTGGTCGAGGAGGAGCCTCAATTGATTCGGTATCGCCAGATGTTCCGATTCCGCGTAGAGGATCGCTTAACTCTGACTGACTGGGAGACAAGGTGTCGGGACAGGTGAACTCGTAGTCAAGGCAGCAGTCTCCGTAGATCAGGCACACGCTGTCACACTGACAGATGATGGGGAAAGGTTTGCTTTGTCCACAGCGATCTCGGCAGGAATGGACCGTGGTGGAGGCGTTAAAGCACACATCAAAGAGTTCTCCAAAGGAGAGGTCGGACTCTGCCATGGGAAACATAAAGGAAAAATCGTTATCTTCTAACAGCACACTTTGTATAAACACTAAATCAATTTTCTTAATATTGTAGTAAGGTATAAGTTAGACCTACATAATTATAGCAATGTTAAGGATTTCTTAGTTTGCTAGAGATTTTACAGCTACAAACCCTTCTCTTATTTTGGGGTAGACAATCAGGGGGATATTGTTGATGCCTACGACCTAACTTCGGAAGGCAACCGTAATAATTACTGCAGAATTGTGAGCGTAGGCATATGCCATCTTTGAATGAAAGACACGATAAAGTAAGAAATCCAATCCATTTCTAATCAAAGATTTTCACGTTTTTCTTCTCTTTTGGGCTCAATCTTCACGAATCTTCGAGAGCAAAAAGAAAAGACTTCTTTGACATCGACTTTATTTCTGCATTTTCTGAGAATTTAAGAGTAAAGATATGGCGATAAAACGAAGAGCAATTGAGATGGTGAATACCTTGATCAAATTTAAGATTTTTTTTTGTAAATCCAATTATATCCTCAAAATAAAATCAACGAAAAATATCAAACTTGACATTATGTTAGATAGGAAAGAAACATACAATCATGATTAAACAATAGTACGAATATATATACTGTATGATATATATATATATATATATATATATATATACATATTTCAACAACAACAACAACGGACAAGTAAGGTATTTTCTGTACAGAAGCTCCACCGCCACCAAACAGGAGCCCGGATGGGAACCATTGCAACTGCGACGCAGGTCAATCGTATCTTAGCACTTCGCTGGGCGCTTGCGGGTCGCCTATCCTTCCCAGTACGAAAAGCTCTGCCAGAGTTCTCTGCAAAAATTATCTTCTCTAAGGTTCATCCCAAATCGCTGCAAATAAAAGACGGTGAAAAACGTTACAAATATTTATTTATACCAAGGATATCACAGAATGCAAAGAATTGCCATCTGCAGTCACAGACATTGAAAACAAAGATACTTTCAAAACAGCATTTCTCCACAGCATTCAAGCAAAACAATTAACTTTTAACTTCTCTCTCCCAGCCACCAACATCAGCGCACCCCTTGCCCGTTTGGCCCCTGTAACGGGGTGTTGGAAAGCGAAATTGAGAGAAACACACTGGAACCTACCTACGTAAAAGGAACCTACGTGCAAATATTAGTGAATTTCCCTTGCTGCAGGATCAAAGAGAGAAGTAACTACCATATTATACGGACAGCGAAAATCCGTCCTTCATTTCCTTTTGAATGATGTCAACATAATACCCTAGATGGCTCTAAAGACATTTATACACATACAAAAAGAAAACAATCACAAACTGTAGGATTACAGTTTAATCGACTGGGTAACACCTTAGAGGCACGCCTGTTGGTTAGTGATCAGTTGCAAACACCTCGACGAAAGAATTTCATGAATTTGAATGATTACGCAGTACCCGCTGCATGCTACAAGGATTAGAACCAACACTTGCTGTCGGGCGGTAGCTCGGTGGTTTAGTGGAGATGACGCCTGTCCGGAGATCAGGAGGTCGTAGGTTCGAATCCTGCTCGAGTACGTACGCCCATGATTTTTTATCATTGCTACTACTAAACACTGATTAATTCAATGCTTATTTACGTCGATGTAGGGCAATTTGTGAATCAGTTGCTAACACCTCGACTTTTTGAACATCAACAAAATAGATTATCAATTATATACCGCATACTCTGTTATAGGAACTTCTCTCGAGGCATTCTATCCCTATATCTGTTTGATCTCTGTTTATCGTTTGAAAGGAAATCTAAAAAACCCGGTGAAATCGTGCTGGAAAAGTAGAAAAGAACCGGCAGTGATGTTTCGTGAAGACGAGATAATTTCTAAACAATTCAATTAATGACACTGAAAGTGGCCAAGCTCGATCTTACAGCCAGCATACGGTAATACGAGATATTCTCATCTTGCACTGTCATGCTCATGACGGGGGATATTTGGGAATATTTACCGATGGTTTCTGGTTGTTTTGGTGCTTCTGCTTCTACTTATTTTGCTTATTCTGCTGTCTTGGTGCTTCTATTGACAAAAACTTTTCAGTATTTGCTTGTCATGCTGTCACAGAAAATGCGTTATGTAAATTCAACTTGTAAATAAACTATGATGTAGAGTCAAAAACAAAATAAACATGGCCTCTAAAATGTATCCAGAAAATCAAGTCCCTCTACCCGGTATCATTGTCATTCAAAATGTAGCTTATCTCTTTCCTTCATTAGGCAGCGTTCTTAAACACCCTAGACCGCAAATTGGCTGATATCAAGTTCGTCGAAGAGAAATCGAATCAGTCTAGACCATCAATATTATAGTGATGCTGCCTTAGAAAAGCGTTAATGTTTCTGGAAAAGGCGGGCTTCTGAGATGCTGTTTGTAAAATACACTCGCTTGACTCAGAAAATATCGCGTGCACACGATTTTTTGATATCTTAATTTAAAAAAGATACAAATCATTCATTTAATCTGATGTCGACGTTGATGTCAGCATTGTTTCCATAACAACTAGACATTCATTTAAAACTTACCCCAAAACAGATTATATAGCGGATGATAGAGTCATATAGGAGTACTTTGTTGAAACAATTGCGAGATTCAAGCGGTAATCTAGACGGAGATAATCTGTACTATCTTTGTTCCTGCGTAATCAAGAAAGCAAAATCTCACAGCGTTTGGGGAGCGCTAGTCAATATCTTACCTCAGGCTTCACATTTGGTTATGAATTCCGGATTACAGTTTGTTATTCCGAAGGTTCGTAGTCCGAAAATGAAATGGGTTATTAATTCCGAAGGTTTGATTGTCCGAAAACAAAATAAGGTTCATTAGTCTCAACCTTGTTTCATTTTCGAACTGTTTAACCTTCGGAATAATGAATCGTATTTCATTTTCGGACTTACGAACATCTAGGTATACGGATATCAAGTATTTCAGAAAAATGAATCTTCGGAATAAGGTACCTTTGGAATAACGAGTGTCACCCAAATTCCGCGATTATAACACAGAAATAGTATTATGTATTGACTTTTTTTTTGTTGATTGATCACCGGTAATATTTGATATTCTATGTGCGATATGGGTTGCAATAATGTAAACTCTAATATTGTTGTTTTGTACTCCCATGTACGTGTCTAAACCTGCCATTCGTTTTGAATGAAACGGTGGACCTGGTTCTTTTGTATATTTGTTATTCTCACACCTACTTGAACTTGAATAAAGTCATGATTAAACAAACAAACCACCAGCAATCTGCATTATTTACTAGTTCAGACTGATGGCACACGTGGTAAAAGAGCTCTCGATCTGCAAACAATGACGCCAGCATGTGACAAGAACTGACATGTAGTTCCAATGAACGTCGTGAAAAGAAAATAGGATTTCACTTCTCCTGGTCAGAAACATCTGATAACAATCTTCAGCATTTTACATTTACTCCTAATCAACAGCAATTTCCTTTAGAAAATTCCTCGTTTCCGACAATATTTGCACGTTTTCCATTCAAATTTTTATCTTTCTTAAATTTTTGCCATATGACAACGTATGGGAAAAGGCGTTAATGAGGCTGGATTTCAAATGAACGTCTTTATTTTATTTCAAAAGTTTGTACCGTTTACGCTGTGATTTCTAAACAAAAAGGGGTAGTGTACTTTATACTTGTCTACTACTTGTCTGCTACCCGGATCTATTTTCTATCATTTTTTCTCTTGTAAAGTAAATATGTGTGCTCGTATATCCTTTATTTCTTTCAACTATCGGATAAAGATGAAATCTTGCTCAGCAGAAGTGACAGACAAGTCAACGACGAACAGGACTTTCTAAGTTTAATTCCAAATAAGAATGGGTATAAAGACAAATTGCATGGAAAGTGTGACAAAACATTACAGATGACGGTGAACGTTACAAGAGAGAGTTTTGCAGAAAGGTTAGACAACAAACTTTAGAGGAAAATTCATCATAGCTTATAAAAGCAAAACGACATCGACTTGAAATTTTGGGTGCACGTCACGAGCCCAATACCCACGATTTGTATACAAATCGTGGGTATTGGGCCACGAGTCATACAGCCCACGAGTCATACAGCTCGCGAGTCATACAGCCCATGAGTCATACAGCTCACGAGTCATACAGCCCACGAGTCATACAGCCCATGAGTCATACAGCTCACGAGTCATACAGCCCACGAGTCATACAGCTCACGAGTCATACAGCCCATGAGCTAGACACTAAGTGAACATGGTCAGGAGCTTGGCATCACGGGGCTTAATGTACAGTGTCGAGTTCGTGGGCCTGTTATTCTTGGTGTCTAACTCATGGGCTGTATGACTCGTGGACCTTTTTCAAAGTCTAGCTCATAGGCCGTATGACTAGTGGGTGTCGAGTTCGTTGGCTGACCCAAAAATTCGGTATAGTACGGGTGACTAATGTATCTAAACATTTTTAGCTTTATTTTTACTTTCAAAGCCAACATGAAGTTCAGAGGCATCTTTCCATATTGAACTATTCATCTCAACGTGCTTGATGATATTGACTTTTAAAAAGTATTATGCTTTTAGCGATGGCTCAAAATGAGCGATTAACAAATGGCTTCAGTTCGCTATTCCGATTAAATAAACCTTCGAAATAATGAACAGCACCCTGACTTCCGATATTGTGAGTGCATGCATATCGGTAATATAATCTTTATTGTAGTGATATACTGAAAGGTTTGTAAGTTCCTGGAACAAGAAACCAAAATATAGGGGTAGACTTTAAACCCCTGTAAGAGCTGAGTTTTTTTTTTTCTTCGAGTTCCCGAATTGATGCAATGATTTGGATTTACCAGTAGTCATGGTAGTGTCGGATAGTACGGTGGGTAACGATGAGCAGAGGAGCCCATACAGCCCAATAAACCACAGCAACGAAGGCCGCATCTTCCCGAGAGGAGGTTGGTGATGATGATGATGATGATGATGATTATGGAGGAACATCTCGCAAGAATATGGATACGTGAGAGATGCGTAATCTTCAGCTCCATGTGATGACGACCAGCAGCTCGCATCCAAATCCCTGAAGTGATGCGGCTAAAGCGGAACAAACCCACTCCGAGGAAAACCCAGAAAGTACTCGCCCTTCTCTCGTTAAAAAAAAACAACAACTCTTGCTGCTACCGATGAGCTTATTAGTGGAGAAGACCAATCAAAATGTAGGTGATGTAGGTCACGTGATTACCCATTGTGTTCTTGGAATGCAGAGTCGACATTGTTGGAAATAATCTTTTATTTCCCACAAACTTCATCAATCCCCCCCCCCCCAAAAAAAAAAAAACAAAGAAAATGACATGATATCGTTGGGTGCGGAGAAACAACAACCAATTAGCCATTGACGACAAAGCGCAGTACGTCTGCAACATTTTGGCTGATCAACAACTAGAATCTAATAAGTGCAAGGAGGTAGATGGAAAAGACACCTTGTATTCTGCCTAATTAATTGAAGCCTCGGGAGATAAAAATCCTGGTAGTGTTATAACGCTTATGTTTTGCTTCATTCATAATAACCTGACTGTCTTTTTTTCGCTGAATGACAGCCTCCACTCTTTTGTAGTCTTCTGTCTATGAGCTGGATCGTCCAGTTTCAGCAATCTTTTCGCTAAAAAGTAATAATACACTTTTCATAAAATCATATCCAAGCTCAAGCTTCAAATCTCTCGCTCTCTCTCTCTCTTTCTCAAATTTGAGGAGAGTAATTTCCATACAGTATGCAGACACAGAATCTAATAAGTGAAATTAATGGGCGGTGAGTTGGCTCAGTCGGTAGCGAGTCTGCATACCCCCTACCCAAGCGACCCGGGTTCGAACCCGAGTCTGGACTGAGCAATGTTGTGTGTAATCATATCGTCCCCTCCAGCAAGAGGCAAAACTCTCTGTCCCTCGCAGAGGTCATAAAATGGAGGTCCCATGTGTGAAAGAGTTACATCTCACGCACGTACCAGTTCATTCATCGCAAAGAGCAAGGTGCTTATCCCGGTGAAGTGGTCCAGTCTCTCGTCCAACTGGACCCCATGGAAGACCAGCAAACTGAATATGGGCCAATCCTGCCATCTTCTCAGATGGAAAATGAACAAACAAACAAACAGTAATATACGAAAAGTATGGATAGAGGCATTGAAAAATATCTCAAATCATACAGTGACCGTGTCGACCATTGACGCAAATGACATAAAAATAATATATGCAAGACAATATCAAGTAGAGGGGTGAGGGTTGAGGTTAGAATTTTCTTCAATTTATTTTCCTCTAACAAATGAAATTTCTAGGATCGCAACTGCTGATCTGTACTTTAACAAACATGTCGGAAAAAAAGAACCACGGGATTCGAACCTGTCATCTTCTGCTTTCCGGGCAGCGACACTACCACCAGGCTGTCCCTGGTTGCCGGCAGTGACACGTTGAACTTTGCAAAGGATAAACGATGCAGACAAAGATGTATGCAAAATGAAAATAAATGAAAAAATCTCAACGAAACGTTTTCCAAACGACGTACATTCATGCAGCGTACGTACATTCATGCAAGTTGAGGTTTGAATTTTCTTCAATTTGTCTCCCTCTACCAAATGAAATTTGTAAGATCGCAACTGCTGATCTGTAATTTAACAAACATGTCGGAAAAAACGGGAACCACGGGAAGTTTAGTTAAGATTTGTCTGAAATCCATAGTGGGAGACTTGTGACGGCTTGAAATTAATTTCATTGAATCAATTCTGTGATATGCATTGTTTGAATTTACCACCTTTTCTTTCCACATAAATCTAATAACACTTTTTGTATATAATCATAATACGCGTAATCTTTCTCAGTCGCAGACTGCTTTAAGATCAGTGTAAAGAGTCGCGTCCGTACTCCATGAACGAAAGAAGATTCCAGCAGTTGAAATGGTAACCCCCGTCCCCACCACTATCAGTTCTAAAAATAGATGTATGTGTCATTGCTGTTCCATAGAGGGGGATTTTACTGAAATGTCCCATTGAATTAATCAAGCATGTTCGCCACAGATTTACCGATCCGTGACTAGTCTACGTAGGAGGACTGTCCCAGACCCATTTGGCAAGAAGCCGTTGGATTTTCCTACTACAGTGTATAGCACAAGGCCGTCATTTTCAAAGGGGGTATTTCCCCTAACATGCTCGTGGATTCAGTAAAATGCAGACAGACTTGTGAAACACTCACTGAAATTTTGAGGGAAATCTGACATTTTCTTCCTCTCTAGTACAAAACTTTACTACAGTGTGTGATGTCACAGTTGTGCATAACAAAAAGAAAAAAAAAAGGGAAAATTTTGATAATCGTCATTCTTTTATGTAAAATACAAAGTATCGGCTATACATTAGCGTGGCCTGTTGCTGAGATAATGTCAGGGCAATTTATGCCTTCCAGAGGAACAAGGATCAGTCCTCTTCCAATGCCATCTAAAGATGATGTTTCCACGAAATTAGTTCCATTTATATTCATTATATGATTCTGTATACTACTGTGACATCGCAAATTACCAAAGAATACATCATCGTCAACGACCACCTCTGTATATTTTACGTTGATTATAAATCTTGTGTCCGTTTTATGGTGCTGAACAGGATGTGATCTGTTCTTTCACTAAATGTATATAGAATTTGAAATTCATATAAGATACGATTTCCAATTCATGTCCATATATAACTCCATTTGTGATGAACATAATATGTTCATCACAAATGGAGTTATACATGGACATGAATTGGAAAAATATTATTTTGTTATGAAAAGACTGCAGATCAGCAAATTATTTACAACGATTCAAACAAACATTCATTCAAAACAAACGGAATTTTAACGGTTTCATCAAAATTAGGCGTGGCAAAGAGAGTTGCGGATGCAAGTTGAAGTTTTACATGATTTCTCGAAGACGGAGGGAGCAAGTGGAATGGAATTCCAGATGATATTACGAATGTGAGTTTTGATAGTTTTACATTTCATTTGAAGCAGCGATAGTTGTTATCTATCTTACATGTTATATTACATGGTTATAAAGCTTGATACCATGTATGTGATGAGAACTATTGTTGTTTTGTTTTGTGCCAGTCTCTTGTCTATGTTTGCATTCTCTCTTTGTTCTTTGTACATATTTCTCTCCGCGTGTTTTTTTTTTCCAGAGTGTGTTGTAATATTGCATGCACAGACTGGTGGATTAACATCCTTTAGCTGAGCAAGTTCCTTTTATGAAACAAAAACCAAAATGAAATGAATGAAATTGGATGAGATAACCCTATCGAGGCCATTATAAATCACACATGGACTGGCTCGCACAAAATTTGACAAAATTGCTTCATTTGAAATAAGATCAAAGCAAAAAGTAGTACAAACACGCCACATTGAATCATTTTAGTGATGTGCGCAAACCGAAGGAGCTGTGTTCGAGTTACAGACACTATCCATATATCATAAAGTGCATAATTTGCAGATTGTGATCTACATTATATCTACTGTTTGGGGAAACGCGTTAAACGGTAAATCTTGTTGATCTGTAAAACTCCATTCTTTTTCCCATCCCTGTCAAAGTCTCATGAATTGTTCACTAATCGGTTTAGTTAATTTCAGATAATATATTCCTTTACAGTTAGTTTATAGGCTTACATAGACAGGAATTTGTCGTTTAAGCGTTCATAGTTCTGGGAAAATTCTATGAAACGTTTTGGTAGGATAATTTTTTTTTCTTCTGAAAAGCTGTCATAAGCTAGGGAAATCCTTGCATCTGATTGCTTGAGAGCAAATTTGTCCGACCAATATGTCAGACAAAATACTTCGTGAAATGACCCCCCCCCCCGCTTGACCTTTACCTTATGATGATGTAAGAATACGCCCCTCCCCCATGCACACACACACACACACACACACACACACACACACACACACACACACACACACACACACACACACACACACACACACACACACACACACTACATGCATACACAAGCTATGCAAATGTCTGAAGCAGACGGCGGATTCAGATTCACTTCATGCAACCACTACCTGTGGTAACCATGGTGATGGATCCTGAATAAATTTTCTTGTTTTATATACATATATATATAATCTTGTTTGGAAGGGGGTAAAGGTTATCAAATGATATGATCTGTTTGCATGTAGGCCTACATATATCTTGTGTTAATGACAAACGAAATTGATAGTTATCACAGTATGGCTGGTATGGCGCACTTATTTTGATCAATTAATTGTGAATTATGCGGGTATTGCTCTGCTCTGCGATAAATGAGTATTATTTCTCACATAGAGTCGTTATCTTTCTTTTCTTTTTTGGGGGGGGAGGAATTAGTAGGGAAGGTAACTTGACGAAAGGTTTTACACGTGATACCGTTGAACAAAAATGTTCAACCAGAAATCTCCTATCCTCGAACTTGGCAAATTCGGTCGAATTGTGGAGACTATGCGGTGACTCTTGCACGACGAGGTTGGCACTTGACCCGAAGACGGAGTGCTGCCCTCAAAATTCGGTAGTTCACGGAAATGAACGCAAAAATCTCTACGGGACGACGAACTTCACTCCGCAGACGATATCAGCATGTATCAGACGGATATCAAAATGAGCGCGGAAGTAGCTGTCGAGAGCTCACCAACATTTTGGTACACACACACGCTGATACAACGCGCGAGCACACTACGCTCAATGCGGAACTGCCGGAGAAAATATAAAGGGAAAGAAAGAGGGGAGAAGGAGAAGGGAGAGAGGCAGAAAGAGGTGTGCGTCCGTAACCGTCTATAAAGGCAGTCAAACGCGAGGTAAACTGTAGTAAGTAGTAAACTCATTCTGTATATGGACGAGATTGCTCCACTGATCAGTGGATCGCACGTGTAGCGTGTCAACAAAGCGAGACTGTCACACACCCAGGCCGCGTCGTGGTGCATTGGATTTGAAGCGATTTTATTCTTCAGACGACATTCGGAGGTACCCTTACGGGGTGGATTGTGCCAAATGCCTCGTACACACCTAGATCACACCAACGTGCAAGGTTAGTGAGCGCATCCCGAGGGAGAGGGTGGTTGGTTAGGAGCGCATAATGCGAATATGTCGTTGAACATGTGCAGATGGCAAACCAGGAAGCGATTGTAAAATCGCCTTGTTTGTTTGCATATACGATTGTGCGCGTGCACAGTGGGCGGGCGGTGGGAGATCGTTCAGAGAAAAAGAAATGTCCTCTTACTATTCATGACGACTCGGTACTTTAATAGCACATTTTGATCGATTTATGAAGTCATGAAATTACATTTTTACGCTAATTGATCTCTCTACTTTCATGCATTCAACTCCAGGCGCCCTCGTAGCAAGAATAGGACAATGTATTTGTATTAACATTTAAGACATAGGGCCAACATACCAATCATCATCATGTACATGCGTGTTTTTTCCCCTGATCGTTGAGTTTGATGTAGAAATAGAGATGTAGGTATAATTATGACCTCTCTCATACACCGTTACTGCTCTTGTTTCACATAGAAACAGAAAATAGTGTTCCAAACATTTCCGTGTTGTGTAAAGCACGATAATGATAAACACTATAGCTCTTGGCTACCAATTGAAGTTGTTCAATTTGATTAATTTGATCAATTGAAGTCATTGGTGACGTCATCTGTATAAAGAGATTCATTTACACTTATAGCCATACATCTGTCACTGTTTAGGCTATCTTCCCGCTGCCATAGTAGCGAGGTTGTATAAACCGACAGCCTATACTTCCTTGTTTGGCTAAAATAGTCAAAACCGCATACTACTGTTCGTGTTTCAGTGATTGGCAGACTCAGACACAGTCCATATACAAAGTAGACCCGCATGTTTCCAGGTCGTCATTGTCTATCATGTATCCATCCTGATCGGTCTTGTACATACCCTCACCCACGGCTTATATTATGATGATTGATACAAGAGAGAGAGAGAGGGCAGCCCTTTAGAAAAAAAACCCACACAAACAAACAAATAGAAGTAAACCAACGAACAAACCGTCTTATCCGATATCTATTCTACTTCCCCGGGCATGTTGTCCGTATATACCTTTGGGACATTATTCAGTTCCAATGTCCTGACTATCCCTGTCCAGTTTACAATATGGATAGATTTACATCATATTGATAACACATAAAACACAGACATAATGACTCGACTAAAATCTCGCTTTCTATATAGGAAAACACTGCGACTCGATCTGTCCTTATAGGACATTGATATCACACTTATAACATACTGAATTTCTCTTTTAGTTGCTATTTACAATCCTTAGAATTTGTCGTATGTGATGAGTGGGAGGAAGCCTCACTTTACTAACTGGCATTCACTGAGACAGTCTACCCTGAATGTGAGGGTGTCGAACTTTTTAGACTAATCAAAGACAGAAGTCCCTTTCCCTCTCATATAAGGGGGGGGGGGAGGGGTGGGGTTGACTCAGCTCTGTATACTTGTTTTGCTTACGATGGATATGAAACTTTTCTTACAGAATATCGGAAGCTCTGGAAGAATGATATAGTAAAAAGAATTCAAGCAGCTAGAACAGTGTAGGGAAGATGGATCCGTTAAAGATAAGGCTACAGGAAGCCTTGGTATAGCACTGGTAGCCTTTTTCGCGCCAAAGCCTGCGGTGCCTGGTAAAACAGGATATTGAGCAGAGATCGGATCGCAGGTGTACATTCTATACTTTAGGATGCCTAATTTGTATCTACAACCTTGTCTTATCACAAGGCCTAAACCAGACTTTCACCATGTACCTTTCAACACAATGAAATCGTGTTACTTAGAGCTGCAACCGACGTAAGTTGTAATCCTGTGGTGGTTGTAGCTCCATGATTTGTAGTTAGTGAGATCATGATGGTAACATTATTTCGTTAATGCCACCGATTTTCCAGTTACTTCGATTCCTTTTGTCCATATATGACTGCCATAATATCATTTCAAAGACTGATAACCATTCATTCATGTAGTTGCACTTCTTTCTTTTAACTTTCTTCTTATCTGATACAAAGAGGCATAGCCTACTACCTGGACCTATCCTATGCCGCAGTGCTTCTATCACCACACTAGGGGCCTGTTCCATAGTTGCGATTGATCTTCCGCTCGATTTATGGAGCGTAGCTCGGTGAATCGAGCGTAAGTTCAATATTCAGCGTAACTTCTGTTTCATAAAGACACTTACGCTTGATTTCAAGAAAAATCAAGCATAATTTTCAGTAGATTGAAGGTTACTTGCGATCAATCGCAAAGGTGTTTATGAAACGCAATTTGCGATTGATTGAAACTTACGCTCAATCTTTATGAAACGGGATGTATACCCTGACAGTCAACGTCTCCGAACACTTATGTACGGAATGCGGAAACACAGTGATTCTATCTTTTTGATGTCAAGGAACTAGAAGAGGAAGTACAGGAAAAAGTCTGCCGCGTAATTCCTGGACTGAACAGCTTGGCACAATAGAGAGTAATCAGCGAAGAAAATCTCTGTTATCACACTCCACCGCTCGTGCTTCTTCAATGTAAAATATCAGAAAGGGGGAAAAGCTTCTTCATGTTCCCGTTTCCCTATTCTAGGTAATCTTTTTCGTTTTCTCTTATCAATGTAGTAGCCCTCTATCGACAACCATTGAGAAGTATCCTGAGTGAAAAAACATTCGCTTGCTGGCAGTTGCCTGAGATGAAAATTGCCGGTCAACACAATAGATCAGTATACACATTCACAGCTTACCATTTACGTACATGTATGTATTTCGTAGCTCAAGAGGAATAGAAAGCGCATGATTTTTCACTGAAAATAAAACGACAATAGGACCTTGTTCTGTCTGCATTGAGTTTACACAGAAAGCTGCTGAGAGATAGTAATATCTCTTCCCATTCATTTCAACTATTTGTGAGAGATTGTTCTAAGTGTGCCTCATCGATTGTTTTGTTCGATAGTTTCTTTTGTGTAAAGATTCCAAGGCTATCGTGTCCAACACACACACACACACACACACACACACACACACACACACACACACACACACACACACACAGAAAAAAAAAAGATATCGCCATTGTATTCATGTGTTGTTTTCATACATCCGTGGTGTCTTTTTACCACGCCAAAACAAACAGTTTCGCTCCTTGTTGAATAGAAAAGGTGTGATGCCGAGTGCGCATGCTCTACTCTGCAGTATCGTCGGTCTATTCTTGGCTCTGTATAATCAAGACAAGGGGTTACTAGCTATACTATATAGTACCTTGATATGCATCCAATGTGATACATCTCTAATGAGGCGGAGCCTGTGTAACGCGATAAGAAATTCCCCTCATGTCGTTGCCTTCTGCCAGTTCGTCTATACTCACATCTGTTTTTGTATTTTTCCCAACCGCCCCACCCTCATCTTTCCCGGTCATTTCACGTCTGTGTAATTCATGATATGCCTATACTGTTTTATTAGAAGTCGTATTTTTCTTTCCAGACTTACTTTTCTTTCCTACACACACATATTTCCTACTGCAGTTCAAATTATGTACTTCGTAATCGTTGATTTTTTTTTCAAAGATAATTATTTTCACACTCAATCCTCCCTTGCAGTAAATTATGTCTTCTTTTTCTGTTCCCTTGCGATATCTTTGTATCATTTTGTAGGTACGTGCAGATAGTCACATTGATGGTGCAGTTGGGGGAAATGTGAAAGGAAGCGGAAGCAGGAAAACTTAAAAAAAAGAAACCCTTTACCACCTTAAATAGAGGGAACTTGGTTTATGAGCCCATTACCAAATAGAAGGGTACTAGGCTTTCCATTTCCGACTTATTTCTTTGTTACGATTTAGTTACGGTTTGTCCTAGCCCGACCAGACGCTGTTACGCTATGCGTACCATGTACAGCGACTGGGCTGTGTATAGTTAGGTTTGTCCATGCATTTCTTCATCTAAAGTATGTTTTGTTTCATTGTAAACAAATGACGCGCATTTAAATCTCATTTGAATATGCAAAAGTCACATTGTACTTTACTTTGTTTATATGCCAATGTCATATTGTAGACTTTCGTCGGAAATAAAATGAAATGAAAATCAAATGAAGTATGCTTTCAACGTATCGCAGTTTAAATGTTGTTGTTTCTTCCTTAGGCTGGGGTGATATTCAAATATATGGTTCCCCTTATGGAGCTGTAGTCGTAAGGGAAGACATTACGGAAAGTATATGATTCTAGGAAAGAGAGATATATAATATCATATGAGGAATGAGAGATATATAATATCATATGAGGAAAGAGAGATATGTAATATCATATGAGGAAAGAGAGTTATATGATATTATATGAGGAAAGAGGATTAGCGGGAAAATGAGAGAAGATATGTAGGAAGAGAGAAAACAGAATAACTTTTGATCACGCATTCTAGACCGACGCGGAAAACTATACAATGAATTTAATATCAGGGTCTATCACTTACAATTTCGGAAGAATTCACCTCTGTCGGATCTCTTCAGTCAAAGAAAGAATATCATTGTTTGCTATTTCCCACAACGGGATTTCCCACAACGGGAAATCCCCAGAATTACATAGATGAGGAAATCCAGTTAAAAAGAAAAGCTAAAATCTTCCACCACATTATTCCGTATCTGCACAACCAACCTTGGTATCCAATAGTGCATTGAAGAAGCTATAGTAAGCACGGTGCTGTATTTACTCCTGTGTTAGATGCAATGTTGCGTGACACGGGTGCTTCCCCCGAGAACGATTCAATTTTTTTTTCTTCTATGAGCAGTTTGAATAACCTTGATAACGAATTGTTTGGATTCACCAACACGATGAATAATTTCTATAGGTCATTATGTTTTAAGTGGCACACGCGTGATAAGCAAAAGCGAGTTGCTGTTGACATACATCTCGATCTGTATGATTACGTTCTTGTAAGAGGAAGTAATTTTAGGTAATCCAAAGGAAAGTGGGGAATTAAACAAACTCACTATGCACCCTGACAATTGTTGGTTCCTTTTGATATCTTACAAGGAAGTAATGTATGTTAAATTGAAGGGAACTACGATTTCTCTGTCAACAGCACCGATGTATTACACCATGTAATTATGATTATACTGTATGCCCCCCCCCCAAAAAAAAGTTACAACGGTAGCTTTAAAACTAGCCAATCAATCCAAATACAATTTCAGGGTATGAAAGTATAACTCATTTCCCACATCTTACAGAAAACCCCATTCGATTTGCTTCAGTGGTTAAAGAGAAAAGAGGAATTTTGTAGAGCATGTCAGAAATCTCTTCCCTCCAAGTTCTGTCTATTGTGTTCACACATCAATTTGCATTTCCAAGAGCATCCAAGGCCTAAACTTGGAAGAATCAAACTCTTGCACATTTCTCTGTGACCGCTTAACCAATCTAAATGGGCTTTTCTGCAAAATAGAGCTAAGATGTTATATTTCAAGACTCTGAAGTGGCATTTAGACGGTTAAATCATATTGGGTGTTGTCAGTGCGAAAAGTGGATTGTATTTTTTTTTTTTTTGGGGGGGGGGCATACTGTACAAGCTACTGGCGCGTACCGGTTAAACTCGGTGATAGCCGTTGCTCGTGATAACAAGAAGAAAAGAAATGCTGCGTATGATGATTATGACTTGGTCTCGAGCAGGAGTATCATGGTTTTATTTTGAATTTTGACATTGGAGATAACCATTAGAGGTAATATGATACTTTTTGTGAGACTTTTTGTTTTGTTATGATTATCAAAATAAGACATTATTTGTGACATGACGGGAACTATTAACGTGTAGACGAGATAATCGTTGTGTGCGTGTCTAAAATTCGACCCTTATTCAATAACTCGACACTTGTATAATACGCTCAACTCATTCCGTTTGAACAGAAACTAGGGAACAGATATGCACAACAGCCTCATTAACCCTTATCTGTGTGTTACAGCGCTTTTCATTTTCGTAAATGAACTTCCGCATTTGTGCAAAGTTTTGCTAGTCCCTGTCGACCCACTGCTGTCTGTCTATCTGTTTTGATTTGGTTTGGATTATGATTTTGTTCTTTTAAGTTTGGTGTTATATATTTACAGCATATAATTGTACGTTACATAGTACTGTATTTTAGTCTTACATCATACATATTAATGCGTGGTTAGCTCCTTCTTATATAGAAACTTATCACTTTAATACAGAAACGTACTTCTTACAGAAACATATTATCTCCTCATCCCTACCTATAAAGCAGTGTCAAGTGTTAAATAATCTCAAGTATGGTGGAAAGGGGAAATGACTGCGAGGAGCCGCCAGGAAAAGAAAAAACAACAACAACAGTCTCCTCAAGGCAGCTGCTAAGACTCAAAACTGTAATTGCAGGAAAAGAAAGAAGCATTTAAACGAGCAAAAAAAAAAAAAAAAAGAACTATGATGTAAGGAGATCTAACAACTCAAATTTATCATACAATGGTCGTTGAGAGTTAACAGTTTTGTCCTAATTCTCATCATACAGTCCCCTTGCTTTCTCGTGGTGTTGTGTTTCAGAATCACTTTACCTTGAACCAGAAACAATTAGATATTATTTTCCTCTACCGTTTGCATGAGAGGAAGTCTGGTAGATACATTCAGAAAGCTAATCCACCATGAGACAGAAGGTCACTCCGAGGCAGTTTGCAACGTTTAATATGAAGATGTTAAATCTGACTACTGACTATTAATCACTATAATTTATCGTGGAATATGAACAACGAAGAAACGACAGACAATAAACAAATCTTCTTTGATTTGTTTCCATTTCTGGCTAATTTGGTTAATTGCATACTCTGCACACAAACGCATTGAAGTTCTCAAGGCCTTCCTCTTTCTAAGGAGCCGCATTATATAAACAATAAATGGAGATATCTGCAAATAACTCTTGAGGATTCGTGTTGAGACTGTGACCGTATGGTGTTGTCTTGTTAACGTTGACCTTTACCCTATTCGTGTAAGCACATGACTACCATTACAATGGAAACATGAAGTTTGATCTTAATATCAGATAAATCTGTGTTTGATTATCTCCCGCGCGAAGTCCAAATGTCATCAATACATTGGGAGATACAGTTGTATACATTATGTGTATACAGCTACAATACGACTTACATGAACTAGGTTATTCTATAAACTAAGCAAGCTCTTAAAGAGAAATTCCACGTTGTGTCAAGATTACTTTGATAATAAAAAAGAATATAATAAGACAAACAGATTGACTAAAATGTCATCAAAAGCGACAGTAAAATATGTTAATACATGTCAGCGTCATGTTGTTTCCATTGGATACACGCAATGGTAACATTACCTTCTCTTCAACACTCTTCCCCCATTGCTTTGTATAGCCAGTAATATTATTGACTTTGCAACTGATTGACAAATTGCCCTACATCGACGTAAATAAGCACTGAATTGATCAGTGTTTTTTAGTAGTAGCCATGATAAAAAATCATGGGCGTACATACTCGAGCAGGATTCGAACCTACGACCTCCTGATCACCGGACAGGCGTCATCTCCACTAGACCACCGAGCTGTCGCCCGAAAGCAAGTGTTGGTTCTAATCCTTATAGCATGCAGGTACTATGCTACAAGGAGAACCAACACTTGCTTTCGGGCGAAAGCTCGGTGATCTAGTGGAGATGACGCCTGTCCGGTGATCAGGAGGTCGTAGGTTCGAATCCTGCTCGAGTATGTACGCCTATGATTTTTTATCATGGCTACTACTCAAAAACACTGATCAATTCAGTGCTTATTTACGTCGATGTAGGGCAATTTGTCAATCAGTTGCAATGAAAACATCTCGACGGAAGAAATTCATGAATTTGAATATCATTGACATCAGGTTTTTGGTTGGTGATTTGGCAAGTGCATCATCTTTGCCTGTTAAAGCCATTGTTGCTGCATGATTATAAGACAATATATCGATTTTATGAGAAGAATAGATCTTATTATTTTGATTGATTTCATGTATGACAGTAACGGAAATTCTGGGATGATTTGTATAAGGTGAGCTATCTATTGACATCGCAATTTCTGTCAAAGAAAGCATGTGGTTTAACTCAATTCAAATCGATTCAGTTCAAGTCAAATCATTTACATTAATTTATTCCCCAACAAAACATAACATAGAAATCAAATCAGGAACGATAGGCATATATTCGACTGTGTAAATAATAAATGATAGTTAACAAAGAACGACAGTACATGCATACCGGCAAAACTCGAAGTTATATTTAGAGAAAAAAGAACTGAGAGGTCTACTGAAAAACATGCTTGTATATTGTGAACCACTCAAAGAGATTAAGACTAATACCGTTGTGAAATCGCGACTTTCTTGTATTAAGTCCGATTTTTAAGAGACCGTTCTAACTTGAACATTGTATAGAATCACAACGTGAGAATGAACTTCTAACTCCGTTGCCAACTCTTCAGTCTTTTCTACACCTCCCCCCAGCCCCCCTCCGACTTTCTCTCAATTGCTCAACCATCAATTATCAACCTGTTAAGAGAAAGTTCCAGAAATCAATTTATGAACACAAGTAACTTTCAACTGTGCTTGACCACTTGATAAATGCGTGGAGCGAATTGATTATGATATACAGCGCCAATGAAAATGTCATTTTTCATCAGCACCTTCTATGATACAATGTATATGTGGCCAGTGTCGGACTGCTATTCCTAAGGCCATTGTATTGCTAGTTCTCTTGCTTCTATAGACAAAGTGTATTTGTTTTAAAAGGCTAATGATCAGGGTGTAACAGTGGAACTTTGTAATTCGTCATGAAAGTGATAAGTCTCTTTTTTTTTTAATTCTCAACATCTGATAAACCTTTCTGCATATTCATTAATTCATTTACTTATTTTTACATTTCCAACAGAAACATTATTTATGTATATACGTTTTTACAAAAAGAAAGTGCATAAATAAACATTACAATGTACAATAAACGAACTTCATAAGTTTGCAAATCATTTTGAGCGTATGAAATGCTAGAAATATATTGAGGAATGCTGAAACGCAATAAAAATCATGAAATTGATATACATTCTATCAAGTAAAAGAAGTGGAATTAGATCGTGTATCATAGCATCGTTCAGTTACTGTTGTGTGTGGGGTTTTTTTAAGCTATTGGGCAACTTCTTCCAGTGTGGAATATGATGAACATTTTACTTAAAGGGTTGATATAATTTTAGTTGAGGTGAGGATTCGGCTTTTAACTTATTTTGCTGGATACTTAGAAACCACTTCGTGAAATTCTTTTCTTTTCCCCAACTGGCGTCCCCTTGCGGACGCCACAAAATTAACACAAAGCATTTCAATGGGAAATGGCCCATTTTGTATATGTATTATCATGTTTCTTATTTCCTTTTTGAGATTCTGACGCTGCCATCACTATCAAGCATGTGCTTAAAGACGGCAGGCTCCTGCATGTTTTTCTTCCTCTTTATTCGGAAACAAGTGTATCCTTTGATCTCATTGTTACGTTTATACTTTAAAGATTGTGATTATGATACTATATAAATGTAATATTGGGGTTTTTTATTCTGTTGTCAGATACACGTGTTGTCATTTTTTAATACATGATTTCCTTGAAAAATGCAGAAATAAAATCGAACTGAATCGAATCGAAACTGAAAAATTGAAAAATAATAAAGAGCATTCAATTCTAAGAGGAATTCAAAGTTTATTTGATGAAAATCGGTTTTGAAATATCCAACAACCAAGCAAAACAAAGAGATCCAAATAAAAGGTGCGTCCCACCTTCAGGATCGCTTTGTTTTTGGATATTTCAGCTTTTTCTAAGCCAATCTTCATCAAATAAACTTTCATATTTCATAAGAGGTTTCTCATTATCTCAAAAACATCATCACCAAAACTGTTGGAAACCCGCAGCCCCATCTCAACCGAAGCTGTTCCATCCCTTTAAGTTTTGGAAGTCAAACTCGATGTGTGTATCTCTCAAGACGACGATATCGAGATTGTTGTTCCAAACGGTTTTCCCCGTGTGCCACCCGTAACTCTGTAGCAGACGACACGTGTGCACCAGTGATTCATTGGTATGGCGAGAATATTCATTCTATTTCGCACGATGTGTCATCGCAGTCGATAACATCATAATCCGAGCACGCATTTCGATCCGATCACTATCGATATTTGCATCTTGGTGCTGATACACGCGTGCGGAATGCAACGTTTGTCTTCTTCCGTCTGTTTCGTCGTTGTTGGCTTTTTTTTTAAAGATTTTCTTGGCTAAGTGAGATGTCGAAGGAAAAACAGATACATTACATCTTGATCACATATCAAAACAATGAGGAGTCAAGAACAAACACAACACCTACGGAATGTGTCAGAGAGAGAGGGGGGGGGAGGAGATAGATAAACAGAGGGTGAGTTTAGAGTAATTTAGCTGGACGTGTTATTATGTGACGTAGAGAAATAAAGTGTGTGAGTATGAGGGAAGTATCAAAGCTACCCAAGGTAGTTGAGAGTTTTTTTCTCAATCTTGAAAGACAAACGAACAAAGGTAAATGACGGTGCACAGGAAATTATCGATACTACGTGATGACCTAACTGCATTTTCTGTATCTATTTCTAGCCAGGAAGTTTGTAGCTATTTTTAGTACGTTTGTCAATAATTTTCTATTTTAGGTGTATGATAATATTGCAGTGGTGGTTGTTTGAGATAATAATGATAGGCCTACATGAAAAGCAGTTGCCTTTGTCTTGAAGGATCATCCACAACATTTCAAGCAGCCTGTCAATACACTATCACCGCATGAGGCATGGAACAAGCTATACGAACAACACAGATATGACTTCCATATTTCCATCGATAGAATACCCCGAGGCAGGCTTGTAGATTTTTGTTCTCCCATAAGTCACACTGTCACCATGGTAACGATACATTTATTTTAGAAGGCTTGGTATGTTGGATAGGTCCGGTGCTTGTGGTTGAAGGTTTCAGTCGAGCTTCGCTCCCTCTGTACCTGTCTCCATGACGATTTTCACTTTCTGCTGTTAAGGTGCAATTCAACACTAGTAGTCACGCACTTCCATAAATAAAATGAATCAAATAGATTAATGGTGGGCCCTAACGGTTTCTTCAACATCGGACAGAGAATACTAGAATTCATGAACTTTCAAGATGCAAATGTTTCAATTGGTGATATTGCCTCCACCATTCAACCATATTGAAGAGAGAGTGTGAGATGGTGTCACCAACTCGCCAACCTCCCACTGGTTCATGCACAAAAGTATCATATTTTAGGTCGATAATATATCACCTATGAGTTTCTCTATGAGAGTCATCTTTGCTGGATTTTTACATGACTACTGTGATACAATATGAAGCATACTACTCATTGTTATTGATAATCGTAATAACAACAACAATAGTAATAATGTAATAATAATAATAATAATAATAATAATAATAATAATAATAATAATAGTAATAATAATAATAATAATGATAATAGTAACAACAATCATTATTATTGTTATTATTATCATTATTATTATTATTATTATTATCATTATTATTATTATTATTATTATTATTATTATTATTATTATTATTATTATCATCATCATCATCATCATTATCATATGATATCTTCTTCGTCCAGAGTACCTTCTTCAATGTTGTCACTTATCACAAGAGGACACTAGTACCATTATCATTACCCTAGCATTGCCAGGTGCCCATTTATACACCTGGGTCGAGGTAAAACATCTTGTCGAAGGACGTAAGCACTGGGCAGGACTTGAACTCGGGTCCTCCGACTGGGAGTCAGGATTCTTATCGGCTATGCCACAGCGCCCCCACTTACTGATTCCATTGCATAAACATTCCATTTGTGAACATCATTCTGTTGGTCACTTGGAGACTTGTGATGTGATGAGATTATCAGCTTCTCCCATTGTTCCTAATATCACTATTTTGTCTTTAAAAAATCTGAAACTTTGAAATTCTTTTTCTAATGAGACCTCTATAACCGCTTTGCTCGTTTAATTCTGCCAACCTGTGCCACCAAACACCCCTTCCTTCAGACGTCACCCCTTCTGGACGCCCTTTGCGTAACTTTTATACCCATTTATTCTCATTTATGTATCATTTATTGTTTATCATTTCTTTAAAAAGACAACAACATAGCGGTCATACCCCCTCCCGAAAACACAGGGAAACTTCTCTCTATCATCAAGTAGCCTATGTGTATTTTTATAAGTGCAGTTAAATCAATGATGAATGATGAATTTCACCTACTCATGCCCAAAGGCAAGAGACAGCTTCACAAAATATTCAAAGGAATATTTTCACGTAAGCAAACTAATCAAAAAGAGATAATAACATAATACGTGTATAAGGAACTGATGAGATTCAGCGGTGTGTTCTCTACATCCAGCAAATGTCATACATTCGTAGTGTGTGCGTTGATATCATAAGCACGTGTGTGTCTGTGTGTGTGTGCATGTGCGTGTGTGTGGGTGTGTTTATGCAGTTGAAGAGTTTACCTATCATGAAGATAAAGTAGAATTCAAGTTATGACGTCAATAAAACATCCTTGTGTCATACTCATGTGGATGCCAAGAAGAAGAAGAAAAAAAAAACACGCTTATAATACGCAGTCATGGCCAAGTGCGCATGTAAATCCGCACAGATACATGTGGGTTAATGAATGTTTATGTGCTCTCACAAGGAATACTATAAATATGCAAAATGTATAACTGGATCTATCCGTCTCGTATACGGTCTGCAAAACGCGAAATCCGCCGTAACCGCCTCCCTTGCCTCACGGGGAAACTCGTCCGTAGAAATGAGAAAGTGTCCTCACAGAATGTACATTATTCTCCATCATTAAACTCCATTATTGGAGAGGTGGTCCTCTCCACCTCCCTGCTCCACTTATTACCACGGCTGGGCGTTTGGTCGTTCACACACAATATCATGTTTAATGATATTCTGCTCCTCAAAGAAAATAATGATGGTGGTGCGCACTATGTCATTGAGTGCACATTCACATATACATCGATAATAATAATTGTTTTGTAAATAAAGAATAATAAGCAAAGAACATAATTTCATATCATTGTTTTACAATGTTATACACACTTTCAGGGAAGTTCTTTGATTTCTTTTTTTAAATTCAAATCATTGAATCAAAATAAACACAAATTAAACGTGTTCATGGATGAGATAGATGTAAGTGCTGACCTGTGATAAATTTTAAAGAGCGTCCGGTGCCAGACAAGGGGACAGTATGTCCTGCTACACTGGCAATGCAATAAAACGCTTATACCCCGCCTGGTATAAGGCGGGCGTGAAGTACACAAGATGATTCTAATAATATCGCTAAAAGTGTTCACGTTTCTGCTCCAACGGACAGAGGGAATATCGACCAGAACGAAATGGCGAGGGTACGAAATATAAAATGAGAAAGGGTCTCTGCAACGAAGGGATGATGTATCTTCAAATATATGTTTTCATTTCTTGTGCCACGGGGAATTGGATACCGATATCTCGTGGGAAGGAAGGGAAAAAAATCCGCAACATATAAGGCGTCAGCAGGCTGGGGGTAAAGGCCATAGCTCGGGATGGATGCGGGAAAGAGATTTATCAGGTGTGACACCTTTGAGTCTGTGTGGGATGGATGGGGGCAGGACTCTTCCTCGGTGGGGAAATCACGCTCTCTAATTATGAGCAAATAACTGAGAGATAGATAGATAGATGAATGGATAGATAGAAAAATGAATAGATGGATGGATAGATAGATGAATACATAGATAGATGAATAGATCTAGATGGACACATCAGCTGTGGGTAGATACATATCAAACAGAAAGATATGTAAAAAGATGAAAAAATGTATACATACTTTCATCTATTGTGACATTATTATTGCTATTTCTAGTACTGCCAATACGCGGAGCAACTGCAAAAAAAAAAAAAATATATATATATATATATATATTTATATATATATATGTATGCATTACATCGAGTCAGATGATAATAAGAAAAAGTTAGATAGATATTCATAAATAGCGGTAAAATAATGCTCCCTTTAAAGGGATGGTACAGTATTGGTTGATGTGAGAATTCAGCTTTTAACCTTTTGCGAGATATTCAGAAATCACTTTATAAAATGTTAAGAAGCCTCCAATGAAAAGAGGAATTCGAAGTTTATTTGATGAAAATTGGTTTTGAAATGGCTGAGATATCAAAAAACAAAGTAAAACAAAGCGATAATAAAAAGTGGGTCCCAACTTCTATTAATATCGCTTTGCTTTGGATATCTCAGCCATTTCAAAACCAATTTTCATCGAACAGACTTTGAATTCCTGTTAGAATTGTATGCCCTTTCATATTTTGTAAGAGGTTTTTCATCTCACAAAATCATCATCAGAAAACGTTGGAAACCTCTAATCCCATCTCAACCGAAACCGAAACCATACCATTCATTTAAGGGAATATGATTAAAGTATTAGTGGGTAGATAGACATTACAGAGTCATAGATAGGTAGATGGATAGACAGACGGTTTTGAAATCATAAAGTTTCACATAATTTAAAAAGCAGGAACATGTATGTTTGTCGCAACACATGGAAATTAATTGAGGTGGTAATTAAAGGGAAATGGACTAACTATCATATAATTGTTTCACTGAATGTAGGAATATGACCAACACATCGATAAAATTAACGGAAAATCGAACAATCCGTTCCAATGTTGTAGTTGTGGAGAATTTTGACTTAAACTATTGCCTGTGATGTTTTGTTGCGGAACGCTGAAAGAGCACGTGACTTACGTCATTATATCGGGGGAATGAAATTGTACCTTTATTTTACAAATAATGTCATTAACAAGTCGAGAGAATGTCGTGCCATTGAAGAAAATTACATTTTGTGGAATTTACTTCATATTTTCTTTACATCGTCGTCCATGTGTGACACCACGAATGGTTCTAGCCTTCTTAGCCAGCAATGGTTGCGCAAAAAAAAGAAGAAAAAAAAAGTAATTCATAACTTTTGAACGGATTGTCCCATTTTCCTCAAACCTCACTGATGTGTTCTGTGAATACTTCCGTATTCACTGAATCCCGACCGATGCAGATCGAAGTGAAGGGTGAGAACCTGCGCTCTATCTTAATGTAGATAGATAAGAAAAACAAAAGAGAGACGTTTATGTATAATATTATCATTATCATCGCGTCATCCATCTTATGAAATCTATTCCGAGTACAAAGAAAAAGAAGTGAGAAGAAGAAGATGAAAAGGGATATAGGATGAGGAGGAAAATAACAACGATGGTAATAAAAGATTATAGCAACAACTGGAACATAATCAAGAGACGTAATACGAGAAGGTATGAAAGTGTAAGAGGAAACAGCACAATCTATTGAGTGGTATATTTGGATGGTGTCCAATGTTTATAGTCAAAGTCGTTTGGTACAGATTCTTGATATGTTTTGACTTGTAATCATAATCTTTCCACCTTCCCCTCTCCTA